>NC_060209.1:52609583-53252500 GCF_021130785.1 Homalodisca vitripennis | reverse complement strand
ACACGAAACAACGCATATTCAATTAGATGTATAAATTGTGACCCCAAGTTTAAGCAACAAATAATAATATTACTATAAATAATCCGGAACATTCAATTGTACCCATGAAAATCATAATGTATTAACTCAGCAGAGCAGTTCTTAATGGTGCTATCGTAAACAATGTGTTATAGTAAAGATGATAAAACAGTAAAATATTCAAGCCGGGATGTCGCTGTGCCAAAAACCTCAAGTTTGGTTTCAAGGGTTCCTTAACATTACAGAGATGTGTATTTATATCCGCCGAACTTGTACCACAAACGTTCCTTAGACTCAGCGGAAGGCTATAATTTACGATTATTGTAACTTTGTTTGTATTTCCCAAGGACCAAGGTATTATTTTTATCTGGATACCCTGGTTACTTATGTGGGTTTACCTAGTTATCTTCCCGATCTTGTGAGATCTTGTTGTTAAGTCCTTCAGTTGCTTGGAATATTCTCTGATTAGTATCTATAAAAACATAATATATTTTACATGTTATATCCTATAACTACTTCGGTCACGCTTAATGTTCTATTAATTATGTACGGTTTGTTACATTGAGTTATTTAATGGTTTGATAATTGTCTATGATAATCCAATTTGTGACGTTTTATCGCCTGGTCACCTTTAATATATATTATTCAAACAGCTTTATTTTATTTGATATTTTTAACTCTTTATCATACAATGAGAATTTTATGTTCGTTAAGGACTCTGATATAATACATAATTGTGGTCAGTAAAAATATTGATATGTGTTGAAAAATAAATCCGCATTATTATTATTTTGTTGTTTGAGCGTTAAAGAAACCTATCAGATTAGGGGGGGAGGGAAATTTAATTTTTGTCTGTCTGTCAACACGATACCTCAAAAACTATATTTGACCTATAAACTTGAAAATATGAGAAACACTGAGTTCGATTACAAGTAAACCTATTAAATTACAAGCAATCATCTTAAAGTGCCAGGTACTTTTAAAAAGGTACAATTACGTATGGTTAGTGAGCACTATGTTGGGAAGTTAGTGTGCGTACAAAGTTGGCTTCAGTCAGCAAAACACATGGATTCGGTAACATGTGCACTAAATGAAGTCACAGAGATGGTTGTAACAGCTACTAGAAAAATACAATGGCTTCTCATTCAATTTAACCACCAGTGAATTGGTTTAAACTTACGAACTCGGTCATCCGTTATCAGATTATATCCAGTAAAATGGTAGGGCTGTATTCATGTTGTATCTCTTTGGTTTTCATTTTCAATTTGAATATTATTGTGCGATATTAATAAGTTTTAAATTAACAAAATTTCATTACCTGTTTTCAGTTATAACGTGTTATTATTATTAAATTAAATTTTGAATATACAAAACCAAAATAATTAAATCAATGTATTATATTCAAATATTTATACAGACTAAGCTTTATAGGTTACTGTGTAAAATAATATTTTTCATCGGTATAAATGATTCCAACTCTTGAAGTAAACTCTTCACGTTAAAAATAGACAGTTGGTAGATTTTAAATATGAGTAGTAAAAGTATATTTACACCGTTCTAGCATATTCACTCACATAAGACATGGCATCAAAATGTAATTGCACAATCACTACTGGTCATCAGACATAAAATTAATAACTAATTAAATATTCTAAACCTTCTAGCTACACATCCTTTGAAAGCTTAAGGATTTAATCATTTTTTACTGTTTTGAGTTACGTTGAATAGCAGCACATCTTGATATTTAATTGGTTCGGATGACTTTTTGTTTCAATTAAAGTTTTTTAGTATAAATAGAAATCCAAGACATGTTTTGTTAGTATAACATTTAAATGTGATGCTACCTGGATAAGTAACGTATCAGAGCAACTAAGGCCTAGTTGTTACTGGGTTAGTATTAGGCTGTGAGTATGTCCATGTTCAAACACGTGAACCACTTATGACTTGTGGAAACAGGTATTTATAACTCAGTACAAAAGATGTTTTCTAACGTATACTTTGTGAATCATATCATATCATATTTTGGGGGGGGGGGGGTGGGGGGGGGGGGGGGTGGGGGGGGGGGGGGGTGGGGGGGGGGGGGGGTGGGGGGGGGGGGGGGTGGGGGGGGGGGGGGGTGGGGGGTTAGAAAAATATCCGCGTTACTTGTTCTGTTACTGGTTTCCTTTTTCATCTCAGTCTAAAAGTTAGAAAGTTTTATTTTTCAGAAAGTTTTTGCTTCCAATACCTTACAATATTGCAATTTTAATACGGCAAATACGTATACTAGGCAAATGTATTCGATTTACTCATACACAAGAGCGGAGGACATAAGTCGGGAATACATCGAAACATGATCTGTTCACCACTACTCCTTAGATTGTAATAAGACCAGTGTGTCTAATAGATTACGGAACTGTCGTTTTAACGAGGCATTCTGAACAGTGAGGTTTGCTGGATTCCGGATTAATGTCGCAAGACATGGTACTTGGGTACTCGGTTTACCTCTTGAATTTCAGGTATTCAAATACCCGAGGTTTATACTGTATAAAGGTCAAATTTGTAGTTTACAGTTTTCCAATTAAAAAACACTTTGTAAAATAGATTACAATAACTTCAAGAGGAAAGTTTGACTTGTTAAGGTTTTTAGCTACTATACATAGTGTACAATACATACCTAAGATAATTGAACAGAGTACTTTACACCGTACAGGTCTGTAGTGATGGAAATTGTCGGTTCTCAAGTTCAATCGGCTGCTCTTATATTCAATCGATCTCTCCAGTTGAATGAATTAATCGACTGAAACTGATTTAGCTTCCAATTTTATTTTATATTACCGTATATTAGAAATAAATACACAATAATAGGCTACTAACTAGCAAGAACTAAACTATTATAACCTTGTAAAAGGGAGAAATGAAGTTTGACGAAGAAGAACGAAGAAGCTCAAAACGAAACCCCCCACCGCATCATTTCGACATCAGAGACACTCAGACCACAAAAAGTAGTACAATCTAGGTGAAGAGGTATTAAATTCTAGGTAATAATCTAGGTATAGTATACTCAATTGTCTCATCAGGTGTACAATTGAGTATACTACGATGGCGATCCCAAACCATCTTTTACACATAACGCAGCTGTTGTAGGAAGGGTTGATTCAATGCGAATGTTGAGGTTAGCTCCAGTTCACCTTCCTCTTACGTACAGCATATAATTTCACTTTTTATATAATATTTAATTTGCATTTGTCAGCAAGAATATTTGATTATTTTAAAACTGCTTGTTTTGTCTCTATTTTAAAGAATGAGGATCAAAAACAAATTATAGACCGATATCTTTGATTAATTGCACAGCTAAAATAATTCAACAGCTCCTGAAAGAACAATTATTAGATTATTTTCCTTCCAGATCAGTACTAAAGTCATCTGTTTGGATTTGCCTCAAATGAGGAAGCAGACGTAGCTATTGAGAAACATATAAAAAACATAGTAACAGCCCTAGCTAAGAATAAATATACCTTATGTACATGAAGTTTATCTGGATTTAAATATGGTAGATACATAATAAACTTCCCATAAATACAGTTAAATCAAAATGCGTTTTATTATTTGATAGAAGTAAATCATGTAAAGAACTCCAAATCCGTTGCAAAATTCTTGTAATTTATTGTACAGATAAATATTTTAAAAGTGAACACTATAGAATCTCTATAGAGTTTAGTTAATATTGTTTGATATGCTATGAAGCACATTTAAAGGTTGAGTTGTTTGACCTGACGTAATCCCGAACGTGACTTTCCATCCTCACTCTGTCTTATTCTCAAATTTAAAATGCGTAATTTTCATCTCCACTATGCATTAATGTGTCTCTGATCTCCATATATTCTTAAAAACTCTGTTAGACAACGATTAGTTATACCAGTGGAATTATGGCAAACTTGCTTCGGTCGTCCCTGACCTGTAATATTATGTACAGTATAAGTTCCATACTTCGCTACACAACGCTCTTATTCATACTACTAAACGTAATATTGAAGACAGTATAAATTACTCATGTTTACGTTATTTATTTTACCAATCAAAATTTATACCAATATGTTTTTGTTGTAGAGGGCAAAGTAGTATGATCTTATGAGTTAATTAAAAGAATAATTTATATAGTCTCGTTTCATTCGTTACTTTCTCTGTTATTTTGATTGATGACGTCACCACCTATCACTCCTGAAACTCGGGTTTGAATCTCAGTTCGGATTTTGTCTTTGTGTAACAAACAAATAATAAAGGACATAATTTAAATTTGGTACTACGATACAAAGAGACAAAGAAATCAACCAGCTATCATCAAGTTATTTAGTAACGTCAATTGAGCTCTAATACAAAAAACTCAGGAATACAATATTTGTTCTTTTATTGCTGTATTATATAGATGAAAAATATATTTAATATAGAAAATAATATTTCTTCCAGTATACAATACCAATACAACAGTATGCATACCCAGACCAAACGTTTTATTACACCCTGTTTATACTGTATATATATGATAACCAAAAAAACCTAGTCTATTTAGATATTATTGCTTAATGTTATATATTTTGTTATAGTCTAGCCTAATAATTTCTAACTATTTATATAACTTAATGAGGAAACTATGGAAGATCGTTATCTTATTACTAATAGCCAAATACAGAGTAAAACTATGTAGTATTTTACAAATTTTAGTATATTATATGCCATTGTTATTAGAACCTAGACTAAGGAGCGGTTAGGAAATAGTGCAGTCATTGAAGCGAAAAAATACGGTCTTACCTCCGAATTTTTTTACTGTGAACCGATTTGCATGAAATTTTGGAATTAGGCTCATCTTACCCTTAACTTCAAAAGTGAAAATGATCTGAACTCTGCCTACTATTTTTAAGGGGTGTAAAACAAACCCCTTTAAATGGAAAAATTAACATTGAGCCATTTTATCGCTAGAAAACATGTCTAATAGTAAGTGGTGAAATTGTAAAGTGTTTTCTAAAAACAATTACCTCATATTAAAATCATTTTAAACCCCTTTAAAATCTTACAACCCTTGCAAACAACCCCTAAATTAAAAAAAACCCACAAAAAATACTTTAGTATGACATAAACAAATGTAAGTATAGAGTAAGTAATATTTTATATTCTCTATAATAATTATCAAACTGTTAACCCCCTTACGACCCTTGAAAAACTACCACTTGATAAAAAATTTAATTTTTTTTATAAAATGCAAAGGATTTAAATATTATTCCACACTCTCGAAAATGATTATCATATTCTTAAGCTTTTGTACCCTCAAAACTACCCCTAAATTAAAACAGTAAAATATATATGATTACAATTTAAAAAATAATTTAATTTAGAGTAAAAAAAAAATTGCCATTTATTGAATAAAATATTAAAAAATTATATGAAATTCACTCAAATGTGTTATACATACGTATAAGAACGTTGGTATGTATCATGCCTACGTTTCCAAAATATATGAGCCATATTATGTATATATATATATATATATACACACATTAAAATAGTTTTGGGTCTCTAATATACTGCGTACTTTCACACCTTGCTCTCCAAATATTCACACTCCGTAATTTTTCAGTTACTAAGTAGAAAAAATATGATAAGTTTTTGGACCATAACTCCTTCAATTTTTTATGCTATCACAATTTATAGAAAACCTTTGTAAAAGCTAATTAAGGGAGCTACAACATACTTCATTGCAATATGTAGTAAAAAATCTTTTTTTCTAAAACGGTGAAGGATTAAAGGGCTTAAGAGAGGCTGTGATTGCGCTGCCACGCGCTCTTTAAACAAACATATCTCCGTCAATTTTCTGTTTGACAGAAAAAACAAAAAAAAAAACGAAATTGTTTTTTCAGAAAAATACCTAAATTTTTCATTCTTACACTTTTATACGTATCTGTCGTCATTGTTTGAGATATTATGAAAAAGGTCGTTTTTTTTAAATTTGAAATTTTTTTTTAATCGTGACTTTTTTGAAAAATATTTGTCCTGAAGCAGCCAAACTGATGCAATCTATCAAACTCTTCATAATAAAGTAAATTCTAGGCGGAATACGATTAATTTTAATTATGGTGGAAATGGCACTTATGAAACCATTGATTTAAAAGAAAAGACATTAGATGCTCCTCTTATTTGCAATACAGCTCACTTATTTTACGTGCAAAAGACTTTTAATAGTGCTAATTGTAAAGCTTATTTCAAGCACTACAAAATATTTTTTATTAGAATGCCTAAAAGGCATCTGCTCGCCGCTAGATGGCATTGACCACATCGATTAAATTTCAGACAAAATAAAAAACGGCTTTGATCTTTAATATATAGCTTAATATTGCACTTAGAATGCTTTATAAAAAACTAAATTATTTATTTACTTACCTGCTACAATTTTGTTCTTCATACAATTTTCGATTAAAATGTATATTTTTGGAGATATTTGCAAAAATCCGATGGAAAAACGTAAAAAATAGCGAATTTTCAATTGCCAATTACTTAAAAAGTATTCGATTTTTATAAAAACTTTAAAGATGATTTTTTGCTTAAAATTAGACCTTCTATCGGTATCCTAGGTTATTTTTTAAAAAGAAAAAATTCACCCTCGAGAAGGTGTGGCAACATCCCCAGGGTGGTTGCGGAGTTCAAATAATTTTCACTTTTGAAGTTAAGGTTAAGATGAACCTAATTCCAAAATTGTATGCAATTCGGGTTCACAGTTTAAAAAAAAATTCGGAGCAATAATGCTTCAATGACTGCACTAAAAGGGAAATGCTTTTACTCACCTAAACACAATACATGAACGCATAAACAATAACACAACACCAAAATACATTAAGGTTAGCGCGTGAATAACACAGATAAACATATCGCGGTGGCAACCTATTTATTTATTGACAGTTTACTAAAATAAATTTTATTAGTTAGGGCGTAAAATCCATGCTAGACATCCGCGTGCATTGCAAAAATAAACACTGATAGTGGTGAACAACTGGAACGGCGGAACAAGGGACGGGAAGAGAGATTGATTCCTGCTCTCATACCGATTGGAGCTGGGAAGGGCATCGACTGTTTCTGAATAGAAATTATTGATTCGCATGTGCTATTTTGCCTGCGTGAATTTCAGATAGGAACATTATGTTAATTTTAAAAGTTATGAAACAGGTCTTTAGTTCACATAATTGGAACAGAAAACAAAAACGAACATCTATGCTACTGTTAGTGCTTGTAAACTATTACAAATAATAAGTAGCATTTTTGAAACGAGATTTGATAAACAAATTGATTAGGTTTTGTTAAGAGAAATTAATTTTACTAAACTGCGAAGTACTGTATTTTGCGGGGGCATTGCAGTCTACAATTTTGGAATTTAATCAATTAAATTCAATACATACCCATATACACTCTAAGAAGACTTTGTTAGTACAAAAAACAACCATTTCAAGATATAACACCAAGCATGTTACAGATATCCTCCGAAAGCAATTAAGCCCTCCATTAAATTTACATTAACCTAACCTCCCTTCCCCCGACCACTCTGTTCACACTCCCCAGACTTAGCTGCAGGTGTTGTCAAGTAACGCCACACAAACTGGCTTAATTAGGGGACGTCTCAAGTTCGGTCTCCATGCTGTGCCCTTGGCTATCCGTTTTACTTTGACCCTACTATGAGTTGGGTGGTAAACAGTGTATTTGTACATTACCATTTCATATCATATGTTTGAAAAGCTTGTTTTCTTTGTAACGTTTCAAATTATGGAGCTTTTATAGCTGTAACGTACCTTAAAGCTCTAAAAGACGACGTCATGTATTAAACGGATTTAAAACGTCTCCTTGTGGGCCGTACTCCTGAGGAAGTAGCAGGCCACTGAATATGTTGTGTAGCTGGTATCTTAAATCGTTTGAAAAACATTCAACCACCCTGGGACTTTTTGGTTACCTTACATAATTATTATAATTATATTTCACATATAACTTATATTAATAGCTTAAATTTACTTTTATATTTTACATGTTTATCTAATGGTGTATGTCTCTATGTTAATCAGTCATGTAAAGACCACTGGAACGATTACACCAAAATGTTACGTAGACATTCTAGGGTCTCTAGTTAACATACAGCACTATTATTATTTTTAGAAGTCCTCAGAGCTACGCCTATTTGTCCCTAAAGTGCGAAATTTCCATCTTGGTCTCAAAACTTGAATTACAGTAATAAAATAGTATTGAATGAAAGGGTCAGGTAAATCTACTTAACTGCTCCGATTAAACGTTTTTTTGACAGTAAAACCATATGCTTATTTCATTAATTAAACCACTATGTTCAATTTGTTTACTTTTCAAGACTTGAAAGTATATGTAAGCTTAGTTGACATTATTTCTTATTTACCTTTTCTGCAAAGCGCTATTGAGCACAGAGAAAGAAAATATCCAGATAAAGAGATTAAAGGTTTGAGTTAAAATATACTTTTAATTGTACATTTTACCAAGTATTATGTATGCAATGCTTGGGGAGTACTGCGATGCAGATATTAAAGACAAAGTTACTACCTAACATTTACTTTATATGTAAATTCTGTAATAAAAGTGTTTATATATTTTCTTAATAGGGGAAACAAGAATACAGGAAACAAGGAAAAATGAACTTCGACGCAAAAAATACTGGAGTGAATTAAAATGGTCATAAATATCTACCTTTTCACATATTTTTTCCCGAACCTGGCAAAAATGCCAACTCAAAATTGGCTTCGGAAATATAATTCACTCGAACCAGAAGAACTCGTACACTTGCAAAGCGAAAAATACTAGCAATTTTGCATAAAATCTGAAGCTGTTAACCAAGAATACTGGCATAATATGTCTCTAAAATATGCATACTTCCGTTTATAAAACTAAATGATCAATCATTCATTACATCGTAACAGCGTTAACTGAAAAACTAAAGACTTTGGCTTTAAGATTCATCCACATTGACCTACAATAGTTATTATAGTTCAACTATTACTGAAATAGCTAGAGCTATTCAATAAAATGTCATGGATCGTTGAAGGGAAATATTCGACTTATTTCACTGGTGAAAATGCTTTACTGAATTCAGAATACCAACATATTAAATATGAATTTATATATAAAATGATTCAGGAGATTGGAATATCTTCCAATGACTATCATTAATTTACAATATAAATTAAAAAGAATATGCCTATTGTGTTTCTTGTGGCTTTGGAACAAGAAATTGCGTGAAAAGCCGCCGGTAACTGGTAGTTTAACTCATCTTTATATAATATTTAATACCTTAATCGGATATATTTGTTATAAAAAAGTTGTTCGGATTTATTACATTTTATTATACACTTAGTACGTATGTTTAACACTTTATCTTAAGTACACATTGAAATTAGTCAATCATGAAGCTGGTTTCTGAATGATAAATAACTAACTGTAGGATTATTTTAGCCGTACGAGTTTAAACGTCCCGGCTGTCATAAAGTAACCGCCGTAAAGTAGTGCAGTTTTATTGCAGCGTCTGGCATTTGACGCTGTCTCAGACTTGACTTCTAGAGAGTCTGGAGTGTGAAGAGTCTGATCTGAAGTTCGTCTGAAGAGATCCAAAGAAGCTGAAAACGAATCTTTACATCGTTCACCGTCATAGACACCTATATATAGGTGAAGTGGCGGTCTCATTGTCTCATCAGGTGCACAATTGGGTCCACTACGATGTTTATGACACGATCTCTAAGCAAGGTGGAGCTACTGAGTTTTCTACACATAACGTGGTTCCGGTAAGAAGGGTTGATATAATTAGAATGTTGAGGTTCACTGTCGCTGTCTCAGGTTTGACTCCTGGAATGTGGTGTCATGTGCGTCTGAAGAGATATACATAATTAAATGCAATAAAAGGAAAGTGAACGTGAGTTAAAATCAACATTCATATTCAATGCCATTAGTACACATGGAATAACACAGTGCCTAAACCAGTACATTAGTTCAGTCAACTACAGGAGGTAGGATAGGATTTGGACAGTGTCAATCAGTCTAAGTAATCGAACACTCGAGTTGTCTTGCACACAGCAGTGATGTGGTGGTGTTTCCCTAAGGACAGCCATTGGTCAATGTTGACAATATATCGAGTACATTCTGAATCATCGAGACTAATCATGTATACTAGTTTAAGCAACTCAATATATGCAAGTTGTTAGAATATAATCAATGGTAAATTTTATAGATCATGCTACTTTGCAAATTTATACATATGAATTATAGTTATACTGAATAGTGATTACAATCTCTCAGATGGAAAGAGGGTGCAAATAAACTCAGATTATTCTGTGCTGTACGATACACAAACAATCACTGAATTCGTAACGAAGCCATGCAGCAAACTTCTATTTACAGGGATTCATTTTTGCCTGTATGAGGCATTATGGTTCGAGTTAGTGCAGGAATTATCAGTGACCATTTGTTTGGCAATGTATCACATTGTATGTTTTACATTATCATGTTTAGTATTCTGCACTAAGTGAATATTTGAAGGTGAATACAAATTAAAATTAAACCACCAGCTCAGTAGCGGTGACGTAATAGAATAACGAATTAAAGGCTAGAATTAATAACTAGTGAAATAGTAGGTGTATTTTATAAAATAAATAATCATTATGTAAATGAATAAAATTATATAAACACTAACAAGCATTTGTCTCAGTAGAAATTATTTGGTTCTGAGAGGTTTGACTAGAAAAAGTTGGGATTCTGTCATCCTGTACATAGTAGGTGTTGCTATACAAGTAAGCTTAATAGCTCTCTCTCAATGTTTTTTTTTAAGAATTTGCTAATATAATGAGGTAAAACTAAAGTTGATATGAAGTATGGATAATATGGATATATATATATATCCATATTATCCATATATATATATAATTTCAATAAACATTGAATCGCAAAAAGTACTTGCTCCGCCGGGAGTCGAACCCGGATCTCTCACTTGCCGGGTGAATGTGCTACCATTACACCACAGAGCGCTTACTTTTTCCGATTCAATTATTTTGTATTTGGCCGTATCTGTCACATATGCGTTTAAATAAGCAAACTAACATATGATCGGAAGACCAAGATTAAAAGGGTTTTAGTTTACAATTTATTATTCTAACATAAAGATAGCCCTATAATGTGGAGTTCATAACATAATATATATATATATATATATATATATATATATATATTATATGTATTTATATATATAATATATATATATATATATATATATATATATATATATATATATATATATATATATATATATATATATATGATGACATTGTACCCTGAGTGCCTGTGTTTGATTGTATTCATTTATGAAATGTTCATTGAACCTTGAAGCTAAGATCTGATTCAGCAACAACCAAAACCTTAAATTCCAATCCTTTCATACTTTTGTTACACTTATTCTAACCTGAATAATCAGTAACAATCTGCCAAACGGCTTTATAAGTATTGTTACGGTTTTCAATATGAGACTCGCAGCTAAATTATCTTAAAGTAATAATTAGATTTCTGTACACGAAAAATGACGGAAATCCCGACGAAGGAAATATAGGAACTTCAACCGTTCCTTCTCAAGTTATGAATAAGCCACCTTGGTGTAGACCTACACACTCCTTTTTAAAAGGCTGATTTATAGCTATCAGCAAAAATATTCAAGAATAAAGAAGATTGTTTATCAATATCATCATCATTTTCAGAAAAGACTACTTGTGACCAATCTACATGTTGTAGGAGGTCAGAAAATCTTGCTCAGTGAGTGTTTGCTCAGTCAAATCGATTTCGTAGTTGTTAGTTTTTAATACATTTGTATGTTTTAAGACCATAACACTAAATTTTATAATTATTTAAAATTATTGTTATTTAGGAGAATTAAAGGGAAATTGATAGTTAAAATACTCTTTTTGTAATTTATAGTACTATTATTTCAGATTAATTAGGTATAATATTATTAGTGGTTACGTTTCAGAAATAAGACAGATTTTAGAATTAGATGATAAACAGGAATGTATTATTTCTATAATTAGATTATAAAATAAATCTTATTGAACAATTGGAGATCTATTAATTGCAATTTTAAATAATTATGTGTGTGTTCAACCATCATGCGAGGATTATCAAAATACACATAACGAAGTCTTTTCATCATAAAGAGTCCTGAGTATGAAAAAATGTGTAGAATTCAAACTGGTACTGACTGGTTTGGGTAGCAATTTGTAATTTATTAATTATTTTTGATATAACTTTATCTGATGCACCAGTAAATCTGTGAGGCCGGATTTCGAGTAATGTGCAGGTCTACACTAAAGGGCCAAAGGGAGTCATTATCAGACAATTTGTATTTAATATTCAAGAGACTGAAGGGTAAGTCATAGAAAATTTTGTGTCTCTTTATAAAATTGACTATGTAAATTTATGTAAAATAAGCTTTTACATTCACATCTACACTTCCATCACGCAAGTTTTATGTGTGAAGTACAATGAAGATATGCGATCAGCTGCCATAAAACTGCACTACTTTATGGCGGTTACTTTATGACAGAGGCAAAGGCATAACTCTTTCCAGATACACCGTCCTGAATAATATTATACTTGTTTTAAATTAAATTCACGTACAATAGAGCATTTTACAATAATACGACATACATGTAATTTTCCTTAAATAACTGTTTAGTTATTACGGATAAGTTCTTACGATATAATCTGTGCTATTCAGTGGATTTAACATGGATGATACATAAATAGATTCCTTGCTTGATCACACTTCAATAAATTATGACATAAAATTAAAAATTTTAAAGTCTAAAAAGGGTATAATATTTAGATCACGGAATAATAAAACTGATTATAACTATGCAAACGTTTACTATATTCAACAAATTAATTTTGCTAGTAAAAATGTTAAAACCCCTTTTCTAAATCTTACTTTGGAGGGATAAACAATAAATTGATCTCAAAGATTAATTAATTAAAAAAAGGTTTTTATAGTTTGATCAAAGCGAGATCCTTAAAAAAAACACGTATGTGCTGTATTACGAAAATGCAGATTAAATTCAGGATATAAAGCTGAAGCATGACCATCGTGTGTTGTTCTCCATTTATATCATACATACGTGTGTAAATGCTATATAATTTATACTCTGAAATATATAGAAACCGATTAACATGTAATTGCAAAATTCGATGTTTTTTTAAAAGTAATGAAGAATTTTAACTTGTATACTTTTTGTAAACATTTAAGTACTAAAAAAAATAAAATCCATACATTTCACAGACACGCGGGTTTTGTAATGCCAAGTACTCACCAAGTATTGTAGACGTTCAATTCCTAAACATCTATAGAAAGATCTTGATGTGTAGATTTGCAGAAGTTCTTAAAAATTAATAATATTTCATATTTTTTGTATGAGTAGACATGATGAAAACAGAATAACTATCTATTAAAAGAAAGACCTAAACATTGTAAATATCCTGCTGGAATTTCACCATAAATAATTAAATAAATTTACAAGCTTTAATAATATAAAATACAATTATTAGCCTTAAATAAAGAAAAGCTTTATTGGTGAAAATAACATTGATCCTAGACAGTATGGTATTAGCACTTATAAAGCAAAAGCTATTCAAATTGATCCTCGAAAGTAATGGTCTTCTAGACATATAATGCTAAATTGAACATTTGAAAAAATATATTTTGTGGTCTCATAAATATTATTCCTCAGCAATAATACAGCTACTGCTAAGCTTTTTGGCTGTTACATTGCTGAGAAAAAACACTAAAGAATACGATGACAAAAAATGAATAAAATTTAGACATCAAATAGCCTAATTCAAAAATATGCATGATCACAACGTAAGGCCATAATTTTCAAGAAAAAATGAATGTTTATAAAAATCTAATGCATATAGTAAGAAAAACGTACACGGATGGTGGCCTACACTCACATCATGTATAAAGCTTTAGTTAAACTTTCAGGTAAAGATCGAGGGTCAAAGAGTTCTGGGAGACCCTATGTCCCCATGGTTTGAGGTATCGGAACTGCATATTACTATATAATAATAGTCTAGGAGCAAAACTTAGTTTGCGCTGTATAAGCACAAAAACTTATTTTTTAATTGGTATACAAATTTTGCTAAACAAGAAATCGATCATAATACACACTAACATTGAAGAAGGTCAAAGTCGGATGGTATCAAACATGTTAAAATATGAAACAATAATTTTTCCAGATCACAATTCCCAGCTTTATACACTTTAAATCGACACATTCAGCATGCATAAGCAATATTTATATTGAGGTTAGATAAAAGAGACTGAATTCCCCACTTTTTTGTCTTGTTGCTGTCATTTATTTAACAGTTATTCTAGTGTCTTTAGGTTGGTTTTAAATGTGAAGCTAAAAAAATTATAATCAGAGATCAAAAATAAGTTTTCGTTTCATCCTCCACCAAAAGTAGCGTAGTGGCCATTAATTTATTTCTTAGGGGTAATTTCTCTGTTATACACATAAAGCAGCTAGCTGTCTCACCTTCGTTCTTTTTGTCTCACTGAGCGATTAAAATTTAAAATTTAATTTTATTTGGTACTTAATACCATGTAATCTTCTGAGGACCACCGTTGTAAAGCCTCTAGATCAAGATTAAGTTTTCTCTATATTTCTGTTAAGGAACTCTTAGAATATAAAAATACGTTAATTTACCATAAAGCTGAGCATTACATACATAATTCATATAAAATTAAAAAAGGTCGCACCTAACTACCTAACACAGATCCTTGAGGTACGCCGTGCTTCACATTTGCCGACTGACACAGCACACCAATGATTCTTACACACTGTTTTCTACCTGTCAAATAGCTTCTAAAACACTTGGCAACTACTCCTCCTTATTCCACAATTGTATAGCTTTGCAACAGATTCATATGGTTCACCGCATTGAATTAATTTGTTATGGCCAAAAAAGCCCATTTAGTTTATTGCCATAATTTATTCCACACCTTAATCATAAACTATAAAAGTGCTGTTATAATAGAAACTCAATATAGATATTTGGGATTTCTTTAAAAAAATAATAACAAATTAGTAACCAACCACCTTCAATTACAATAGCTTAAGTTTTGGTTTGAGTAAATTTTGGTTATTATTTATTACCTTAGCCATGCGCTGTAAGAATTTAGTGGAAGTATTACTAGAATCAAGTCGGATAAAAAAACTAATTAACAGTCAGGCCATTTTTTGAACGTAGGATCGGTAGTCGACGGGGGTCGGCGTGGACTAAATGTCTTACCCTGCAGAAATGTGACATCAGCCACCATCGTCAAATTTAGTCGTGGGTCTACAGTCCTAAAATACAAATTAATATAATGATATCTAATTTTTACAAAAAATACTTGATCTATTTTGAAGCTGAAAGCACGTTGTTTTGCAAATAGGCAATTCGCTCTTTCCTTTCATAATGCAACAACAAATTGAATAAAAGCCAATTGGTTGAAGCGTAGCTGCAGCCACCTGTGAACGGGAACATTTTTTATTGAATTGAATGCAGATGGATACATTTACGGGTTCACTCAGTTACATTTGTTGTTTAAATATACCATGCCACTAAAAACACGTGATTTGATCATTTCAACTGGTCATCTTTTGACCCTCAGAAAGAAATATTACTATTTGAGGAGTAATTGCAGTCTGGATCGTTATTATTGTATCTGTTGATAAGATTAGAGTATAAGAATCAAATATTACCCAAGAAAGTGAAAGGATATTTGATTTATTTGTATGCAAAATTGTACAAAGAACAAAATTTTAGTAATTACAGTCATAAAAATAACTATTTTGAACTTTAGAACCACACAAAATTTTTTTAAATAATTTTTATACCAGGATGGACTAGAATAGAACGATTTATATATCAATTATAGTTATGAAGTTTTTTATAAGCATATAATGTACTTCTATTTGTATCCAAAGTGTTATTACATACTTAATACTTAAATAACAAGATTTTTCAATGCAAGTTTCGCTAAAAGAACCACTCATATATTATACCTGTATGTAAAAGGTGATTTGGTGATTTAAATTTTGAGCATTAATTTAAGTATAAGTATAAATTAAAGTAGAAATATTAAATATTAATAACAAATTTGGTTTATGTATAATATGTACTTAAATTTTAATGGCCATTGGGGTAGTTAGATTTGATTATGCAAAAATATATTTTATCAAGAAGTTGATGTTTATGTAATTGCACCCCTGCATCAAAAGTATAAACGATTATGGCGGTAATAGGTTCTACTATCGATTAAACAACCACACTCATGTTCCGTTTGCAGACAAGGCGGTAGACCACAGTAGTTAACTGTGTTTCTGTTTGTGACTACTGTGGGTCGGACTAATCTTTTTGGAAAATCATCAGGGACATTCGTGTAAAAATGGACGCGCGCACACACACAGACAGACAGACACCCAGTAACTACCAAGATACGTACATACACTGGCAGTTAGGACGACCTTTAAGTGGACTTAAAGACATTATCAATCCCTGTTCTACCTACTTCTACTAGCCAGTTATTAACTATTTTCTTATATGAATAATAACTGCATGGACCAGGACCTTTCACTTGGGGAGAAAAAAAGTACTAGATGTAAAAAAGTGTCTGTAAAATTAATATATTTACTGAGTAAATTTTTGTTTTTATAACTTACGGGTGGTTGGTTTCCCTGAGCATTTAAAAATTTTAAAATATATAACTTTATTGTTCTTGCATATAACTGACTCATATTTTTTACCTTGAACTCATGAAATAATTATTCAGATGGGTAAGTAGTTGGATTTTTAATGCCGCTTTCATAGTAGCATTCTGTGAAGTATGCAATGGTAGAACGATCGTTTGTATGCTCCGCCCCAAGCAATAATACCAAATTGTAATAACGATTGTACATACGTGTAATAACCTGTTTAAATTAAAACTGGTTTTAATATTTTACAAAGAACAGAAAATATATAAATAAGCTTTCTCAATCTGTTTTTTAACAATATCACATCCAGTCCACTTAAGTCTATCTTCAAATATTACACCAAGATACTTGTAGTATGACGCTCTTTCAACAGTACTCTAAGCAATACAAGGTAATGCTTTAAAACACAATTGTAAATGGCATGACCTCTTCGTGGCGTCCCTCTACCCACTTCGTTTTGAGTCGCGCTGGAGTGAACCTCGTGGGATTGCTCGTTTTGGGCAGAGCATATGGCGTCTTTGATCGTCCTCACATTTTAGATAGAGACATGTACAATGATTGATTGATTGTAAGTTTCTCTACGATGTGCTGATCTAGTTCCCTTTTTGTTTAGAAATTTCAAGTTTTCTTCTCCCTCCTCCTCTAGTTTTGCGCGTGACTTAGTGTTGGGAGCTGTGATTGTGTTAAAAATTGTGTACAGTTATTGTGTCGACCGTTTGATAATCCGTTCGGGAGGAGGAAAGTCTGTTTCCTAGTTCAGAGCTGAGTGGCAGATGAAGACAATTCCGGTGAGTTTAGCATGCCTCTCTTTACCATATAAGTCTATACTCGATCTCCACATGCATACCCCCCTTTCCTACCCTCAAGGGTTTTAATTTAATTATGTAACATTCATCTTGTCCTCGGAGTCCGATTGAAATCCCTTTACATTATTCAGCTGGCGTTAGCTGACCACTTCGAGTGGCGAGATGGTGACAAATGAGAAGCTAGGGTGGACTGACTTTACCTGGCTAGTTTATTAAATAAAATCTATCACGTATGAAATATAACATGACTAGACTTAAAATACATATCAAATATAATGTTTAATATTGTATATGTTAAAGATATGACCATTTATAATGCTGGCAATGTAAAATATTAAATAATTATAGAAATATACTCTTTGTTGTAACCATAGTGAATAACGTTTACATCGAACACATTTTTTATCTTATCTTTCTCCTGGTCACACGTTTAATAAGGTGCATTCTTTGACATACATTTAGGATTAAATAAGTGTCAGAATATACACAATTAAAAAGTTAAATTTGCTTACCCCTTCCTTAAAAATGACACTGCGTATTTAATTGTTAAATTTTGTAAAGTATATAATTAGCACATAATATAATTCCAGTTTACATTTTCTCTATACTTTTTACAATTAAGCATTTTTGTTGCCTTTAAAATATTTTCTAAGGATAGGTCTTACTGTCATATTTTTATACACAACTGGAAATTTATTTCAGAGCTTCTTTGAAGGTAGAAGGGACTACGAGAAAACTGCTATCAAACATTTCTGGAAGCACACATAACATATGTAAGTTATGAAACCCATGTACTAAAGGAGTGTATTAAGACATTAAAAGAGACATTATATTCAACCACAGAAGAACTATAGAGTAAATGGAAGAGCTTTCCCGGGTATCAGCGTAATCCTTGTTCATTCAACAGGTTACTTCGGAGAGGTTCCAATACTGATCCTACTTTAATCTAACCTGATCTTTCCGTTTATCGGTTTCGGATAGATTAGATTCAATGGTTTCTTTAAATATAACTTTATTCGAACCGTTAAATTATTTATGAACATGTTTTTATATTGTTTTATTATACATGCAATTTCATACATTGATTTATATTTTTCTTAAAAAGTCGATTCCTAAAAACACACATAACTTTAATTTTTTAATCCCTCTATGTTTTAAACAGGATTGATGAGCTAAAATTGCGTATATGGATATTCATTGAGAATTAAAGTTAGTTTATAAAGGTGGAAGTACAAATAACAATAATATCACGTCAATTTTAACGTCTAGTTTCAAAAGTTATGTTAGCGTTATTGATTTCATACTCGGTCTGTAATGTTATTTACTTGAAACTTACTATTACGTTATATTGTTGTATGTTTCTTATTTATTAGTAACATTAAGGTTTTTAGCAATTACAATACCATTTTTAGCCCAATAATTTGATAACAACCACAGTTTCTGCCTGTCATTTGGCTATGTATGACCGTTTACGGGACCTTACTTAGGTGCCAATAAAGTATTTATAAAATTTCACCATTTGATATTGCAGGTCGAAATCAATAAGGTAGTGGCATAAGGTATATCCCTATCTTGCTTATTTTACCGTCTAATTGTATGTTTATGTTAAAGAAAAAGGGGAACATTATATCTTTAAGTTGAATAAAGGAAAACATTTCAAAATTTGAAGTTTCGTATAATTAAGACTTGTTACTCAAAGTACAAGAAATATATCGTATCAGGTTTCAAAAATACGGACAAATAAAAGTCCCAGCTTTAGTAACTAAAAAATGGGAGATTTCATGAAACATTTGAGAGATTGGTAAAATAACGGTTACTATAAATGATCATTTTGATACCAATTTTGTTACGCTAAAACAAATAATAACCAAGTATCAAATGTTTTACTAACTGCCATCTCTATCTTAAAAGACACAAAACGAGTTATTAGTGTTGTTAACTAGATTATTAATAATCAACTGATTTTTGGACTAACAGATTCATTAAATAACCTCCTTAGTTTTATCATTTTGTATAATCGTTACTAAATTTTCTTGAATGCAGTAGCCTACACGTTGCTTAGTGCAGAATTGATGTTCACATTTTGATATGTTCGTTGTAACCAAATACCATTTGTCAAATATAGAGTTAGTTAGTTTACACAATTTTATTGTTGAATCATTTTTCTTAAATGTAATGTTCTTCTTTGTCTCAAATTGACTAAACATTTTGTAAAGTTTGAACTTTGTACCTTTACTCAAATCAAATATATAATTTTCCTCTAAAAGGACGAACAGATGTGGTAAAGTCGAGATAAGACTACACTATACATAGATTTTCTCACATATTTTTTGCCTGAGAAACTAAATGGTGAAGTTTTGTAGGGTTTAAAATGGTTTCATAGCAATAAGTCCTGACCATAGGTATAAAAAATACTACTTAAAAGTGTGAATGTTGAGTTTAGCTACAGTTGACCTTCCTCTTAGTGCAGCATTTGTCACAGACTTGACTTATGGCACCTGGAGTCATGTTAGTCTGACGAGATAAAAACGTTGGCTACAAACAAGCTCAAAACGACCTCTTTACATAATTTTGACATTAGAGATTGCAGATGCTCCACTAAAAGGAAGTTGAGCTACAGTTAAAAATCAACATTCACGTTGAAGCAACCCTTCCCACCACAGCTACGTAATGTGTAGAATACTTAAAAATTGGTGATAAAAAAAGAAACCACTAACAAAGGAATCAATTCATTATGGTCTAGAGATTGTAGTGCTCAGATTGAAAACTTGTAATTGGTCTAATAACTTCTTTGTTAATTACATGTTGTTGATTGCCTTTAAATTCAAAATTAATTTAATCTCAATCCGTTTTTAAATTATAACCTAATTTTTAATTTATTCGTAGAAAAAACAATATATTTTATTTATCACAGCAATACGTCAAATTATAGTTGAAAAAGAGATGTATTCGTCATAATTTAAATAAGAATGAAATTAATGACTCGGAATAAACAAGGAGATGACAGTATCAATAGTAAAATTAAGCAATTATATTAATATATTGGACTATACGAAACAAATATTTTCTCAGATTTTTTTAAGTTTATTCTAAAATTGGATATTTTTAACCAAAATATTTTAAGAACTTACCATCGATATATTATTTTCCGAAACCCTACGCTTAAAAATACAAAAAAATATATGTTTACAACAATGTTGTATAATAACAGAAAAGAAAAATATCGCTTTGAAAAACTAACGGTTTTTTTAGCAAGGAAGGAAAGTTTCAAAAAACTAGTTTTTTCACACGAACATGGATTGTTTGTACCGTAAGCAACGTAGAGCAATATTATATGTATAGAGGACCCTATCGAACGGTTGCAGTATAAGTGTTAACCTCTAACACTATATTCCACCGTGTGACTAGAAACCTTTGATTAAATTTTCAATATTAATTACACTTTATTTATGAAACATCTCGGTTGCAATGTAAGTACTCAGGAAGTTTATTCGGAAGACATCATGTCCTCAAGCATCTCTTGAGGTATTAATGGAAAATATAATATATCAACGTAACATAACTTTCTTGAAGACATAGGTGCAAAAGGTAATTCAATCGGTATTTGTTCCACGAATGGAGAAATACCAAAATATCACTTGAATGGAAGCATGTCTAACGTCAATAATATCTTCGTTCAACAATGATCTCATATTATTTATTTTCGTACAGCTGGATATGGATAACATTGATGACCGATACAAGTTAAAGAATATAGCTTTATAAGTTTTTGTTACTAAATGTTAACTATGATAATTTATAGTTAAAATTATACATAATGAATCATAACTTCTTCATTCTCCAATAACGTGTCTGAAAAGATAAAAACAACAAGCATTTTCACGCATTCCATATAGTCATTCTCTATTTTGAAACTTGCGGGTACTATTAGCTTTTTTATTGTTTTATTGAGCAAATCATGCATAAATATTACATTTTTACACCAATAAAAAAGTAGTTTTGAAACTAATGCACAACACATTTACATTATTACGTTATAAAATATTACAGAAAAAATAAAATCATGGCTTTATTTTGTAATATATTTAGATTATTTTATTTCCCACAAATATGTATTACGTTATCAAACCCTTAAACAGTTTAAAATTCTTATCGTTTTCTAATGGATTAAAAACATGACAGATAACAAAGCTGATTTTTAATAAGATATATAAAAGGCGACCATTCGTTAAAGCGTCACAAATTTCATTACCATAGATCACCTGATTAGTTAAAAATCTCAATGAAACGAGTTGATGATTAATAGAAAATTGAGCATAACCCAATATATACTATTAACCCAAATAATACTCTGAGCAACTGAAGGTAGTTAAGATAACAAGATTTCACAGGACCGGGAAGATAACTATCTAAACCCACATAAATAACAGGGAATCCAGATAAAAACCTTGGGATTGTCCTTTGGGAAATACAAACAAAATGATTGCAGTGATCGTAAATTATAGCCTCCTGCTGAGACTAGGGAACGTTTGAGGTAGAATCTTTGTTGAGATAAATACACGACGCTCAATGTCAATCCCCTGCAACTAGAGGCTGCAACGTTGGTAACCGCGCTGTGCTTGAATATTCTACTTTGTTGTCTACTGTATTGTAAAATACCGTTTACTATATAATAATTTCACCAGGAGAGAGTTATTGATTGAAAATAAATTTTTTTACTTTAACGTGCGGCTACCTTTAATACATCATATAACTGGCTTTCTTTTCTGTGCACTCTTAAGAATAAAATGCGGATTTTATAAATTTGTGAAAGTTTGAGATGTTATAAACTAGTTTTAAATGAAATGATGGAAATATAAAACATTGAGTATCTTTAATTTGAACAGCAATAAAATATTTGGAAATAATAACAAATATTGCTATAATTAGAGTTCACAGACAACATTTCTCAATGAAAAATTAATTTGACATTTACATTCTACCAATTTTACTTTTTTTAAACGGTCATTTAAGCGATTCTTTTGTTATATGTTAATATACAAATAATAACTGCATAACACTTTTAGTGTATAAAAATAGGTCTGACTTAAAAAAAAAATAACGTTTTCAGACACTTTTATTATAACAACTACAGTGGTCGAATAACGTTCGCCCGGAAATAAAAGAATTATGACTAATTACTTTGTAATTAGAGTCTACACTTTATATACATCAATAAATTTTCAATTTGTACAAAATACACAACTATTCATACAAAATTACGATAAAATTAGCTCAAATATTTGTTTCCTATCATATAACTCAATTATATAAGCATACAAAATTAAAAAGTAATATTCATAACAGTTTTAATTTAAATGAGTTGTGTCTGATTTTTAATAAAGTGGTACATTTAATTATTAAATTAAATAGAGATTATTTTTAGCTACACATATTGATAAAAATTGGTTTTAAGGCAATCTTGGACGTATTCATCACTTAAATAATTTATTTCATATCTGACATAGCTTGAATATTTATCTGAAAAAATAATTTTGTCTTTCTAGCTTATAATCACCATCAAAATGTAGTTGGTTTAATCATTAGATAAGTATGCATCATCTAGTAAGTAAACGTTGTTAGTTCACTTGATTATGAAAGATTTCATTACTACTGAAGAATGTATTTTTAAGAAATTAATTTTGTCTTAAACCATGTTTTTGACTTTGTGTCCATATAAATTCTATAGATTGAAGCTAGTCTCTGAATTATTTATTACGTTATAGAGTTTTTGTATGAAATAAATTAGGCTTAAGATGTATGTTATTTGCTACCATATAAAAATGTACTCGGTATTTGGTATCCTAGTAGCATTAAGAACAAAAAATCCGAAAAGTATCGTACAACTAATTAAAATGCCTTTTCATACTCTTTTGTCTATTGAGGGATATAGACTTGAAACATATGATTTAATTTCATAATTTTATTTATAACTATACCATAATTTTCCTGTAATTCGAAAAGTGGGTAACGTTCAAAAATATTTTAAATAGTATCGAAAAAAACAAGTGTTTACTATTTTATCGTAATATATTTAATCAATTGAGGTGAGTTGTGTAAAATATCCGAAAGAAAAAATTAGTATCTCATACAATTAAAAAAAAGTTCTGTTGTAAAACAGTGTCTTTAATGAGGAAATAATTAGGTACATTTGCTAAGATATAATGATGAATGCTGATTACAAACTCTATGAGCTTACTTGTTGATTCTAAAGACACCAAAAATATTTAAGCTGTTACAAACATATATTCAAGAAAAATCATGTCGAAGTATTAAAGGCAGAATACACAATTGTATGTATATTGCCAAAGTATATTATATATATATATATATATATATATATATATATATATATATATATATATATATATATAGACACAAATACACAAAAAAAATAATAAAAAAGTAAACTCCCCAGGTTGATAAATCGTGAATTCCAGATCTGAGACTCTGCATCATATAAGCAAGTAAGTTAAATTATATATGAAATGGTTAGCAAAAAGTTACAAAAACTTATAAATTTGTGAATGTCAAGTAGGGTGATTGAAGATTGAAGGTTTCTCTTCTAAAGTAGTCATGGCCTATAAAAGATGGCCTACCATGGAAGTCTCCGTCTTTAAAACATATCTAATATGGTTGTATCACTCTCTACGATTGAGGTCCCAAACAGAGACATTAAAAAATTCGTATAGCGAAGTAACTCCAAGCGCCCATGGTACTGTCTGTTAGGTTGGTAGAACTGTAATAAGATATTGATTGCTAATAACTGGGGTAATGGAGTTGTCTGTAACTGGTCCATAGAGTTGTGGCTTCCCAGAACTACAATCAGAAACTCTTTGTTAAAGATTAAAATATCTACAAGCATCCGAAGTTACTAATTGTCACTGAGGATCATGCAGCAAAGTAGAGACTAGCTGTAGGAAACTCGGAAATGTATAGAATAATAGGCGTCGATTACGATCATTGTTATCGGTAACAACATAAAGGTTTCTAAAAAGCTAAGAAGGCA
This sequence comes from Homalodisca vitripennis, assembly GCF_021130785.1. Lineage (NCBI taxonomy): Eukaryota > Metazoa > Arthropoda > Insecta > Hemiptera > Cicadellidae > Homalodisca > Homalodisca vitripennis. Next base: position 53,227,829 of record NC_060209.1, on the reverse strand, counting down.
ATTTCTATTTTTAAAGATCGTCCAATTACTGGATACATAATTCACAGTTGGTTGCTTCCAATAAGGCCTCATCTGGAGTCACAATCTATCTGATCTCTCTGACATGGCATTTGTTTCTAAGTCCAGTGTTAATCAATATTGAGTTTATTAGGAAACTTTCTTAACTAATCGACATTACTGCTATATTATACTGATAAACTGACTGTTCAATACTTTATGAAGACAAATAAACAAGGTTTTATGCATCTTCTTAGTGGAAATTGTATTTATTATCATAAAAATGTTGCAGATTATTGTATCCATAATATTTATGTCATCCGATAAAATATAAACGAATTTGGCACATATTAATTAATATTGATAAAATATTAATTTTGTCAAAACACATAACTCTTGCCTATCCCTTCAACTATTTTTCGTTAGGTTATAAAACAGTATAAAGGTCCAATTTACCATGTATCTTTGAAATGATGTATTGATAGTTAATTAATAACATTTTTATAAAACAAAAGTATATAAAAAAAGTAAAAGATATGAACTAAAATTCTTTACACGACAAGTCTTCTATGACAGAGAGCAGAACACGTGCCTCTTTCCTTACTCTATTATATTTTATCAACGGCAGTGCCAAATTTATACATAATACAGTATATGGCAAGAAGAATACATTACGTTTAATGCAATGTACAGATAAAAAAATGAAGAATAATTGCGATTAAAAACCCATAAGGTACAAGTATTAAACCTAAAGCTAAAAGTATTAAATCAACAAAACAGTCACAGGAGTAATCTAACGACAGTCCTTACAATCACCATAGTTTCACAATTAATCAAATATAAATAATAAACAATCCTGCTATTCAAGAACGATAAATCCACATCTTAATTGTCAACTTATTAGGAATATTACTAGTAATTTAATTAATTCATTAAGAAACTTTATTATATAATATTAAATAATAAATTAAGAAAAACGAGTCCTTAAAATTAGTATTTATCCTAAAAGGAAATATGTGTTTTAATTAGGCTAATAAGTCACAAGATATCAGTAGATACAAAATACACGTTGGGGAATGGTACATTAACAATAAATAATCAGATTAAAAATAATTAACAATGAATAATATGAATGACAATAAAACAGCAAAAACAAATAGTAACAGCTTATTATGGCAATCAACAATAAATAATATGACTAACTATAGGATAAAAAATAAATAATAAGAAAAACATAAAAAAGTAAAGGATAAAAAGTAAAGATAACAATAAAGAATTAGTAACAGATAATACTTAATTTAGGGCTATAAATTCAACAATCCTAGTCTGTAAAGACTTCAAGGGCTTCTTTTCTGATCTGTTGGGGATATTCCGTAAAAGAAATCACAATCTGGGGCAAGGTGGTTCCTCAGATGGACAATACAATAATTAAATCCTAAATAAAGAAATGGAGAATCTGTAATTTATTGTATTTTATTGCAATGAATAAAGTCCTATACTGCTAACTACAAATAATTGCCAGACTAACAAATAAACTGTAAAGGAGCCTTATTAAAATAATGTTTTACTAGTAACGTGTAAGACAACCCAGTAACGCGTAACGTAACAATTCAACTAACGAATAATAATACCCAAAATTGTCATTAACTGATTTAATAACACAAAATGTAACGAATGAATACGTATAATCATTTAAAACAACAATTGAATTGCAAATTAAATATCACTTTGGAATATTAACTCCATATGCATGACGTTAACGAATATATTTATTGATGGTGAAAGTTTTGACGTTTCCGATAATAAGAACACGCTCAATTGGGCCCGTTTTTGTTATTGCCACCTGCGCCTGTCAATGTATTGACAGTTATTTTACTTTGAGTGCTATCATTACGTATTTGTATATTCATATTTACGTTAAAATGTTTAAATTTTAAGATTCAATGCTCACTAAGCTATTAATATGAATCTTATATAAAAATGGAATGATGTCCATCTGTGCTACTCAATCACGTAAAAACTACTTGACTGATTGCACTGAATTAGAGAAATTTCAGAGGTACTTATAAAAAAAACAATTTCACTCTCAGACTTCAGGACCCCATCTTTAAACTTAAATTAAAATGAATGGAAACCAATCTTGGATTAGGTCATTGTAATAACCATGTTGACAATTGAGAAACACTTCAACAATTGTGTCACCACGACATTGCAATTCAAATCAAACGGATTTAACTGGAGCATAGTCTAGTGGAGTTCAGTTTGCAATGTGAATAGTCATAGTAGGCCAACCGCTAGTGAATAGCGTAATAATCTATCGATTAGAGGGAGGTATTCGTGTCGATGCGGCGAGCGCACATAAAGTAATGTGGCGGTGCTACCGGCGGTAATATATCCCACGCAGAGGTGTTTAAAACCTGTAAAAACTATTCGCTGAAATGTAAAAATGTTGTTTGAAAACACCAATAATACTATGTAAAATATGAAAAATGTACATTTTAACAGATATCTTGACTTATCGTAAAAACTAACCCTTGCCGTTTGCCTCTCTGTGGCAGATGAAAACGTTTATTGTTACTGAAACAATGGATAGTATTTCAAGAAATTTCAGACGTACTTATAACAAACAGTTTACTCTTTGACTTCAAGGCCCCATCTTTAAACTTTAATCTGAAATGTTTCAAGAGATTGGAATATATATCTCAGGATTATTTGGAATGCCATTTAAAAAGCATGTGCTAATGACGTCTCTGTTTTACAAAATGAAATGCGTGTGAAGCTGCTGGTAAATAGTACTCACACATATAACGATTAATACTTTTTAGAATTAATTCATACTTATGTGTATCCTATTTATATGCAATATACAAATTTATATATATATATTTGAACCAAATTTATTGAAGTACAATTGGTTTTAAATTTTCTTGCCAAAGGATAAACATATATATTTGATTAAATATTTGGTAATAGAATTATAAACGTTAGTCAACATTTTTGCAGTAAAGATATATTTTACCTCGGCTTATTATTTCGAAAGAAATAAGGTTTATACAGTCCTTATATTCATTGAGGTTGAGAAATGTGCGGAAAAATATCAGCGTTTGGAGAAAGGCGTGATCTTAAGTTTGAGTTGTGAGTAGAGAAGTGGATGAAGACATTATCTCGTATTTTTATTACTGGATAAAGAAAGGCGCTATTGAAACCCTAGTAGCAGTTGAAAAGTTTAAGGTTATATTCTGTTTATAGTTTATAGGGTCATACACTGACTTGACTTTTTCTTGCAATAGGGAAACAGAGTGAGATTAAAGTTGCTTACTTTCTCTATAAGTGTTACGGCTGTGCAAAAGTATACGCGCTTTTTTCAAACTACCCTATATTAATCTTCGACTTTACATGCAATCTTTTGCTTTAATCTCCCTGTTTAGTAAAGCGATGTCCCGTTTCTTGCAAGCGGACTAAGAAGGAAATCCCTGTGGTTTGGAAAGCCTTTCCCTTAACTGTGACAGTCAGCTGTTTACAAAGTTAAGTGCGATGGAAGGGTTAGAATTAAGGGAAGGTCTTAACCTCTGTCTTAACTTCATACTGAACTCTGTTTTTCTGCCGAACTGTCATTCCATTGCTATTATATCCTTAAAGTCCTTTATTCTTGTTTATGTTGCTGACAATGTCAGAAAAAGAGATTAATTTCAAACCAATACACTTTAGCTAAACCACTATTACTATAACATATAATTTTATTTATCAAATTTGTTGGTTACCATAGTCCGTATAGTAATTCTTGAAATGATATATCATGTGCTATTATGGGCGGTATAAACTCTATAATCCCTTTTTTGAGCTATACATCCACCTCAATACTAAAACCACCGGACTAACATAATAAACTAACTGAATTTAGCCTCTTGCTCAATATGTAAGCATCTACATATTGCCACAAAGCCGAATGATGCAAACTTATTTATCGATTCACCCTCAGCCCTTAGAGACAAATAAGCCTGCAATATATGGATCTGATTTTTAGAAACCAGGAGTCTTCTCTTCTTACTACCTTCTTACTAGTATTAGTAACTGGGCATATTTAGCAGTTTTATGAAGTAATATCAATAGGTAATTGTAAACTACCGAGACAACCTGAATGACAATCTACTTAGTTACAGTAGTGTCAGCACAATCAGTATGCAGTAAGGGAGTATGGAGGTGTTTGCCGCCATCACTCCAGACACAGTCACGTGACATATGTTTCGGCTGGCTTACATGACCGCTTATGTTCCTTACCTGTAGCAGTTCTACTTAAGTGAGGATTGAAAGTTAGGACCACATCTATTGTGAGTATCCAGTATAAGAAAGTGCATTCACGTTATAACACCGCCAGGATTATTGCAGAATACTGTACATTATTAAATATTGCTGTGTTTTTTAAATTATTAATTTTATTTCATTGAATACAATTACGCGCACGCGCATACACACACACACACACACACACACACACACACACACACACACACACAGAGTTAAACATCTAAATAAATAATGGGTCCAAAAGAGCGAAACGTAATTTTTCATAATTAACGGTTATGCAGGTTTGATGAGAAGGTAAAATATCAGTAACCATGAAACATATTGATTGACCATAGTTCATAAAACAAAATATTTTCTATAGTATCTTAAGATCTACCACATACATACTACTGTATATAAGCAGATGATAAGTTAAAAGTTTATTATCATGTTCTCTGTGTATGAAGATTGGAATTTATCATACATTCCTCCAAACAAGTTTTTATCGAATACATATAGAGTATTATTCGAGTATTATATAGAGTATAAAAAAGTAATTTTTTGTTCATGAATTTTTATATTATTATTATTTGTTAGCTCTATGGAAGCTAACAAATTTCTAACGAAAGGTATGTTAGAATTCTGCTTGTATAAATTGTTATTGTCAATTTGAATTACTTCCAGTATTTCTTTTTATAATAATCAACACAAATATAAAAGCTTATACGAAATATTGTTCAAAGTTATGCAAAAGAATTTACACAATATAGTATAGAGTCTTGTTATGGTTCTCGTATATCACCTCATGATATTCCGCCAGGATGGATATCGACAGTCCATGTATATAATAATTTTAATTATATATTATAATTATATATATTTCCTCGTTTTATATGCAATAATATTACCCTGAAAGGCATTATGGAACAGATGAGTGAAAATAGTTGTGTCTTGAAGGTTTCATCCAAATAATTGATTTGTTAATGACTTCATTATATGTATATGACTTAATAAATATTACTAAAAATATTATAAATTAAATGTCACAGACTTCTCTTTATACAAAATTTTTTTATATGTTTAAGTGTACAAAGAAACAGTATCTTATATTCAGAAAGATACAGGTTTATAACATTGATTTCCATATCATTTTATATATTTGTTATATGAGTCTCTACCTCGATAATCTGTCCTTATTTAATATATATTTTAAGGGTATAGCTATTAAGGAGTACACACAGGATTTTGTAAAATTTGAATCTTTATAACGTTATTACAAGTTTAAGAATGAATATTTCATATTCAGTTTTATAATAAAATTGAGAACCCGTTCACGTCAGTGGGGCATTTGATGCATCCATGTTATTATGGCCTTGGCATGATGAATTGTACTTTTAAAATCTACGTTCATTGGAAATTTCATTCACTTAATTGTTTTGCTTTCTACCCTCTAAACCAGTCCTAAAGTGACATAAAGGGGTTTGTCTTCATTCTACTATAAATTTAATCTCTTTAAATTAACTTATGCATTTTTGGAATGTAAATGTTATATGAAGTTCGAATTGTAAAATAATTTTGTTTTCGGTCGGGCCCTCGAGGACAACTTTTGAATGTTTATACAAAAATTGTACTTAAACAAACATAGTGTCATTAAAATGAGAAATTTTATAACTAACAACAACATAAATTTTAAATGAGTCGATATTCAATTGGTGGTGTTAAGGAAACTACTTTAATACAGAAATTACAGTTTTAAAGACTAAACACCTACTATCCCCAGGAGGGTTCATTTCTTGCTGTGTTATAATTTCCAGTTTATTCTATATTGAGTGCAGCAAAATCCTATGTGTCACTTAAAATCCAGACATGAATGTTCAGGAGCGGCACATCACTAACTGCAGATGTCGAGATATTGAGATGCAAGGGTAGATATAGGTCTAGTCTACTGATGGGAATTACTATTGGAGCTGATGGGTCCCTAAGTTTTAAAGGTAATTGTTAGCTTAGAGATGAGGGCGTGCCACCCCTGTATGATTTTATTTGAGAGAGTTGTACAGAGCTGGCTGGCCTCCTCTTCCTCCAAAGGGCCATGACTGAGGTTAATGCCCAATTCATTGCTCATGGATCTCAACAGAGGGACACCCTTATCCCCAACCTTACCCATCCAGAATACCCTACCAAAAGTAGCGAAAAGGGCCTTTTGGAACTAAGTACAATTTCTCAGATTATTGTACTAAGAGAACCAAACAAATAAACAGTTCATTTAAGATTTGGTAGACTGATGATGGTTTTACACCTATGTCACGGAATCAACACTCTTGATTAATATGAATAATATGATTCACGTTATACAGTGTGTGACTCGCCTTATCTTACCCTGAAGACAGGGTATAGCCAATACACCTTCAACAGTCACGTGAACTCGTATGATTTATTTACACATATCTGTAAATCCGATGTTTCCAATCCAGAGATTTAGGTTTATTCATGTGACCGGCTATCCTTCTCGGCACTATGTGGGTACGTTGGTTGGTACTCATAAGTCTTATACTCGCAGTGTCATCTTCATGCGGCACGGCTTTACTGTGGAACTAATATCAAGAAATAACATCAACTAAGCAATCTCGGTTTGATTTACTCCATTATTTCAAATATAATGTATATATATATATACCGTATACCTATATATATATATATATATATATATATATATATATATATATATATATATATATATATATATATATATATATATAAAAGAAGTAGGCGTGTTATAAGAAGTAGGTACTTCTGTCGGTGAATCCCTCGATTGCCTTTCCTTTATAATTTTTTATAATGTCAAAACTGGTACATGCAGTAGATCAGATGTATTTGATAACTCTAATTCAAGCTGTTTTAGAACACCATGCAATTGTTGATTATAAAGCATTTGCCTCTAATGATACCCTCGTTAACCAAGGAACTAAGGCAACTCCCGCTCCTGCTGACTTGAAATATTCCAATTAGTGCAGAACTGTTGTCTCTTGTTTCACTGGTTTTATATATAATTAGTGATAATTCGTTTTTTGAAAGTAAAACAATACTTAATGATTTGTCATTATGTTGAATTCCAGGGATTAAGATTTTCTTCAATAAGAGTTTATCAACTAGTTCAAACATGATATTGTTGTTCATCGTAATTGTCAAGGTCAATTTTTAACTTATTAATCACACCTTAAGTTTCCACTTACTAAAAATGCAGTCTTAAATTGCAATCCTAGACGATTAAAATTCGGTCGATACCAGTGTAGATTATTTATAAACAGGTGTGAATCAACAATTAGAGAATTGATTTGCTCACAGAACCGGAGGACTGCAGTTCTGCTGTTACAGTAGTTCCGGATTGGACTTTGAGAAAATATCACATCAATATTCGTTATATCGATTGTGGGCACTGTGCAAACATTCTCGACAGCCAATATCTAGTTCCCGGTCCACTAAAGCTCAGCAAATAGAACTGGAATGGGCTTAGTATGGATCTGCTCTACTTTAATTAAACTTTATATTGGAACGATACAAATACTACAATAATTTGAATTCCCCCCCCCCCCCCGAGGAGACATTATGTATTCATTGAAGTCCGTTATTAAAGTACCTCCATTCAGGACATATATGATTTCCTACCGGAAAATTAGTTTTTTGTTATATAAAACGTTAAAATAATAACAATATGAATTATTTTTTCAAAAATATTGCGTTATAATGCATTAATTTGTAGCAAAACTATTCTCCACAAATTCTTTTATACAAAAGCTCTCTAGTTAATGTTTATTGAATTTATGATAATTTACAATTATAAACTGTTATCTATCATCAATAGTAGTTTTAAGGTAGTATAATCAGTTTTAGGACGAGATATTTTTACTTTTAAGTAGTAGCGTTTAAGATAAAAAACTTCCATGAAGATAAAAAAGACAAAAATATGTATGGACATTCCACGAGGAATTAAATATGTGTAAGGTTGGAGATGTTATACACATGATGTATAACGTCAAGTAGTGACGTGGGTTTTAATAATTAATTACTCAAGGAATTCAGTAACAAATGTCTAATTGTTTATACTTTAAGACATTAACATGTTTTTCTAATATAATTTTCTTCAGGAAATGATTATTTAATAAATAAAACACCATTCGCATTAAAATATCATCTTTCATTTACATACTGTAAACATTTCATATATTAATCTTCAACAGTTTTCCCTTGACCTCGGTATTAGCATGTACTATGGTCTAATTATTAAATTATATTTTTGAGAATATTTCCCTTGCCATTATTGAAAACATATAAAGGGATGTAACCATAATTTTATTTACACATTTAAAGAAAATATTCCAGCCAATGTTGTGTTTTTGTTTATATATTACATAGTGTTAAAGCCAGATCTTTCTATAGGTGTATAGGTAACGAATACATTTTAAGCCCATTTTCAAGAAGTTTTTAAAGGCTTAAACATTTATTTATTTGTAATATTTACTTTATATTTTCATTAAAAAAAAGTTGAAACGAAATCTGGAGTTTTTTTTGGTACTTCTAGTTCATAGTTGTCCTAAAGGTTTTTTTATCTGCATAAAACTCCATTCCTTTACTGAGGCAGATCCTTCACGGCAAAATGCATATAAAGTGTATAAATATGTCTAAATTGACCATATCTGGAAAACGTGTTTATATGGTCTAATAAAACAGATTTTAACAAATACAACTTTTTAATACTGGTTTAAAAATTATGTATGGTGCTTTGTCATAATTGAGTATAACAATTTTTGAAAAGTTATAAATGGAAGAAGGAAACAGCGAATTCGTAAAAACCTTTAGTTTGAATAATGTGGAAACCACCATGAAATAATATATACTGAATATTTCGCTGTTTCCTGTAAATAATTGAAAGACAGTGGTTAAAACTTTACAGAATACCTTCAGTTTTCATTTTATTTTGGAATTAGTTTTATTGTATATTACAGAAATATTTCCATAAATACTATATTTCCAAAATGAAGAAATTTCAGTAAAAGTAAAAGCAATTTTTTCCCTTATACCTCTCAACATTTAGTAAGAAAACAATGTAAAAAAGCAGTAATTATTTGTATGATAAGAAAAATAAATATTTCAACTCTAGCATTGCTCTGCATTACAAAGAAGTACAGTACTATTAGAACAAATATTGCTATGTAGAACTCTAGAAAATATTAGAGTATCTAGATTAAGAAAAAAATGTTCAACTCATATTCCTCACAATTAATAGCTAACTAAGATAATGTTTCTAGTACGAGTATATTACCCAAACAGGGGTTCCTGAGGAAATCTTGCCATCGTTATAATTGTTTATATAGTGAAAGTAATGTTTGGGAGGAGGGGAATCAGCTGACTTAATTACGAGGAAAACGATGACTTTCGCAGATCTCAGCTGTATTGGAAAGTAGCCAATTACCATGCAGAGTGATGTACAAGCATTTACTTGCCTTTCAATAAAAATATATTTTTTTTAGCTTTATGCAAAAAGTTACCCGTTTGAGCAGATTTTTAAAAATTGGTGTCCTTTGTGTTTTTTGTTTTCTATATTTAAGACCTTTAATTTTGAGTTTATACTGACTAATTGGGTTATCTTTAATAAAACTAAAGTTGTGCACCCAAAGGAGTTGGGTCAGTTTAGGAGAGAGGAAGATTATTTTAAAATCTTTAAGATAAAGCAAAATTGTTCCGAGAAGTTGGTTTTATATTTGTAAAGGAGTTTCGGAAATTATCAATCGTTATACGTAATACTAAGGTTAACCTTATGTACGCTAAAATTCATTTTTAATTAAAATATGAGAGTAGGCATGCTGACTAATATTACAGGATAATTATTGCGATGTGATCGATGCATATAAAACTGTCTTGTGTCATTAAAGAGCGTTAATGGGTTAAATAAAGTGTGGGAATGAAATAGGTGTAGTGTACTAAGAACGTTAAAATGTATTTTAACACTGGAAAAATAAATTTAAAATACGGAATTGTAAACTATTAAAAATATTGCATCCTGATGTTTTTAAGAGATCTCTATTACAATATTTTACAGTTTTCATACATTTTATATATTTAGGTATATTTTAGCTAGCTGGTTGATGATTTTGTTGAAAACTGGAAATTTAGAAATATGCATGCCGAAGGCTAAAAATAAAAAAAAATTCTTTTGCCCAACATTAGAATAACTCAAGTATTAAGGAATATTTATTAACTAATTCCTTATTTAAAATACTAATATTAGGATGAAAGTTACAAATTGACGTCTTACAAAATAATTTAAATATATGTTTAAATAAAAAAATGTAACATCAACCATTTGTTTCAATGATGCTTTTTTACAAGGTTTTGGCACGGAATAAATACTGTATCAGTATTTTCCATTCACCACCCCCCATTTTGAATGCCAAACCTGTGAGCTTCGAGTATAAAATTTCTTACGGATAAATCATTTATCCCTGACATCAGAAATCGGAACAGTAGCAATAAATAAAACTAGTCGATTTGTTTGCAACAGACTTTGTGCTATCTATAGCTCTGTGGAAGGGTACGGATACATATGATTTAATGTTTAACAACAATAAAAATTACATATTTTATATTCCATGCAATTCTACTCACACTTATGGTATAATATGATAGCATCCGTCATAAAACATGTACTGCATCCAAACAAATTTAGTAACTTTTTACAAAATTAAAAGAAATAAGGAGGTAATTTTATCTGTTAATTGCAACCATCAGTTGGTTTAATGGGAAGCTAAATTAAATTAATAACTCAATTAGTGGCGCATTTAACTGAGATATGGGACTAGTGAAAAATCTACTACTCGCTTATTATTTGTTGTTGCAAAATAAAAATGGAATCAATATGTTCCACTAAAAATAAACGTTATTTAATTTTTTTGAAAAATGTATTATGATGACGTATTATAGGATACTGAATAGTTTGTGCTATTTACGAGATTTAAACATTCAATGGTCTCCATTTTGAAACCTTAAAATTTCTTAAAAATAAATTGAAATAAAAGCTGGTTTGGTTATTAAAGTTTCTAAAAATTATTTGAATATCTAGACATAGCTTTAAACCAAGGTTCATTACTTCTAACACAGGATCCTATGAGGCAGCGTATCTAAGTAATGCGTCTTCTCTAAAAAACAAACAAAGAAGGGTCTCTTTTGTGTCCCTGTGCTGCATCTGCCACTTTTAGGAGACTTTAACATTCACATTTAGGAACCTCCTTTACAATAATATAAAAACGACTTCTGGGAACGATTTTGCTTATTTTAAAGATTTTAAAATTATCTTCCTCACTCCTAAACTGACCCGTTTGGGTGGAAAACTTTAGTTTTATTAAAGATAACCCAATTAGTCAGTATAAACTCAAAATTAAAGGTCTTAAATATAGAAAACAAAAAACACAAAGGAAACCAATTTTTAAAACTCTACTCAAATGGGTAACTTTTTGCATAAAGCTTAAAAAATATATTTTTATTGAAAGGCAGGTAAAAGCTTTTACTCTGCATGGTAATTGGCTGCTTTCCAATACAGCTGAGATCTGCGAAAGTCACAGTTAAGATCTAGAAATCTGGGTTAATAATCTTCAAAATTAGATGCACTGTTGTGCTCAGATTTATGTTTAAATGTGGTCAGCCTCTACAATAATTAGTTTCTCTTTGTCACAGATTTTCATTGTCATCTGGACAGTCACAACACCGATGGATTGTAATATTGTTAAGAAGACATATTTAGTTACATACCATGGTTAAGTTACCTATTTAAATAAATAAGTTCTTATAATATGGAACTAAAATTTTTTTTATATTTGTGTATTTGATAATTAAGTTATTTTTAAACATAATTATACATCGTACACAGTGACTCCAGTCTTTTGTTTTCAATTTGTGATATAAGGGTATTTAATGATGAAACAAAGTATTAAGTAAATTGAGAGACTTTAAACAGCCAGTAGTGTGAGATGGTATAGTTATAACATGATCGATTTCATTATTGGGAGTGAAATCATTGTTACAGTAATATGAGTCTCTGTTTTTACAAATTCCCTGGTCGTTTACATTCATATATTTATTGTGTGTTTAAAATATATTGTTTAATGCAAACAAAATTATGTTTCAGCCATCTTAAATAAAGCTGGAGGAAGATAATTCCTTTGTTGTTGAGAAAAATCCATGACATTGCTCTAGTTCAAGCAACACACCAACTAGTTTGATAATATTGAGAAGGTAAGAGTTTGGCGCGTACCACAGCATTTGTCGCGTAACAGACTTTGCTGAGGTTATAGCAGATTACGTTTTCAAAGTTGTCTTGCAGACAGATAGACAGCAATCTGTCATACGGAAAAGAAACGTTTACATCCCACCGCCAGAAAATGGAGAAATTTTGCCACCTTACTGAGTGATGAGCTTTATTAAGCTGAGAACAATTCCATGAAAACGGACCATTATAAAAATCATTCTTATCTCTATAAGAATAAAGTTTCATGCAAAATGTAATAAAGTCTATAGATTAAATATTTCTCGACATAACTTGCCACATGCTATATTAAAATTTGTGTAAATTTTTTTGTATCATTTTGTAGCAGTGTTAAAATAAAAAACAATTCTGATAAGCTAAGGAGGTTACTTGTAGTGTAAAGATGCGCTGAAATCAAATCATGCCACTGACGTTCCCTTTCCTGCCCATAGGCTCCGTATGGATTCAGTTTCTTTCTGATTTTCTAGAGCTAACATCTGAAATCTTACAGATTTTAAACTCTGGGGACGGGTAAATTTGATGTTTGGGTGGGAAAATGATTTTTTTCATGTTGGCAGACCTGTACATTCTCAAAAGAAATGGTTTTGTTCAGCTGAACTCACAGCTACTACATCAACTGCTGGATTCATAATTTTCAGAGATAAATTAGTATTATTTACTATTGTTATGGAAACTGGGAAAAATTATTATGATATTGCCTGGGTTTTCACAAATGTATTTACTTACATAAAATTAAGATAAGTGGTATAATCTTTTGTAAAACACCCAAAGTATAATTGAATCCGTATGGATTCAATAGGCATGACAAGTTCATTGTTTTATGGTAGTGAAGTTCTTCCTATGCCTGTAAGTGCCATATGGATTCAGTTATTTTGTTCAAACGTCATGGTTCCTGCTGTACCTGTAGGTGCCATATGGATTCAATTTGATTTACCTGTGACTAGTGTTTAACTGTGTATATTGCAATTTGTAATAATTTTGACCACTATTGTAAATAATACATTGTTCAAGAAAATACAAAATGTTATTGTTATTATTCTCCTATGTATCTAAAAGTTTATTTTTTTTTTTTGTAAATTAGTGCCATATGGCACCTATGGGCAAATAATTGTGTAGTGACAAAGTAATTGATATTGGATACTTGTGTTCCTATATAATCCATATGGACACAGTTTCCTAAATGTTTAAATTGTAATGGATTTTCAAAATAATTAATGAAAAGTGTTTATTCAAAGTATAAATAAAAGCATTTTTACAGAAAATTATTTTTTTTCTTACTTTTTCATAATTTGGGCATGAAAGGGTTTACATCGACTTTCTACTCTATTATTTTTTCCCCATGAATGAAAATATCATTTTATAATCTCATATGTACTCTGTTTGTTTACACATTTATTTATTCTATTATTTTCTCATTGTCATCATCAGTATTCGTAAGGCCTATGTAGCAATATTCGCTAACGTTCAACCAAATTCCTTGAAGTAACATGCACTATAATCAGTATTGCCGCTTAAAAAAATACAATTCATGTAAAATTTGAATTCTACAGGTCAGTTTGTTTTAGAAATACCGTGCTGATTGATACACCGACACGTATACTCAAATGAAATATTTGTAGCAATGATAATATTTTGCTATAGAACCATTTCTATAGTCTATATTTCAAAAGGGAAATGTGGCAACGTTGTTATCTTTACTCTTGGATTATAATCCTACGTGATATATAGTCTGTGCTTGTAAACTTGAAACATATTTTTCATTGAAAAATTGTAAAAGATGTATATGTTATCGCTGCAGAAGCAAAAACTTATATAGAACAAAGTACTCGTTTAATTTAATTAAAGATCGTATATTAATGGACATTTTGTGTTATCTCTCCTATTAGACATTAGACATACCAACTCTTACATCGTCAACTAATCTGGCTCAATTTGAACTCGTTAATGTACTAAGGTTTGGCTAGCAGTGTTCAGTAATTAAGAATTTCTAATTCAATTCCTCGACCACCATTATTTCAGAGCCTTCAAATAGTATTCCAGACCTTGAAACAGTATAACTTATACTATATGTGTTTTATTGTAGTTTGTGTTCAATACGATGGTTATTTTTCTGAACCAATGTGGTATTCCAGGTTTAATTTGTTCCGTAAATGCACATGAATTATTTTGTATCAAATTATAATTTATTATTAGGAAATGTTTATGTTTAAAATTACCAAAGAAGCAAAAAAACGTATTTTTTGAGGTTTTGTTCTTTTTCAAACGTATACCATCTTATATCTAAAAAGCCTACTCAAATTTTAATTTCTCCTTTTCTTAGATTCGTATCCTAATATATGTTTTTATATGAGGATGTCTAAATCCAATATTTGTTAATAACGACTTGTGATTTACTAATAATTTTGTGAAACATGCGTTCAATGTAATTTCCGACTAGATACTGAACAGTGTAGTTACATTTGAGAGCGTTTGTGTATACATTTCTTAAAAACATACATTGAGAACTTAATGTCTATAGTACTCAATATGTTCCATTTATAGCAGAAATAAGTGCGGTTACTGCATTAAATATACTACTGTAGATGGTGTGTGATCTTTACTACAACTCATATCATTCCATTACTTTCTATTCACTTTCATTAGACCCTTTCCCCTCTAAAAATTATCTTAGAAATTTATAGGTATGCACTATTTCAATTCGAACGCGTTTTGACGTAAGTATCTGTAGAGATCAAACCTTAGAAACGGTGAAACCCCTGCATAAAAAGCCTTATTTACTTGCTATACGTAAATAGCCCTTATATCCATAAACATTCCAGCATATCCCAACGTTGAAATGGAGAAATCAATAAATTCCATCAATCGCGATCTTGATAAAAAAATGTTCATGAAACATTCTACATATATAAAATACGAGCTAGATTGAAACAATAAAGAAGATAACATAGTTAGAAAACCAATTATTTAGTGCATTGAACGGAACTCTGTCATCTTATATGGTTACTATAGTATATTAATTAAATAAATAATAATATTATGTGGTGTAACAAGACAGTTGGTATGTCAGTACAATAATTTAGTTTTATGTGGTTTCACGTGTGGCAATATGTTTTGCAAGTTGTATGACGTAGAGGGTGAGCTGATTCTAATAAATGGCTCTGGTTGGTCGGCTGGCATCATACCACCTCACCTGATGCTCGTGTCCAATCCCACGCCTCAGCCCCTGCTACCTTTGTATTGCCCAGTCCTCCCCAGACCATGAAAAGATGCGGTCGGTTCGGCCAGTGCGTTAACTTTCAAACATGTGTTTAATTTACCAGCCCGGTTACCTCTAGGCTATGATCCGACCACCACCGTAATGTCGAATCTCGACATTACAGTTACAATAGTCGCCCCAGCTCTCCAAATGTCCCAGTTACTGACTGAATCTCATTCAGTAACTGTTATGATATGATGTTTACTCTATTCTGATATACATTTCAATATTCTTATAGTTCCTTAGGTTTACATAAATATTACATTGTTATTAAAAAATTGATTGTTTGTTTATGAATTAAATAACACAGTTTTAAGGTCTTTATTTACTCATAAAGATTATTCAGAAATTTGTTACACTGCAAGACATTTGCTGTAATTAGAGAATTTGTTTATTTTAATTGTTAAATTTACTAACAATAAACTTATAACACATAATACAATATAGTACGGTTAAGCTTTTAAATATGTTTGGAGTAAAATAATAAGTATAAACTTTAAACTTCTGTAATATTTTAAAGACTGAAATAATCATGTGATTATTCATAAGTAACATTAATCTTATACAACGGTTATTTTACCGTTAAACCGAGGACATTCTGATTACAAGAGAGCCACCTGGTGACGTGGACATTTATCATAAAAGCCATTGTTCTTATGGCACAAAACAAAACCTAGTTATTTTAAGAACAGCTTGAAAAATATAAATTTATTCGGTGCTTTTATTACTGCTAGCCTACTTTTGATACAGAAAAATATATCTCAAACTAGGAAATTAGTAAAGAACTTAATCATTAATTTCTCTGTAAACATAACTTTGATTATATTAAAACACATTTTATTCAGAATTTTGGACGTACACATTATGTGATATTGAGTATGAATTATGATTAATATCTACGAATTATGTAAACTTATGGTTATCGAATTATTAGTGGTTCATTCCATTAACTTTAAGTGCATAAAAGTCGAGTTTATTATAATGCATACAAGCAAAATCTTGAAGTTTGTATACGTACTTAAAGTAATAATTTGCAACATTAATGTAAAGCTATATTTCTATTTCGTAGTCAATTCAATCAGATACAAAAAAGTATGGAAAAGAAATTCAATATTTAATTAATAAACCATTGAAATATCTATAACAAAACTTACAACTTGCCGGAGAAGAATTTGTTTGTCGATAGGAATTCGAGTTAATGTTTACGCTCTTACGATCAAGTTAGAGTGATCAGTGCGGTACATCGGAACTTTTAAGAGCTCTTAACCTTTTTATAAGATAACCAAAGAGAGTTCTTAATCTTTTATCTCTTCTTATAGTATAATACACTACGGGTTTTAATAGTCAAAAGCATTGAGTTAAGCGCAATATCCATAAATAAAATGAACGATATACTCGCGTCAGACGTGTGTGAACGTATGAACATTTCAAAAACGGTTCCAAATGATAACTTATTCAATATTAATTCATTATTATAATTCATTATAAGGGATAAATTTATAAAATAATTTGAAAAAAAAAAAAATCACTGTAGAGTTCGTTTTTGTGAACTGTGAACACAGAAACATAAGTGCGACCGGCTTGATTTCACTATTATGAATGGAGCTTGAGCTCTCCTTAAGAGACGTTGATTTGATATATCTCTTTTAAAGCCTATTTATTGCCTTTATAACAGTATAAAAATATATTCAAGAGAAAATGTTTTTACTTTTACCTTTTATTTGATGTTTAGTCGTCAGAAGTAGGGAGAAATTCGGAAATCGATTGGCAAATCAAGTTTTAGGATCCTGTAAAAGTGTTAACATACAAGAATGAAAATATATAAAAATAACACTAATTAGCAAATTCATGGCAATCGTCACCATTACAACTTAAAAGAATCAATCAGTAATGTATATATAATCAAATGAGAAATCTTTGACAATAATTTAGAATAGTTAACACGTAAAATTCCAACTTATTCTTGTATTGTATTATCAATGATCTCAAGTACGCAGCAACAGTCTCGTCATCCTTACTTCTTACTTGTTTAGTTAATGATGTTTAGTTTCTGTTGATAATGATAATGATAATGATAATGATAATAATGATAATAATGTTTTATTGCGGTGAACATTATTACATGTTATGCAATCGTCAAATAACTGAATTAAGCTAAAATTTTTCACTCATACTTGCATCAAAATCCCTTTCTAACATACAGTTTTGACGTTCACTCTCTCCCAGTCATTCGAATTGTTCCACCCTTTCCCCAGTCAGTAAGCCAATTGTTATGTCTCCCAGTTGTGTGCCATGAACTCGTCCGTACTGTAAAATGCGTAAGTGGTCAGTGTTGTTTTTTAGACGAGTCTTAAATGCCTTCAGCATTGGGGCACTTTTAATCGAGCTTGGCAATTTGTTGACCAATCGAACTCCTGCCTGAGAAGGCAGTCGTTTCATGAGCTACCGTCCTATGTCTCACAGATCGGTAGTCGTCCCTGCCTCTCGTTGCATAAGGGTGTATGTCACTACCTCTTATGGTCTCGCAATTTGGACTTGAAAAAAATGCAGGTTTCCAATATGTAGAGGCAAGGAAATGTCAACAGTTTCAGGTTTTTGAAAGCTGGTCTGCACGACTCTCTCTCTCCGTTTCAGTTTTGCAATTGTTTTCGGACTGCTTTTTTTTTTGAAGGATGAAAATTCTGGAAAAGTTTGCGTTTGTGCAACCTCCCCACAAAGCCACTCCGTAGGAGAGGTTGCGGGTAGATTTAGTCCGTAATATGCCGTCATCAGTACCTGGGTTGGGCAGTATTCGGACAGTTTCCGCAAGACATAAATGCCTGAGGATAGCTTTGAACAAACATGATCTACATTGAGAATCCCAAGTCAAACCTCGATCTAGGTGTATTCCTAGGAATTTCATAGCGTAGACTTCAGTGATTTCAGTTTCATCCAACATGACTGTTGGACTATAATCTGAATCTGTTTGTCGCAAACTGAATTTGATGAAAGATGATTTCGATGGGTTTGTTTTTCAGATTGAGCTCGTTGAAGTGTTGAACTAAAATTGTTTAGCTCAATGAAAGACATTTTTTTCGAGCGCCTCTTGTGATTCTGAGTTGAGATAGAGAGTCGTGTCATCTGCGTATTGGACGAGCCGCCCTTGTTGCACAGATGAGCCAACATCATTGACGTAGATCAAAAAGAGAAAAGGGCTGAGTATTGAGCCTTGAGGAACTCCATAGTTCAGCCCCAGCTCCTCCGATCTAACGCCTGAAATGCCTACGAATTGTGTTCGATTACTAAGATACGATTCAAGCCACTTGAGTGACCTTCCTCGTATCCCGTAATACTCCAGTTTATGAGTGAGGATTTGGTGGTCGACACAGTCAAAAGCTTTTGATAAGTCAAGGAATATACTCAAAGTATTCCCTCGACCTTCAATTCCCTCTACCACTGCATCGACTAAACGGGCGACTGCGTCTACTGTCGATTTACCGCTTCGGAATCCAAATTGGTTTGCAGATAGCAGGTGGTGCTTATCCAGAAAATTTAGACATCGGGAAAGAAAAAGCTTCTCAAAGATTTTGCTGAAAACCGGCAGCATTGAGATTGGGCGGTAATTTTGAATAGAGAAAGGGTCGCCCTTCTTGAAAATTGGCCTGACTTTGGCCTTTTTGAGAGAGGAGGGAAAGGTTCCAGCGTGAAAAGAGAGGTTAATGAGATGTTCAAGTGGCCCCAATAAATGCTTAGAACACTGTTGTAGGAGCCACGTTGACACGTGATTCGAGTCATTTGACCGTTTTGTTGGAAGATCTCTTATCACTCTGGCAATCTCCTCCTCTGATACCGGGACCAGTGCCATTGAAGCCACCGGGTTCTCGGTACTAAGGGGGGAGCAGGCTGACTATGTGGTGGGACGAAGTCCTTGGTCAGCTCCAACCGAGGAAAAAGAATTTGTTAAACTCATCAGCTATCCTTGAAGGGTCGTTGATGAGTTTATTTTTTATGTGCAGTTCAATTGGTTTGTCAGTCAGTGGTTTTTTATTGTTAATGATGGCCCATGCGGTTTTTTGAAACGTTTTTTGACGTGAGCAATGCTTTGTTTACATCGTAAGCTTTTGCAGCCTTGATGACTTTTTTATAAATCCGTTTTGTAATTTTGAAAAAAATGTTTTGAATTCCTTGTTGGTTGTGTGCTTGTTAGTTTTCTGAGAAAAAGAGGAGTCTTTCTCTAGAAACCAGGATACCTTTGGTAATCCATGTGCACTTCCTTTTTTTGCGTTTTTGTTGGGTATTCCTTAGGGGACAGCTCACGTCTAAATTGAAATTGAAGGTGTTTTCAAATGTTTGGAATTGCAGCTCAAGGAGTCTTCAAAATTTAGAAAGCTCCAACTCTCTTTTTTCAAAAGAAAGTTGAGTAAAGCTATGTTTGCGGGCCTTATGTCTCTAGTTGTTTTCTTTTCGACTGGATCCCTTGTAGCTTCATGACCATTGACGATGACCTGTTGGCCATAGTGGTCTAAAATGGCTGTTTCAACCACCAATACATCAATGTCTGTCATGTTTGTGACGACATTGTCGATCGCAAGTCGCCGAATCGGCCGTCACTCTTGTTGGAGAGGTGACTGACCACTTTAGGCCAAAACGACCTCAGTATATCGGCGAATCTCCTCGTCATGGGGCTTTCAACATCCAAAACATCAATATTGAAGTCCCCCACGACGACGACCATTAAAGTTAAAGGATTATGTAATATATATATATATATATATATATATATATATATATATATAAAATTATTAGTTTTTAAACTAAGGTATCATAACTATTACATCGCAGAATGCCGCCCGCGTATTATATAATATTAAGAACTTAATGGATATTTGAAGACAATGATGTAAACGTTCTACAGGCAAAAAAAATGTGTTTACTTCTTGAAATAAATTGGATTAAAGGATCTAAAACTTTCAAAGCTTAAAACTTTCCTTCACAGCTACTGTAGACCCTTTACGCTTCCATTAATTTTAAACGCCACTGACAAAAACGTTCTCTGGAACTATATTAACTGAGAATCAATTTTCTTTGCATCTAAACTTTTATGACAATCCATTATTCGTGTAATCTACCATTTAATTAATCACGATATGAATAAATGTGTTTACCCAAGATAATTACTGAAAACCTTTGAGCACAGAGAGAGGAATTCCAGGACTAAACCATTTTCCTAAAAAACAAAACTAAAAGTATTTTTGACACATGGTTTTGAGTTTAAATCGTGCCTAAAAAGATTTTGACTTTTCTATAGATTTCAGAGATTGTATCAATAAAATTACTATTGGCCATAGTAGTTTGTAAGCTTCGAGAGGTATTATTGCTTTTGTTTCCATAGGATTCAAAATTATTTTCATATTTGAGTATAGTCTTTCTATTCCTCAAAGCCAGGTAACCTTTCATAGATACTTCTTAACCTTTCTTTCTTAATTGCAGAATGCTTCCTTTATATAGTTTGTTTAAATTATTATAATAAAAGAAATATTTGCCTAAACCTTTTGAATTGTTGAACGTTCGGATAATACTCCTAAGTATTATATTATTAGAGTTTATATACTTATCTGAGTTCCCTTAACTATGTTATGATATGATTCACAAAGTATACGTTAGAAAACTTTTTTGTACTGAGTATAAATATCTGTTTCCACAAGTCATAAGTGGTTCACGTGTTTGAACATGGACATACTCACAGCCTAATACTAACCCAGTAACAACTAGGCCTTAGTTGCTCTGATACGTTACTTATCCAGGTAGCATCACATTTAAATGTTATACTAACAAAACATGTCTTGCATTTTTATTTATACTAAAAAACTTTAATTGAAACAAAAAGTCATCCGAACCAATTAAATATCAAGATGTGCTGCTATTCAACGTAACTCAAAACAGTAAAAAATGATTAAATCTTTAAGCTTTCAAAGGATGTGTAGCTAGAAGGTTTAGAATATTGAATTAGTTATTAATTTTATGTCTGATGACCAGTAGTGATTGTGCATTACATTTTGATGCCATGTCTTATGTGAGTGAATATGCTAGAACGGTGTAAATATACTTTTACTACTCATATTTAAAATCTACCAACTGTCTATTTTTAACGTGAAGAGTTTATTTCAAGAGTTGGAATCATTTACACCGATGAAAAATATTATTTTACACAGTAGCCTATAAAGCTTAGTCTGTATAAATATTTGAATATAATACATTGATTTAATTATTTTGGTTTTGTATATTCAAAATTTAATTTAATAAATATAACACGTTATAACTGAAAACAGGTAATGAAATTTTGTTAATTTAAAAACTTATTAATATCGCACAATAATATTCAAATTGAAAATGAAAACCAAAGAGATACAACATGAATACAGCCCTACCATTTTACTGGATATAATCTGATAACGGATGACCGAGTTCGTAAGGTTAAACCAATTCACTGGTGGTTAAATTGAATGAGAAGCCATTGTATTTTTCTAGTAGCTGTTACAACCATCTCTGTGACTTCATTTAGTGCACTTGTTACCGAATCCATGTGTTTTGCTGACTGAAGCCAACTTTGTACGCACACTAACTTCCCAACATGGTGCTCACTAACCATACGTAATTGTATCTTTTTTAAGGTAAGCTGGCACTTTAAGATGATTGCTTTTAATTTAATATTTACTTGTAATCGAACACAGTGTTTCTCATATAGAAATTAAGCTTCATGCTAAATTTCAAATTTATAGGTCAAATATTGTTTTTGAGATATCGTGTTGACTGACAGACAAAAATTAAATTTCCCTCCTGCTCACTAACCATACGTAATTGTATCTTTTTTAAGGTAAGCGGCAATTTAAGATGATTGCTTTTACTTTAATATTGTAATCGAACACAGTGTTTCTCATATAGAAATGAAGCTTCATGCTAAATTTCAAATTTATAGGTCAAATATTGTTTTTGAGATATCGTGTTGACTGACAGACAAAAATTAAAATTCCCTCCTCCCCTCATCTGATAGGTTTCTTTAACGCTCAAACTACAAAATAATAATAATGCGGATTTATTTTTCAACACATATCAATATTTTTACTGACCACAATTATGTATTATATCAGAGTCCTTAACGAACATAAAATTCTCATTGTATGATAAAGAGTTAAAAATATCAAATAAAATAAAGCTGTTTGAATAATATATATTAAAGGTGACCAGGCGATAAAACGTCACAAATTGCATTATCATAGACAATTATCAAACAATTAAATAACTCAATGTAACAAAAAGTAGATAATTAATAGAACATTGAGCGTGACCGAAGTAGTTATAGGATATAGCATGTAAAATATAGTATGTTTTTATAGATACTAATCAGAGAATATTCCAAGCAACTGAAGGGCTTAACAACAAGATCTCACTTGTGTTATCTTCCTGATCTTGATCCGGAAGATAACTAGCTAAACCCACACAAGTAACCAGGGTATCCAGATAAAAATAATACCTTGGTCCTTGGGAAATACAAACAAAATGCCTACAGTAATCGTAAATTATAGCCTTCCGCTGATTCTAAGGAACGTTTGTGGTACAAGCTCGGCGGATATAAATACACAACTCTGCAATGTTAAGGAACCCTTGACATCAAACTTGAGGTTTTTGGCACAGCGACATCCCGGCTTGAATATTTTACTGTTTTATCATCTTTACTATAAAACATTGTTTATGATAGCACCATGAAAAACTGCTCTGCTGAGTTAATACATTCTGATTTTCATAGGTACAATATTGAATTTTCCGGATTATTTATAGTAATATTATTTTTGTTGCTTAAACTTGGGGTCAAAATTTATACATATAATTGAATAGGCGTTGTTTCGTGTCATGTATTTAGCTCTCTATAATAAAATGCAGATTTAATTAATTTAATTTTTGTGAATTTGAGATCGTATGAACTAGTTGTAAATAAAATAACACAAATATAAAACATTTTAAAATTATTTTAGTAATTTTAATAATTATAGCACAATTTCATAATATTAACAATAATATTATAAACTCTTTAGGTATACAGTTTCAATAAATTACTATTAATAAGACATTTACATGAGACTGTTCTGTACTGAAGACACACACACACACACACACACACACACACACACACACAATATTTAATATAATGTAAATTCAAGAAATACCATTTCCAAGTAATAAAGGCAGAAATTGTATTGCCCAAGTACTTCTCAGTAATTAGTTAACAACTTTTACATTCTGTTAATGGGACAGTGAACGGGAAGTTGTTTGATATTGCGAAAGTTTAAATAGCCCATTACTTAACAATCAAGCAGTTCGTTTTAGGTGCAGTAAAATTTAGTTTAATTCTTGAGCTAACAACTCACATAAAATTTTGTTTGAATTTCAAAGTTGTGAAAGACAATACAATTTAACATTCTAAGTATATAAAATTTGATAAGGAATATATGTAAGGTTTTTTAGCAACATAATAGCCCTAGGTTTGGAACCTCTGGTAAATGAAGACTCAAATCCCAGATCAATCACAGGTTTTTCGTATACCTGGAATTGGTTCGAAGCCTGAAGTTTATTGGTTTGTTCAGGAGGCAAAGATGTTCACATGTTAAAAATTATTTCCTCTCCAGAATCGTCATTGATGTTGAAATAACATTAAAATAAAACATACATACACAATAATATACATTTAAAGCCGTAGGTTGGTAAAACATACCAACCAACCTTATCTGAAACTCTGTAGGCCAGCATATTAAACAAGTTACATAAAGTGTAAAATGTTTAGTTTTTAGTTATTATTTAATTACGAGGTATATATATATATATATATATATATATATATATATATATATATAGACTAGATACTATAATACTTAAGATAAAGAAATAAAGAGATACTCTGATTTTGTTTTTTGTTTTACAGTGGTTAGTGAGCTTAATTTTTTTATAGCTAGTTATAAGAAATTTTGTTCAAATATCAAAAGTCAAAATTACTGAGGTTCTAATACAACATTGAAATGAGGGAATCGAGATTTAAAAATTTTAAGTTAGGTTATAAATATTATGATTAGGTTATAAACAGAATGCTATAAATGTTTTGAAATTGATGTTCCAGCTACTACCTAGAAAAGCGAGATATTCAGTCGGTGATCGCGTCGGCTATTTTTGGATATTGCAATACATTTATTTTATCTAATAATATCGGAAATTTTCAGAATTTTAATAAATTATGACATTGATTAATAAAAAACAGTGAAAGTATTTTAGAAAAATTAGAATTAAAAAAAATTGAAAGTCTATGATTATGAATTTATAACGAAGTAATAAAAGTTAGGCTTCACCAAAAATGTACATTATTCACCACAGAGATTTCATCAAAAGGACTTAAAAAAGAGAAATTCTGACTCTGTGGCTCTTAATGTAAAAGCTGGAGTTTTAGTGTCCAAGCACTAGTTTTAAGGATTAGTATACATCAAATTTTGGGGCAGAGACCAGTCAAATGGAGAAGAGAGATGAGGTGGCAGACAATACAAGTGGTAGTTGCCTCAACAATCTTATTGTTCAAAGCCTTGCTTGTAGCCTTCTTATATTCTTAACATACATGACTATAAAGGTAGAAGAAAATTTCTTTTGTAATATATTGAAAAGAAATTACTGTATTAATTTTATTTGAATAACTTTAAAAATTGGAGGTAAATAATTTAGGTTTAATAAAAAATATATTTTAAGTTAAGTTAAATTTTGAGTTTATTCACCTCATCTTTACATTCTTACATTTATTCAACATAGACCAAATTAACCAATAATAATGATCTTAAAATTAACAAGAAATGATCTAAAATTTATATTTGTACGTTATAAATAACTTACTCATTACGATAAATAAGAGATGAAGGATTTATAAATTGCATAAAGGTTATGATTGGTAAAGAGTTACATTAACTGTTAAATACATGTAATCTAAGGTTACTAGATATACAGAGGTCTTTTTAACATATTTTAGGCTAGTACACTAATGGAGGGAATTTCGACAAGCAAATGACAACTAAGAAAACAGTAAGTTAATGCCAGACAGCATTACTCACTGCTATAAAATTGTGAAAGCTATTCTAGTATTGAAAGGTGTGTATTTGTGACTGCATGTTTTAAAGAAATTGTTAAAATGAACGAGTAACATAATATAGGACGTAATATGTTGACTTTAATTTTCCTCATTATAGTCGAGACTAAATACTTATTTCATTTAAGTTAATTTGAAAAATTAAACAATTGTTGGATTACTATTTATTGAGCTAGCGCTAAGAAAATACTGAGAAAAACAATTATTTACTGTCATTTGATTTCTGGACTGTGTCTCGGTAGATGATGTACTGCCTGAGCAATTTCACCCTTAATATCGCAGCCTGCAGCCAAGTTACGCGATCAATCAGTATCAATCTAGACGCTGAATATCACGCAGAGATCATTCACGTTATTGGCGTTTAAAAAGATTATTAATATATTTATAACAAGACCCTAAATTAGAATCCTAGTATTCTTGCACCCTTTCTTTACAAAAAGGACATGCTATAACGCGGATCACGTATCGAGATCACGTATAACTCATACGTATTTAATCAAGTCCTATTTGTTAACATTCGTTTTGATATAATCAGGAGTGTCTATGAGGTTGTGATTAGCTAGTAATTGTTAAGGAGATAGAAACTTTGCCTCGATAACTGTATATCATTACAATAATAATGATAGAAACAAGTAAATCTATTTTGATCAATGTTTTGCTGTATTAAAAAAAAAATAAATTAATATTTGTGAAACACTCTCAAATTATAAAATACTATTTATACCTCCAAAATGGTTTATGTAAACTTTGCACACAAAATCAATGTTGCTTGTTTTGAACTTACTGATGTGTAAACTAATGTCATATACAATGGTTAAAAGTCATATTTGTACAGTTTTAAACCATTTATGAATTTCAATCCATACTCAAAGTTAGGTTGTTGATCAGCTAACACTACCTTGAAAGATTGAGATGTATAAAAACAAACACTGAACTTTTACCGAAATAGTCTTTAGCTGATTTAATGATTATATCAAAGATCAATAAGAAAAGAATAAATCTAAATACTGTTAGACATGTATGCATTATTAGAAATCCTGAAATCATACTGATTTAAAGCTGAATAATAATTAAATGTTACAAATTATATGAGATTGGATTAAAAAGTTCTCTTCATTTCTCTCATCTTCTCTCATGAAGGTAGTCATGGCCTATCAGTGATGGGTATTGAGGAAGTTCCCATCTACAAACCATGTCCATTATTGCTGTATCACCCATTACGCTTAAAGTCACAAGCATATACAATAAAGGAAATTTCCAAATTTTTGTATTTAAATATTTACGCCATATGGTATTTTAATTTTAATTGTAATAAAAATAATGTAAATGTTTATTTGTGGAGTGACAATGAAACCTTTGGTTTCGAAAGGTCTCGTCGTTAAAATGTTTTCTAAGTGTTCAAAGAGTCTTCCATAAATTGGTTAACTCATGTCTACAAAAACAAATATTATAAACCTAAATATGTAAATTCACTTTCGAAAGTTAGTATTCCTCAAAGAGAAGCAGCCGACAATTTGTATAGTATTATAGTCTTCGTTATCAGTGTTTATATTTTCACTTTCAACCTCATATTCAATGTCATATTCTTCCAAGGCAACTGGTATAAATTCTCAAATACCTGTACCTGATATGATGTATATGATACAAATACCTGATAGCTAATAAGGCTAACAATTAGGCTTTATTTGGAATCACAATCTATATGAAAATTGCATCTGTTCATTCCAGTATTAATAAATCGTGATATTTTCAGAAATGTTTAAAAAAATAATCAATATTATTGTTATATCAGAGGGATAATCATACTGCTCATCATTCTTTATGAAGAAAAATGAATAAAGTATTATACGTTTTCTAAGCGGTAAATTTATGTAGTATCTTCAAAATGCAGCTGCTTATTTTTCCATAATTTTTTTCTGTTATGCGGTAAAACTAAAACGTTATTGACACATATATATGTTCTATGTTGTACAATACATACGAAAAGTTACTAAAAAGTCACTTTAAGTTATCTTAAAGTTACTAAAAAAACTAAGAATGAGGAAAGCCTTATTTTAAAATGATATCGTAATTGTAATACCATAATAATATAACACTTAACTAGTTATAATAAAACAAAGGTTTTAGTTATAAAAATAAAGTAAAAGACAAATACAACAAATATTTATATGAAAAACAATCTATGACAGTCTATTATAAAATATTATGCATAAAGTGCAAATCCAACAGAAACCACGCCTCTTTCTGTATTCTTTTTATTTATTAAGATTCAATTAATAGTATTAATTAATAAATTATAGAATCTCTAATTAATTTTATTTCATTCTACAAATAATTGAAATAACATCAAAATGATCGGGAAATAAGGCTTACTAAAATAGTAAGTCAGACAACCCAGTAACATATAAGATATGAATTAAATTAAAATATAAGAATATACATTAATAACTTTAAAAGGTTTACTGACGCAAATATTTTAACGAATGGATACGTAAACAAATTTACGATTGAAAATGGAAACTAAATATCAGTTGGGGGTATTAAGTCTACCCGCTCTAAATTAACGAATATATTTATTGATGGCGAAAGTTTTGACGTTTCCGATAATAAGAACGCGCTCAATTGGGTATGTTTCAGTACTGCCACCTGCGCCTGTCAATCCATTGACATTTTTATTACTTTGATGGCTATTATTATCCATGCATATTCATATTTACCTTAAAATTCAAGGACAAGTGATAAATAAACTCAGCTATCTTCACTACTATATAAAAATCTAATGGTGTCTGGCTGCGTGTTTCTATAAGGCGAGTTACTCAATTACGTAAAGTCTACTGGTCCGATTGCACTGAAATTTGTGATAGAATCTCTTAGACTCCCTGGTTAACACATAGCCCTATTTATTACAAGATCGTATAGAATTCAATTTAAAAAGAATGTGCTTATGTTGTCCCTGTTTAAAAAAATGAAATTGCGTACGATGCCGCAGGTAACTACTAGTCACATATACAACCTTTAATTATTTTTAGAATTAGTTGATAGAAAAATTTCCTATTTAAATACAATATCAAAAATGCGTATATTTGATAAAAAAAATATTTAAATCAAATTAGTGGTAAAGTTTGTTGCAAAGAAAGAATAAAAAGCGAATTTAAATACATCGGAATAGCAATGTAAATGACGAGTGAGCATCTTTGAAGTAAAATATGTCTTATGCTGGCTAGTTAGTTTAAGCAATAATGCATTTACAGTTCCAACATTAATTCAGATTGAGAACAGATGCTGAAATTGTCTGCTTTTAGAGTAATACCATATCATGGTGTGGACTTAAGGTCGAGTTGTCGCTCGAGAAAGTAGATGTATACGTTATCTTGTATCTTCATTCGGTAAAGAAGACTATCTTGAAAACGCAGCATCATTGCACATTTTAAGATTCATTCTCTGAATTGACTGTTTCTTACAATAGGGTAAACGGAGTTGATATTGAAATAGCACACTTTCTCCTTCTCCTATGCCAAATTATATTTGTATTTGCTTTTTTCATATTGCGCTATATTAATCCTTGTCTTAAGTCCTTTCTTTGTCTTTCATAATCACTGTTTATTACAGTGATTTCCTTTTCCTTCCAAGTGGACTAAAATCGCCCTGGGTTTGAAAGCCCTCTCTCTTTGCGGTAGGGAACTGCTGTTTACAAAGTAAGTGATAAGAGAGGGTTGAAATTAAGAGAAGTCCATAACCTCGCTGCCTTAACTTCATAATGAACTCTGCTTTCCTGTAGGTATGAACTGCCGAACTGTTATTCCTTTGGTATTGTATCCTTAACCACCTTAATTCCTCTTTGGGCTGCTGATAATGTGAGAATAATTTCGAAGAATATGCTTTGTCACAAAAAAATCACTAGTAGTCATATTAGTCTGTTTATCACAAATTTCGTTTCTCTACTCCGTTTAATGATCCCGGAAAGAAGATATTCTATGATGCTCTGAGGCATTTTAAACTCTATAATCCCTCTTTGATCCGTACATCCACCACGATACTAAGATAACCGAAGTGAACCTGTGTGTAGCCTCTTGCATTATCTTGTTACCGAAACTGAGTTTTGTATCATTTTACCCGATCTAAACAATCCTTCTCTGGCGCAAGTGAGCCTGAAGTATTTAGATTTAGGAACCTGTAGTCTTCTATTCCTACTATCTTTTAGCAACAGGGAGCAGAGGTGTGTTATATATAATAATTGTCACATCGCAAACTATCAATACAACGAGTATGACAATCTACTTAGTTACAGCAGTGTCAGCACAATCAGTATGCAGTGAGGGAGTATGGAGGTATTTGCCGCCATTACTCCAGACACAGTCACGTGACATATGTGTCGGCTGTCTGACACGACCGCTTGTGTTGCTAACCTGTAGCAGTTCTACTTTAGTGAGGATTGAAAGTTAGGACCACAGAATATGGCATTCACGTTATAAAACTTCCAGGACTTTATATTACAGAATGCGGCACACTATTGAATACTGATATATTATCTACAGAGCTGCAAGTAATGGTTGTGCATAATAATATTAAGTTTTGAAGGAATTATTCTTTAATTTCGTTTGTTTTAATTCCTAAAATATAATTATGCACTAGCGTACTCACATACACACAAAAACACCTACAGTAAATATATATATATATACGCAAACGACCCAATTCTGAGGATTGTCCTATTCTGATGAGTGGCTCCTCAGAATGGTAGCGTGAATGTACAATTTGTTCTGAGTCGTCAGAAAGGGATCAAATATGTACTAAATTATTTGTCACCTAAATTTATACTGTTATTTAAACTTTATACTATAAATACCAAAAACAACTCACTAAACACTTAACTGTAGCAAGACCTTTAAATACACGTGTGTCTGGTTTTAAAGCTGTATAAACCAAGTGGATACTGAGTTGTATAACTTTTGTAATAATTGCTAAAATGTCTAGTTATTGAGCCCAGACGATCTTGAGGTGAAACCCACGAAAACAATTTTCAGAACACTATTACGGGAAATTATATACAGTATACACTCGTGAATTTAACGAAATTTTGCATTGTGTTTTTATCGTTTTATTCTAAGATAAAGGTATAATTTTAATGAAACAGAAAAGGCCAAAGCTTTTAGGATGAAATAAATTACTCAAAAACTAGATTTGAGTAGAGACAAAAACCGTCACCTAGTTACATTAGCTGAAAAGTGTGTTAATATGGATTATATAAAAACTATGTTATAGATATTCTATGATTAATGTCTTAACAACGGTCGATATTAAACATGTTTTGAGAGGTTGACACCTGTCTGAATAGGACTGTTATTTGTTATGAAAGTCTTTTTACACATCTTGATATAAGAGTTTATTTGGATTAAACTCAAATAAGTGTGTACATGTAAACATTCTCCACGTAGATAGATATGTATCATTAAGAATACGGCCGCAATTCTTAAATCATCTTTAAGATTGACCTTGCAACAGTATAGCATTTAGCAGACTCTGACCGCTAGATCGCATCATCGTTTCCTGTTTTCTGCGATAAGCAGCCCGCTGGCCCATTCCACCTCCACTCCAAGTACCCGGAATCAATTATCTGTCCCACCAGTTTATCTCTCTCTCTCTCTCTCTCTCTCTCTCTCTCTCTCTCTCTCTCTCTCTCTCTCTCTCTCTGTCCTTCGACCTTCCTGAACCCTACATCTGGCAGTTTCTAAAGTAGCAGTGTACTATTTGATATTAGTATTCGTTCTCTTAGAAATTCGTTATAAATATTTTTCACTCAATTCATCAAGTAATCGGTATTGCTGTCTTCATGAAATTCTGAAGTTTATTTATGTACCAATAAATATACTCTTGTGACTAGGTTACAGTTTGAACCAAAAAAAGTATCAGTTTTTCTAGAGACAACCATATAAAACTACGAAAAATATTGCATCTAAACATTGGAACAGTGTTTTTCAATAAAACTGTTGTAGAAAAACATTTCAACAGAGCGTTTCTGTTATAATCCACAAAAAATATCACTTTATAACAAGCCAAAAATTTTTACATCATAAAATTATGAAAAACAAACGATGAATTCAATGTGATTATATTTTACAGACATACAATAGAATTAAAGAATAATTATAATTTATAAAAGTTTGGACATAAAACGGCATTTCCAGAGTAAAATCCGACCGTGCCATAGATGATATAGTTATCAGTCGCAACCCTTTGAAGGCAACCTAGAAAAGTATCATCTAATTTAAAAGATATTCTTCGTCATCGTCAGATGGGCGATTTGAAACTCAACGGGATATCGTGCACGATCTTCAAGAATGTTTCGCAGAATTTCGTTATCGACAACAACTCTAGTACATCCTAATTAATATTATAAATGCGAAAGTGCTATTGTTTGTTTGTTTTGGTTTTACTCGTAAACTATTCTGCGAAATGTACTGAAATTTTACATGGATATTTTTACGGTCCCTGGGATGAATATAGGCCTTTATTTCGAAATCCATCCGAGCTTCGCCTCACTGGTATTTAAAAGAGCGAAAAATCCAATCTTGTTCAGTAAAAGTGTGAAATATTAGTTAAAGGAGCATGTAATTGTAATCAACTGTTCTGTGTAAACATTGTTCATTATGTTCAATATTTTAACATTATATAGTAAGCACATTCTCTAAGGAAAAACAGATATTTTGAACGCCGTTTTAGATTTCAGCTATTACGTAAGTATTCATCTAACTTACAAAATGCCCCTGAAACATAAGATAGCAAGAATTTGACACTGAAGACTCCCTTTGAAACAGTCGGCAAATAGTATGCTAATGACTGTGCTTCTGAATTAATGTACCAATTCCAACTAGCTCAAAATGTTAACAATAAAATGTTAAAATTTTAACAATATTTTTCTGTTTATAAAGAAAAAACGCATAGCGTCATTGTTAATGAACTTTTAACTGTGTATTCGTGTCAAATATTAAGTATTAGATCTAAATTACAATGTAACAATTTAAATTTTACTATAAATTTAAAGACAAATATAAAACCCATCTTAGTTCACTTCTAACGTAGACTGCCTGACGTACAGTCCGGTACGAAAACCAGAACCCTCTTCAAAACTATAAAAACATTACAGAAATCCTCCCACGGAGCTGAACTTGGTTATCTGTCTTGAACTCTGCACTCCGCTAAACAGTCCAGGAAGTCCTAATCTCAACATTTAATTCGTGACTCATCACTCCGAGCGCTAGGGGGACGAACCTTGAACTTCAGCTGTTGTCATACAGTCGCCTACTTCATTGCATCACATAACAACTACTACGTTATCTATCTGTTCAAGGTCGGGACGGACTCACTCCGTTACCTTGGTGATTGACGAATTTTGCGTTGGCGCGCCACTATGTAAATATAGCTTTGTTAAGTTGATTAGGCTAAACTTTCGTCCAGTATACCAAGAAACGAGCGTTTGAAGGATTATAAATTAAAATCCTAACATTTATAAACATTAAAAATAATAACTTTTGTCATAAATAAATTAACTCTGTTTCCTGAAAAAATTTACAATACACATCATAAAAACCTCAGTTTTAAAATATTGGTAGAAACTTACTGAAAAGTGTAACAATAACATCGAATGAAATAAAAGGTTTTAAAATAGTGAAATCGGCTAACTAAACGTGTTGTACTTCTCTAAAAAAAATAATAACACTGTTGTATATTATCAACAAATCACTAACATACAACTACCGTCAACAAAAATAGAGACATGAACGTGTTAAAACTATTACATTACATTACAAACTATTACAATTAGCCGTTCAAAGTGATGATGGATACATTAACAACCAGTCTCCGTCGCACACTTCCCGCTCTTCGAGCGAGAGAGAGAGCGAGAAATGGCACATTGCCATTGTTGGATATAGATATATGGTACCGCAGAATTCTTTGTAGCCTTTTTTGAAAGGTACAGTTTCTTAGTACATTATTTTGTTACAAGTCGTAAGGTTTAGTCAGTAATAACAATTAAAGAGCTGAAAAATATCAATTTTCGCACCATACAAACTTTTTTCTACTTTCATTAATTGATGTATCATACCTAAAATCCCCCCTATTTTGTAACGAAACCGACAGTGAAAACCGTATCAAATCCGTTGAGTAGTTTAGAAAATACCTATGCACAAACAGACCAGCACAAAAAGTTACTTTACATTATATTATGTAATGATGATTATAATGTTGCTAAGCATAGCAAACTAAGCCTCAAAGAGATGTCTTTCATACTGATAAGTAGTGTGGTCAGCATTACCATTATTTGGTTCATTTCCTGGAAAATTTTTATTCTTTTCCTTTGTACTAGACATTGTTGGGGATTACATACCTGAATGTCATATACCACTCAGGTAAAGTAAAACGAACGATCCAATTGTCTTAATTTGCCAGATAAAAAGTATTTATTCACATTGATATTGCTCATACTTACAGCTCTGTCCATGTCTATGACCATTTTCAGGTACAAATATAACATACAATTATACAATACATACAGTATACAATTTTATACACACTATAATTTTTTTGAAAGCACGCTACTAGAATTCTTGACACTGCTCACTTCAGCAAATCCATTTTTTGTGAATGGCTATTTTCAGGTAGTGTATACAAGTAAATATCAGGTTCTCACCAAACTTTGAAGCATTTAACCATATTAATTGTCTTACTTGTTTAGGCTGTGAAGTAAATTATGTGAAATTATTCGTATTTACAGTTATTTTTTGGCTACTTTCAGGTATATTATACAGTTAAATGTTGAATTCACAACGAGATCATGGGCGAAGAATTTATATAAATTTCGACCAAAAGATTCTTACGGGTACCCGTGAGTTCTCTAAAGCAAATTATCAAAGTAATGATTGCACGCCAGAGGTCGCACCCGTGACAGCTTGCCGCAATTTTCAAATATCTGTAGTAATGTTATGATTAATAATATCAGCAGCTAGGGAACTCAATTGATCTTCTCTCATATACATCATTACAAGATACGTTAGTCCTTAACTCACTTTGTTTTCAAAACCGGCAGTATTGTCTGATACAGAAATTTAAAATCACTCACTTATAATAAATTCAAGTTAGGCTACATTTAACAAGTTTTTATTTTATAATACTTATTTTCTTTTTAAGTAGCCTACTAACAGATTTTTTGTTTATACGAAAAAGTATTTGTTCTCGCATAACCTCCCACATAATCTAAATATTACGGTAAATTGTATAGAACTTTAAATATGTTTTTATTGACACAGTTATTTGTAGATAAAGTAATGTAGTATATGAATAATGAATGAATAATGAACTTATTCCGACATAAAATGTACATCAATACATAATTATAATAAATTGGAATTGACTGACCACTTTTGCAAGTAGTGTGGTCAGTGGAATACAAAATAAAACAGGTTTCTTATCAGAGTCCAGTCTATAGATTCTTTAAGATATCAGCCGGGCTGCTTCCCGAGGCGCCTGAAGTTAACGGACTGTAGGTCCACGTCGTAAAACTGTCGAGGTAATTTCTAAAATTTGGAGAATTTTAAGTATTAAGATAAATATTTTTAATTATTTACTATGATATAATTTAACTATTTAAGATCAAATGGTGTTGATATTTAATTTGATCACATTTTTATCTTCAGTTTCGAATATCATTAAGGTCTTAAACGTGATTCACTTAAGGTTTTATGAATTTTTGAAATGGGATTTTTCAGGGGTCATAAGTCGAATAAGAGCTATGGTTTTTGAAAATACTTAAAACGGTACCTTCATTTTTACCTCGAGAACGTCTCCAAATGTTTTTATATTTTATATTTCATATGAAAAAATCTTGTAAAAATTGATGTAAATAGATTATTCAAGGTTTGATTTACACTTCTAACATTAATTGTTAAGTCAATCGGTCAAACCGTTTACAAGTTCTAGAGAAAGAAGGAGGATACCTGGCAAGTGGAGCGGTTCCTAACATATTTTTATAGTAAATTTAATATTTTATTTTGACCTAACGCGAACTCTGAACTGTTTTAGTGCATTTTTGTTATACCTGAATCTTGTTTGACGTTTTACACAGATCCACAATTTTAGTTTTACAATAATTTATTTGGCTGTTTATAGTTTACTATAATAGGATATTATTTAT
The DNA here is from genome assembly GCF_021130785.1 of Homalodisca vitripennis. NCBI lineage: Eukaryota > Metazoa > Arthropoda > Insecta > Hemiptera > Cicadellidae > Homalodisca > Homalodisca vitripennis. Next base: position 53,191,639 of record NC_060209.1, on the reverse strand, counting down.
TTATCGACCATCAATAGAAATTTGTGCAACGATTCATCGGTTTAAAGTAGACACTGAATCTTAATTGTAACATTAACAGATCACATTGTATTATATTTCTTTTTGTTTTCATTGTTGCAATCGTTGTTATTATTGAAATTTTGTATTTGATAGCTGTATTTACATCTTGCTTAGGATTCCTTTGTGTATTTTTATTCTAACTATGTTCGATTTGATATTAAGTTATTTGTGTGAAATTACGTAATTTCTTCTAAATAGAATTTCTAGTCTTACATTACTTAAAATACCACATTTTAACTGTTAAATGCTTACAACTTAATGTATAATATTTATTAAATAATCGTATGCTTGTGAAAAGGGCATACATGATAAATCTGCTAACAATAATTCTAAACATTGTATTTTTATAGGAAACAAATAGTATTGTAAATGTACAATTTTATGAAGGACATTTTATTATTTGTGAAATAATTGTTCTAAACACAGTTATTGACATCAAACACAGTAAACTCTTTGTTGAATTTTATGTTTTTCTTCCATTACTGCTCCTGTATGTAATTTCCCGTTTTTAATAATTAATTAGTTTACTACTAACTTATTTAGCGCAATTTAAGTTGTTGTAAAGCAAGTTAAATAGGTGCATATAAATGCAGAACAAAACAGGCAGGAAGCAAACGCTTGCTGAGTAGTAACGTAACAACAGGGCTAGGGGTTTGAGAGAAAGCCGAGTGCCGAGCCGACCGACTCAGATTTTTTCTCTACTACAGTACAGAGCGCGCACGAAGTGGCAACACAGGGCTCGAGCGAGACGGTCCGCGAGCTGCCACCACCCCTGTCGTCGCCGCTCTGGCCGAGTCAATTTTCCCTATGGCGCGAGCACTCTGTATTTACCTTATTACTTTGTGTCAATACGCTATATCTGATAAATATTATTCAGCAGACTACTGTCTTTTTACTAGTTCTTTCTGACTCGCTACAGAAGAAGACATGTACAGAAAGATTTACACAAAAAGCTAAATGCATAAATGAAATTCGGGTTTATTTTCTTAAGTGCATTGTAATACATCATTTATCACTTAAGAATTGCTGTAACGATCATAATGGTATTTGCTTTGCGGATTCGTTTTCACCCCGCTATCAAAACAACTATTAAAGTAATCGTAAAATGCACGGAAAAATCAGGTGATTAGAACAATAATTTTATATAATACGAGTCTGTTAACTTTATTAGTTAACAGTTTTGTTAAACGATTATGTTTAAAACAATTATTTTGTGATAGCACAATCACATGTGTAATTATATTACCACTATTTTCAATTTATTTATATTTGGTGTTCAAATTCAAATTCGTTTATTAAGAATAATGCTTACATTACAGGTTTCCCCAATTACAATTCAGCATTAAATTATATAATTAATTAAATACAGAAAGAATACTTTATGCACATAAGTATATAAATATGCATAACGATGTAGTATAAGTTAAAATAATAATAGTCTAATAATAACAAGAACAATATAATAGATAAATAGTAAACAACGAACAACAACTAAAGTTAAAATACTAAATACTAAATAACAAAATGACCGATTGTATTGAAGAAGATGACAAAATACAAACTATCAAAATGGAAATATCTTATAGAACTTGATAATCAATTTATACATGCAAATCTAAAAATACGGATATCACCAATAAATACTAATAAATGCAGTTTGAAACATTTTTGATCAATATTCTTAGAGAATTACCACAAATATACACATCTAGCGGCAAAGGATTGTTAAGACCAATCATTACATTGATTGGCGAGTTGGCAGCCCGGCTGGTATGAGAGTAGCGAGGAGAGAACAACAAACGGTTTCGTAAATTGTGTCTAGGAACGTAGAACTGTAATTTTGATAACATAGCTGAGTCGTCGATTGCGCCACCCACCAGCCTATACAGGCAGACCAACATAGCCACCCGCCGCCTTTTACCCAGGGAGTCAAGATTAAATATTGACAGCAGTTCGAGATATGGAACTACTGTTGTGTAATTGCCAAATTCCTTGAAATATAAAAACCTTAAAAATTTCTTCTGGACGCTTTCTATTAAATCGGAGAGGTAAACAAACTGTGGATTCCAGATGACTGAGCCGAACTCTAACCTAGACCTTACTAAGGAGCAGTAAAGAAGTTTGATTGCATTTGTATTTTTTAGGAAATTGATAAATCTGCGGATGCCAGTACTGAGAATGAAGATTTACAGATAGAAATAACATGGCCTGAAAATGAGAATTTTCCGTTAAACGTGATGCCTAGGTCTTTAATGAAACTGTTGGATGCCAGGTCAACGCCTCCTATCGAGTAATTAAAAATAACATTGTTATTCTGAGATCTTTTTGAAAAACGCATTATAGAACATTTTTTATGTTGAATTTTAAATTAGTCCTACTCCATTCAAACATATTGTCAAGATCATTTTGCAGAATCTGACAATCAGAAATATCGTTTATACTTTTAAATATTTTCAAATCGTCTGCATAAAGTAAAAATTCACAATGTTTAATTAAAGAAGTGATGTTGTTGATAAATATAATAAACAGAAGTGGACCTAAGTTGGAGCCTTGAGGAACTCCAGATCCCGGATGAAATTCAGAAGACAATATACCTTCATAAGTAACATATTGAACTCTTTTGGACAGATAAGATGAAAACAACTTTATCAATGAAGAAGATAAGCCAAAATAATTAAGTTTTGAAAGTAATGTCAAATGGTCCACTTTGTCAAATGCCTTTTCGAAATCTGTGTATATGACATCGATTTGACCTCCAGAATCTAAAGTTGAAATGCAGAATTCAGAAAAATTGACTAAGTTTTATGTGATGGATCGACCAGGAAAGAAGCCGTGCTGATGAGGACTAATGAAGCATTTTACATGAGCGAACAATCTGTTGTACAATATGGACTCAAATACTTTAGCAGGTATTGATAAAATAGATATGGGTCTGTAGTTCTTTATGTCTGATTTTTGTCCTTTTTTCAAAATAGGAGTAACTTTGGCTCGTTTCCAAACGTCAGGAAATTGTGAAGAAGAAATGGAAATATAAAAAATGTTAAGTGAAGGTGAAACCAGTAATTCGGAACAAGCTTTGAAAATATAGGAAGGCAGACCATCCGGTCCCACGGAAGTTTTTGGTTTTAATTTTTGAAGAGCCGAGAGCACCTCGTTGCGGGTGACAGCGGCGAGTGTCATGACAGGCACGCCGGGCATGACCGGGGAGCGGAGCGCACAGCGCCACAACTCCTCACTGTCCAGCTGACAGTGTTCATACACTGGACCAAAATACCGAGCAAACTTGTCTGTTATCTGCGCGGCCCCCTCTACCTCCTCCCCGTCTAAACTCATAACAGCCGGTCTGCCATCTACTACTCTCAAATTATTTATTTCTCGCCAAAAAGATTGAAGATTTAACCTTAAATTGCTTTCAACAATACTAATATGATTTTTAAACGCTTGCTTAGTGCAATCTTTTATTGCACTTCGTAATTCCTTGTACTCTTCATAAATGCTAGAGATCTTATATTTTAAGTATTTACGTCTAACAATGTTCTTACGCCTAATCAAACTAATTAAATATCAATCAAACCTAGGAGTGTACTTAGAATTCAATTTACGATGAACAGGTACACATTGACAAATAATTCTATTTAAAACTGAATAAAAATAATTAACGGCTTCATTAACACTACACATTTCTAATAAATTAGACAAATCAACATCTCTTAGATAATTATACAACATTAAAAAATCTGCTCTTTTAAAGTTAAACAAGTTTGTATTAGGAACTATGAAAACGGAAACGGAACGGTTTGTTAGGTGTTGAAAGGAAAGAATTAGCTTGATAGTAACCATTACTTATTTAACCTTTTCTGCAACCACTGTTGAACACAGAGTAAGAAAAATATTCAGATAAGAAAATTAAAAGTGTTGGTAAAAATGTACTTTTAATTGTACACTGTAGCAAATATTGAGTATGCAGTGTTTGGTGAGTACTGTAAAGCTCATATCAAAGAAGTACTTACTAGGTTTCTAACTTTGTAAATTAAGTTTTACTTAAAATAGATGTGTAATATTTACTGTAGGGCTATAGTATAAATCTCTAGCGCTAAACAATAATAAAATACACAAGGATGCAATAAACTTTATTTTAATAAAATTTCTGTTGAAAAATATTATTTTATTGTTAATCGTCATACTTTTAAAATTTTACTATGGTTATAAATACATAGGTATATGAGTAATACACGTTGTTTTAATTTATCACCTACCTGGACTTAGGGTAATGGTCCCACTTATTAAATTTGCATAAGCTATTACATTCTTCAATAACAGTATCTGTCGGTAAAGTAATTTTCTTCCAGGATTATATTAAATTTGTAAGTCGAAAATTAACATAAATTTTAGGTTAATCTAGTGTTACTATTCAATTCAGAATTTATTTCTAAATTGTAATTAATCATGTATTGGCATTTCAAAAATAAGCATTTTTAATATGAGATCATAATTAGTTTTCATAATCTTTCGTAAAATTGTCCATATTGCAAGCATGTTTTTTAATAAACATTAACTTCGTTCTTAGTAAAAATAATCAACAAATTTCCCTAATTGAGTTAAACCTCTTTTAAAAGTTTAATTTTTTATATATCTTACCACCTGATATACATGTTAGTACTCGTATATACTCGCATTTTTTTGTGTAAGCTATGTCCCTGTAGACAGTTTCATTGAAACTTTTGTTTATAGGCCAGGAGCCACTATTTAAGGTAATAAATACAATATTTTGTCTATGTACTATTCATAAAGTATTTCATACAATTATAAATGTGATATCTTAAATATGATCTAAAGTGTTGTTTTAATTAATAACAGTAATAATAAAACAATCAACTATTCATTTCAACTAACGTGTACTATGAGTGACGTGTCTGCTCGCATATACATTATTATACTAACGATGGACCAAAATAAGGAATAATAATTAATAATACAAATTATTAGTACAAACTTTTTGTAGATGTTTATCATTCATTAGGATATTGCCGAATTACGCAAATGAGTGATATGTGGAATTTTTCAAATATAATCCCAATTAGCAATCCACTTCAAGCAATCCATAGCTTGAGTTTTGGTTTGAGTAAACTGTTGTTTATATTTACTGCCTAAGCAATACGCTGTGCGTGTTTAGTGGAAGTATCACTGATATTCTTCCACAGGATGAAGATGAGCGCAGGTAAAAAAATTATCGCACGGCCAACACCCGTGTTCCAACTGTCCTACTCTGTAGAAAAGTGACGTCAGCCACTCTCGTCAAAACTAGGCGTGGACCTACAGTCCTACAATCGGCGCCTGCACTACAAGATTAATAATGGATAACTGGATGAGTCACCAACAGAAAAAACTCTCCTTGTTACAATCTTTTCTTACAAACTAAAAAACATATCTCAATAACCCTTCCTTCTCAACTACAAACTAGAAATTATGCTAAATATATACAAGTCAAATACATGATTCTTTGCTATTTACATATTTCATTATGTTAATTAAATACTAATTTATTTGTACACATGATTTATATAATAACTCAAATTAATACTATAGGGAGAAATTATTAATTGTAAAATGAGTTACAGTTTTCTTGTAATAAAAACAACGTCCTTAATTTACAAAATTCTCTAACATTCACAGATACTTTAATGTTATAAGGCAATTTATTAAAAATATTTAGGCCATTGTAAAGAAAAGAATGCTTTAGTACTGACTTGTTGACTTTAGGTGTTCTGAACATTCGCCGGTCTATGCTTCTGGTAGGATATTCTAGGCCCGTTGTTCCTAAAACACCACTTCTAGTGTAAAACAGCCTAAGAGTTTTAAAAATAAACAAATGTTGCAGTGGTAGAATTTTTAATTGAATGAAAATAGGAAAGGAGCTCTCTCGTATTCTTTTGTGCGTAATTATCACAGAAGTTTCGCAAAAAATAAAATTTTCTTATAGTGGATTTAAGTTTATTTTGCAAGTCTGTTACATGTTTTTCCCATGTTATTTCGAATCAAAAAGTATTCCAAGTTATCTAAAATTGCCTTCCTTTTTAATTAATATATTTACAGTTACATAAGTCTCCTATGTTAACCGTACAGCTTAATTCATGAAATTTGAAATCAGAAACCGTACTGGTTTTTACAACAAAACTGTAAATTATTTAAATAATTAATTAATCTTGATTTCATTAATTTCTCAATAATTTTAGAAAAAACCGAAAGTAAACAATTGGACGTAGATTGTCCAATTTAATAGAAACGATTTTCTTGTTAATTGGCACAACTATACTGGACTTTAGTTGTTCTGAAATTTGACCAGTAGAGAAACTTAAATTAATTAGCTGAGCAAGAACAGGCGATATTATTTGAGCAATATGTTTGATTAATGCTGAAATATTATCAAAACCTGAAGATTTTTTATTTTTCAGATTTTATTAATTACTTGCAACAACACTTCATTTTCAATTGAATAAAAAATAAAAAAGGACGTCAGCCTAGGTGTTAAGTTTAGCTCATTGACAAAATTTGGATATTGACTTGACTGTACTTCGATCAAATAATTGTTAATTGTGTCAGCTACTAAAGACGGATCAGATATTATTTCGTTATCTAGTTCTACTCTGTCAATGGATTTTTTATAATTAGTCCCACTTAAGGTATTTACAATTCTCCATTGAAGAGATTAGTCTCCCATTGCTTTATTAATTTTGTTTGGAATAAAAGTTATTCTTGTTTTATTAATTTCCATTCTTAAACTACTACAGAATCTACTGTAAAAAATAGAAACATATTCTGAGACAAAGTTAGTTAAATCAATAATATGATTTTTTTAAAGGATTTCCTATTGCATTAAAATTTAAAAAAATATAAAAAGTGAGCAAATTGCTTTCATGTGACCTCTTATGTGTTGATTTCAACATTTTGCTTATATCTCATAAGAATATAAACAATTTTAGTTGCATTTTAAATGGACTAATAAGAACGGTAATTATCTTTCAATATGAATAATAGGAATCGATACTACATATGAGAAGTGAACAGCTCTACTAAATTTAAATTGTATTTCATAACCACCGGTACGATATACAACTAATACCTTTAATTATATTTAAAAACTAACTAAATCTTTATTTCCTATTTGTGAGTAGGCCTACAAAACAGGAAATAAATTTAAAATTAGTACGGATTGTTTACTTCTCATGAGAATCTGCTAAGTTCGCAACTCACCGGAAGTTCTTTATCAAAAGGAACTTCCGATCTGCGAGGGGTCTTGGAAGTGTACACCTGACGACGCTGTTCTTCAAATAAGATACGTTTAGACTGGCTGTCATATATATGTGTTTACGTGATGGTTAATATTTGTGAAATATCAGACTTAATATTAATGTTGTTATGTACAATTATTTATTTAACGCGAGTCATTATTACTTTATTTCATGTTCACATATGTAGTGTATCCCAAACAATTATTTATAATCACTTCAGGATGATTTATAACAAAAATACATTATACTATGTTATTATATAAAAATCTAATAGCGTATATTTTTGTATTTGTGTTTGCGTTGTTCAATCACGTGAAAAGTACTGGACCAATTGAACTGAAATTTTACATGGATATTCTTAGTCTCTGATTAACAACTAGGTCTATTCCTATTTCGAACATCCCTGCGGGCTACGCTCCACTGGTTATGAAAATTCACTTATCACTCCATTATTAATATATTTGTGGACTTGTTTAAACTGTACATAGTGTTTTGTATTTAATCCCCTGTGAAGGCCAAGAATAATCAGTATAATAATTTATACAGGTGTTTGGACTGTCACTTAAAAATAATGTGCTCATTGTGTCCCTGGTTTAAAAAAATGAATCTGTTAACTGCCAGTACCATATAAGGGATTAATTATTTATTAAGCATATTTGATCGTACACTTATTATTGGTATATACAATAGAAATTACTTCTTTTTCATACCTCAAGAATGGTCCTAATATTGCAGAGTAATTAAATATTTACAAACTATACACGACATGCTATTTTATTTGTTTTTAAGAAAGGGTGTTATTTGCCTACTTGCTTTCTTCTATGTCTGTTAAGAAATACAAATTAATTTTATCTGCAAATAATTTCACAAAAACCTGACAAACCTACCGAAAAAAACTACAAAGCCTTTGAATGCGTAAAATACATTTATATCTTTAATATGAAACATATCTCAGAATTATAGTACTAAAAATAAAGTCGAAAAATTGCATTAGATTTAACATTTTCCAAAGGGGCTACAATCAACATAGCTACCAGTCTGTAAACTGAATCCCTACTGGGACTTCCAAACTACCTACCCAGACATTGGCTCTCTTCAGAAACATAGGTTTTATAACCTTCGTAATAGCAGTTTTTCATGTTTTTCTACTGCTAATACTGTAAATTATGTATAAGATTTAATATCTTAATATATATTAGGAAGTATTTTAATACACTAAAAAATCAATTTAATCTACCTTTTTATGATTGTATAAAAGCACATAAGATTGCACAGATGTAACACCGTAGCTATGCAATCGACCATTAATGGTTTTTGAAAAAACAAATAAATGAGCATATGCGATATCTCACTACTCTAGTCCCCGTGAGGAAACCAATGTTTATTTCTTTTTGAATGATAAGCTGAAAAGAAGGAATAACTCCCTATCTGCAGTTCAATCTAGATTCCACCATTGTATTTCCACAATTTCCTGCATTTCTTTATTTGTTCAAAAATATTATTATATTTCAAATTACAATATAGGCTACTTTTTAAATTTAATATGTTTTATAGCAAAACAGTTCTTTTTTTACTCTCCCAATATTTAAAAAACAATATGTACTTAACTTTTTATGAAAACTTAACAGGCCATAATTATTATAGAGATAGAGATATGCTAGCGAGTCTCGGTGATAATACAGGCAGACATACTAATCAACGGTGTCGCCGTGTATTCTTGGTTACTGATAGTACACGTGGTCACGTCGCGAGTGAGGAGGGGGGGGGGTGATGCAGACACGATACTATCCGCTCCAAGGTTCGCGCTAGGTGGCTGCTGTATGCCTAGTTCCTTCAGTCAGTGGTATGGTCGTGGGGTGTTGGTCGTTGGGGTCCATCATTACGCGTTATTCGTTATGGTAATAGATAGTGGGGTATTGGTGGAACATCCGACTATATAGTTAACTTTCTATGTTTTGTTATGAGACAGCATTTAATAACAGTTATTAATGATCCAAGATGTAAATGTGTTTGATCTAAGTTTTAAAATGTTGGAGTGCGTTACACCTGCTATAAGTGCTTTTTCTGTCGATTTTACGGTTATATAATTGGTTAGAATGATCAAAGTAAATAAGAAAAAGCCATCGAGGTCTCCGGTGAATGAAGCTACTGTTCGCCAGCCTCTTGAACAAGAAGAAAGTGAAGATGAAATGTCATCAGCTATAGATGATACAGACTACTATCCAAGCAGCTTCAGGGATCAGCCTCATACTCCTGATTTGAGTAAGTTTAAACCATTGATTTGCAGTACCTTATCAGTTAGTTCTGTTATCACCAGAAAGAATTAGTCAGCAAAACGTTTTTATGAAATCTATTTAGTTTAACGTAAAGTTATACATTTTTAGTCTAGAGTTGTAGGTGTATAAATATAAATATATAAATATGCTCCTATAAACTAAGGCCCTAGGCAAATATTAATAACTCAAAATACTTACAGCCATAAATATTTTGCTAAGGCCCTATATTACACTATTGCTCAGTAAAAAAATAAAGCTATTAATACTAAATTTTGTTTGAAAAGCTTAAAAATTTAAAATATTTATTTTTATTATTACAATGTGAATTTTATTGAAACTAAATACAATTCACAAAGCGATAGTTCTTTGTCGAAAGTGTAAAGAATTATCGCCCGATTAATATTTATTAACTATTAAACATTTTTAAAACAGAATTATTCATTTCCTATGTTTTACTAATCATATTTACTAAAACTAATTTAGTTTTACAAATAATAAGATAGAAAACAGAAATTATAAATTTTAGTTTAGATTTGTAGGTATATAACGTATAAATATATGAACTCCATTAAGACCCTAGAAAAGTATTAAAAACTCAAAATATTTCTAGACAAAGATATTGCTGAGACACTATATTGCTGAACTAAAACTAAAAATATTACTACAAAACATGGTTTAAAAACTTATCGTCCCAATTATATTTTGTTTGATAACTAAATTTGTATGACAGAAATATTCATTTCCTATCTTTACTAATTTATTAGTACACATTTGCTTTACTAGTATAAAATAAAAAAAAAACTGAAAATATGTTGTTGATTGTACTAGTGATTATATAATACAACAAAATTACCAAACATCTATTACCATGGATGTTTATAAGTCCAGTTGATTTATAGGCATCCATAACATAATGGTTAATTTTACGTATTATACACATGTGGAACACCCTTAAAATTTTAAGTCGTTCCTTGTAGTTTACATACATGTCTTTATCTTTGTATCAAACTATATACCTCGGTATTTATATTCGTTGTGAGTTTAAGGTTATTGTTACTAATGTTATGTCTCATACAGGAATATAAAGGCTCGACTAACAACAAATAGCAATTATTATTGTTGTACTGTCTAAAAATACCACATAGCAGTGCAAAATAAGTGAATACAATATTTACCTCAGGAAATAACGAAAATCTTTTACTACAGTCAGGACAGTTTATTACTCGGTGAAATTATAATTTAGATCTGCTAAGCAATAATAAACTCTCACAATTATTTTTTTACACATAAAAAACAATATAAGGCATTTTTGTTCTATGGATTACATATAGGATTTAGCTTGTGACATTTCAATTGAAAACTTTTCTAAAACATAAAAAAATATTGGGGGATACTCCTTGAAGTACGGTGACACCAACAAAATGTGCAGAATACTATTATATTATATGTAATAATTATATCACAAATATTATACAACTTTAATGGTGGAAGTTTTGATAACCTTGTACAGTTATATTTTACTCACTATATGTTCATTACAATCCTTGATAGATACAAATACAACGTGCTAATAAAAAATACAATAAATAACTATGATGAATTAAATAATGAGCAAATGGTAATAGTTAGGGCTTAATATAAAAGACGAAAAGGTGAAAAGTATGAGTAATATGATTTTAAATGTTGTTTACTCGTAAAGTGTTAAACCTGTACTAACGACAGATGTATGACCATTAGTATGACTTTCAAGTTCAAAAAGTCTTTATTCAATAATTTATTGTATATCATGCATTTATACATTTTATGTGCTTCATTAAGCACGTGTGAAATTAGAAAGAAATGTATTTTATTATTTTAGTAACTTTGATATGATTGTTCTTATTGTAATGAAATATGAATTTAAATATTGTACATATTTACCTAAAAACGTTGTCCATGGTGTTTGAAATACAAAAGATCATTTAAAGTAATTGAATCTATTGAAATATTTAAGACATACTAATTTAAAAACTTATAACCTCACCTCAAAAATAAAATAAAAATCAATATTTATAATAATAAAGGGACCCTCCTAACAGTCTGGTGATTCTGCAATATGAGAGTAGCCAAATATGTGATATGCAGGGAAATTTTAGGACTTTTACTTACAAAAATTAATGAATGATTATTTATTATAGTATTTAATACACAGCAGTAGCGGGTAGATATTAAAATAAGTATATGTTTTGGCCCCATAGCAAAGCATGGTTATTCAGTTACTATAAAATACTGATGTATGCTTAATCTAATTTATCACTGATTTAACAGCTATGAGCATTTTTAAGAGTGTGGTTTATTTACAGAAAAGTGTCGAAAGAGGCTCTTTCGTGAAGATTGTTATAAGGCTCCGAAAGTTATAGAAATGTATGTTGGTCAAGATATAAAAGGACAAAAGGGTTCAGGTAAGTTTGCATACATTACGCCTTAGTTGAACTTATTTACATTCTAATAATAACATCTGAAATATGTATACATTTATTCCTATTTCAAATGTATATGCATATACATAATTATTTATATTAACTAGCATTTACTCGTAGCTTTGCCCGCAATTACTTATCGAATAACAAGTATGTCATAACTATATCCTTTTCCAATGGATTGGACTTTTAGTTTGAAGAGGAAATTTTGGGGTCGTGATGTCAGTTGATATGAGTACCAATGAAATAAATATATCTATTTGCAAAATTCCATTTGAATGTATAGCCCCAACAATGTGACATCTTTAACACTTGTACTTTGTAATATTGGAAAACTTATTGAAAACACTTACGATATAATATAATTAATTTTTGATTGTAAGTAGACATGTTTAACTAAATATTATTTTACAATTAATTGTTAATTTAAAGTTAATCACGTGAAGAAGCATTTTTATTGTTGCCAAGATAGAGAAATTATACTCTGAAAATAGCCCCAAGCTAGTATACCAGTATATGTAATTGAAAAAGACAGAAATGTGACAAAAGTTTTCAATTTCCACCGTAGGTAATTACTTAAAGCTATTTCAATATTCAGGGACCATTGTAACATATAAAATCCCGTATCTAAGCTAGCTATATTTCTTTCCGTATATAGTTTTTTGTAATAATTTATATATCAGTGGTGGTTTGAGATATTGTACTGAAGCTCTGTTTGTTGGTCTAACTATTCTTGGGAAAAGGTGTTAAGTAATAACCAGATGTGGATGGTAAACAAATCATAAGGGCAAATAGTTTACTCTTTATCTATTATCTTAGCTCTAAAATTTAAATGAAATCAGCTCATTTACAAGACCATGCTAAAATAGGGATGATTTCATTGATCAGAGCCTTAAATTTACACTGCATATGTGAAGAATGTAATTGTATTGGTAAAAGATTACTCACTCACAATTAAACAACTTATGTTTGCTCTTCCTTTGTTTATTTTCTAACGCTTTACTAACTAAATTAATTACGGTTTATTTGAAAACTCAAAAGTATTTTTGTAATTCTTCATTGTGTAACGTTCAATGCAACACCAAACTTCAGTCTAAATAGAACTTGCTTTGAGGCTTTGAAATTGTTAAAATGCCACAGTTTTTGTTACGTCGTCAATATTACTAAATGTAATGTATTACTAAAGAATATTTAACTCTTTGAGTGCCACGGGTGTTTTTCGAAGGCATATGCATAAAGTGCCACGCAGTTTTTCGCATATTTATAAGTTTTTGGGGGAAAAACCTGTTGTAAAATAACTACCAAACAGATTTCCATCATTTTGTTGTTGTTTTTTTTAAGTGCAGAATATGATACGTATCGTTACTAATAAAATTTGATTTATGAAAATGTCAGTATTTATAAAAAGTATAAAATAAAGTAGCCTATTTGTATAAAAAGTTAAGTTTCGACCTAATTTGAGTGTATACGGTATTGTTAAGATTTTTTTCTTTATACCATGATAAAGGCCATATAATTCTAAATAAAACCCATGTGCAATATCTTATTCTAGAATTTTAAAAACATGGCATTATATGTATTAACAAAATACTGCCTGGTACCGACATTTTATAAACTGTACTTCATTTGTCAGAGTTTAGAAATTACTTAGTAATGATGTATTTTTCCCAATAAATCTAATATAACATTAATATAACACAAATAAATATGATTAGTAAATGTAGAAACAAATACTTTCTAAAATATTTACATAAAAGTATAATATCTAATAATATTTACAGTGAAAATTCACGTTTTTCGCTTGGACACAACTCACAACACTACATTACTTTTGTAGAGAAATACACTAAAATACAGTATGAGTTGCTATTTTATTTTGTATTTACTCAAATGCTTGGTTATCGGCACATAAACAACAAGAAAGGCCGTTACGCAACACGGTACTCGTCCGCTACGTCGCGTGACTGGAAGACAGAATCATAGCACAGGTACTTCGGTATTATCACAGCCCACTATTTTTCGACGAGTTTTCCTTATCAGAGATGAAAATAAACTTCATTATACGTTCCTTCTTCCATAACGAATCGAATAATACTCGATGAGTCATATCTCAAATATTTATCTCGCTGCCTATCTCCAAATCGTCTCCAAATAGACACACGAATGACCTGACATTTTTGAATAATGAAACGTTTGTTCTTATAGTTTTTGATTTCATTGATTGTCGTAATAACTTGTAAATTCCAAAATTGGTTAAATAAAGTCAGTTGTTTACTGTAATTTGTTTTGTCCCCAATAAGGAAAACTCGTCCAAAAATAGTGGCTTCTTGATAAGTACCCAAACAACATAAGTTTCACAGATAAAATAGTAGAGAAACAACATAAAACTCGTATTTATTGATCATTTTGAACCTATTGAATACAGCCGTCTGGTTATTTGGCCAAAATAATCTAGTACTATACAAAATAATATCGAAATACGGAAAGTCAAAATTGGCGACGTTGTGGCATTCAAAGTGTTAAGATGTGACGGTTTTAGACCATTAAACGTATATAGTTTCAGTTTGATATCACAAACCTTCACTGAGATACAAATACAAGATACCTATTACAAATAAAAACCCCCAATATGGACAGACAGAAAACTAAGCTAGACAAGGCTATACATTATATGGAAAACATTTTTTGTTTTAATCTATAGCATAACCTGGTAAAATTTAGGGCAGTCAATACGGGATATGTTTTTATATATATATAAAATGCAATAAATTTTAGCATAATTTACTTACAATGAAACTACCTCTTCTACAATTTTATAGTTGTTTTGTGAATGAGAAAGATTGTGAAACAAGAGATCTAAATTTTACTTTCTTTGCAGCAATAGTAAAGAGTTTCAAATCAATCACATGAACAATTTCTCTACATTTGCGGTTGTGGTCAACAACTTATTAAATTTGTTGTTTTTCGTTGTTATACCAGATTTATAATAAGCTTAACATACACATCACTCAGCTTAACACAAAATAATCTCAAGAGTCAAATATTGTTCTTCAGACTGTGTTACAGTAGTTTCTGTAATACCACATTATCTTATACATTTGCATTTTGTGGTTTATGTAGTATAGCCTAATATAATCTATGCATTTATTTCATCTAATTAGCCGTAATTAATATGAGATTGGTTACATGAAAATCTGGTGATAACTTGTAGTTGTAAAACATATTTTGCAAAGATTTCCTATTCACGTAGAAATAAAACAGTCTGTTTAATTTTTATATGTTTGGTAATATGTATGCAAAGCAACATAATGTATGATTATAACAGTAATGCTTTTCTTTTGTTGCTTGGTAAAAAATACTATGTTGGAATTTTTTATATTTCGTAAAAGAAATTTAATTTTCATTGTATTTTTTACATATTGTGGTTGTACAAAATACACAATAGGAGTCATACATAACGTGTAATAATTTTCTGTTTATGTACCGTGATTGGTCATATTATTTTTATTTTCACATATGGATTATATAAATTAAAACAGTTATAATGGAAGTATCCATCCAAATCACCACTCATGTTAATAAGGTAACAAGACCTTTTATTTATTATATTTTTTAATATCTTGGAATAATTTTAGGCTGCTTTACCCATTATATTTGTAATCTATGTTCAATTTAAATCGTATTTTTATATTTCTATGACAGCGTATTTGGGATTTGTATACAAGTAATTGCTTCTATATTATGTATTGTTTGATTCCAAAGTTATTTTAAAGATACATATTAATTAGGATTAGTCCATATATATCATTAACTAAATTTGTTAAGCATATCTTAAATGATTTTATGATACAAGAAACAATTAAGTTTTATATTGTATTTAAAAAATGTTAAGAATAAAATATTGTAACTTGTAGTTGTAATACAAATTTTGTTAAGGTTTAACCTTTATGTAGAAATGAAATAATATAATGAAATGTCCTAATTTTTTGTAACATGTATGCTACAATGTGGTTGTTCAAAATGCACAGTATGAGTCTTAAATGTATAGTTCTTTTCTATTCATGAACCAAGTTTATGGAGGTCAGATTGTTTCCATTTAGTATTTAGTTTACATAAAAGTTCATAAAAAATCCTATCCCAAACACCGCATGGTGATGTTACGGGTTTTAACGAAATTTCGTTTTATTTAATCATTACACAATTTGGAATAAGACTATGTTTTTAACACTGATATTTGTGATTTACTTTTGATTAAATTACTAATTTTGAGATTTGTGTGACAGCGTGTTTTGGGATTTATATTTAGTTAAAATCTTATATATTACGTATTATTTGTTTCCAAAGTAATTTTCAGTTTATATTGTAGTAGGCTTATACTGTATTACTTATTAAAATGTAGGTTCCAGTTTATTATATTTTTCTAATTTTATATCTAGAAGCTTTTCAGTTCAAATAGCATTAAAATGTATAAGATTTCAATGAGGTCATTAACATAAATGTTAAATAAATTATGTTCATAGCAAATGTATACGTTTTCCTCCTTTTGATACAGACCAATGACTTATCAGAGGTACCATAGTCATATCCTAATGCCAAAACTAGTTTTGTTTAAAATAAATCGATTGGATCCAAAAGTCTAGAAACATATTTAAGTATGTCAGCCAAATAGTCATCCAACTCATGTCCTGCCTTTAGTACTAAATCCGGTTACACTTTTAAAAACTGGGTCTGTGTTATTGTTGATTAGTAGGCCACAGGTGTGCACTTCCACTAGACCTACAAGCGAATCGTTGAAATCCCGCCTATTGGACACGTAAAACTGACCGCCAGGCGAAGGGCAACACTGGCTACAAGGTGTACGAGGTGTAGGCCGCAGGATTGCTGGTCATAATTTCACAAACTGGCGCAGTTTAAGTTATCTGACCACGAGTGTAGGTACATACCTAGACTATAGGACTTGTGACTTTTACTGCAAAGGTTATCACCCGTTTTTTATCATGCTGACTAAATATGTCAGTCTTTGCTAAAGAAACTGTTCAAAAATGTACACAGAGTTTGACGTTAAAGGCATAAGGACAAATCCTCTCCCGTAAAAAAAAAAACTCTTTATATAATTTTGAAACAATTTGTTAAAATTTTGTTTTTCTAAAATGTTTTTTTACAAAAAAAGAAACACAATATGACCAGGCTTGATATATGACAAGTTCTACATTTAAATTTTTTACCTTCAGTTTAATGTACAACATGTATTTTTTAGTATTTGAATACATTTAAGTTTTTAATGGCATTAAAAGGGATAGTATAAATAAAATTTATTTTTCAGTCGATTACTTCACGTGACTGATTTAAGGTTTAAGACAACTTATGAGATATGAGAAATACCCATTAAAGCTTGTTGGTGGGAAATATATTTACAAAAATTTTTCATCTTTAAGTGCAAATATTTGTACTTTAAGTATATTTGTATTATTTCTTAGCTAGACCAATATTTATATAAATCAACACCGATAATACTAGTCTGTGTTTTATTGGGAATATATATGTTTTAAGGGCAAATTTCATATAATATATAACACCACTCTGTTAAAATAAAATGTTTTTAATACTAATTATACAACGTATTTAACACCTTCATTGTGCCATGAGACGAGTACCTAATAAATATAAGAAAGCCAGGGTAACAGCTAGAATGCCCCCGGCAAACATTAAAACAATAAACACATATTTGGCTGCCAAAACAGACTTTGTTTAACAAGGTTAAGTGCAATGAAATTAAATTTAAATTATTTATCATAAGGGATCTAAATACACGTTTATTTTTTTAGTAAGCACTACACAAACTATTGGTTTAAGAAATAAAAAAGATGATCTGTGAAATCCTTTGGATGGTTTAATGGTAAGATGACTTTATACAGCAACGTGTGTAATAAATTAGTCTAGATAAATTGTATTCAATTTTCACTAATCTTTATTCGTGTTCACATTTTTTTTAATAGTCGTGGAAACTTCTGTTTCTTGACAGCAAATTTTAATTGGCAACTACAAAATTTCAAATCATTTTACAGAACTTATCACACAGTCTGTTATAAGTTTTATAATATATAGAAAATACTATTAATATTTGAATATATAATAATTCTTAATTAATAGATCAACCAATGATTATTATATTGTGCTTACGTACACCACAGTAGAACTTATTTATAAGAAAAGAAATATGATTTTATGTACATTGTTGCATTCAGTTGTATCTGTCATTTTACTTATGTAACTATACACAGTGGTTTTATATTATTTTTTCAAAAAAATGTGTCTGTTTTATAACTGATTATTCTTTTATAATTGATTGTAACCTAACTTCCAATTTAAACTGGAGTGAAATGTTTAATACATGGTTATTTTAAAAGAAGTAAATTTGGATTGGATTGTATAATTAAATGAATATATGAAACCAGACTTAAATATTTATTGGAATCCCTTACTCCTGGAAATAATAAGTGTCATGGAATACTTATTACTTGATTAAGATTTCCTGACTTCCTTTCGATATTTATAGTTGTATATCTCTACACTGCCATCATTTTGAGCTACAGGTTAGGAATGGTACTCGACGTGTGTTGGAGCCAATGAAGAAGTTCCTGACTTGATGTGGCGAGATTAATTTTTGGACAGTTTGGTATAGTATATATTTTTATTACTATGATTTGCCTTCAATGATATTCTTATATGAGTGTATTATCTCATTGGCATATTAAAATTTGTTGATCCCTGATGAAGGGCAGATTCTACACCTGATTAGGTTGGTGTGATGAAAAGAGGTTTTACTTCCAAAATCATTCTAAACATGTAGATAGTACTTTAGTGGTAAAATTAATCAGAATGTAATAACCTTGAAAAAACAAACACATATGTTGTTTTAAAAGAACTTTTAAAAGACTAAGAATTATAATGATAAAATTATATTTATTTTTTGTGATAGCTAAGGTGTAATCTAAACATTTAGGACTGAAATAACAAGAGATTCAAGATAAAGAATCATTCTTTAAATTTGAGTAAAATTTTGAATTCAATTTTAATTTAATAATTCAGAATCTAAATCCAAAAAAGTTAAAGAAACCTCAAATGGACCTTGAAATCAATATAATATATTTTAAACTATTTAATAGCTTATAAGTTCAACATATTTAATCTAAACTTGTAAGGTTCTTTTAAAACATTTTATTAAGTAAAACTGGGATAAAATGAATTTTATCTTAAAAATCTGAATTTTTGTTATAAAAATATTATAATACATACTTGCATAAAGTTTCAGCAAGACCAGATAATCATGTGGTCTTCATGTTTTGATTTCAAGAAACATAATATTAAGATTGAATATATTGTGTAGTTTTTAATAATAATTTTGCAGAGAAAGAAAGTTTTGTGCTAATCATTTGATTGATTAAAAATTAATTTGTAATTTACTTGAGTTGGAGTAGTTTTCAATGAAAGCTTTAATGTTTTTGAATAAAAAAGGGACGGTATTTGACTAAAACCTGTGTTAAATGACAATATCCTACCATTTGTTTGCTTACAGCCGTTACTTATATTCTCATAAGTACATCAGGACATTTTTCAACAACCTCTTTTTGGGCCACAGAAAATCAGTTTAAAACTTATATAAAAACTCATAACACTCACGTAGTTTATAGGAATGGGGTTGAGAACCCCTGATTTAATGACTTACTAAAAAATATGACTTAAGTTACTATGCTGATATTCCCCTACATCTCTTGATGTTTTCAGGAACATTAAATGTTTATTAGAAAGATCATCAGAGCAGTACCTTACAAATTCCTTTTTTAAAAATTTCTCTGCCACCATATGACTCATTTGTCTTTCACAACTAAAAGCTGCAGAAATGCAGGGAGTAACATTTTAACCCCATTTTGTTTTACAATTTTTTTCATATTTTTTTCAATTACTTGAATGTTTTCTGTTTTTTTATATATTTATTTTGCACTACAATCTTTTCCAAACTGAGTTGCTTCTTCAATAATTTTATGTATAAAATAGATAACTTACATGTTGTTTTCCTCTTCTACTGATTTGGAACTCCTGATTCTTATGATGGTGTCTTTGAAGCACTTTAAGATTCCAAAATGTATACATTATTATAATGATAAAAGAGATTTCCTGTTTTAAAGTTTATTGATCTAATAATTTCATTTTATAAACTTATATTAACAATATGATATCAGTATGGGATAGTGACCAATATTATACTTGTGTGTTAAAGTCCGTTCACCTGATCTTCCATCATGTTGATCAAACCTTCAACAAAATATTTGTATTGATAGTCAGTTATGTTTGCAACATCACTTGAGCCTCCAACTAGCAAGATATTATTGAATATTTATTAATGTACGGATTGGTCTTTAAAGCACTAATTGCTGCCTGTTAAGCAGCACCAGGAAGTACATAATCAAATGTTGAAAACCCACTTGATAATTCTCCATCAAAAACTTTTGCCATATCTCTACCTATCAGTGACCAAAGTTAGCTTATTTACTGGTATAATCCCTGTTAAGTATTTATAAGATCATTTTGTGACATATTTTCTGTTTATTAACAAATAACACTTTAGTTGAGACAACTATTTGTTGTTGTTCATTTATAAGATCTTTTTAAACTTCAATTCTTTCTCTAAGTACTTAATTTTCTGATTTAGTAAAGATATATGAACCTACATAGCTTAATTTTGTAGATGAATTTTCATCTCACCAATCTTATTTCCACGTGTTTCATTATAGACATGGTTATTTGTAAATTCATCAAGGAGAGTGTAAATTTTACTGTTTGAAAATGCAGTACGAATTATTAATGATGTAGGCTTATAGTGAGCGCTTTTTTAAAATTAATTCAATCTATCCCAAATTTAAGGTTTCAATATAGTTTAATGTCTATACAGATATATATTCCCACTAGAAAATCTCTTAAAATCTTGTTGATAGCAAAGATGACATACAGGCCGCAATAAAAGTTGTTGATTTGTCTACCTCCATTTATTAAGGTAAAAACTAGTTTAAGATTTAATCATCCCCATAGTCACACAATTTATTCATTACAATTTTAGATTGTGAGTAATGGTATCTAAAGAATCATATAAGTAAAAAGTAGCACATGTGACAGATAAGATCATCCCAATGTGCACCTCCAAAACTGTCCATCAACTGAACAAAATTAATTGGAACAATTAAAAATGCCTGTGTTTGCCATAATCAAATGTTCTAAGAAATAAGTGTAATCTATCAATGATTTCAAACCCACATAACTGATAATAGTATTGAAAACAAAAGAATTGTTGATGTGTCTTCCAATATACTCATCTAATATTTTATAATATCAATCAAAATAAGGTACCATTAGGGGAATGTATATAAACATCTATAATTCCATCTTGGTGTGAGGATATTCTGAGAATCTCCCTCCTTTGTCATGTGACATTAGCTATCTTATTTCAATCTTGTATTTCTATTTTAAAATTAATTCATTTAATGAGGTTATTTTTAAAATAAATTTTTTTTTATAGAATAGGTTTTTATTAGATTTTATTCCAAAGTCCAAACGATGGTAATATTTAAAAATTAAACTGATTATATTAATCTTCTTATTGATATTCTATTAAAAATTAATTTTAGTTTTTACTGGATGCAAAATATATTACTACTAATGAGATTTAAACCTGGGCTCTAAAGAATTATAATAATAATACTTTATTTCCACCATTTACAAGACAAATACAAAACGATTTACATTCTTAGGAAATACACTGACGAAAAACCGGTTAGCTGGGCAGCGTAAACAAAAACAAAACAATTTACAAAAATAAAATAAAAAGAGTCCTTTCTTAGTAATAAACAATATTCCAGCCAAACAAGCTGCTCTCCATGACGTCTGCATATGGCTAAAACGTCCAGAGGCATATAATGATAAACAGTACATTTACATACATACATACACACATACATATACACTTAAATATACATACATAAACATAAATATACACACATACATATACATACATACAGTATACATAAATATACAATACAATATATTAAAGTTAACATTCACTAACCTATAATCACAATAAATCTGATACATTGATTATAAATTTGGCCAATACTAATTACAAGGAAAAATAACATAAGTTGTAATAGTGGTAAAATAAAGTAAATTAAGAAATCTGTGTACTATTTGAAAAAACTAAAAATCGAATATTCAGCTCAAAACATTTGTCAATTTACCAATATCAAGATGTGTCAAAAGCCAAGCTTTCAGAATTTTAGAAAAACAATTCAAGACATTGCATGATTTTATTTCGCTTGGAATCTGATTAAAAAGCTTCGGTCCTATATACTGAATGGATTTCCTAAAATATTCTTTGTTTACTTTTGGTATTCTGAAAATTCTGTTATTTATACTTCTAGTCCTGTGCAACAAATCATTTGTTCCAACATTCCCACTGCGCAAATAAAAAAATTCTTAATACTTTATATACATACAAATGTTCTACCGGCAAGATTTGTAACTGAACATACAGGGGGAAAGCACTTTCTCTTCTATTTTTTTCAATATTATTAGGGCAATGTATAATGTTCGCATCAAGTTTCGTATCACAAAAATTTCTGAGAAAATAAAAAGTTCTAATCGTAGATCTTAATTTGCGATGCAACTCCACGATATGATTTTGCCCAAGTTAATTTATAATCCATGGTAACGCCGAGATATTTAAAAATGTTTACTTTCTCTACAGATTGACAACTACACAGATCTGGGATACAATTTATTCTGTGGTATTTTAATTGTAATGGGAAATCAAAATCTCTAAATCCAAAGTTGATATATTTGGTTTTTTTTTTTTACGTTAACCTGCATATCATTTTTAAAGCACCAATTTTTTAAGAGATTTAGGTCACAACTTATCCGATCGTATAATACTGCAAACCTCCGCTTGAGAATATGACAAAGCAAAGCAACATCATCCGCAAAAGCACTTACTTTTCCGAAAAAATTTACTTTCTAATAAATCATTTATAAAGACCAAAAATAAGGTTGCTGACAAAACCGATCCTTGCGGTACTCCCGACTTCGCGGTCAGAGGGGAGCTTAGACAGTCTTTAATACGTACCAGCTGTATTCTGTTCACCAGGAAACTTTCAAACCAGTTTAACGCGACACCTCTAACTCCTACCTTTTCTAATTTTTTTCAATAGTATATTATGGTTAACTAAATCAAATGCTTTTCTAAAATCAATAAATAAGACTGTTGTTTTCTGATTTTTCATTAACACTACTGTAAAAACGATCTGTTATATTAGTAATTGCTTCTTCAGTGGATTTGTTTGTCCTAAAATTGTACTGGCTCTCGTTGAAAAAGTTCATATTTTCAAGATAAATTAGTAAGCCTTTTTTTCATTAGTTTTTCAAAAATTCTTAGAAAACACAGATAATAAACTTATAGGTCTGAGACTGTCTAGTTTCATCAGTAGAACCTTTGTTTTTATATATTGGAACAACCGTACTTAATTTCAATTTTTTCTGGAAAAACGCCAGAATTAAAACTTAAATTAATTATATGAGTCAGAATTGGAGAAATATTAACAGAAATCTTCTTAATCAATGTAACAGTAAAAGAGTCAAATCCGGAAGATCTTTTGTTTTTTAGGTGTACGATGGTATCAATTACTTCACTTTCTGTGACCGGCAATATAAAAAATTAACGAACACTAGCTAATGCCGATGACTCAGGTCGACAGCTGTTACCGTCTTGCGCGCGCACCTGGCATTGACCCTGATCTACCTTCTGGACACCACACTGCACAGCGATAAGATATTTATTTATCTCTTGCGCAACAATGCTCGGTTCCTCAATTATCTCACCGTCATCCAGCTCAATCTTATCAACACCTTTCTTAGTACTGGTACCAGTAATGCCATTAATAACTTTCCATTGCTGTGTAGGATCACCGGTTACAGTTCCCGATTTTGTTAGCGTAATATTGGTATTTAGCTTGGTCAATTTCGTTCTTCAAATTGTCACAAAATTGTTTACAATAGTCCAAAAAATTGTTATCATATGGTTTTCTCTTATACTTCCTATAGAGGCTTTTTTCTTTTTTCAATTTTCCTTTCAATTATATTTGTTATCCAAGGGCTTATTAACCTGGCTTTCTCGTATTTTGATGTAATATCAACCTTTTTCTTACAGCTACTTACAATGTATAACAAAATATTATGAAATGTTGCATAGCATTCATTGACGTTAGTACATGCAAAACAATTCATCCAAAGTTCATTTTTTAACATATTCTTCACCATTTCGGTGTCTACAAAGTACTTGTCCTCTATTTCAATAGCTCTCTTACTAATTACATCTGACCTAGTGTCAGCTTCAAAACTTACACCTAATACACAATGATCCGTCAGAATCAATATCAAAAATAGAACTTTATAAAATACTCAATTTTACGATTCCTAATAAAAATATGATCAATACAGCTATTGGATACTAATCTTGTGGGTGCGTTTATAAGTGAGACAAAACCATTACCAACCATTGTATTCTTATATGCAACAGAGTTCACAGAGTCTTTTAAAATATCTAGATTGATGTCACCAATATAAATAGTATTACATTTGATTTCTGTTAAGATATTTGCAAGCTCTTCAATATACTCAGTTTCGGCAAATTCGTGTAACCTATATATTGCAAAACAATTTAAAAAAACAATATCACCGAGCTTTACATTTAAAATAATAGCATCGGCAGTTGTCACATTGATACTGATTTCATTCACAATCATGTCGTTATGCACAAAACACAATATACCCCCAGCTCTATAATTATTATTACAGCAAGAAAAACTTTGATATCCAGCTATGTTATATAGGTTTACTTCACCACTTCCTATCCAAATCTCGCTAAGTACAGTAAAATGAATTTTAACTGTAAATCTGATTTATTTCAGCAATAAAACTATTAAAGTTAGCTCTCATGCTCCTTATGTTTGCATAAATTACATTAAAAACATTTTGTATTTTTGGGTGACACAGAAAAAATAATTAAAATCAACTATACATAAGACCAGTGCACTGCCACTGAAGCTGGTTAGATATATTGGTAACACTAACATAATCTGCAATTACTTCAGGTCTTCCTAAAGATAATAATTTTCACTGGGAAAATTCTGTCTTTTTACCAATAATAACATACTATAAAATCAGTTGTCTTAAACCATTAAAACAAATTCTTTTATACAGTTTTGTTTATAAAAATTGATAACCATTTGAGCTATTATCAATACCGAGGCATTTCTCACCGAAGACAGTTAGTTTTAAAAGTAAAGCTAAGCAATATTGATTGTAGGTTATCTATAGACTTACTTTTGCAATAGTCTTTATAATAGTAATTAAGCACAGACATTGAAAACCTATATATGATCTCTTCTACACTAGGCCAATGATGCCTATAAAACCTATTTCTAATATCAATTTACATAACAATATATTTTAAACACTACAAGGGAACCATACTCAAACATCAAATGCTAATCCACCTTTAAGCATAGAATGGTCATAGTAGAGAAAGTTTGATATAGATGCATCATAGTGGTGCTCTTTCTGTAGGCTACACGTAAACAGAGGCGTGTCAAAAATTATGTCATTTCTACTCGTTTGAAGGGGATTATGGGTGACGGCAACATAATTACAAAGATCTAGCCAAATGCTTCCATTGAAGGATAGTATTCACCTACAAAGTACCGATAGTAGGATCACCTTATAATATTTTAATGTACAATTCCGTTTAACTGTGTACAAAAATTTAATAAATTTGAAAAGTGGATTAATTTTTTTTAAGTGACAGTTTTATAAAAATAGTTTTAATCAATCCACTAGGAACTGCAGGTATGGAGAGTTCAAAATGTAAACAATTCTGTAATAAGTCCCAAATAAACCGCTGAACATAAACATGCAAAATTGTTATAGTAACCTACGTATATGAGACAAGCTTCAGGGAGTGACCGTTATTAAATTATTACATAAGGAGATGACATTTTTATAAATACAAATTTCACTATCTAGTTATTTTTTATGTATAGCCTTCTTTAAAGGTTCATATTTTTATTTTCAAGAGTTTTTCTGTGGGCCATGTTTATAATGTCCAAAATTATGCTTTACATTCCCACCACTTTTAGACAAATAACAAATATTTCTGCCTTTAGACATAGCATCAGGGGTTTCATAATACCAACAGCCCTATTTTAACACCTTAACGGGACCTAAGTATGTATTTTCATTAACAATTTCCGTATACAGAATCTCGTAGTATAAAGATATAAACGCTGTAAATATTTTTGACAATTCCTACTGCAGTTGTATATTATAAGCCTAAAATTGTATGCTTAAAGTGGTTTACAGGCTATAAGTATCCAAAGATACAAGAAATTGAATATTTATTTATATAATCACCTGCAAATCAGGACTGGTAAAAATGCGGTAACACTAAAGGTCTAGGTATCCATGGGTACTATAAAACTACTCATTGGAGTTTATAAAATAAAAAGTAAAAATGAAAGTCCAAGTATATTTATGGTTTATGCAATCAATAGTCTTAACGTTGCATCATTTTGACCATTAGGATACATAGATTATTTAAAACTAAATGTAAACTATGAACACTCGGACATTGAAGTCTAATCGCATTTACTGTAAAGATATATATGTACGGTTTATTAGGTTATAAACTACTGGTTCACAACTTCTAATAATATTATTTAATTTACACTTTCAGATAATCGGTATATCTAAAGTTTGTTGACTAAATGGATGTGGTAATATATCATCTTTTTCAATTGTAAACGTTATAAGCTAACTTAATCAATGAATATTTTCAAATTGGATTTTATAAAAATCAAACCTTAACGGTGTATGAAAAAACCTATTTCATAGGTATAATCAATTTGAATTATAAAACGCGCCTGCATCTGAAGGACGCAACTACCTGCACGCGGCCTCAATGTCCCAAGTGCTGGTTTAGACTCTAGGATCCGTACTAAAAGGATATGGGCTACATGAGACTGCTGTCGCTCAGCCAAATTCCCTGTAAGATTTTGTAAGAGTAACAATGTGATCTTTATTTAGAAATGAAACTTCATACAAACATTTAAAGTCTATAAGACATTTATTTCGTTTTCAAAATATCTTTGCGAAAGGCAAACAGACAGGCATGAATCAATTTTGCCAGTACACTGAATGGTATAAAAATATCTAAAATTCCAAGTTTTGAGCTCAATCAGCTCCCGAGATATAATGATGAAAGTTAAGCTTAAATGGCGCTCAGTCAAATACCTTGTAGGGGTATGCATTTTTTATCGAATTCGATATTTTCTTAGATATAAAAGATGCTTCATAGAAAATTACAAACTTAATTACGATAAGTTTGGGGACGGTCAGAAGTGACATTTTCATTCCCAAACTTCGATTGTTTATCAATGATAAATTTATTGAAATAACTTTTTTTACATGTGTTTACTATTTATGAGTTGTAGGGGAAGAGGTGTATCTATAAGAAGAATGAAACAGTAGGTCTTTGTAAGCTAAGAAAACACAGCTTGTATTTATTTTCTAATAATTTTAATGCAATGCATTTGTGAATTGTGCAACACGATACAATACTTTATTTTCTGTTACGTCCAAGAACGGAAAAAAACATGAAGTAATGATTCAGGGATAAAAGAGTCTTATTACGTTAGAAGAATAAATTAAAAACATAGAAATAGTTCAAAGTCATTAAAAAACATAAAACATATAATAAAAATCGTGGACATGTAGTTCCGTTTGTAAAATAATAACTGCCATGTCCTATTCTGATGAGCGTCAGAATGGGCCAGGATCGTCAGAAAGGTAGCACTTACGTATAGAAATCGTCAGAAAGGGAGCAGTTACTTACGTATATATATATATATATATATATATATATATAAATTTTGCCATTTGAAAATGTTTTTAAGTTTCGTGCTAAAGAATTTACTTAGTCTCTTCTCGACTTATGATATTACGACAAGACGCACATCGAAAGTCAATGCATATTATATCTATACTCCATTATGTGTCATTTTAACTTATGTCATTGTAATCGGTTTCAGAAACCACCAAGTTCTCTAGTTTGCCTTTAAATAAATAAAATTAAACTTCCATTAGCTAGGTTTGCTTAAAATTGTAAATTTAAGCCATCTTTTTAGGGTTTCCCAGTTTCCGGATAAGTTATACGTTTGAATATAGACTACCTTTATTTTCCGTATCCTCGAGGTCAAATTTTAAATGTGCATCCAAATTTGTTAAAAATCAAAGAAATTGTTTCATTAAAATGAGAAATTTTATTAAATTTGTAGGAAAATGAGCGATAAATACAGGAATCAAAGATTTAAAAAAATTAACGATCCACCAAATATCTGCTAAATAGGTGGCCAAATCAACCAAGACACATCTACAATCTGTATCTTTTGTAATAGGTGCATGTACTTCCGCAATAATAATGAATATTGAATATTAATGTGCCAATCAATCGTGGGATTCTCCCTACCGTATACTGATGGCAGGGTAACCAATAAATATCCAACAGTAACGTAAAATAGTATGATCACTTCCCGTATATGTATGTAGCTTATTTTCTATATTCAGAGAATCAGATTTATTTATTAGGAGTGACTATCCTCCTCGGTAGGTAACCTTCCTTTTATTACAGTGTCTGGTATGTGACAAGTCTTAGACTTGATTCCTGGAATATGGAGTCATGTTCATCCAAAGAAAGTTGACGATGAAGAAGCTCAAAACGAAACATTTACATCGTTTCGACATTAGAGACATCTATAAATAGGTGGTTGTCGCATTTTGTCATCAGGTACACAATTGAGTGCACTATGATGTGATGGACACGATCTCTGAGCACGGTTGGAGCAACCGAGTTTTCTACTCGGAACGTAGCTATGGTAGGAAGGATTGGTTCAATTGAATTTTGAGTTTAATAAAAGGAAGGTGAACTGGAACTAATACACGCTTAGTCTCGATGATTCACAATCATGTGGAAACGCCACCACATCACTGTTGTGTACAAGACAACTCAAGTGTTTAATTACTTAGATTGGTTGATAATGTTCAAACTCTATCCTACCTTCTGTATAGTTGACTGTACTAATTTACTGATTTAAGCACTGTGTACCAATGACATTGAATATAACTATTGAGTTTAACTTAAGTTAAACCTTCCTTTTATTGCATTTAATTCTTTGGATCTCTTCAGACGCAGACTACTCCAAATTACAGGAGTCAAGTCTGAGACAGCGCCATATACTAGACGCTGCAATAAAAGGAAGGTGAATTGGGGTTACATTCAAAATTCAATTCATCATAGGTGCGTTACGTATATTTTGAGAAACCACAACATATACATAAAAAACCAGAAAATAAATCTTATATTCCTAAATGAGAAAATTAAAATAAAAGAAGAATTTATTGGTAGGTATTTATTGTAAGTAATCTCGCTTTTCTGGATTCTAGGACCTGAAAGATGAAACTCTATATTTTTAGTCAAGTAAATTGGTAAAAATATACACTTGTAAACACGTTTTCATTTGAATATAATATAGAATATAAGAAAGCTTATTTTTATATAGAAAATGACAGTTAAATACAGCATTATCGTTAATAAACAGACTGAGTTTTCAACAACACGTTGAAATAAAATGGCCACTTTCACCTACACTTTAATGTGTTTGATTCTTTCGAACTGTGACAGTGCAAAGAAACGGAAGTCTATATTCTCCTTCAAAGCTTATATCTATTCATTTCCAGACGTGAAAAGGCAATCGTAACTTTATTTAGGAGCTGCTTCCTGAAAGACAAATGACTTCATTTCTGTCAGAGACTGCCTTGACAATACCAGTTATAAATGACACTTCACAGTAGCTCGGCTCTGTGGTGTGACGGAGTGAGTTTACTTGTGTTTTGGTCCTGCTCGTTTCGATGAAAAATATATTACAATCAAATGTGTTCATACTTATAAGTTTTCTAATAGATTGCCCAACTTATTGTTTTAACAGAAACAGATCTGTATTAAGCTAGTCGAGTGCAAGTTAATTTAAAGGAGATGGAAAACATATTCAGCATAATCGTGCATTAATTTAAAGCCTATAATTTTGTTACATTCCTAACCTTATAAAGCAATGTTTTATTTCATGGCAGCTTAATTTTCCCTAACTGATGGAGAGTTCTTAAATAACCATTGACTGGTTCTCAAATTATCCACATCGATTATCCGCAGCAATGAGCGAAAATAGACAGGAGGTCTCGGAAGCGCGCCCCTCCCAAACTCGGAGCAAAGCATAAAAAAACAAGTGGGGAAGAGAGACAAAATTTCCAGTACATGATATTTATAATTAGTTAGATGGCAAACATTTTCATACAAAAATACAATTACTGCAGAACCACGGTGCACCGCGTAACTTAAAAACTAAATAACAAAAATAAATAGAATTCTAATAATGACAATAACATAATAAATAGAAATTTGACATATAAATAACATAAAAAATAGAAATTTGGTATATAAATAACATAATAAATAGCAATGTGGTATATAAATAACACAATTTTAGGTACGGCAGTAGTAAATTTTTAAACTGGTAAGTATTATGAACTGAGGGGAGGGAAAAGGTTGTAGAATTTCTAGGCCCACTATTTTTAAAAAGTAATTTGGTTTCAGGTTTGAAGCCAAAAAATAAAAAAATATATTTAAAGCCGATTTTCGAAGGAGGCGGGGGCTTAGTTGCCTCCACGAATCCGAATTAAAGATGAAATCCTCCCCTTCAGATCATGTCACTAAACTAAATACATACTAGTCTTAACACTGGCCCTCCTCCAGATATAATATCTGGCAGCGCTCCCTAAAACCCAATCCTCTCAAGTTCAATACAAGAAGAAGTAAAAAAAAAACATTTTAGATCCAAAC
The DNA here is from genome assembly GCF_021130785.1 of Homalodisca vitripennis. NCBI lineage: Eukaryota > Metazoa > Arthropoda > Insecta > Hemiptera > Cicadellidae > Homalodisca > Homalodisca vitripennis. Next base: position 53,160,507 of record NC_060209.1, on the reverse strand, counting down.
TTGTTCCAGACGAAATGAATACAGACAGTCCAGTTGGATGACGGTTCAGTAGCGCTGGCAGGCCGCGGGCATTCAATTTTAGTTTCAGTAGTTTCATTGGGCAGACTCGCCACACCAGTCCCCGCTGACGGCACTCACGGGGACCCTATTGAATCCCAACATAACCAGTAGATATTCAGAAGAGTTTATGTTATATAATTAAGTTTGCCACAGAGTAAATATAAAATATTTACATTTAACAATTAAAAATAACAAACTGTAACTAACAGTACCTTTTAGGTATTGAAAAACTGTTTACCGAAAATAACTCAAGACACTAAGTATTATAAGATACACTACTTGGTGACAATATTAAATATTACGTACAAAACAAATTTTCAAATATTTAAACATTTACTTATAGGCTAGAACAGCCATACTAAATTATTCAGCTTGGTAATTTACTTGTAAAAATAATTCACTATATTTTAATCATTCTATAATATTCATTGTAAGGTAGGCCCAATAATAATTATGTAATTTACAAATAATAACAGTACATTATTTACCAAATAACAATAATTAAATTAATAATCCGTTCACGCTACTCTAAGGCAAATAATTAATTAAACAATAAAATAGAAATCATGAATGTTGCCACCCAATTTTGCACGCGACACAAAACACGAGGTAACAACATTTGCAAAGTCTGTACCGTCTCGCTTACACTAAATAAAGGCAAAGAGTGTACACGGAAAAAATAATTTCCGTTTGCCGAACGGATTAGTTAGAAAGCACTAGTGCAAAAAATAATATTTAACTGGCAAGTTAAATAAAGTAACAAAATTTAGAACGTACGAAAGACAGGATAGAACACTTAGCGACTCGAACACGTGCACAAGGAACACAAAATATAAAATAATAACTAAGCAACTTTTAACTAAACTACGAAAATAAAAATATATGTCTGCGTGGGAGAGAAAAACCGCCAACAAAATTAAGTTAAGAGAGTGAGAGAGAAAAACATTTACCTGCCGAAAGTAGAAGAATTAGCCAGCCATGGGCATCAGGACGAGCAGTTGAACAGCCAGAGAATGAAGTCGCTTCTGCCGAACGTGTCCGACCGCTCCGAACAGAAGCCGCTGCCGGTAAACAGCTGGTCCGTAATCAGTCAAGGTCAACCACCTGACCTCGACCAATCAGTCCATCCAGGCAGAAAATAATCAATACTTTGACGGAGTGACTCCCCCACCGACTGACAAAAGTGGCCGAGGTGGGAAAGGTAAAAGACAAAAAATGTCCAAACTGAGCCCCGGCTCAATATCGACGGCAAGGTTTATAATAATCTCTTTCTTTACTTAATTTATTTTTATAAATGTCTCCTCATCAAGTTGCAAGAGTTGTATGATTGTTGCTATTAGTTTTAGTTTCTAAAAGTGTTATGTCTTACTTAATTTCAGTAGCTTCATTACTATACTAACACTAAATATTGCAGGAAATGCAACACTGTAACATATTTAATTAAATAATAATATTTAACGATTTTGATATTCATAAATAAATGCCAAACTAGTACTTGTATTTGATAACTTTAATTAGAACACCATGCAATTGCTGGCTGTAAAGCAGTTGCCTTTAATGACACCCTCGTTAACCAAGAAACTAAGACAAAGCCTTCTCTTGTAGACTTGACAAACTCCAATTCGTGCAGAACTGTTGTTTGCTGTTTCAATGGTTTTGACATTAGTGTTAATTAGTTTTCGAACATTATGTATTATATTAAATTAATTAACTGTTCTTATTTTTTGCCCTATGGATAGAAATTCCCATTACTAAGAACTTGAACATTGGTTTATTAAATTCTGTATGAAGTATTCATTAACACATTCTTTATACTAAATGTTATTATAAATAAAGTTTTCAAATAAAATCATAGACGATTAATGTTTGCTCAATGCTATTTTATAGTTTTAATACAATCAAATGATTAATAACTACAGACATTCTTTGTTCACAGGACTAGCGTACCACAGTTCAACTATAGTTCGGAATTGGACTTAGAGAAAATGTCTTTAAACAGTTCTGCGCACTGTTTAAAATACTCTCGACAGCCAATATCTAGTTCCCGGTCCACTAAAGGTCAGCAAATAGAACTGGCACGGACTTGCTCTGCATCTACTGTACACTAAACTGATAATCCGAACGATGTACTAAAATTATTTATTAAGATCACGACTTTAAGAGCAGATACTAATCAAAAGAACGAAAATCGTTGAATAAGTATGAAAAATTATGTTTAAAATAAGGAAACGTTGACTTTTCAGTCTATTTCCTTTGATATTGACACGACACTATCAATAATATAATCGTTTTGGGATTATATCCTTTAGAAATCATCCCAGTACTTATCAAGATAAGTTCTTTGATAAATACTAATCTTTGGTAACGGTATTGTTCCAAAGACTCGGTGATCAACACCAGACATGAAGGAATTTCCACTTATTGCGGGTAAGTAATACTTGGGGGTTGGTTATCATTCGCCGTCAGCTGTGCTCTAGCACTGACTCAGTAAATCAATACCAGACTTGAAGAAATTTTTCGATATTGCTGGTAAGTAATATCTTGGGGGATGGTTTACCATTCACCGTCAGCTGTGCCCCAGCCCTGACTCAGTAATTAATACCCAGACTTGAAGGATTTTTTTATATTGCTGGTAATTAAATATCTTGGGGGATGGTTATCGTTCACCGTCAGGTGTATCCCAGCACTGACAACAGCGTATAGTTAGTTTTCGTTTTACCTTATGAAAATAAAAAAGGTTTTTTATCAATGATATAGCAATAATTAAAATTGATTTTTTGGAAGTGTAAACCTAACTAATAGTTTCTAAGTTCCCGTTCCAATGAAAAAATCAGTAAATCAATCTAGGCTCATTATTTATTTAGCAAATATATATATATATATATATATATATATATATATATATATATATATATATATATATATAATTAGTCTCAATAGAAAGGGGTATAACGTGTTTAGATTTCTACTGCTTCCTTATTTTCGTTATGTGTACATTGCAATCAAAACCCACAAGGTTATTAAAAAGGTACTACTGTTAGTGCACCATAAACCATATACATAAAGATTGTTTGTCTATTACGACAATGTTTGTTAGTTATTGTTTTAGTTTCAAAAGCACGGCTCCATATTGGTTATACAGGGTGTACATAAAGTCCTGCACGGGTATAATATTTTTCTGAACGATACCAGATAAATAAATAAGATTTGGTTACATCAATACTACACCTAAAAATCTACTTTTTGAAGGAACTATCAGTTTTCTGTAATATCATGGGACGTCCCGCAAGGAGTCAGAAGGAAATCTTAAATAGGAGCATAGGTCAATATGGACATCATTTTAAAGGGCTTGTCTAGCAGAGTTTAATGCCGCAAACCGCACTCAAAAAGATTGAATCCAGTACAAAATGGCGGCTGTTCAAAGATTTTACTTGGTTACATTTTATTAGTAGCCATAACCCCAGTAAAGCAAAACTGCAACCAAACAAATACTGCAGCTAACAACTACATTATGCTGGTCAGTTGTACAGAAGTGAATTATGACATTAGTTATCCTCAAGGGTTATAAATTTGGTCCTAATATATTGATAACGGTGGGAAAACCAGATAACAGTAACAATTAGAAATCTTCTTATCTTTGGGTCGCAGTTAGGACTTTCCTATTAGCCAGTCTATTCATAGTAGGCTATTTCTAGTTTTCTTGTTTTAGTAGTGCTGTCCATCCCTTTTATCAGTGCGGTTTAGTACAAAAGAGTTTTGTCGTATTGCTTGTAGTTCTTCAACTACACTATGTCGCTTGACGAACGTGAACGTATGACACTTCTTATGATGGTTAGTTGGGGAAATAACAGACGATCACACGAAGAAGCATGCCATTTATTTAATAACTACTTTCACGAGAGGCAGCCAATTTCTAGAACAACTGTAGGGAGAACTGTTCAACACTTTATGAAAACAGGATAAGTGTTTCCGATCGTTATAGGTCGCTGAGATTTCTAATTGTTACTGTGACTTTATGTACACCCTGTATATCTGGTTTTCTAAATCTAAAACGCTCCTAAATCATGCTATTCCAAAATTTCGTAATTACCTCAAGATGAGTATTTAAAAAAAATATTAAAACAATTTTTAAATTAATAGGCTTGTTTATTAAATATTGATATTTTGTGCATCTGAAATAATGTTATTTCGATTTCATAAACTATAATTATAAATAAATATTAAATAAATGCTTAATATTGCATAAAATTCAGTGCTGAAAGGATAGTAAATTCTACAGAAATAAATTATATTACATTATTAAATAACTAATAAATATTCAGGCAAATTTTGCCTGAAATCGCAGTTATTGAATCGTAGTTATACAGAAGCAGTTCAACTAATATGTTGAGCTTAAAAGCAACAACTGAGCGATGGGGGGGGGGGGGTGGGGGGGGGGGGGGGTGGGGGGGGGGGGGGGTGGGGGGGGGGGGGGGTGGGGGGGGGGGGGGGTGGGGGGGGGGGGGGGTGGGGGGCTTTCCCCCCTTTTCAAAAATTTTTTGAAAAATTTTTTGGAACAAAAAAAATCACCCCAAAACTTTTAATAGCTTTTAAAATCCAAAGTTTATTTTTTTAAAAACAAAACCCCTTTAAAACACAAATCAACAAAACCTTAAAAACCCCATCCAAATTTGTTTGAGATCCGTCCAAAATAAATAACTCAGACCAGTAGTTTTCATTTACTGCTTGATTTCAATTCAAGTTTGTGCTTTCGGAGGTTAACCAATAATATAAACTTGATAATACTATAAACCACTGGGGCCAAATTTTATTGAGATCCAACAAGGATCCCAAACATTATATTTATTGAACATTCCTTTTGTCATGGAAATCCATTTGGGCTCACTATTTCAAAATTTCTGTTTAGTTTCTTCAAGAAAAAAGTTTCGAGATAAAATTTGGAGAATATTTACAGAAAATGTGGCCTATGTTTGCATACAAAGGAAACAATGAACCTTTTCACTTCATGAGAATGTTAGGGTTCAGTTGTTTGAGCTATTAATAGAATAAACATAATTTATATGAACTTTCCCTGATAAAAAATCGTGAATTTACAATTTAAACCTACGATTTAAAACACTGTCTAATGTCTAAAAATGTGATGCTTTTATGAGAAGGTATCAAATATCAATACCGCACGGATCACATTTTATAAACCAATTCAAAAATTATTTTAACGTAATAAATTTAAATTACTAGTAAATGCAGTAACAGTGAAGCATTAGCTACCTTGGAGACAAGCGAACGACGGTTCACCGCTCAGTTATAAATACAACAGTTATTGGAGTCTCACCACTTAAAAAATTCCTATAACTTACGGAGAATTCAAATTTTTAGAACGTAGGCTTATATATGGGAATTTTAATAAAATCACCCACATAACTTCGTAAGTTGTCATTGTTTTTGATAAGCTGGTTTTCTATACTGTTACATTGAAAATGCTTATCCTGTGTATAAATATGGTGCGCAAGTGTAATATTCTGATTACATTTAATTAAAATGCGCAATTTTTCAGGGATATTCCTTATAAAACTTGTGCTGGTATTCACATGGATTTCTTAGATAAAGGATTCACTTCTAAGCAGGATTGCAAACAAACTTTCTCGTATATTCAAATCTAGTTATCATGAACTGAAGATTGCATATGTATACGTTTTGATCTGTGTTTGATGAAGAAATACTTATAATTTAAAACAGTTATTGGAGTTAAATTCACCATAACCAATTTCCTGTAACTTACGGACAATTTCCAATATTTAGAACATAGGCCTTATTCGAGATTTTCATTAAATAACATTTTTATGTTTACCATTGTAGTTATTCAACGCAGTTTGGTATCAAATATAATCATACTGACATTTAAAAACATAATTAGGACACTACATACCAAGGTACGATTCAAATTATGTCCTTATGCCATATTATGTCCCTTAATACTTCGTAAGTTTGCCATTGTATTTGATAGGGTGATTTTCTATACTACCACATTGGAAAATGCGTATCCTGTGTTTAAATATCAACTACAATTCCATTATTTATAAAACTACGAACTTTAAATTTCTTAATGTATATTTTACATGATAGAGTGCTTCTTTTTCACTGTATTTGAAATAGTTTTTTATCGGAACTGAGTAAGAAAAAGAAACAAACAATATTCGTAAACATTCTCTTTTTACTAATGATCTTTTTAATTATACTAATCTTGCTTTATTGCTTAATTTATTTTATTTGAAATAACTTATGTAATGTAAAAAATCACTTTTCTAACTGTATGTATTGTTAAAATGTCTTGTTTACTTATATTTTCTTTTACTGTTTATAAAACATGATTACATTTAGAGGTACTGCAATAATGAAAACACGTCTGTATAATGTATAATTTAACCGTAGAGTACATGTGGTTTGGCTTTCATTCACTTGCATTTTCTAAAAATTTGTTTTTTGACTCTTTAGTTTGTTAGATTTTGAAATTGGTTTATTTTTGACGTGACAACGTCTTAAATTAGGTTGCGGCTCGTCGAGTCACTCCATGAAAAAGTGTAACGCCTCGGTAAACGTTACGATGCCCGTCCAGTGGGTCCGCCGCCGCACGGGATCCGCACGGGATAAAGCAGATAACTGTGGGTCCGCCGCACGGGATAAAGCAGATAACTATGTTTATTCGTGAAAATTTGGAGTGCTTAGTTCGTCATTTACAACAACTACAACAATAAAAGGTAAATAATTGTACACTGATATTTCATTATCGTAAACTATGATTGATTGATTAATTTGTTAGATTGACACAAAAGTTTGAGAAACTGAGTTTAATAGGTGAGTTGATAGTGTTATAAATTAGTTTAAATCACTCTGGCAACTCAAATTGTAATTCAGATGTATTGAAGGATTATATAGCTAGTAAACAATTAAAATTTATACCAATCTAACCTGTCCATAATTCTGTCTGAATCTACGAACTAAATCAGTACCGCGCGTATTGCTAGTCAAACATTTAAATTTTGCAATTTAAAATAAAATTATAACCTGTCATAACCTTAGTCCATAGGGGAGGGGAACAGTGCGACCAAACAAATCGTAACTAAAGCGACCATAGGGGTATCACCATATTTCGGGGGTGGCGGAGTTAGGAATTTAACTGTGTTTAGCAAGAATTTCAAATTCCAATTTTAGTAGTAATGTGTTTTATTCCAACTTTACCATTTGTACAATAACAAATTTTAATTAATTTCAAATTATGTACAATGTTTTAGTAAACAAAATATATTTCTATAGTTGTTTAAAATTTTGTGCAATTCTTATTTTCATCATTTCAATTCCTTGTTCCTATTGTGCAATTTAATAATATTCATATCAATAAATATTCTACCGAGGAAAAAGACGTTTGGTCACGTAAAATCTTCGCCCGTTTTAAAACCGACTTTACAGGCAACCATAATTTTTTTTATTTAAAAATATTTTAAATCGGTGTATTAACGCTAAATCAGTATTAAACGAATTTTGAAGTAGCAAAATAAATGTAGTTTAATACATGTACAAGTATACTGTACTTTATATTGTAAGGTATAGCAATGAACTAAATTTCGATGACACACCTTTTTAAAATATTATCATAATCCCAGTAAGTTTTGTCAATATTGTAAATACACCCTTACAGTTGATAAATATCCAAATATCTTTTGGAATAATTAATATTGATCAGAAAAACAACACCATGTTCAATACTAAAAATAAAATAAAATAATGTAAATGAAAACGTTAGTAAACAGTAAGTTATGGCCGTCAAAGATGGTGCTAGATTATAACTTCCTTACTCAAGTCATTCTGCGAACTTTATGGATAAAGAAAACTAATTTCAAAGAAAATTTTTCTTTAAACAGAGTCTTATGAATGTCACTCTGGCAATGATAAAAGTTTTAATTAATAAGAGATGATATTTCTTGTCAGTATTGCTTGATTTAAAAAAAAAATTATATTACCATTCGTTAATCAATTAATTCATATATATATATATATATATATATATATATATATATATATATATTACATCATTTACTCCACCTATAAATGTACTTTTTTCATAACTGCCACTTTTTGTCATGTCAAGATGATGGCCCGCAATGAATAGAAGAAACTCTTAAATGAGAGCACATTACATAAAATAAAATATTATAATTAAAAATCGCTTAATCTCAAATGCCGACCATAAATACTTTGAAAGCAATATTTTTTATTTATTTATTGGAAGCAAAACTGTTGACAGCTAAACTATGAGTTCATTTTTTAAAATTAAAAACACAACATCCTATGCAGTATCATAAAATTATTTACTTAAATTAACCAGTTATTTGAATATAATGCAAATATCAGTATAGTAACATTAGCTCACTTTACATGGCAGAAGTCAAAAGAGACGAATCCAAAATATTATAGAATTAATTTTTTTAATAAAGCTTCAAATTTGTGCACATAAAAGCACTATACTAGATATTTCCTTCCTTTGGTAATGAGGGACGGTATATTTAAAGATGATATAAGAATTAAATAGAGAAAACGAGCATTGAAATGACTAGACAAAGCATTCGCATTCGCTCGATGACTGCAAATTGAGGGCACAAATGAGCACATTAATCCTGTGACCATTGCAAATAGAATCACAAAGCAATGCGTCACAAACAACGAGCAATCTGTTTATAATATTAAACCAGCGAGAGGACGGTGGGTCCGTTTTGCACTGATGAGGGACACTATACTGATTAGGCACATAAATATTGATATTTACTCTCATATGAACTAAGGAAATAGAATTTAATAGGAAATAAATATTGAAAATTGTATTTTTACACTACCGCATTGGTGGAGGCCCGAAAAGTTGACATGCATTTCCTGTCAGGAAATTAAACTAGTTTCAAAAACATTAAGTGTGCACACAAAGTCATGTCAAACTTTGAAATGACTTTATTCATAAAAGTATATGAAACACGACAATGGTATTAATTGGTTTAAAGGTCACTTAAAATAGTTTTGTCAGTTTTCTGAGCTCGTTAGAAGCACTACGAATCGCCTTTCAGACGTGAAAGAAACTTAGATCTCATTGCATATTTGGATCATAAATTTTAGTGTAACTGAATCAGTCGCAGCTATGATTCATTATTTTAAGCAATATAAACTACATTTTTGACATAGCCCCATTATTATAAATAAAGAGGTAAGGTAGGTTGAGCGTCTAACCACATGGCCCCCGCCCACCTTCACCTGTCCAACGTCTAGGCGAATTACCGTTCAGAAAATAAAGAACAATTTTGCTATAGTAAATAAAATCATTTTAAATGTTCAATTTGTATTCTAGCACATCGAATAAGAAAATTGGTTAACACCGTGTTCAGCAAAGCAAAATGTACCGATACACGGTCTCTGGACAGAGCACATTTCATTTCATTTATTTTTTTTCCAAACAATACATAAAACACATTTTGACTTTACATTAAACTGTTATTTTAGGAGAATCGAGCAGATGTTCTACAAAGGCATGACGATTCTTACTTTCCCATATATGATCGTTATGGTAATGCACTATACCATACATACTTGCAATATGGTTACAAATACGTATTTCAAGGGTTAATGAGAATTCTCTTTTCTCTGTTGAAAAAAAAAAAACATTTCTAAAGTGGAAAGATTGTTCAGAAAACTCTTGTTAGTTAAAAAAAAAGAGATAATATTCGTGTTAAGAATGTATCTAAGAAAGATGGTCTACAAGGAGTTCGGCAAAAACATGTTTTACAAGTGTATACATCTTAATTATTTTCCTCAATGTTGTGATGTTTCGTTCAATTCTTTCTTAATAATGCTACCTCAATAACTCGACAGTTACCTAAATGGTTTTTTGGCGCTTGTGGCTTAATCATTCGGTCGTTATAGTATCGGGGAATATAATTTAGCCTCATTAAAATTAAATCAGATTTTAAAAACAGTTTAAAATAGAAAAGTATTTACTTATACGTATCTAATAAACCAATATATACTAGATGTAAAACAATCTGTGTCCATATTGCCAAACTTTTTCAATTTAGATTAAGACACGACATAAACGTCTTATTAATCTTTCCACAGCAAGAAATACAACAATACCTTTATGAAGTATTTGTCTGGTCTTTGTTCCTTGATATTAATGAGAGTTAATTTGTAACTTAGTTTTGAGAAACGAGTTTATCGCTGCGAGGAAACTCAGAACCTGACTTTGGTGGTCTTACTTGGATCCCACATCAAAGGCTGGGTAGCTTTACAAAAAGAAATTGACCGGCACTAATATGACCCGGAAGTTTAATATGAGTATGTTCTAGAAATGAGTTGGTGATAAGAGTTAATATTGCTAAAATACGGAACATAGCAGTATAGAACATTCGTTTACCTTAATTTCATTTAATGGCACAGTAGGGATAAAAGTAAATATAGATTACAGTATTGATGAAAGTGGCAGAAAGGGGAATATGTGTTTTTGTTACTTGGTGTTTGTACCACTTAACCACAAACTTGTTTCCAATTCAGAAACTAACATGACATAAACCTCTTATTAAATATTTCACAGCAAATAATAAAAAATATATATATATTTTACAAATGTAAAAATTTTACAGTTCTATGTTTTAATTGTTTCCTAGCTGTTTACTGCAAAATTTTGTAGTCTAAGAGAGCATAGGTTGTAATACATTTATATATGAACTTGATTGAATATGGAATTCAATAATTTGTCCGAGACAATCATCGCATCGGCTTGCACTAAACTAAACATCATAGCTTATATGGCAAATTTGATCATGGGAGGACCGTGAACTCTCGAGGTTTCCAATATCACAAACACCTCAGGCTCCTCATGTGAAACCGATATTACACTCCATATCAGATGCGCAGGATCGTTTTCAAACAATAGCGACAGTATTTAGTTATTGCATAATATGATAAGTGTCCTGAATCAGTGTCATATTATAGTCAAATTTCATCAATTTAAATAGAATATTGATGTTATATCACGTTCTCATAATCAATACCTACTATTGCTTGCTTGAAAAGAAACAAAAAAACATTGTTCTATTACATGGATATGCATCAGTCCACACCACTCTTTCATCTATATAACCCGCAATAAACTTACGATTACTTTTGTTTTTTTGTTGTCTTAGTACAAGAAGTTTAGAAAGTGTATTTAGTTCTAAAAAGACCTTTTCGCTGCTACCAAACAGACAAGATATACGTGGGGTAAAGTTTGGGTAGGAGACGCCTCCTGTGGAAGGATTTTGGGCATTTATTTAACTCAGGCATGTCTTCTTGAAAGAAATGAAGGACAAACTGTGTACCAGCCTCTGCAGTTATAGCGGCAGGGGGTGGCATATACTTGTGTTTAAGCAAAAGCCTGTAACTCTTTGAGGCCCCACTAACTCCAACAGTCATTCCCCACAGTAGACAAGAACTACCAGTCTACCCTTCCATTCCAATATCTCGACATTTACGGTCAGTTTTGTGCCGGTCCTAGATACCATAGAGTTGTAAAGATTAAGGAAAATCGTTGCTTTTTGCTTTACCCAGTCTAAGTTCAACTAGAAAGGGGCCAGCCTCCTATGCTAACACATCCTTTGTTTACCGATATCCCAAGTTCTGCAGGTATGTTTATTAATAACCTTATACATAAATTATGCATAAATAAATTTTCTATAATCAGAAATGAATTAAATGTTGAATTTTGTGTATCTTTAACTGTAAACCACTTTTACCACTAGATCGAATTATTGCAACAACAAACCTCATTAGGTCATTCATAATATGTCTATTTGCATTTAAACTTATAACGTATTTCCATATGGTCTATACTAATCACAAATATTCAAACCTTAAAGTACTAAAAAGATACAATTAGTTTGTATTTAGAAAACAATTAATTGTGCTAAAGTTAGATTAATGTTCTTACCTTTAAGGAAAGAGAAATAAACAAAAGCATTTTTAAGAATGCTTTACACAAGATTAGCACAAATCCGAAGGTACAGCCATATCCTATACCGCACTTTAAGGGTTATTTACAATAGTGTAAACTCCTTTTTTTCAATATAAAATGTCAATTTCTATAAGTGTATATTTTTCACTTTCGTCACTCGTTTCTGTGTTCCTTTACTTCATTCAGCCGGGTTTGTAGACATTAAGCTGACAGTGAAAAAGCTTTGGTTAAGCTTCTCTCCTTATGACAAGCATTCAATACTTTACCTTTAAAACTCTAGAAAGCGGAAAGTGTGTTGAGGAGCGTTACAGAACATGTAGCTAAAATTTCGAAGAAATTGAGAAATACTATTAAAGGTATTGTAAATGTACAAAGTACAGAAAATTAATTACAGGCTCCAACGATGGGTTCCCAGAATTGGAACTATCGTTAAGTAAAATACAGAGCAATTTTAAAATTGTTATAAACGTCTGATAAAAGATAATTAAAATTTAATGTATTAATTGAATTTTGTATTTACAATAAAAATACAGGTATATGCACAATGTTTAAATGATTATGAGTCAGACTTACATTTTTGAATCAAAGAATGAACTAAACTACAAGATTTAAATTTAAACGTCAGTAAACATTACTACCACAGTGAAATTACTTTAAAGAGTTTTTAAATTAGGATTTAAAAACATTATTATGAGAATAATATAAATTTCTTTATACACTATAATACAAGGAATATCAATCACTGATATAACGTAATGAAAGGATGTACAGACAGACGAACTAAACCTGTGTAACTAAGTTTCAAGTCACTAGAATCTATGCAGTGTTATTATATAGGTGAACGGACAGACAGGCAGAGAGGCAAAATCTTGATATTAAGAAGGACCTGTCGGGTTTTTAACAATGGTTATTCAACACGTTAATGGGTTTTTTTGAAGTTGGCCTGAACAGTCATTCTTGAAGAATACTGCAAAGGAACCAATTTTGAGAAAAAGATTGAGTGTGGCAAACAGGGTGATTAACTGAGTTCAACAAAGTTTGCTCCAATAACAGCTGTTTCTGTGCAGTTATCGGGTGTCTAGATTTACGCCCCAATTCTCGTCCCCAGAGCTTGGCGTTAATTTCTTTGCCGGATATATAGTACTACAAGTATTAGTTTGGTTCAGTAAATTAACTTTTCTTTCATACTTCATAACAAGAAATTAACTTTAGTATACGTGTACTGTATTGATACTCACAAAATCATATATAGAATAAAAACTTAAAATGTAACCTATTCAATCTAATAAAATCTAAATATGTGTATTGCTTTAACCTTTAAGATGTTATTTGTTATATGACAGCCGAATTTTTAGCGTGTTTGTCTATGTATTCTCTTCTAGCCATATTTCATACCATTGGAAAAATAATATTTTAATCGTGATAGGAGCTACTCAATATATAATGCTTAAGTTTATTTCTTCCAAGTTGGATTGTAATATATTGTTGAAGAGGAGTTTAACTAGCTCAGAACAAGTTTTGATTTCACCGTTAACTACTTAGGAATGTTTTATTAATAAACCATCAAATATGGTTCCCTAACTCTGTTTATTGTGAGTTCTTGATAGTTACAAAAGAATTTCAACAATAAAAGTATTTTCTTGAGAATACCTGTGCACCTGGGCTCATAAACATTATTTTAAAGTCAAACATGTTCTCATCACGGAAAAGTTATACTTTCAAAATTCGAGTTCACAGCACTGCAGGGGGATTTAAGCTATTAGAGATTATACAAAGGACTTTTTCTTGCCAAAAAATCCAATACAATAATTTAATCTCACATTTTAGTACGTTACAAATACCATATGAATTGTGTACTTGTACACAATTTTTTAAGAGTTTCGTTTCTTTACTATTTTTACGTTACAATCATGGTTATCCATAAACCCAACTTAAAAAATATATGAATATTTTCCTTTTGACTTCAAATTTTATGACATTCTTCCTTGACCAAAGAGAAACCAAGTCTCTAGGAATTTTATCTCTAGAGATGTCGCACGGACGGAAGAAGGACAGACTTTAACACGATTTTAAGAAATAATTTGATAACTGAAAACCGCTTAGAGTTAGATCCACAAGAGTATGTATACATTTAAGTCTCTATCTACGTTAAGACTATACATAAACTGTTTTTATATCTTTAAATGCCACAATGAAAACTAATACCGATAGCACGATGTAATATTGTTGTCAAACTACATTTTGTTTAGATGTTCTAAAACACGAGTTGTAGCGAGGTCGAATGTAGAAGTAATACGCAATATCGATCATCCCTATTTTAGTTGATGGGTTCTGTCAAAGGCTCTCTCTATGATCAAAAGCAATCGCGAGTATGACACGGCCAGTAATAACAGAGCAAGTGTTGATGACGTCACATCACTCGCTATACTGTCTCTACCTTTGACAGTGAACCCACTGACCCATCACAAGCACTTGGGTGCTCCACTCGTATAATGCGTCAGTTGAGCTTTTTCAAAGACTTTTTGAACATTACCTGTAGTTCACGTTTTACTAATTATTTTGGAAGCTAATATCATAAAAGGATTTTCCAACTCAATAAAAAATTACAACCAAATTTTACGGAAAAATAGGTTTTAAATAGGGTGTATATATTATGTCTGGAAACACCCAAATATATCCTTTAATATTTTAAATATAAATTTGAAACCTCTTACAATCGTGATAGAGATTGGGCATCTACTTTTTGGAACAATGTTTTGTTATGTCACACCAACGGGGGACGTCCTGCCGAGGGTATCGTGAATATTCTTAATGGAAGCCTATACGTTGTGATACATAATTTTAAAGGTAATAGCTTACTGAATTGAATGCCACAAACCGCATCTCAAAGGAATTATTCTATCAGAAAATAGAGCATTTTTAGTATTGAAAATTTACTGATGTTCAACAATGTAATTCTAACATGGTTCTTGCCACAAAATGTGTTACACTAATTTTTTAGCATTTTTTAAATGTTCAATTAAAATAAAATAAACAATTTATTTTTAAGCTGGTTTCATTAGTACAAATTTACCAGTTTTTATTACAATGAATAAAACTTATGAGTCACTTTCTCTGATTACTTATGAATCTGTACTTGGTGTTTTCCAGTCAGCAGGAAGGTTTAAAGAGACAAAGGTCACTAGCCTATGAGAAACATTATTGTGTTATTAATCATCTGGTCTACAGGTTTCAGTTTGTTGAGCATGGAGCTTTCACTAGACAGGTCTAAGCTTGGGAATTACAAATGGACAAAGGTCATATCATTCCTGTCGAGTTAATCAGTGTCTCTGAAGCATTGCTGTCAACAAGTTATCTAATTACAGTAGTTCAGTTTTTATTTGGCATTTTAATGGAATTATCTGAAAGAGAACGAATTACTCTGTTGATGATGCGAGGATATGGCGATCGTCAAAGATCTTATCGGGAAGTTTGTAATTTGTTTAATGACACTTTCCCAGAAAGGAATCCCATAAGTGTTTCAACAATATCAAAAACTATTGAGCGTTTTGAAATGACAGGGAGTGTACGTAATCGGCCAAAGTCGGGTAGGATACAATCTGCAACAGATGAAGAACATGCACTAGATGTTTTGTAAACATTTATTGAAGACCCACATACATCGCTCAGAAAAGCTGCACAGCAACATGATATGCACCCTATGTCTGTGAGTAAGATTTTGAAAATTAATAAATACAAACCATTTAAAGTTCATTTAGTCCAAACAGTTAAGTGAGGATGATTACGACAGAAGAGTTGAGTTTTGTGAACTTGTGATGCGCAAATGTGATGATAATAGAGATTTTCTGACCAACATACTATTTTCTGATGAGGCAACTTTTTTTCCTAAATGGCAATGTTAACAGGCACAATTGCCGTTACTGGGCTAGTGAAAACCCACATTGGATTACTGAGTCCCATTCACAGCAACCACAAAAACTGAACGTATGGTGTGGAATTTTAGGTAACAAAATTGTTGGACCCTTTTTCATCAATGGAAATTTAAATGCCGAACTTTACTACAATATGCTCCAAAATGAAATAATCCCAGCTATTCAAATTGCAAAAAGAACTCAGCATTTAGGCGTCCAGGTAATATGAAAGATCCAATCAGCCGATTGTGCAAAAGGCCACACCAGACATTGACGCTAAATCGGTGTTGAAAGTTGCATTTCCTTCAAGAAGAGTTGCCGCAGCTGTTAGAGAATGTTCCTTTACATCTCAGACAAAATTTGTACTTCCAGCATGACGGAGCACCTCCCCACTTTTCACGTGCCGTTTCTGCTTACTTAAATCATCAATTTCCTGGACACTGGATTGGTCGTGGAGGGCCTCACCCTTGGCCACCAAGATCACCAGATCTATCTCCCTATCTCCATTGGATTATTGCATCTGGGGATGGATGAAAGACATTGTATACAAGACAAAAGTGCATTCTCGTGATGAATTAATTGCCCGTATTATGGATTCGGCTGTGCAGATACAGGGAAGTCCTGAAAAATTAAGAAACGCAACAAAAGCAATACACAAACGTGCTGCAAAATGTATTGATAATGATAGCCTCATTTTCGAACATCTATTATAAAAAGGTGCGTACGGTTGGCCCAACCTGATTAATTTTGCTTAAAACTAGTAATGTATTATACTGAATAAAATCGATTTTTTGGTACTTATTTTTGTTTTATTTTAGACTTTAATTATATCAATTTTCTCAGAATTAAATTTTCTACAATTAATGTTTGTAGATTTTATGTATTTATTACCAATTTAACAAAGTTATTGTACATCAAACTTAAAAAACATTGTTTCGTGCCCCAATTTTATGCATTTAACCCTGAATCCCTCAAAAACTACTACAGGTACAGTTCTGAAACCTATTTTATTAGCTTTATCAGGTAAAAATACATAAGAATCCACGATATTTCTTACTTAATTAACCTTTCCAAAAGTTCAGTATGGCTTTATTTTACTCTTTACCCAGGAATTCAGGCGAAATCTTTCGCTAGCTGTAACTCGCTAACGAAGCGTTTTCGGACCTATGTTTATATAACATTTTTTCATTATTTTTACTAGTACAGTGTGTTGTAGAAGTGGGGGGAGAACTTCATGAATCACCCTGTAGAAGAAAGCCTCATAATTTGGAAGACCTAAGAAACAGGATTATAGAGGAGATTGCTTTGATAACTGAAGAAATGTTAGGCAACTCTGTCGAATCATTTTACACAAGATTGGCTCATTGTCAAACCGTAGAAGTAACACAGTTCGAACAATTGCTTTGACACCAAATGCAGGTAAAACGTTTGTTGTAAGACTTTTCTAACAGCATACATTATTTTTTTATTTGTAATAAGAAATCAATAACATAAGTATTTCCATAATTGTACTGTAATAAAAACTGGCAAATTTGTGCTAATAGAACCAGCTTAAAATGAAATTTTTGTTTTATTTAATTGAACATTTAAAAAAATGCTAAAAAATTAGTGTAACACATTTTGTGGCAAGAACCATGTTAAAATTACATTGTTGAACATCAGTAAATTTTCAATACTAAAAATGCTCTATTTTCTGATAGAATAATTCCTTTGAGATGCGGTTTGTGGCATTCAATTCAGTAAGCTATTACCTTTAAAATTATGTATCACAAGGTATAGGCTTCCATTAAGAATATTCACGATACCCTCGGCAGGACGTCCCCCGTTGGTGTGACATAACAAAACATTGTTCCAAAAAGTAGATGCCCAATCTCTATCACGATTGTAAGAGGTTTCAAATTTATATTTAAATTATTAAAGGATATATTTGGGTGTTTCCAGACATAATATACACCCTGTATAGGAGACAACTCTTATTGGTTTGTTTGGTATCAATAGCAATTTATATTGTTTGCAAAGCAGTGAAAGTTATTCGGAATTCACTATGCTACATCACAGCACCATTTTGTTACCGCGAGGTTCTATTGCGACTTGTAACATATTTTGATACTGAGCGAGGATTACCGGTGTCCTGTTCAGGAAATCGTAAACATTAATTAATCTACCTGTATTTCCTTGTTTAAGAATACCTGAATTTTCTCTATCTAAACGCTGTATAACCCGAAGACCTTTTGTAAGACAAATAACACAGACAGCTGAGCCGGGGTAAAACTTCGCATGGCTCTCTCCTATCAGTAGGTTATGCCTAGTTGTTTATTTTGTATGACGTAACTAACTGTAACGATTTATATATACTCTTTTTGAATAATTACGCTTTCACATGGCTGCCGCAACCCCGACGAGGTACTATTATATTACCTTGTGAGTTTAGTCTTAAAAACTGAAAAATACCACAAGAACTCAAGTCTGTATTGGCACTATTTGTGGGAAAACGTATTTAATTAAAATAATACCTGGATTTTGCAACTCAATGAAGAATTATGAACTTATTATTGGTATCTGGAGCAGTGGCCTTGTCAAATATGTGACCGGTTAACTCACATAATAAGATGACCAAGACCGTGATCCATATCACATTCTACGGTTATGTGCACAATTCGGGTAACACACCGAAAGGATTGCTAGTCGTATTACTTTTTGGTACTATTCAATATTGAAATTTTTACAGCTCGTGTTTTTGAGTAAACGAGCTTGGTTTATCCGTATTGCCCAATTTGTTCCTTATTGATGTAAGTTATTGAAGACTGTATTTGTGATATTAACAAACTCAGTTTTTATGGTTTTCTTACCTACATGCCGTTTTGCCTGGAAATAGATATTGTATATTTATAATGTATTCCAATGTTAACAATAGAGCGTAATGTTTACGAAACAAATTCGATAGATAAGATATTAATTTTTAGTCGTATTAATATGATATTAACAAATTTGAAATCAGCGCTTCTTGTAAACTACCAGTAGTTAATGTTTCCAGTGAGCTATGGAGGAACTTCAATGCGAGAGTGGGTTGAAATAAAATCTTAGCAATGGCTTTTAAAATTAGCTTTGCACTGTGTTATTTTTCATTTTTACTCAATGCTCTCACTACTTACAATGCAAAGTATACTGATACTATTCCTTCATTCGATCATAAAGATATATGACTTTTATGAACTGTAACTAGGTTTAGATTCGGTGTCTGACACTTTTTTGTTTCAGTTTCCATATGTTTCCATGTAATAATTTAAAATGTCATAAATTGTACTCAGTTCTTTGCAGATTTATTTATCTTGTAAGTTTCTCGTTGCCATTGTGGTCAACCATAAGACCAATGTTAAGATATTAGCTAATACTCAACGAAATCGCATGGAATGATATTGATCATTACCAAAACTTGATGTTTCCTATTTGAAAATAAAGCTACATTCAAGATTTCAATTTTATATGTCAGTTCAATCTCAATGTATATGGTGCGCACAAACTAACTGACAAACAGTCTGGCAAATCGATATATTTCAGCGTGCTTGGCGTACTCCTACCTTGTTGAATAAATTAATAGGCTACGATTGTTTCATTATCATAAAGACACTGTAATATAAGTTTGTTTATGGATGGTAATAACAAACTAAACGCCTTAACCCACGATTAAGGGTTGCATGTTTTATTAGCACGTGCTTATATTTAGGATTTCCCGTGAATTCCCTCGAGAAAATAAAAACAAGAGTGTAGATGTGATCAGAATTATAGTTACGAGTCAACACAGTTTGCATTGCATGCGCCATAACATATTTTAGTGGACAGATGAGCAATAACAAATTATATGTATGCTAGTCATATTCAACGTCTCTGTCTTTCCACACGATACCTCGAAAACTCGTACCCATGTACTTCATGAAGTATCATTTCCATACAGGCGACACTGGCTATGATGATGGTGCATGCCATTCCATGGGATTTAAGTGGGATAGGGTACAATAAGCAGACCCGGTTTTATATCGATATTGACAAACGATATTACTTAATTACAACTTTTGATATAACTAACCGATGCAGATTTTCGAACAATAACTTGCATCAACTATAAACTCTTTTTCATATAATACATGTATTTTATTTTATAGATAATAACAGACAGTCGAAAGTTCGAGGAGGACCGTGAAACGAAAGTTAAAGAGAGGCAGCATATCAGCCGACCTGCCTGCAAATCATCTCTGTGAGTATTTGTGCAGAACAGAAGCACGATTTTTCTATATATATATATTGTTGTTCAATCATCTACTCTAGAAAATCGTGCTTCTGTTCTGCACAAATACTCACAGAGATGATTTACAAGCAGGTCGGCTGATATGCTGCCTCTCTTTAACTTTATATATATACATATATATATATATATATATATATATATATATATATATATATATATGCATGTCTCATATTTCCTGTATTAAATGTTTTTTTATGTTGTTATCATAGCATTATTATTTATGATTATTTACTATTTCTAGTTCTAATCGTTTGTTTGGTCGTTATTGCTCATTTATTACTTATAAAATTATCACTATATGCATTATATTTGTTATTTTAATTTAAAATATTATTTTGATTATGTTATAGATATGTTGATAAGACTTATAACAGCAAATTCGATAAATGAATAATAAGTATCGATGATTGCAATCGATATAAAAAATCAGGTCAGCTTATGGAACTCTACCCTTCAAGGTTGCGTTAGCAAATATTTTGATATTTTTTATGGGAAAAACATAATGGCAGAGGGAAATAGCAGAATAAATAAATATGTAAACAAACTGAATACAGTCATGAAAGATTTTAATATGTAAAAAACACATGTACCTACTACTTGAACATACATCAATATTTTCGTCACTTTTTGTATGGATGTTTAAAATTTAATCATTACTAAAAAATCTAAATTTTACGAAAAAATAAATGTATCATTGGCAAGATATCTCGAAGAAGATTTCATCTTTGAACGAATGAAAATTCATTTCTACAAACACAAGAATGAGTTATATCGTGGTAGATTATGGTCTAATGGAAATCAGCTGAGCGTCATTGGATATATACAAAACATAAGCTGTGTAAATATAGCCAAGAAAAATTCAATTTGATACATTTTTTTAATTTTTATTTTTTACTTATAAATGTATTTCTTTTAAGGAACTAGTTATGTTGGACATTTAATGAATATATGTTGTGTGAGCCCAATATTAAGAGTTCTTGAGAAATGTTGCTTAAAAATATACATTAACACAATATATTATATTCATTTTTTTTATAAGTTACCAGGAATGAGGCAAAATATAATGTGATAAATAAACTATTTAACCTTATGTTTAACCCTTTAAACTTTTCACAAAATCGATAACCGTTTTTTCAGCATGTTACATCTATTTTCAAAGGTGTCGATGCACTAACCATGTTTTTACCAGCTAAAACTCCCATACGTTTGAATATATTTATTTTAGTAATATAACTATTTAGAGAGAGGCTATTTTTAGAATTACCTCTGATACACGAAACTTTTCATTTGGCAGGTTGAAAATATTTCAGGTCTTGACCAGATCAAATTGATTGAAAACTCAGTAGGATGTTTTTACTATAAACAAATTGTAAGATTCGTATTGTGGTTCTTTCATCAATAACACTTTCCAACGTTTAATAGTGTTTATATCGTACAAATATCTTTTCTACCAATGCCATTGTATATAACTGTAAAGACGATTTCAGAGATTAAAAATAAATACGAATCTTAAAATCGGAAAAAAAGATTGTTTTACTACTTAAAGTGCACTGAGATAAATCTGGTAGGTTTTTAATTGTTTATAACAAGCTTAGCCACTATGAGTTTTAATACTGAGTGAATGCACCATAAAAATAAGGAAAGACGGCCTTAATTAAAACCCTTACTGTGTCAGTGAAGCAACAACTCCTTGTGTTAGTAGATGTTCAATCAGGAGTGAGGTGGAATCCGGTAACGCGCAAATTATTTTCTCAACCTAAACGCCTTTAACAATCTTCTCAACTCCTAATCAAGGTGTCGAATTGATTTTTACCTTTCTTCCAAACCTGCAGTGTTTAAAATTTGAAAGAAAAATTTTGACTCATAGTTAAAATATAGTACTTATGTTGTAAGAGATAATGCTAAATTCTCCAAATAACTTAATAATAATGTCATAAACAATTACTTTGTCCCCTGCTTGAACGCGCTGCTGTAGAGAGAGAATCTTTAAATGCATATACAAAGATAAACATACCATATGTGTCGTTGCTTTAAAAAGTGGCTAAAGAAAATAATTACTAAAAATGACCTTCATTCGGTAGCCATCATTAAAACATTGGAGATGCAGTAATACGTTTCCTAATGATTAGAAATTTCTTAGATTTACAAAATGAGAAACAGAGTATTCTTAGTCAATAGTATTTTGAGGAGGAAATATCATTAGGATTTCTGGAAAGATTTTCCAAAACCAATCCTCATTCTTAACAAAGTTTCATTTCGAGCCATTTAAAGTACAGTAGTTTAAAATAATTCCTTGAGTTCTAAGGTATGGAAAATGTACGAGGCTACAGTTAAATCCGAGATTCTATTTTGATTCGTTTGGCTGATACAGGTAATACCTTAGATTACACACAAAGTGTTAAGCCACTCGTTTCGAGGACATAAATAAATAATTAACCGTTGCTTTTCTCCCATCTTAGTTATGTAGAAATAACATAGATGGATGTAAGTACACGGACAATTTTGAATATTCGATTTATCGAGGTATTTCAATTTGTTGTAGTTCGATATATTGAGGTGCGACTGTACTATAACATTTTTATTTTATTTTCAAAATTCACAGAGATGAAATTATTACATGAAAATATACCAAATTTTGTAAATGTAACTAAACCATTTCATTTTATTTTATATGATGCAGGAATAGTAGAAAAGGGAAATACAATGTCGGTTTACCTGGTTACAGTGAAATAATAATAGATCTAAGATTGATAGTAAAGCTGTTGAAGAAAACACAGACAAATACTCCTCCTACCACCACCCCCCGATGGAAGTGTTAGCACTTTCCGGTCTAGAATTGTTGCGGAAACAAAGTTTGAGGCTGGAAGGCCGGAGATGAGTCAATCGCACTGGGCCGGTGGTTGTTGTAGTGGTATTGGCTGTTAGTGCTTTATTTATAAGATAGAAATAGCTTGATGCAACAAACATGCTCTCTTCTGGGTTCTTTCTTTCATCCTTTGCTCCGAAATAAATCAGTATTTAGACGCTAACCAATCCTTAATCAAGCGGTGTTTATTTGTATGTCATTCAAAATGTGTAGAGTTGTTGTGTATCACACTTTGTAAAACGTCTTTGTGTTATAATAGAAAGTTTACTGCATTACTTGCTAGCTAAAACACCAAAATCAAAAAGCAATCTTTCAGAGACAGTTAAAACCAATTCATAATACATAGATATATGAGTATAAGTGATAAAGCATACTTCTTGCAAAAAATAATATACTTGGGTAAACCTAATTGTCTAAGTAGGAGGTAAAACAGATCAAAATACCAAAGGTGGGTTATTAATAGCCGACTGCCTAGAAAACAGGTTTCAGTTTTAATCCATATTAACAATATTCGATACTTAAATATCCTTATTTTGTTATTAGAGAACTATACAACGTGTCTTATTTAGGTATAATAAATCTAAAGAAATAATTAATACTTATCCAAATGCTTATCCTTTCTTCTCCTAAATTTGTATCATTTGAACGACAAATTTAAAAATCTGAGACTTTTTCTGGACCTAATACATTACCGAGAAAACACAAATACTTCGGCTGCGTGTTTAATTATACCCTTAAAATGAGACACTCTTGAAATTCTATGACTTAAAATAAGATTATAAAAGTGTTTTCGTTTTAACTGTATTACTAGGCGGATAAACTCTAGATGTCCGCCAGAACAGCAGGCTCTTAAGTACCAGTTGATAACCTAACTGGCCGTATATGAGTAAAGGATAGATTTAAACAATTCTAAGTAGTGTTCTATATTTATATATTTAAGGGAAATGAATAACCAAACTTCAAATCGAAGTGAAAGATGTTGTCATAAATTTTGCCCATGTGGTTTGGGTCTGGGAGTTTGAAAATGAATTTGTGTTATAGCATGGATTATTATTATAAATGTCGTCAATCGTTAGCGAACTAATCATTATTTCGAAAATCAGGACATTTCAAGTAATCGAAATATTACGTAAATTATTCATAAAGTATTATCAGAATAAAGTATGATACCCAAAAAGCTAAACTAAATACACTTGCCCCATGAAGATCATAATGAATATGTTTAGGAGTGAATAGAAAAGAAATTGTAATGTTTCCTACAGGTATTGGTTATTATTCTTACATAAAAAACCCATTCCTTGCACGCCATATTGTTTTATTTTGAATTGTAGTAGAATAGAAATATGAATCTGTTTTTATGTAAAGTAAATTATCATACTCGTTTTAAAAATTTGTTAAAATGTATAATATTAATTTAATTACTTTCTTATTTCCAGTGTTCAGCTATTATTTTTAGTTAAAAAATTGATTCAGTATTCAATATCAATAAAATTGTAAGTATATTAAAATGTTATGTTATGTTATTATTTATGTGCAATAATATGCAACTCCAGAAGATGAAAAACCGTATAACTATCTAGAAACTATAAAAACTTGTAGCAGTAATCAGCTGGCAGAACATTTTTCATCCTTTTTAAGTGGACAACCAAGAACAACCAATCAACACATTCACACAAACTGTGTATATAAAGTAAAGAAATACATGATCTTTGCCGTTTAGCTTGCTATGAAGATCGTATTGCAGGTTAGGTTAAAACGTTGGTAAAATCAACCAATCTAATCAAGCATCAGCTATTACTTAACTGCTTGAAAAATCTCATATGATAAGAACTTTCACAGAATACTTATTTCTACTAATACATCTTTTCTGCGTTTTATAGTTCTGATCATGGTTATGTATAATACCAAAGTAGGTTTTTAAGAATTCTATATTTTCTTTCATTACCTATATTATGTAGCTTACTTGGCGTATAATTATCACACAAAAGTATAAATATAAGTATTTTCTGTGCAATGGATCCTGTCAAATTAATTTACACGTTTATGTAACAAATAAAAACTAGTTATAGCTTATAATATTTATATATATATATATAAGACTAGCGGGCCCGGCGTGCTTTGCTGCGCATTTCAATAATTTTTTGCAAAAGTTGCCCGCGGCTTCGCACGCAATTTCCCGTTGAAAACAGTACACTATATTCACTTATTCTTTTTCTATCACATTCTAAACATTGCTGAGATAATTGATAGTCGTTCCATCGTGAGCCTCTTGGGCGTATTATGAAGGTATGTACCATATTCCTGCCTCTATCTAGCTGTTACCCACGGCTTCGCACGCAAATCTTAAGAACCGAAGTCCTTATATTACTTAATAAATTTTTTTTTTACTATAATAAATTTTAGATTAAATTTGTTATATCTCCGATGCCACGATTGAGCTTGCTTTGTTGTCTCGATCGAGAGAATATGTACACACGGAGTTTTGAGAACCATACTTCTGTCAAAAAAAACAACTAAGGTTGATTTTATAACATTCTTTATATTTGTAGCCAACGTAAGATAGTAATTATGATATCTGCATTACTCTTCTGATCAAGCATGAGCATGGTTTATATTAAATAAATATTGCAGTTAAAGGTGAATTTTTACGTCAAATTTGAATTGTATTATCTGGATAGTAAAGTCTATGTTTAACAGTGATTGCAAAAACAGTTTAAACAAAATTTGTCGTTTCTCTTAAGCTTACTCTATGCTTTAAAACTATAAGTGTAATATATGTTTACAAAGAACAGCTGATTAAAAATTTGAAAAGACGTTAACATATGTTTGCTGCAATGCATTTCTTATGGGTATTTCTGTAACCAGTGGGGCGGAATCCTGAATCGGGAAAGGGATGGGCATAGCTTATAAACCTTCTCCGTGGAAAAATACATATACGTACAAATTTTCATCATGATCGGTCCAATAGTTCACGATTCCATAAAGGACAAACATACAAACATTCATTTTTATATATATAGATTAAGCCTTACTTTGCATACGGATATTAGTCCTTATTAAAATACCGTTTACGAATTTCATTTCAGTAAAAATAATTACATTGGTCATTACTTGGCAATACTTTTTGTGAAAGATTAAAATCAAATCAAATCAGATAAAACTTCAATTTGATATTCCAACACGTTACAGAGAATCCTTGAACCTCCCTTTTAGCTGAAGGTTATACCAAACACTCCAGTACATGCATCCACGTAACAAAGTCCAGATGTACAGTTAATGCTGTTTGCAACCCGCGTTATAGCTAGAGAAGTAATGTAGTTTAACAACACATACTACAGCAAGAGAGTTACTGTGGTTTGACATCAAACACTGCAGCAACAAGAAATAATGACGTAGTTTAACACGTTAACATCTCCTATGATATATATAGTATGGGTGTAAGTACGTCTGTGTCTTATGCCACAGTAAATCTTTAAAGTAAAACATTACTTTATATGAATATTTAAATAATCCCTAAAAAAATAAAATATAATAAATGTTAAATTTTCTCGATGAGTATAACCAGCTGCAGTAAGCTATGTAGTGGCTAAAATAATTTGTCAACTATATTCTCTTTATTAAGAACTAAATATTTTCAGGTGAGTTGTAGAGAGTGTGAGGGAGAAGGTGGAAATCATTCCGAGTTTCCGTACTCAGGAATGTCTTGGTATTCCAATAAACAGTTCAGGAATACACCCCAGTTGGAGACCACACAGCTCCATTCATGACGCAGTGAAACTGGATGCTGAGAAAAAGTATGGCTTTCTTTCAAACAGTTTCATCGCTGTCCAGTTTGTGGTACCTTCATACTTATAATGGATATTGATAATTTGTTACCATACATGTTACAATGCGACCTAATATTAATCAGAGTTTGGGATTTCTCTAAAAATATCACTAAATAATTTGTGGATATCAGAACCCTTTTTGTAGGGGCAAAATTATATTGCGAAAATGTATTATTTTATACAGTTAATATATCTATTGAGCGGATCATTACCCCATGTCAAGTTGTTTCTATGCCCATTTCCGGGGCCTGTCTTTTCCGGTTTGGTGTTTCGTGCACAGCGAATAACTTCGTTTCTCGCGACCCTACAGAACTGAAAGGATGAAACTAACTCGTACGGTTATGTCTGTGAACCTTTAGCAGTGGCTCGATTGTTCAATTGTCACATTTAATTTTTTCTAGGTGGTCTTCTATCCGTGATTTAGAATAAAGCTCAGGCAAAGCGATCAGGCAGTTTTCGTTCTGGTAAACCGACGAGATGAGGTGTCTGTTACGATACTGTGCCGTAAATTATAGTAGCTTCGAAGCGTTCTGGCGTATTTTATGCTTCCAAATAAATTAACGTGATGATGCTCTATAATGAATTCACTCTAGATTGTTTGTTACAGAGCAATGAAGATATAATTCAGATTGTATGAGATACCTGCCTCTAGATAACAATATATTACCAAATATAAGGAAAATTTCTATGCCAAGCATTTTACAGTTCGTGACACTTTTATATCACTAAATTATAAACCGTTCTAGAAAGCTTATAAAACCAATTAAAGTGAATCTATTATGCATACGTAGTATACTCCATCAATGACTATATCTTTTCACCGAAGTAATAGGGTAAGTGCTGCTTTCATTATATTGATAATTTAATCCAATACAAGTTTGATTCGATTTATGACATTAGTTAATGGAACTATTCGGAACAGTACGGTTGCCCTAGTTTTCAAATAATAAATTTAAAGACTAAAAACTAATGCTAAGTTAAAATAAATGTTTACTCAATATGATATTCCAAAAAAACAGATCATAATAGCACAAAACATGATATTTCTATTTATAAATCATCCGGTAATTATTAAGTTCGCAAAAAACATATTTCACAAAAGCTTAACAAGTTATAATAATAACGGAAATGGAAAAGCTACTACACCGAATAAACCAAACAAGACCGCACTTCGTCAATGTCAGTAAGAAACTAACTGGGCCACTCAGTTGAAATTGAAGAGCCACTCGACTCTCTCCATTTCTCACTTTTATAACATCATCGATACTCTTCCATCTTACCTTCTTGATGCAAAACAAGTATTTCTTAATAATTGAAAAGAACTAAGACGCAATATTATAATCAGTATTCAAACACGTAATAAGTTATAAACACATACTGTAACATACTCACTTATAGAAGTAGGCTACGATGTATATTATAGAGAGATAGAGGGAACCTAAAATTAGTCGAAATGTCCATGTGATCTCTAATGACTACAAAAAATTAGAAAAAGAGAAAAAGAGCAATAAAAAACCTCTAAAGATATAAAAATAAAAGGAGACTATACTTCACTGATTTCTATTCCAATTGTCGTATCAACAGACACTATAACTTAAAAAATGACATCTTTGAAGATATCATCTAAGGAACAAAATTAAATTACAGACCAAGGAAAGTTCCTCCAGAACATATGCAGTAAAATAAATGTGGATCGTGTATTTAATATAGGGACTTTAATTGAATTGGCTAAGAACGAACGGACAGGAAATCATTAGATTATGACTAGTCTAAGTATTTTAAATTGCAAAGAACGTTTATAACAAAATAACCCTAATGTTTAGAGCCCAAAAACATACATTTTAAAAACGATTCCTACCCATGAAGGTTCATAAAGTAAACATTCCTGATATGGATACAATACACAACTGGTAAAGAGTGTTTAAAACGTAGTATTTCTGTTGGGGTAAGTGAAAGAGGGGAAAGAGATGAATTTAAATTCCTAACTTACTTTGCAGTAAAGGCACGTTTCATATCATTTCCTGGCCGTTCTTTTAATAAAATCAAATTCTCAAACGGTTTCGTTTATAAGCCCTCCCATTCTCTATGCATCTGCTCATTCACGACCTGGACATATCTGCCGATACAACTTATTCCTCCTCAATGGGAATACCTCAATGTATGATTTATTTATTTATCAACGTTAATACACCATTTTACAGGTAAGGATATTAAGGTTGCAATATAAATTATAGAAAAATAATACAAGAGTATTTAATAAGGATCATATCCTTTTCTTTGTCACTCGATGGGTTTCCGACGGTTTGGATCAGAAGTCCTCCCCATCTCTATGTATCTGTTCATTTACGGCCTGTAAACCTCTGCCGATAGAACTAATCCCTCCTCCATGAAAATAGCTAAATGTATGATTGTATCCTTTCCCTTGTCATCCGATGGTTTTCAGAGTCCCTCTTCTGACCCAAACGTTCCGATGACCAGCATAAATAAATGTTGTCGATTATGTAAACCATATACTTACTTCCATACACTATTACACTGTAAATATACCGGTAAACAAGAATTTACAGTGATGTCAACAAATATAGCTACTTGGCGTAATTGTGTGGATGCTGTGAGGTTAGAATGTATGTAAGCCTAAGTGGTCAAAATCTAATAATGTGTCCACTAGCACCTTGTAAAGGTGTCTAGGTAACTTTCGGATGTTGAAAGGATATAAATTTGCATTGAAGGCTGCTTCTTCAAACGTACATAACAATTGTTTTCCTTTCATTCGGATTTTATGTTAAACTGATGACTGCTCGGTATTTCATTAGTCTTAATATTAATTAATGTCACTTTTTAAAACCTGTATCTTGTCTAGTAACAATCTACACTTGACCCACCATTCATCTTCATTAATAATGGCCTTAAAATTCATTATTAATGAACACACGTTTTATTTTTAAAATAATATATTTATTTACATATCTGTGTGCCTGTGCATCTGTGTGTATTTAAGTCCTTAAAATTTATCGTGCTGTGCAAAAATAAAATCATAACTCAAATCCCAAGATTGAAAGATCTATTAATTTTGCTGTTACAGGAAATTTAATGTAAAAAGTTATAGTTTACTATGTGAAAGTATTTGGTAGCATTTTAATAGTAATTTAGAACTGAAAACAGTAACTTCAATGACTAACAGGCGATCAGACAATGTGTAACAATAAATTTGAAAGCGGCGACAAGTCGATCAGCCAGCGATCCGAGAAAATCTACATGGAAATTGTTCCGGTTAATTACACAAATAATTTGTAGCTGGCTCTGGCCAAATATCAATTATTGGAATCATTGTAGTTTAATTTAATGTAATTAATTGGTATTCAATTTAATATTGTTTAGGATATATTGAAAAACCATAAAGTGATTTTATGAATTTGAAGTTGCTTTGCTGTTCTTTAATTTGTCCCTCCAAACATGCAATGAAGCCAAATATATAATTTCCTTCTTTGAGAATTGTCCTATTTCTGTGCAATAATTGTATTAATAGTTCATAATGCGTAGATTTCCATCATAAATTTCCATAAATAGTAGAATTGGAGGCCAACCCGAGAAACGGGTTTAAGACTTACAAATAATAGGTTTTAATAAAGAATTTTATTGGGAAAAATGCACACCTTTTCATTGTGGAAAATGGCAGAAACAGTCCACTATCTCGAACCTACGCGTTTTCGGCCACAACAATACGTCCAGAACTTCTAAGGTCATTACCCTCTCAAAGAACTTTTTCATGAGTCTGTGAACTGTTGATTTATGTGGTGCTTCACTTCTAGAGTAACGGGAAGTCACCTGGCAGTAGCCGCATATCTGTCCACTCTGATGAATATTTAGATGATGAACGCTTGTTGCATACAAGAGAACTTCTCAATTGTTAAACGCAGAATGCAAGAACGATAGAAATACCAGCTGTGCCAACAATGGCAATGTTCCCAGATATAGAAACGAGGTCTATCATTGTTGCCATCCAATAAACAAAATTCAACCAGCCGTTTCAAAAGTGGTAATCTTTTTGATTCTGTATATACATGTAAAAATAAACCTATTCATAAACTTATTTTACTGCCGTTCATAATTATGATTGAGTTATTTATGTTTTATTTTGTCTCAATACAGTATGCTTTTTTCTACAATGCGTTTAAATAACATTGTTTCAATGGTATAAAAATAGCAGAGGTAATAATCTATGTTACGACGAAGTTAAATGTGTAATAAAATTAATTTCTTGAAGTAGTTGTCTGTGGGCTGGTGTATTTAAGTGGGATTAATCATTTTATGATCTTACTCATAAATACAATTTAAAAACTTCATAATGAACTTTTTAGGATCTTTAATTATATATAAATAATTACTCATCTAAAAATACAGATTTTTTGTGTTTGGGAGACCAGTTCAGATTAAAACTAAATCATTTTTAGCCACGAAGTGTATACGGAAGGAATTTTGCTAAGTTCGTTAGAACCCATACTGGAGTTTTTGGATTATTTAAAATGTACAAACATATGTCATATAAGTAATATGCAAATATAAAAACGTCGAGTCTTTACAAAAATAAAAGAGAATAAACACTATGTGTTGTTTCATGATGATTGACCACCAAACCTCAAATGTAACAGACTGTCACTGTATTTTCAGTTTGGACATCAAGGGAACCTTTCATGTTGTCACTCGATTATTCCCATATAGCTATTTAGAGGTGAAAATGTATGCTTGGTGTTTGTTAAATGCCATTAAGGTGTTAAATATAACGTTGCTTTGAAAGTTCTTGCCGTCATTCAGGATATTTGTGGGTCCGTTGTGAAATTATTTGTGGGTACCTCATATAATATGAAATTGTTCTAAGACTTTGAGTTTTCTGCTTCTGTGATTATTTTTACTTATTTATAGGTCTTCTTCGTATTCTTGTATTCACGTTTTTCGTAGATAACATCTTCATTAAATCTTATAGAGTTAAAAGTTTTTTTTTATATATCGTGGGAGATTCTTTTATATCGTGTTCTGATAATGTGCCTTGTTTGTCCGATGTAGAAATTTTCGGCAGCTCTCAGTTTTAGTTTTATATACTCCTGAACTCTCAAACCATTTCCGTGTTTTGGCCTTGAGTTTAATAAAATGAGCTAGATAGATTTTTAACCTGAAGGCTATGTAAAATCCCTGGTTATTTAACATACAAGTGTAATGTTGTGAAATAAATTTTTAGGTTTTGCTGTTTTATATTAATTGAGTTTTAAAATCAGTCAATATATGTGTGTGTGTGTGTGTGTGTGTGTGTGTGTTTTAATTTAATGAATTTAAATAAAAGTCGTTTAACAGGTATTTGGTCTTCCGGTCATATGTTAGTTTGGTTATTGAAAACGCATATGTAACAGATACGGCGAAATACAAAAAAAAATAGAATCGTAAAAAGTAAGGGCTCTGTGGTGTCATGGTAGCATATTCACCCGGCAAGTGAGAGATCCGGGTTGGAGTCCCGGTAGAGCAAGTACTTTTTGGGATATATATAATACATATATATATATATATACGATATATACATATACACACACATATATATATATATATATATATATATATATATATATATATATATATGGATTACATATATATATAGGGATTACATGATGTGTTAGGTACAATAGTTGACCTAATAACATTTTGTTTATTTTAAAACCAAATTCAGTCACTTCCCTTCACTATACCATTTATTAAGATCGAAATAGTAAAAGTATCCTGTAAATATAATAGCAAATAAAATGCTGTATCACAGGTAGTGCTTGAAATTTGAATAAGTAGTTTGAAACGTTATATTAGAAGTCCAAATTAAAACTGTTTAAGATAAAGATACAACATTTTTACAGTACATATACATAAAAAATAAATTACGTGTTTTACTTTGTTGTAACATTTAATTAAACGCACCAGTTATACAACAGAGGCTGTATAATAATGTATGAAATCTACCCTCCTAAGCTGCTCACTCTGTCATTTTCGGGAACAATGTTTCTGCTTATTAAAGCGCCATCAATCGTTGTGTACCTATTAGCGCACCAGTTATACAACAGAGGCTGTATAATAATGTATGAAATCTACCCTCCTAAGCTGCTCACTCTGTCATTTTCGGGAAACAATGTTTCTGCTTATTAAAGCGCCATCAATCGTTGTGTACCTATTAGCGCACCAGTTATACAACAGAGGCTGTATAATAATGTATGAAATCTACCCTCCTAACCTGCTCACTCTGTCATTTTCGGAAACAGTGGTTCTGCTTATTAAAGCGCCATCAATCGTTGTGTACCTATTAACGCACCAGTTATACAACAGAGGCTGTATAATAATGTATGAAATCTACCCTCCTAACCTGCTCACTCTGTCATTTTCGGAAACAGTGGTTCTGCTTATTAAAGCGCCATCAATCGTTGTGTACCTATTAACGCACCAGTTATACAACAGAGGCTGTATAATAATGTATGAAATCTACCCTCCTAACCTGCTCACTCTGTCATTTTCGGAAACAGTGGCTCTGCTTATTAAAGCGCCATCAATCGTTGTGTACCTATTAACGCACCAGTTATACAACAGAGGCTGTATAATAATGTATTAAATCTACCCTCCTAACCTGCTCACTCTGTCATTTTGGGGAACAATGTTTCTGCTTATTAAAGCGCCATCAATCGCTATGTACCTATTAACGTACCAGTGTATTATTGATGGTCGTTGTTTTACTGATGGGATAAGGCAAGTTTACATTAAAAATTGGTAAACATTAAAACGTTACATGTAAGCAGAAAGCCGAACAATATTGAGGTTCATAATACGATGTTTATATAATAAGATTCATTTTCTCTTACTTTAGAATGCTTTGGTTTGGTATCTTTTTGTCCTCCAAATTACATCCAAGCGTCTGTTCAGATTTGCGCAGTGATTGTAATCATTGGTACTCTCGTAGACTATATCAAATATTCCGCCAATCAACTTTTTTATGAATCACGTGATATTGTTTAAATCTTCATTTTGGATTGAATACAAAAAACGGCCGGATTCTCTAATAAAAATGTATTATTTCTACATTATTTACCTCCTTTGCGCCACAGCTAGTATCCTATTACAAAAGGATAAAGATAGAACTACTGAATTTCGAGTTTAGCTCAAATTCACCTTCCTTTTATTGCAGCGTCTGGTATCTAACACTGTCTCAGACTTGACTCCTGGAATCTGGAGTCATGTTCGTCTGAAGAGATTCAAAAAAGGTCGACGACGAAGAAGCTTAAAATGAAACATTTATATCAAAGACACCTATAAATAGGTGAAGTTGTAGTGTTATTGTCTCGTCAGGTACACAATTGAGTGTACTACGATGTGATAGAGACGATCTCTAAGCACGGTGGAGCAACCGAGTTTCTTACACATAATGTAGATGTGTCTCTGATGTCGAAACGACGTAAGTGTAGAGATCTAGATCTATAAATCTATAAATATACTGAGATGTTCAGCTGAAATCTACTAACAATGAACTTAATTTCACTTCCACGAATACAGTAAGGAGAAAATCTTATGCCTTCAACTGGGATTTGGTTCAATTCATCCCTTTGGTAATTAATGAGGTCAACCAATCTGCACGTCAACCTGCCTAAGCTGAGTTTTCAATCTGACCTCCACTTTTAATTATGTTCTAAACCATAAAAAACGATGTTTGGTAAACTGTAATTTCTATTGCTTGTTTTTTATTTGTTTGCTTTAATTGTTAATACATGCAACCTTATTAAATTCCGCTTTAAATTCGTACTGTATTTATACATATTTTTATTAATCCTATTTTCACCAACCAACTTTATAACTCACTTAATTTTCCTTTTTACTTCCCCTGTTAATTTTGTTTAGTCATCTGTTCCAAACTGTGATATTGTTATATACTTTTACTGTTAAACTTTGTTGTTATTATTAACTTCACTTCATTAGTCAAAGTCTAAATCTTTTATTGTCATCCGACTATGTACATAGGATTGACAAAGTCCATTCAATATTATTTATCTGTAAATATAGTAGACAAGAATCAGACTATAAAGAACTTTCTTACAATATCAACTATATTAAACATCAGATATGATAATTATGTATTAGATATGTTATTATAGTATCACTATTTTACAGATTTGTCAGTTGGGAACAATACTCTCGGACGCTGTAACACTCCGAACAGACTAAAAATTCTCTAAGCCTCCTCCGAAACAAAACCACATCCGACTCCGACCTAAGCTGTGGAGGAAGGGCATTAAATAATTTAATTTCAGAGTAATGTCTTTCAAAAAGATTTAGTGTTGTGCTTTGGAATATAACTAAAATACTGGAATTTCGAAGATTGTATCTGTTAGTATTAGTAAGTTGGAATATGTTATCATGCTTCATGTAAAGAGTGAGGATGTTAAGAATGTATATACTAAAACATTCCAACATATTATGATTCGAAAAAAAAAAACGTTTCTGCGGGAATAATATTTTTTCATTCCAAAGATCAGCCTAATTGATGTTTTTGCATGCGAAAAATGTGTTTAGTTTTTGTAGTTTCAGCACCTCAAATTGCAACTGCATGGGACAAATACGGATATATACAGTCAAAATATACTATGAGGAGAACATTCCTGTCAACAAACTGTGCAAGACTCCCAATAACAAAGATACCACTGTTTATCTTACCAGATACCTTATCGATACGTCTTGAAAAATCAAGGAGAGAATCTATTATGTCTAAGGAAATTAGTGCAATGCTTGAATCGATTTCGTCCTCGCCTCCATATAATCTGCAAACATTTCAATTAGAATTCCTCAACCGAAAGCCAATGAACACAGTTTTATTGGTGTTCACTAACAAATTATTGTCCACCATCAATTGCAATAGGGATCCAGTCTGTAAGAACACATATATTTTAGTAAACACTCTCAAGATCATTATGCGAGTAATTGCTAACACTTAACGTGTCGTCGGCAAACAAGCATAAATCACCTCAAGTCACCACTTATAACCACCTTATAATCACTTTATAAAAACACCATTACAATACAGCTTGAAGAGAATCAGTCCAAGGACTGATCCTTGAGGAACTCCAGAGCCTACATCGATGTCATGGAATTCAAGGAATAGCTACCATCAGGAATAGCTTATCAAAACCTTTTGAACGTGTTAACGTTATGGAAATAAGACGGTAATTATTTTTATAGAGAGTACTGCCCTTTTTATGCAAAGGTTTTACAATGGGCGGTTTGAGATTTGGGAAACTCACTCTGCTCAAAAGATACATTTACCAGATGTGATAAAGGAGATACTACAAACTCACCAACGTCCTTTAGCAATCCGGAGGAAATACCATCATGGCCAACAGAGCTACTAATCTTAGGGCAACATACTTTTCAGTACTTCGACATCACTGGTTGGATACAAAAACGGAGATGAGTTGACACTTCTTAAATCCAAAGTGTTATTCTGGTTTGTACGATTTTCCAGATCAGATTGAAATATTAAATTTTCAAAAGAAATTATTGAATAATTCAGTCACTCGTTTGGGCCTAAAGACTGTAACCGTCATCTTCTTTCAAATTCTAGTTTTTCAACTGCTGTGCGCTTTTGTTAGGAATTGTTTCTTTAATTAAATCCCAAATAGCTTTTTTGTTATTTGTGTTTACAATGTGAGAGAGGACCTTCCTATTCTTGACCGCTCTGACTGCTTTCTTGAACTTCCTTTGTGGATCAAGATAAAGTTGTCTCGCAGGATTTCTTTACTGATTACAACTTTAAATTATTTTAAATTTGTAACATATGTGCATGACTATCAAAATGCAATATTTTTTGGTTTATAGAAATGCGATAGGTGTGACGACATTAGTTTTCGCCCGGCAGAAATTAGAGTTTCGGGTACGTACAAATTTAATTTTTAAAACAAATCATGTTTTTTTTATTAATATATTTTGTGAAATTAGTAAAAATATAATATGTTGTACCTAGAAAAACACACACACTTATTACTATATAAAACCAAATTAAAATGAATCAATAATAGTCAAATTAAAAACCCTTTATCCAATTTAGAGCACCAAATCTGAGAGTGCATCCTAATTTGGCTTATATTAAACTTGACACAGTCCTCGAAGTTGAATTCCGACATAAGGCAACTGCAACTTTGGACAGAACATAAAATTGTTTTATTCTTCTTACACGGGGGATGGGACAGGAGGTAACAATAACTACCACTTATATCCAAATCAGACCACCATAGCTAGATGTTGAACTATTCAATAGTCTTCAGTCTTCACATAAGTAAAGCACAA
Organism: Homalodisca vitripennis; assembly: GCF_021130785.1. Lineage (NCBI taxonomy): Eukaryota > Metazoa > Arthropoda > Insecta > Hemiptera > Cicadellidae > Homalodisca > Homalodisca vitripennis. The sequence goes on along the minus strand of NC_060209.1, from coordinate 53,123,168 downwards.
AATATTCCAAACACTAATGTATCTAGTAATTAAAAATCGAAAACTTGCAATTAAAAACCCTCTTAAATACTCGTACATTATTTTTTTAAACTCAGTAAAATAACACTGTATAACGGCTTGGATTGTAGATATTAATATTCCAGAGTATTAATATCCAAATTATCAATAAGACATCCAAGACGATATAAAATATTTTTTTATTAGTATGTTCCTAGTGAATATTAAGTACAATTTATTACTAAATTTGTTAACTAGTAAATATTATCTGGTTTTTATAAAATAAAAATCACAGTTCTAAATAAAAACAATGGGTTTATTTTTAAAACTGGCAAATTAATAAGTTCAACGCTTCAGAATTTTTATCACTCTATTTTTCCCAAAGAATTTACAAACCTTTTTAGTAAATTTAAAAGTTCTTTTGGCAAGAAATAAAAAACTATTAATCAAATATATCAAACAAAAATCAGAGCTCTCTTTTAAAGTAAAATAATAAGGTTTTAAAATAAAAATAAAATACCACTTGGAAATAACTAAAATAAAAATGTTCACTTCTAAGTACACTCACAATTCTAAAAATAAAAATTTAAACTTCTATTTACACTAGTTGAACCTTAACTTTCAAGCCTCCGCAATTAAGATTACAACTCTCTCAAACAATTATTACAGTTCAACTAATTACCAATTAACAATTGACTATAAAATAGTTCCAATTAAATATTAATAAATTACCAAATCTCAATTAAAGTTATTAACTAAGTACAAATTTAATTCACTTTTCTTGCAAGTATGAACCAAATGTAACTTGTATGATTCTATTATGCTCTATTGTTCTTCAAGAATAAGTTATTCAGATTGCTCTGTAGTTTCTATGAATTTAATTTTTTCCTATAAAAAAGACAACAAAATTAATTTAATATCAGATCAAGAAGACTATTTCAATAAAACGTACAATAAATTTGGTGCTTACCTGAAAATCCCTCGCGGAAAAAAATTTAAGGAACATGGCGCACTGTAATCAACCACGAAAATAACCAAACGAAGGGCGAAAGTTATGAGCGGGCGTTTAATAATTACCTTTCCAATCAACTTTGCAGGACATCCGCGGTGTTCTCTCATTGGTCCAGCTGTATCAAACTAGGAGAATAATACTCGCAACAAGACAAGTTCTAATCAATTCAAGGCAGTCAACCTGCCTTCCTAACAATTTAAAACTACCAGTACTAACTTACCAAAGGATTACATGCTCGTTTTTACCCTGACTTTTCACAATCTAATATAAAATTAAATCCCAATATTTTAATCCCAAAATTTTTATTTAATTTAAGTTTTAATTTAAAAAAATAAATCAATGTAGCTTTAAAAACGCTACACACTGTCAAGAATTCTGGTTTCCTAACATGAACTTACAATACTGTTTGTGCGCAGAGTAAGTTGGTTTTATTATAGTTATATAACTTTTATTACAAGTACTTTGTAAGTATGAGTAAATCGTTTAGTTGTCTCTAAGTAGTGGTAAAATTTATAATCCACTTTCTTTAAACATAAAAACTGAACTTAGTCAGTTTTTAGAGTATTTTGTATTTTGTCAGTTTTTAGTATTTAGAGAATATCAAAGACATAGAATATTGATTTTCTTTACATTTAGACCAGCTGAAAAAAAGTTTGTTCAATGCATTTTGTACAAAAAATTGAGTAATTGTATGTATGAGAAGTATATCTACTTCAATAATAACTGAATATGATTACAATTTCGAATAGTCACATGAATTAAACTTACTTGTGTCATTTAAATGTGAAGGAACAGTTTTAATGTATATTGTGCTAAAGATTAATGACGTTTATTGCAGTTCCCAAGTGTGTTCCAGATTTACGGTCAGTTTCAGATACAGTGATTAGGTCCCAGAGGTCGATCAGCTCTTGTCAAGTTATCGTCTCAAGTAGCTTCCTCAGCAAGTTTACGACTCCACTGAGATATTTTACTCTCGTATCACGTTTCATTTCATTCCAAAAACTATAAAATGAAACGGTAAAATTTCGCTGAATCTAAAACTAGATCTTAAAGCAGTATTTTTTTATGATCGAGTGATATAATAAAACCAGTAGACCTATAATTGTGAGTACTGTTGCATCAAATAAGAAATAAATTTACAATTCAGAAACGAGAGAGTATGTTGTTATTGTTGTATTATTATCTTAAAACTGGCCTGTTTTTATTGAGTGCCAAAAATTATCTTTTTTGTACTTTCTGGATAACGATTTTAAGTGGTTAATTTGTACCCTTTGTCATATTCAGAATTGAAAGCATTACTTCTTAGTAGGTAGACATGTACGGGTTATTATATAGTATTTCTTTTTTTTTATTGACTAGTAGTATGATTATATTGACTATATTCTTACGATTTTTGTGAGGAAGTAAATTTTATTACAGTTCATGTCACAATTAGTATTGTACTCAGAGTCAAAGAAAACTAGATCTGTAAAATTAATTGTTAATCCTATTATTATAAATATTTATTAATTACGTTTTGAAAGTAGTGTCCTGAAAGTTTTCATTACTCTAGTACAGGCTATAGTCCGAGAGCCAATCATTTGAGTTGTAAATGCTCTTTAACTAGTTATGCGAGTATCATTTAAAGGGAATACTCTTGTGAAAGAAACTAATTATTTATTAGTTTGTTATGGGTTTCTAAACGGGAATAAATGAAAAGAAGAAAAAATCAAAAGAATTTTGAACGAGTCACTTTTTAGGATAACATTTTCTTTTTCAGTTCTAAGAATTATCAAAGCATAATGATAAGCAAACAAAAAAAATAAACTCTAAAAAATGCGTAACGATGAACTGGTCAAAGTTAAAACAACAACAGAGCAAGCTGTTCGTCAAAACATTTATCATATTCAACACAAATCCGGTATGCGCGAAAACGATCAGCACAGGCACAACCATGTCACTTCACAAAACAGACGCACTGTAGTCACATGCATTATATACCAGAGGAGATGAGTGACTGGGGAAATATAATTACTTCCTGTGGTATCGCGGTACGTCATTTGAAACAAAGAGAACACTATGTTGATTGTTTGGAGGAGAGAAAAAGGCAAACCTCTTTAATCTTTTGTTTTATTTCTTGAACTGGTATATTTTCTAATGTTACAGTATATTTACGTTTCCATATTTGTTTATTATATTAAGATTACCCACTGAATACCCCTCAGCAGTTGTTACTGTCAAGGTTTCGATTACACATTTACAATTTTCAATTTGCGTTTTATTGGCTAGTGTGCTTGCTTGTTCCTACTTTAGATAGTTGGCTCTTCACATTTGCAATTTCCAACTTTTATTATTTTTATATCTTTACGACCTGCTTATATAATAATATTATACAGTAGTTACTTTGTCTGTGAAGAGGTGTCACCGCAATGTTAAAATATAAAAATAGGAATGTTGAGTAAAAATGTAAACGTGTAAACAAAAGTGCAACCACACAGACTTCACTAAGAGTAGATAAAGGCACCACTTGAAGAGGCATGCAAAATCATTGAACATGAGGTTACATTCATAGAAATTAATTTTCATACAAAAGCCTTCAGTATAAAGTTTAATTAGTATATATCATGTAGACAGACATTCAAATAAGCAGACGTAAGACTTTTTCTCAGGTTTATAAGTGATAGGCTTCGCTAACGCTTAGCAAAATTCCATGGAAATACACCATCATTTAATTAAGTTTTACCTACGTAAAAATCAGTTTTATGTACATTTCAAATCTATAGTTAATTTGATTTAAGATGTATCAAATTAAGTTATATATGTATAAAACCATATAATATATGGTTTTATCTCATCCAGTGCGCAAAAATATTTCAAATATATTAATCATTACTGCGTATTAAAATTAGACTTGTAACATAAAACTTTAACGTAACTCTTGTAAATCAGCATAGATTATCAAGCCTAATAAACACATAACAGAGGTGAACACATAAGCCCCGGCGTTGAACGTTGGGCTATGATCCAAAAGCAATCACTTATTTATTTCATTTGTTCATCACGTCTAGTTTTGAAAACGAAAATAAAAAAGGGGAGGGTACGATAAGCGGACCCGGTGTTTTATATCGAAATTGGCAAACGATATTACTTAACCATAACAATCGATATAATCAATCGATACTGATTAATTGTTTTGAACAGTTAACTTAAATAATCTATATCAACAGCTGTAAACACTTTCAAATAATACACGTAAGGTAATATTTCAATTTTACATAAGTAACATTTGATCATTAAAAATGGTAGTCAATTTTAAAATAATACACGACATTACTTTTAAAAATGATAAGACATATTTTACGTGGTTTCAACATGTAGGACTCGTACTGAAAACCCCATTATGTTAAATTTGTGGGAAAGAAACAACTGTAACTGAGAGAGGAGCAAATATGGTTGTCTTCAGTTTTCCTCATTTTTGTTATAATAATTTGTTTAATCACTTTAAATATTAAATTAATATATTAATATAAAACATATGATTGTTATTGAGGACTATACTTTTATATGGATTGAGAGTCTAGGATTTGAGATACGAATATTAGGTATCGATGATTACATTCTTCGATATAAAATACCGGGTCCGCTTATCGTACCCTACCAAAAAAATTGTAAAATGGTTTTATTTCATGCCTAGGAAGGTGGTACATTACAAAGCTTCAACCTTGTTGAAGTCATTTTGCAAGATTTTTGGAAAAGTCAACTAATTTAAAAACAAAAGTTTCTTTCTTGGTGGAGTTCTAACGCTTTAATACTTTAATAAATCTCACAGTAGAAGGGATCAAACTTTTAAGAGACATCTCAGTAGTTCACAGGTGGTAAGGTTTGTACCATACTTTCTGCAATAAGCATTGTATCTCCTCTATTATAATACTCTTATATTTGAAGACACAGTTAAGGTATACAAAATATATATTTTGTATAGACTAAGGAAATAAAATAATACTAGGCCAATTTTTGTAATAATATGGTTGGTACACAACTTATCCCATTATATACTACACTATTAGTTTAATTCAGTTGTTGTCATAATATATTATCAATTTTGGAAGGAATAACTTTAGATGTCGTTTAAATATACACGATTACAATATTAATTTCGATACAAAATAACAATAATTTAAATTTGTATAATTCCAACAATTTACGATATAGGTAATTGAGTATACATATATATATATATATATATATATATATATATATATATATATATATATGTATACTCAATTACCTATATCGTAAATTGTTATATATATATATATATAAATATATATATATATATATATATATATATATAATACGGCTCAAAAGGAGTAAGAAGTAAATTTTAAATGTATAAATATGGTATAGGTTGGTATGGTATTATCAATTTAAAAGAACTACTAAAACCGGTAAACGTGGGGACCGAAGACGCGACAGCGGTTCAAACACAGCTATTGTCCTAGAACACGTTTACAAGGTATAAATGATTTAAGTTTATGCTTCATTTATAGCCCCATAAACAGATCAAGAATCATTTATGGGACAAACATCTAAAACTTGGTACGTCTTTGTAATTCATCACATGTCTGTAAAGTGTATTCGTGTTTACAGTTTCTCGTACATACGCATCGAGTTAATGATGAACTCTGTATTACTATCAGCTACTTTTATACCTCAAAGCTGTATCCCTTTTTTGTTTCTGAATTTCTTCATACGGCAATATATGTTGTGTGATAAACAAAAACAACAGTTATTGGAGTCTCACCATAAATCAGTTTTATTACTCTTAAAAACATGTCCTATACCTTAGAGACAGTTGTAAGAAGTATTATAGGCTTATATGAATAGTTTTTTTTTTACGCAGTTTGATATTAAATATAATCATACAAAATATGATAAAAAAAACACAGTATACACAACATTCCAGGATACGAGTAGTTATCCTTTAGAACTCCGTAACGATGTCAATATATTAGATAAGCGGATTTTCAATATTATCACATTGAATAATTCATATTGGTATTAATATATTGATCAAGAGTGGTATCCTAATTTCATACCTTGCAAGTTAAGTGTTCCAAGATAAATTTACAAGGGATTCGTAGATAAAGTATTCATTTCTACCCAAGGATGCTTTAGAATATTATTCACAACTTCACAGTATAAGAAAATTCACAGGATATATCTGTAGTTTCTGGGAACTGTGAGAAAAATATTAAAATATTATTTTGCAACTGGGAATGTTTTGATGAAGAAGTCTATGGTGAAAACAACGTAGTTTTGACAAGATAATATAAAAATTGGCGTATAAAAGTCTATCTGTTTAGTTCTGAAATATTTCTGAAAGTATTTCAGCTATACGAGTGGTATAATAAACTGTGTTGGATAGGGTATATTATAAAAGTACCTACAACTTTCTTACCTACTTCTACATACATTTTTAGTATTATAAAGTAAAACCTCTATAATGAAACTTGTTACCTTGTAAATTTACTTTATATTTAGTTGTATATAATTTTATTTATGACTGTATAACATTATATGCGTTCAAAATACAGTATTTTCAACATTCACAGTCTATGGTATATTTACTAATTTTAAGTATCTACATGTAGACAGATAATATGTCCTAGTTCGTTAACAACAAAGTATTCAGATCCAGTTTTTAGTTAATTTTTTTAACAGTTTGGCGATTTAAAAATTATCACAAACTTTGCATGGATCAGTAACTTGTACTCAGCAACGTGGAATATTCAGCCGCATCTACCACCATAACATATTACCAGATAATGATCGGCAAACTTCCAGCAAAACCACAGAATTGGCAAGTTTAACATAGTTACAAATTTAATTGAGTACTTTAGAGAGTTGTAGATAGTTCAGCATAGTTTTATGGTGTTGAAATAGTTTAAATTTATTTACGAGTTTTACAGAATAACAACAAAAAGTAGATTATTTATGAAATTACGGTAAATTTTTTACTGGATCTTTTGTCTAGTTTAGTGCTTATTTTGAGCTGTATTTGTAATTTATGTTTAGAATTTAGTGAGAGAGGAACTAATAACGATTATAACAATCTCTTTTAGTGGTGTTCATTTTGATCATACTAGTTTTATAGTTTAATTTATTTTGTTGGAAATATGTATGTGTAATGTAATAGTTGACTTTCCTAATTTAATGAATTGTTAAAACTCATTATCTGTGTGTATTTAATTTTACTGTTCATAAAACATTGCACATTACGTTTAAAATGTGTTAATACGTCTACATAATTATATAATACTAACTTAAAGTATATAATGCTTAATATAAGTATATAATATTTCTGAAAATTTGGCCCCCCCTCAATTATAGTGTAGTATTGGCTTTGATTCAATTTTGTTATCTAAAATAACAGTCTTTTTACTTTTTAGTTAGTTTAATTTTGAAATCGGTATATTCGGTATAATAACGCTGAATCTATCTTAAATGAATTTTGAACTAGCAAAGTGTAGTGTAATACAACATTTACATTTACTTCCACATGTGTGGCATAACAAGTAACAACATGTCGATAGTAAACCTTTTAAATTATAATCACTATCCCTATTATTTCTGTCACATTCGTCAAGTAAATTACATTCTTACAGTTTAAAAATGACCACATTTTTAGGGGGGAAACTCATATTTATAAGAAAACAAGATCATTTTGATCACTAAATATAACATAAAATTATGTTAATGAAATCTTTATAAGACAGTACTTTAAATGCGTCATTTTTTGAATATGTTCACTATATACTTGATTTTTGACACAGCCCCATTAATAAAAATATAAAAGGGTAAAGTCGGGTGAGCGCAGTTACCAAGCCTTGAACCCACCTCGAACCCAACTATTTTTTCACAGTGGGGAGATGCTGCATCTACTCGTATTGGAAAATCACGTTTGCATTTTCAACTTTTATCCTAGCGTCTTTTTTCAAATAACTGACGAAGCAGAATAGCGATTTTCAACAAATGGGCTACTCAATGAAAATAAAAGCCAATGATTAAAATTCTCAACATACCAACCGGCATAACTTGTAAAGTAACAAATATTAAAATAACGTCGTCACGTAAATTTATACGTTTAATTACGGATTATTAAATTTCATGGAAATAAAACTCAGCCTTTTCGCATTGAGCCTTTTCTCATGTGGATAGTTTAGATTCAGTGAAAGCAGTTTACTATTGTTATGTTTAGTCGCATCTGAGTGATGGGGTAGTATTTTGGAAAATTCAGTGTTATCAAAATGAATGTTCAAAACTCACGAATTAAATAATTAGAATCACGTTTAAATTTAAAAATAGACAATCCTGGAAACCACTTTAAAAAAAATAGCATTTTTACTTCACTATCTCTATATATTCTAGGAACCTTATTAATATTTAGAACTAATAAAAACTCTTTTAAAAAAGCAAGTATTCCATCATTTATAAAATCAGAAATCAACTCCTACTATATCCCATACAACGATTAAAACTTTATGAGTAGGATCCTTATTATTCAGATCTCAAAATCGATAATAAATTGCTACCAAATCTAAAGAGTGGAAATTCCATAAGTGCATTTAAAACTTACCTAACATGCTGATTCATTAATCGGCAAAACTATTCTGTTGATGTAAACCTCAATAATTAACAATTGTTACGATTATTAATATTTTTTTAGACAAACCTTTGCAAAATATACATCAATTTTCATAAGTGATTATTTTATCTTAAAAAGCATTAGTGCTAATGACATTTTAAAATGCTTTATTTATATATGAAGGAAAAATTCACGTGCATGATATCATTAATGAACATACCTGCAGGACTTTGAGGACTTTGGAGTTTCGGTGAACAAGGGGAACGTGTTACCCCAGGAGGGTTAACTTCTGACTGACTTATACCTTCCTGTTGAACCAACACTGGATACAGAAAAAAACTATGTGCCTCCTAAATCTGGAAAACTCTATGGATTTTCAGGAGCGGCATATTACTAACCGTAAATGTCGAGATATTGGAGTGGAAGGGTAGATCGATAGTTCTAGTCTACAGTGTTGAATGACATTTGGAGTTGGTGGGGCTCCCTAAGTCTTAAATGCAGGCACTAGCTTAATCATACGGATGTGCCGGATAAGTTTCTTAATAAAAGCGTTTATCAAAAGTAAAACATAGACTAATTATGCTCCATAAAATTATAACACTTAACTAGAAAACGACACTAATTCAGGACATGTACCGTGTACAACAACTAATTACTACAGTTATTGTTTAGAAACGATCCAGCGCATCTGAGCTGGAGTGTAATATCGGTTTGACATGAAGAGACTGGGGTCAATATCAAATTGACGATCCTCCCACGATAAAAGTCACCCAATCAAAATTTCTATCACCTTGAATAATTAGAATTAAACGTAAGCTATGACGCTCATTTGATCGTTTTAGTCCAAACCGATGTCATGAATGCCTAGAAAAAGTCTAGTAAATTCAACCTATTCAACCAACTTCATATCTACAAGTCTGACAACCTCTGTGCTCTCATACAACCAAATTTTGCAATAAACAGTTGAGGCTCTAGGGGTAAGTGGTCCAAACATCAAGTAAACAAAATCAAAAGATGTATAAATTTTTATATTTTTGTCTCTACTGTGCAATATATATAATGAGATTAAGGTAAATTAATTTTATATATTTCTTTTCGCCGTATTTAGTTAATCGCAAAAGCCCATTCTTAGAGTAGAATAACATTCACTTCTTTAGCTCCAGTAATTTTCTGTTTATAAAGTTGGCCAGCCTTTGATGTGGATCCAAGTAAAGAGCCAAAGTCAAGTCGATGGCATTCTGAGTTTCCTCGCGGCGAACGTTTCTCACAACTTATTTACAACTTTAGTGCCACCTCATTGATGTCAAGGAGCAAATATTAATCAAATATTTCTTAAATGTATTGTTGTAATTTTGCAGTGAAAATATAAGTAAGATGTTTATATCTTGTTACCTTCTGAAATGGAAAAAGGTTTGACAGATTTGTCTCGGATGTTTTTACATATAGGCATATTAGGCTCATCAGATAAGTAAGAGTAAATCCTCTTCCATTGGAAATTGGTTGAAAATTTGATTAAATTATTAAGAGGTTTTTCCATTACATTACCCACATGTGACAACAATCCATTTAGATAACTTTCAATTAAATGGAAGAACTTGGACACTGTATGAAAAAAACTTTAAAATGTATAAATTTGTGAAACATATTATATTAAAATAAATAGCTGTTTCAATGGATGCTTTCACTAATTTCCATTCAATTATAAAAAATACTAATAAATTTGGTTTGAATTAGTTTTGAATATTTAAAGAATGAAATCATTTGTTTTTAGATTCCGTATAATAGTTTAGTTAGTTTGCATTGGAAGATTCAATTTAATATGAAAAGGATATATTTATAGATGTTTGATTTGTGTACGAACTTTAATACGGCATTAATACTACACTATTATTTTTGTCGTAGTGCAAAACAATAGATCCAAAAATAATTTTATATTAACTCCTTCAGAATTTCACTTAAAGGCTACTTTAATTTAGTTATCAAGAAGAAATATTTCTGGTTCTACGCTGTTATATTATTAGTATTGTTTAAACAGTAAAAGAAGACTCCATTTAACCTGAAATTCATTCCAAGTTATATTTTACTAAACTGTTTTTTATTGAACTTAATAGTAAAAAAATCTTTAACTAAATTACCGTTCCGCAGTAAAAAAAAGCTGTCGTGCACGGAACGTGTACACGACATTTACCTTCCTGTAGCGTGCACTCACTCGTGTGCTTATATTATCTTCACTGCTGTTATATCCATATTATTTATTTTTTTGTTTGCTTGGTCACAAACTGTATTACGAAACCAAAATTCATAAATTTAATTTTTAGTTACATTTTATTTCTTTACAACAAAACTATTATAAGGGATGTAGGAGTAAGCTGGACCATATGTCGCGTTATTACGAAAGTTTTAAGTTACCTTCACTAAGTTTCAAAGCTAAGGACGTTATTCAAACGGCATTCCAGTAGGAGATAATTCATTTTATTGACCGAAAATCTGCCATGACCTAACTAATACCCAAAGAACTAGAGGTTACCTGTAAACATGACAAGTGGAGTTCTGTCTTCCCCCACCGATATTTGTTGACAATCGGTGTGTATTCAAAGTCAAAGAATGTTTTATTTACCAGATGAACTTAGGGCTAAAATCCTTGACCACTTACCTGGAGGTCAACGGCTTAGAAGAGACATCCGAATGGCCATGCACTCACCCATCCAATGAGCAGCCTTGCTCGACATTATTTGAATCGGTCGATATTATGCAAGAAGAAATAAATGTCACCCAAAATCCAAGCATATTCGTTCTCCTATATAAAAATGTAAGTTATTCAATATTTGATACTAGTAAAAAAGTTCATGTATAGAAGGTCTTACTTAAAAGTGATTTCCCGTCACTAAAAATGACATACATGCAAACTTTCGCCTTCATCCAACAGTTTCAGAACCGAGTTGAACGTTTTCGTAATGAGTCTCTATTCTTCTTCCTCTTCAACTAAACGAGCTCAGTCAAGGGAGCTTTCGGCACTTCAGTGAGTTTACTTTTGAATAGTGTATTTAAGAACCGCTTGAAAGTGTAGTGCCTCTAATACATCTAATATATTACAAAAATCTTATTTTAAATACAGTTTAATTTGTGCTAAGTTTTAATTAACAAAATTAAGTGCGTATTTTTCAAAAATTATCCTCAACTGATTTTACATTTTAACATTATGGAAATATTTTGAAAGTTATGAGGAGTCAAACCAGTACGAGTAAAACACTCATGTCTGGCTCAGTTTGACGAACGGCAGCAAAGATTAAAGCAAATTCTTTGGTAAATGGATGTGACCTATTTCACTCTAAAACATTTTGCCAGATTAAGTTCTGTTAATGCAACATGAGAAGTGTTACATAGTACATTCCGTACCGTATACTCGTACATTAATTAAGTAAAACTATTCGTAGTTATTCGTTTAGTGTTAAGTAATTTGTGTAATGTAATGTGTAGTACATTTTATTATTAAAATATACCTCATCTTTAAATATATAAATATCAATGTTTTTTTTAATATTTGCAACTGTACCGTATCTATAACACAAGTATACAGAATAAAAATTTAGAAACGAATCAGTACATGGACCTGTTTAGGCCAACGATAGAATCGACTGTATGTTTACATTTTGCCTAAAATCAGAACAAGACAATTAATGCCGATTCTCTGTTTGGCTGATATGGTCACGGGTCACTGTTCTCCTGCACGGCTGAGAGAGGGAACACTTTGTCGGTGACCTGTTGCTACGAATATACTTGGAAGTGATCCTAACATTTATTCCGGATAACAAATTTCAAGAATTTTTTTACAAGGTTTCACGAACATGCAACTCTTCACGACTTTATATGTAAAGAATCGAAATTGTGTGACCTTTGTCAAATAAATTAAGTTCAAAATTCAATTTTTATGTTTCATATTATGCCAGCATGTGATCGGTATTTACTGGGCCGAAATCTGTATGACGAAAATTCCTTTTCTACTGAACAAAATTTTTAACGTAAAAAATTAAGTATAAAGTTCATGAAATATTATTTGGTTGAGGGCCCTCATATTAATTTATTTGTTTTGTTAATTAGTATTCTATTCCTTTTTGCTATTGTGAATATTTCTTGGGCGCACCATGGAACAAATGTAAGCAGTTTTAATATATTTTATTCTTTTAGAAATAGTAAATAATAAAAAGTAAAAATGAATTCATTACCATTTTTTAAATTTACATTTAAAATTAAGTAAAATCATTGGGGATTTTTGGAGAATTTTTTAGTTTACACATGTAATAAGGTATTGTTTATGTACAGTATTTATCCGTATTTTGAGAGAAATAAAATATTTTGTCTGTACACTGGCATTGTTTAAAATTTGGAATAATTTGGCACTAAGGGGAATCCTTAATTCTATAAAAACAGAAATCGTAAGGCGGACAAATACAAAATATTACAGATAATATTTTCCACCTTATCTGAAATAAAGTAAAAATTACTAATGTAGTTGAACTTAATTAAAATACGTGATAGTTTCTGTAAAATAGCTGCTCTTGGTCTTTGGCAAAAACTTCCTCCTTTTAAATAAATTACATAGTTTTGTAGAGATTTAAAACTTTACTACATGACTTGGCTACATAAATACGCATTTAAGTTAACATTTAAACTTGTATAGTTTATAAACATTTACATGTATAACTGTATTAACTTGTAATAATTCATTGTTATTATTTCTGTTAAGAGTAATGTTTTGAATAATGCCCGACAACAACATAATTTATTGATTTTATATTTGCTCTGCAGGGGGGCCATTAATTTGTGATTTTTGTGTATTTGTGTGTATTATGTATTGAATGGGTCGCCTGTGATAAAAAGAGAGTATTTAAAAAGTATCTCCATCAGAGAAATTTTGTTAAAGTTATACAAGTATACTTTACAATGTAATTGTTCTTTTTTGCAGAAAACAATAAACATTAAGTTAATTAGCAAACGTATTAATTATTTTTTTCTACTTTTTTTTAGTTAAAATTCAGAAATCCATAAATTAACGTTTAAACTATTATATTTGTCACAAATTCTAAAATATAATGGAAAATAAAGATTATGGAAGGCAAGGACAAGAATAATATGATGGGGTGTAGTATCTATCCTAATTCCGCTCATGGGGTAGACGGGCTACTGTGATGAACTCTGATAAAGAAGAATGGACGTAAGTAATTTCTTTCTAGTTCTCAGAGTGAGCCTCTGTTATATATTTCCAGCATATGCTGTATTGCCTGTCCTTGCCAGCGTCTGTTTTTAACTTTAATGCTATCTTTTAACTGATATCATATAAGTTTAATATTCCTATCTAATATAATTCTAACAGTTTTGGGGGTACGAATATGAATAAAGTACAAAGTTGTAGCGGATTGACGTATTCCTATTTTAAGTTAACATGGAACACTTAACATAACATCAGATGCTAGATCACGTAAACTCTGGGACTCATCGCAACTCTCTAATGCTACATTCCAACTCAATGAATATGTACGTGACTGTATTCTGGAAAACTGAACAAACACGGGGTTTCCTTTGTGTTTTCAGTGAATATCTCTTCCCATGTAGATGTTGTGTATCTACAACAATATTTTAAATAATCAGTGTGAACTTTTTTTACCTCGTATTAAAAAAATAGCTAATTTAGCATTTGCAAAGGCCGTGTGAGTTTTGCCTTGCGAGAATCTTTTCATTACTCGTAAGGGATCCCAAACTTGTCGAGAGACTCGTTTAGAATTGCTTCTTGATGCAATTTTGGAGCTCCATTATTATTACAGAAAACTTTTTTCATGGTGGCAACATATTATATCAGTACCCTATAAAGTATGAAATATATTCATAACTTTATACTAACACAGATGTTTCTTTTTTCGGTTTATTGTAGAAAATTTTAATGTTTACTTAAACATTTAGCTCCAAATTCTTTTTTACGAATATATATATAATTTTCAATAAACATTGAATCACAAAAAGTATATATATATAAAAAACTGTTTGTAGTCCTAGTTTTTTCATATGTTTATTGCATTTTGCGAAACATTCTAACGTTGCCACACATCTATTTGTGATTTTAATTGGATTAACTAGAAATTATTTTTGAAAATAATAACTAGATCCTCAGGCCAGTGACTAGTGATGAGTGAGTACTACCTCAAGCTCCTGCATTTGAAGTAATTCGGTGGTTAATTTGGCAAACGCCTGTACACGAACCAAGAAATAAACATCACATTCATAGAATTCATCAAACTAAATTTCATGTTTTATTTAGAAAGATAGTTGTAATCTAGTAGAAGACTTTATTCTCAACAAAAACATGAAAATACAGTTATTCAAGGGATAGGGTGGCAATCTCCTTTGTTTTGTATGCAACAGTTGCTAAACAAGAACGGATTGGAAGTCGCGACCCTCGTCACTTTACAGTGAACCCTAGAAATACAGGCTGTGATGATATAGCGTATATCGATGTTTACTTAGAGTGCGTAAATAAAAGGTAAACTTTTACTTGTTCAGGAAATAATGGAGCAGATCTCGGTTCATGACCGTTATAGCTATTGCTTAGACTTGTGGAGTTATTTCTATAAGGACCAATTTTGAATTATAATGGATTAATGTGCTTTATGTACTAAAAGAAATACTGTGTACCGTTAATTAGTTAATTATAAAAATAATAATGTAAATTTCACAACCTAGTCAGCCAGTATAATTTAATATTATTTTTATCCAATGTTCCGGAACTAAATTATTGGGCGGAGTAACTACCTAATTGGCACGCGTATGTATATTTTCTTCTAACCCTTTGTAGCAGCCCAACTACGTGACCGAGCAGACCTCGCGCGCTTTGTCCGTAAGTAAAATTTATCTTTTCGTATTATTAAATTAGCCCTTTGATGCCAAATATATAAAAATGAATGTAACGTAAAGTAAAGTTGTAAATAGTAAAGTAACATACCCTTGAAGATCTTTTATTTGCTTGATTGAAATAGATACAAGTTGTGGCGTCGTCCTTCGGGCGAACACGTTGTTGTAATGGATTTTTGTGTATCATTAAATGGCTAATTTGTTTTAGGCGAGTTCACGTAGCTCACGTAGCTGATGTATCTCACGTGTTGTCTGAGTAGATGGCTACCACTTTCCCAACTTCTACTCCTCTTCTAGAAATAACCGTTCTTAGACTACAGCTTCAATGTCTCGTGCCAAGACGCCGACATCCGGGTTGTGAGTCTACATATTGCGAAGGGAAGCGAAATCTTGTTGTGTTATAAAGTAAAACATCGTAGGCATAATTCCAGAGAACATTGGATATTTTAGGCCCACCCATAAGACATACGTTTTTAGTTCTTCTATTCTAAATGGCAGCAACGTGGCATTACATACATTTCATTTACCATCTAAAAGTGGTCCTTGTAAGTTTCACAAATTAAATTACTTATAAGTAAACTTTGCAATTCGAGTATTTATTACTACGACCTCAGAAGTCACCACCCCCATGTGTAATCGTCAAACGGTACAACTGTAAAAAACGTATCGAACTGTACGTCTTAAGATATATTTTTAGAATAATAAATTTAACCTTCTAATGAAAGCGATTTTCGATAGATTATAATAATTGAGGTAATTATGTATCATAACTGGTTATTATGCATCATGACAAAATGCACTGGCTAAAGTGATACATTAATTAATTACGTCAAGCAGTAAATATATAGGCATAAGTGCGCATGTGATTTAGCTATAATATTAATAAAAGTCCTAAGAAAATAATCGATTTTACGAGATATTAAGGCTTCAAAAACAGCCTAACATAACATCGCCTAACCTAATCTAATCTAACCCAACTTAATGATTGGATAAAATTATAAATAATAATGCATAATGAATAATTTTGAATGTGTGTGTTTTTCTTGGCTAAGAATTTTTAACTAACTAAACAGTTATAGGCATTTTCTACTTAATTTGTAAATTATTACAGTAACACTTGAGAAACTAACACCTAAACTCAGCTTAACTATATAATACAGTGTTTATCGTACACTTTGCCTTAAAAACAGTAGAATATACGGAAAATAAAATACTGCGAATAAGAATAGAACTTCATTACGATGAAATTTTTTAACAATTTTAATTTAGCATCTCTTTTAGAGGAGCTTGCCTTTGAGAAGATTAAAGATTTCTCATCACTTGAGATCATAAATATTTATTTTAGTCTAGATGGTCTGATAAATATATACAATTTAATTACGCTCCTCCATAAGAAAAGAAGGTTCCTATAATAACATTTCTCGCATTCTGGCTATTGTTTTTTGGGGGAAAATGTGTTGCATATAATGAACTGTGTAAACTGTGAACTATTGACCGTAAACTGTGTCAGTGGGAACATTATACTGTTAACTTTCTACAATATCCAAATGTGGATTACAACAGTGGGGCTTTACATCTCTGGAGGGTTCACTTCTGGTGGCTTACTTATACGATTTTTGTAGCACAATATATTTTAACAAAGACTGAAAACACGGAATTTTTTCTTTTCTTAAGTTAAAGTCTCTTACCATGCATAAGTAGTGTATATGCAACTATACGTAAAAGGTTATTTACTTAAATAAGTTTAAAAATATTTAACTATAATTTAGACTAATTGATTTACATAAATTTAATATCATTCGGGTTTTAATGTAATAATTGTAATATGTGAACAGTATACAATGTCTGATTTCCATATAGAAGAAATGTCACTTGTTGAGGTAATAAATATAGACAGGATTTCAACAAAACCTCTAAAAAAACACACACAGAAGATTTTTATATAATAGTATAGGTTAACATTTATCCTATTTAAATACATATTAATTGGATTTCTTTATTTATTGACGTAATGAAAGGCATTTTCCAATACCATTTATTAAACTTAATATTGATATATCTCATATTTGTCAGGAATCTGTCCTAATTTTCGATTAATATATACTTAAATGTAAATGTATAAGCGTATAATGTCAATCTTTCAAATAAACCAAATCCACTAACATCAAAAGGAAATGACTTTGATGTGGTTTCCGGCGGTCTGGCATTAAATCTTGAACCACTGTTTTCTCCTGAATGTTTTCTCCTCGAAGTTTTCTCCAGTTATACATGTTTATAATATTTGAAATACTTTTTTTACTAATAGAGAATGAATTTTATTTATTCTAGGATGTAATAACTTACAAAATCTTAAACCGATATATACATATAAACACTGTTGAAAACACCAACATTGATGTGCTGTTAAGTAGACGGATATATATATATATATATATATATATATTGTGATTTTATTTTAGGGGCTTTAACAAACTGCACGGTGTTTTAATTCTATTAAATAAATACAGCTCAGATTACAATACCTTCTCATTAGTTAAGAAATTAAAGAAATTTATAAACAAACCCCCCCTATAAATGATATTAATTACAAAATATCTTAGTGAGGGAGATAACTTTGGTTACTACTAAAGTACCATTAAAGTACCACAGGAAGAGATGGAGACTATTGATGGATTAGCATCAACCCAGTCTGAGCATGACAACACAATATATCTCAGTGAGCGCGGTAATTCTTATTACAACTGCTGTACTATTAGTTATACCACAAGAAGAGATGGAGACTATTGATGGATTAGTATAAACCCAGTCTGAGCATGACAACACAATATATCTCAGTGAGCACGGTAATTCTTATTACAACTGCTGTACTATTAGTTATACTACAGGAAGAGATGGAGACAATTGATGGATTACCATAAACCCAGTCTGAGCATGTCAACACAATATATCTCAGTTAGCGCGGTAATTCTTATTACAACTGCTGTACTATTAGTTATACTCCTGGAAGAGATGGAGACTATTGATGGATTAGCATAAACCCAGTCTGAGCATGACAACACAATATATCTCAGTTAGCGCGGTAATTCTTATTACAACAGCTGTACTATTAGTTTTATACCACAGGAAGAGATGGAGACTATTGATGGATTAGCATCAACCCAGTCTGAGCATGACAACACAATATATCTCAGTTAGCGCGGTAATTCTTATTACAACTGCTGTACTATTAGTTATACCACAGGAAGAGATGGAGACTATTGACGGATTAGCATAAACCCTGTCTGAGCATGTCAACACGATATATTTCAGTGAGCGCGGTAATTCTTATTACAACTGCTGTACTATTAGTTATACCACAGGAAGAGATGGAGACTATTGATGGATTAGCATAAACCCAGTCTGAGCATGACAACACAATATATCTCAGTGAGCACGGTAATTCTTATTACAACTGCTGTACTATTAGTTATACTACAGGAAGAGATGGAGACAATTGATGGATTAGCATAAACCCAGTCTGAGCATGTAAACACAATATATCTCAGTTAGCGCGGTAATTCTTAATACAACTGCTGTACTATTAGTTATACTCCTGGAAGAGATGGAGACTATTGATGGATTAGCATAAAACCCAGTCTGAGCATGTCAACACAATATATATCAGTTAGCGCGGTAATTCTTATTACAACAGCTGTACTATTAGTTTTATACCACAGGAAGAGATGGAGACTATTGATGGATTAGCATCAACCCAGTCTGAGCATGACAACACAATATATCTCAGTTAGCGCGGTAATTCTTATTACAACTGCTGTACTATTAGTTATACCACAGGAAGAGATGGAGACTATTGACGGATTAGCATAAACCCTGTCTGAGCATGTCAACACGATATATTTCAGTGAGCGCGGTAATTCTTATTACAACTGCTGTACTATTAGTTATACCACAGGAAGAGATGGAGACTATTGATGGATTAGCATAAACCCAGTCTGAGCATGACAACACAATATATCTCAGTGAGCACGGTAATTCTTATTACAACTGCTGTACTATTAGTTATACTACAGGAAGAGATGGAGACAATTGATGGATTAGCATAAACCCAGTCTGAGCATGTAAACACAATATATCTCAGTTAGCGCGGTAATTCTTATTACAACTGCTGTACTATTAGTTATACTCCTGGAAGAGATGGAGACTATTGATGGATTAGCATAAACCCAGTCTGAGCATGTCAACACAATATATATCAGTTAGCGCGGTAATTCTTATTACAACTGCTATTAGTTATATTATAGTATACTATTAGTTATACTACAGGAAGAGATGGAGACTATTGATGGATTAGCATCAACCCAGTCTGAGCATGGCAACACAATATATCTCAGTGAACACGGTAATTCTTATTACAACTGCTGTACTATTAGTTATACTACAGGAAGAGACGGAGACTATTGATGGGCTAGCTTATGGGATTTAAACATGTCAAACGTTTGCTAAAAACGGTGCCAAAAATCAACAGTTGGTAGCTGATAAGAAGATCCCAGTGTGGCAACATACAGCCAATTCTCCTGGCCGTTCCCCAAGATGAAACTTCGGCCGTTGGGAACTCATTTTCAACTCTTTGAGGAAGTAAAGCACAATGCGGCACAAGTTTTGAATGCACTCTCATAAGTTGACTTCTACCATTACTTCACCCATTGGAAAATACAGCGGTGTATTGCTGAAGAGTAGAGTGCCTTGAAGGGGATAAATAGGAGATAACGTATGTTTTCACCAATTTCACATTTTACAAAAAAGTCTCGATTTTATAAAATAGCGTCACCTCGTTTTTGTCAGTAAGTAAATTAATTACGATTATAACATTTGTACCACTAGCTTCACCAAAGTAAGAGATGCAGACTAGAATAATGATTGATTATCTATAAACTTAGCGTGTACATGACAACACAACATATTTCGATGAGCAAAGTAACTCTGACTATAACTGCTGTACCATTAGTTACGCTAGTGGTAGAGGTGGAGACTGCTGATTGGTTAGATCGGTCTGTACATGACAACACAATATATTTCGATGAGCAAGGTAACTCTGACTATAACTGCTGTACCATTAGTTACGCTAGTGGTAGAGGTGGAGACTGCTGATTGGTTAGATCGGTCTGTACATGACAACACAATATATTTCGATGAGCAAGGTAACTCTGACTATAACTGCTGTACCATTAGTTACGCTAGTGGTAGAGGTGGAGACTGCTGATTGGTTAGATCGGTCTGTAGATGACAACACAATATATTTCGATGAGCAAAGTAACTCTGACTATAACTGCTGTACCATTAGTTACGCTAGAGGTAGAGGTGGAGACTGCTGATTGGTTAGATCGGTCTGTAGATGACAACACAATATATTTCGATGAGCAAGGTAACTCTGACTATAACTGCTGTACCATTAGTTACGCTAGAGGTAGAGGTGGAGACTGCTGATTGGTTAGATCGGTCTGTAGATGACAACACAATATATTTCGATGAGCAAGGTAACTCTGACTATAACTGCTGTACCATTAGTTACGCTAGAGGTAGAGGTGGAGACTGCTGATTGGTTAGATCGGTCTGTACATGACAACACAATATATTTCGATGAGCAAGGTAACTCTGACTATAACTGCTGTACCATTAGTTACGCTAGAGGTAGAGGTGGAGACTGCTGATTGGTTAGATCGGTCTGTAGATGACAACACAATATATTTCGATGAGCAAGGTAACTTTGACTATAACTGCTGTACCATTAGTTACGCTAGTGGTAGAGGTGGAGACTGCTGATTGGTTAGATCGGTCTGTACATGACAACACAATATATTTCGATGAGCAAGGTAACTCTGACTATAACTGCTGTACCATTAGTTACGCTAGAGGTAGAGGTGGAGACTGCTGATTGGTTAGATCGGTCTGTAGATGACAACACAATATATTTCGATGAGCAAAGTAACTCTGACTATAACTGCTGTACCATTAGTTACGCTAGAGGTAGAGGTGGAGACTGCTGATTGGTTAGATCGGTCTGTACATGACAACACAATATATTTCGATGAGCAAGGTAACTCTGACTATAACTGCTGTACCATTAGTTACGCTAGAGGTAGAGGTGGAGACTGCTGATTGGTTAGATCGGTCTGTAGATGACAACACAATATATTTCGATGAGCAAGGTAACTTTGACTATAACTGCTGTACCATTAGTTACGCTAGTGGTAGAGGTGGAGACTGCTGATTGGTTAGATCGGTCTGTACATGACAACACAATATATTTCGATGAGCAAGGTAACTCTGACTATAACTGCTGTACCATTAGTTACGCTAGTGGTAGAGGTGGAGACTGCTGATTGGTTAGATCGGTCTGTAGATGACAACACAATATATTTCGATGAGCAAAGTAACTCTGACTATAACTGCTGTACCATTAGTTACGCTAGAGGTAGAGGTGGAGACTGCTGATTGGTTAGATCGGTCTGTAGATGACAACACAATATATATTTCGATGAGCAAGGTAACTCTGACTATAACTGCTGTACCATTAGTTACGCTAGAGGTAGAGGTGGAGACTGCTGATTGGTTAGATCGGTCTGTACATGACAACACAATATATTTCGATGAGCAAGGTAACTCTGACTATAAACTGCTGTACCATTAGTTACGCTAGAGGTAGAGGTGGAGACTGCTGATTGGTTAGATCGGTCTGTACATGACAACACAATATATTTCGATGAGCAAGGTAACTCTGACTATAACTGCTGTACCATTAGTTACGCTAGAGGTAGAGGTGGAGACTGCTGATTGGTTAGATCGGTCTGTAGATGACAACACAATATATTTCGATGAGCAAGGTAACTTTGACTATAACTGCTGTACCATTAGTTTACGCTAGTGGTAGAGGTGGAGACTGCTGATTGGTTAGATCGGTCTGTACATGACAACACAATATATTTCGATGAGCAAGGTAACTCTGACTATAACTGCTGTACCATTAGTTACGCTAGAGGTAGAGGTGGAGACTGCTGATTGGTTAGATCGGTCTGTAGATGACAACACAATATATTTCGATGAGCAAAGTAACTCTGACTATAACTGCTGTACCATTAGTTACGCTAGAGGTAGAGGTGGAGACTGCTGATTGGTTAGATAGGTCTGTAGATGACAAAGCAATATATCTCAACAAGTGACATATATCTCTGGTTACTACTGCCTTACCATTAGACCTCACGAAGATGAGTAGACTACTGTTTAGATATGTACACTCCAGTCTGCGGATGACAACATAGTATTCCTAGTGAGCGATACAACTCTATATATTACTAACTGAAGTTCTACCGAGGGGATGAAGATTTTGATTGTTGGAACACACTTGCTATCAATAATTTCACTACTTGCGAATTAGAAATCAATATTCCTCACTGAATAATAAAATTCGGGCTAGAATATTGCCCTAGTAGTTAACTCCAGAGATAATGCAGGCCTCCATAGATATTTCTAATATTAAAAGCAATACTAATTTACCATAAATTATTTATCATTTATTACTTTATCATAATAACATATTACTTTATAGGGCGTCCCAGAACTTTCTACTAACCTCATCAGATATTTATTCATGGGCTAATGAAAAACCAAAATATTCTATTTTTCTTTCCATACACGTAATAATCCAGTAAACAGTTATCATTTTGTTTTTCTATTCACAATTTTTAATTCTACAACAGTGTATTGTAATAAGTTTCAATCTTGCATAGCTATAGGGCTAAAAATGTGCTGAAAATATATCTATACAATAGGTAATTTTGAAAGTTTGTAACTCAACTGTATAAAGTTTAAGAAAATTAGTTGATAAATAAGGAAAATAATTCTTTCTAAAAGCTGGATAGTAAACAATATCTGTCATCATGCTACACCACTGTCAGTAAACCACAGCAATTAGCTGTTTTAATTTTAGCTGCTCTAATCAGCTGATAAAAAACATTGCATTGTTGGACTCTGGTCATAATACCCTTAACAGCTGTAAGTTTTTTTTGATTGAAACAAACAAAAATGGAAAAAGTATAAATAAAAAACAACAACCTTTATATAACAATTAGGATTTAACAGATTTAGCTTATGTTTCTCTATAAAAACAAAGTATAATGTTGATGGAATTGTGGAGGCTGCTGTGATCATTCAAAGAAAATTAATTTGGACATGTTCACCAAAATCTAGCGGCACAATGCGTTTACAATGCGCAATCACACTGGCGGTGAAAATATTGAACATAATTTGACATTAAAACTATACAGTAGCGGCAGTAAAGCATTGTTTTTTTTTAATTCAAAACTATTTATCAATTTATTAAAAAATATCAATAATTGGAGCTCCGACAACAAAAGTACAACAAAATTCTGTTATACTACAAGAATGCTATTGATGTTGGCCAACTTGGGCAGGTCAAATCAAATCAAATCACAAAACATCTTTATTTCCATTATGGTACAAAAAAATTAGAAATCATAGGAGCACAATTTTACATTTATAATATAAAATTACTTTAGTAATTAACACCAAAACATAAAACTGCAAACAAATTAAATACTTATATATAGACTGCTCTAATGATTGTGGAAATGTTCCCTCACATAGGTGCATAGCACCTGTGCGTGAGAGAATGAGGCCCATTAATTCAAAAATAATTTTCTTAGAGAAATAAGATGTTAAAATAATGTTGTTTAGTAAAAAAAAAAAAAATATATATATATAGAAAAATAATTCATTTAATAATTATAAATACTGATAACGCTCATAGTGGTAAAGAAGAAAAAGCAATATGAGGTTACAGAAGAGACGCAATAGCAAACATACTTATCAGTGAATGTAGGTAATTAAAATAATGATAAACGACGAAATTTTAGATGAAATAAAAAATAAAAGAAATAAAAAAACCGACAGACAAACGGACTCCTCAGTCAGGACAATGCTTGAGGCCTCTGCCCCTCCTTTCAATTAGCCTACCCCAAACTAATCTTACCCCGCACCTCTTCCTACCACGTTGGCCACCAACACCACCACACGCTCACACTCACACGCACAAACCCACACAACACCCCCCACCCACACAAACACACACACACACACACACACACACACACACACACACACACACACACACACACACACACACACACACACACACACACACAACTATCACCATGCGATCACAAATATAAAAACACGCTCCCATCCTGTAATCCAATTTTGGACATTAAATTCTGTAATCAGATGTTATAATCCTTTCCAAATAATCACGACCCACACTTTTTAAACTAGTTTTTTACTTTTATTTTATAAGTTGATAATTTATATAAAAACATATCCTTGAGAAATGGTAATGGTAATGGAAATGGTATCCTTGATGGTAAATTTCTATAAATAATGTGAGAAACATAAAATGTATTTGTTTTTTAAAAGGTTCTATTTAGCCTGGGTGTAAATATGGAGGATGTAAAATTTCTTGTTGCGTAATGGTGAGTCGGAAATTCGAATATACTTCTGTAATTTTTTAAAATATATACAACAACTACTCTAACAAACAATTGTCTTATATCCAAAACATCCATTTCGGTGAACAGCGCCTCCGATGCGTAATGCCTAATTTTTCCCAGTGCTGCTTTAAGTATTGCTTTAAGTATTGCTTAAATCCTACAAACAGTGGATTTAAAATAGTTCTATAACTACCCACATTATGATGCCACCCCTCTAAAATCGATTGAACATATGCGTAATAAGCTACTCTTATTTCTTCTAAAGTTAAAAGTTCATGCAGTTGACGAAAAGCATGAATGAGGTTTCTAAGTCTACCATTAACATAGTGAACATGTGCAGATGAATTCATTCTTTTGTCCAATATAACCCCTAAATATTTATAATTATCAACCCTTTCTACAGATCCACAATTACAAACCAGACTTGTGGGATTACCACACGTGTGTAGTTTAATTAAGTTAATTAGAGTGTCACTGCTGTCTCTCAGGGCAATAGGCATAAATTTAGACTTAGATATATTTAAGGAAAGCAAATTTTGATCAAACCATTTTTTTATTAGATAAAGGTCACTATGCGCTTTTTGGATAACTTCTTCCCAATTGGACCCCTCAAAAAATAGAGCAGTATCGTCTGCAAAAATGAAAGCTTCCCAGAAATTCTAATTTTAGAAATATTATTTATATAGATTAAAAACAGAATATGACCTAAAGTGCTACCCTGGATTACTCCATAATTTACAGATGCCAGATTACTATTGATTCCGTTAATTGTGGTTATTTGCCTACGATTTTCGAGATAAGTATCAAACCAATTAAATTAATTATTTTTTATTCCAACTAATTTTAATTTTTGGAGTAATTTGTATCTATCAACTGAATCAAATGCTTTGGCTAAATCGAGGAATGCCAATAAATATTTTTTGTTAGATGTCATTGCTTCGTTCAGAGATATTAAAAAAGGCATCTGCGATATTTTTAGATTTTCTAAACCCGAATTGACAGTCACTTAATATATCATTCTCTTCTAAATAAGAGACTAATTGGTCTTTAACTACCTTCTCCAAGACTTTGGAAAATACACTTAACAGGCTAATCGGTCTGTAGTTTGACATCAGGGTAACGTCATCCGCTATAAATAATGGAATGACTTTAGCGATCTTGAAAACATCTAGAAATTTGCCTGTACGTATACTTAAATTAACTATGTGAAGAAGCGGAATGCAGAGGAAATGATAATTTTCAATCAAGAGGGACGCAGATATACAATCATACCCGGGAGCTGAGCCACCACGCATGCTAGTAACGTACCGGTGAAGTTCTGTCTCAGTGATAGTGTGAATTGAGAATTCTGTGTTAACCGTATAGTCATTGTCATCAACGACAGATGGACCGCTCGAGTCAATAGCCCGAGCTAAATTGTAACCTACTTGTGCAAAATAATTATTAAATTCTTCAGCCACCTGTCGACACTGCAGTTTCACGTCAGAGTCCGAGTTCATGGTTTTATCACCTGTAAATTGTGTAATGGGAAACTGTTTTTTTTATTCACCCTCCCAGATAATTAATTTATTATTTGCCAAAACAGTTTCGGATTATTCTTACTACTAATAATTTTTGATCTGTAATAGTTAAATTTTGCTGATTTAATTTGCGAATTCAATCTGTTTCTCAGTTGTATGTAGTATTCTCTTAGATTCAGATTGAACGGCTGTTTTTTGAGGAGTTTGCTTCTTTTATCCCTTTTCCTAATGCCCCTTACCAACTCTTCCGAAATGGTTGATAAACAATGTAATATTTTCGTCTTCTACAGAAATCCATAATCGTATAGCAATTAATTCATACGAAATGATATATAAATACAAATAATACATATGTAATTAATTAATAAAAATATAATATTTCATAAATATATTAATGCGATAACTAAACAATTCTTTGCCCTTAGTACATTATTTATATGGAGCTCTTGTATTGATATAAAAATATAAGAATTTTTTTACTTTACGAGATAACGAATTACTCGTACTAGGTTTAAACCAAGCAGTTTATTCTTATAAAAAAATGAAACAAAAATCACATGTTGAATAAAATTCCCAAAACTATTATTTTTAATAGGATAATACTAGTTTATTAACATATTCCAGGTAATTCAGAGAGGATTGTGCTGAACATTACCAGAATTGATTTAAATATGGTCTCGACTAATTAGTCCTAAACGCCTGTTGAATATGTTACAAAGTGCTTGGATTGGTATACATTTAACCCGCTTCCACCCGTGGCTTAGATGGAGTTTATCTCAATGGCGCATTTCCCTTTGGAAGTTTGATGATTACATTGTTCAAACAATAAAGGATGGCTTTCATATCTACTAAATCCACATAACTTTAGATTACTAAGAGATCAAACTTTGCTTGCGTTACTGTAGGGACTATCGTTATTTAATCTTAATGTGTTTAACCTGTGTAGATTAAACCATGACTGTCTCTATATGTAGTTCAATTATTATCTTCGTATGAAATCGTATGTAATTTCACTGCCCTACACAAAAAGTCTATTTCAAATGTTAAAGAATTCCTTTGTCAATTGGTTTATCGTTTGAACAAATTTTGTAAAAAGAAGCATTTTGATTCAATATTTAGCAGTTTCAAAATGGTGGAGTTTAAAACAACTAATATTTTCTGCTTTTACAGTAGTCTTAAAGTACAAGAAAAGTTATGAAACTTGAAAATTCACAATTTCAAATGTACTATATTAAAAATGTCATTTTAAATTAATATAATTAACAAACTTTCCCTACTGCTTAAACATACATGTTTGGAAAAGGGTTCACATGGCCGTAATGTAAAATATGGTACGTGATGTGGCACCAAATTTCAAATTTGAATTTCTTTTACATGTAAACCACTTACCTACCAATAACGGCTTAAAAGAGATTTTTTGCCACACATATCCTGCCTTTTATATACACTCAGATGATAGACGCAGACCTGTATACATACACTCTTGCATACATTCACAGATGAGACAAGACCTAGTCTTCCTTCAACATCAAACACTAAGTTTAAAAGATATCTTACTTTAATAAATATCAAAAAAATGTTTAACGTATTTACGTTTACAAAGTAAAATTGTAAAATAAACTTAAAGTTTATGCCTGGACATCATGGAAATCTTAAAACATTAAACACAAAGAAACTACTAATTAAATCAACTTTACATTATTATACAGTATGGTAAAAAAGTCCCGGAACGGTTTAATATATTTTTTACCAATATAGATAAAGTAATGAGACTTGGTATATCAATAATAGCCATAAATGTCTAGTTTTTTTAAGGTATTAAAACTTTTTTATCCCTTATGGGGGACGGCCCACGAGGAGTCAGAAAAAATTCTTAAATAGCAGCATAGGTCGAGTTTTATATCAAATTAAAGGTCTTAGTTATTAGAACACATTACTGCAAACCGGACCTCAAAAGGTTCACTCTAACTGAAATGGCGGCGTTTTAAAGTTATTATAGACATTTATGGCTATTATTGATATACCAAGTCTCATTACTTTATCTATATTGGTAAAAAATATATTAAACCGTTCCGGGACTTTTTTACCATACTGTATATAAAGAGTGGCCAAATCTCTGATTTCACGGGATTAAATATTACAAGCAGGAAATTAGAAAAGCCTTCGTACTGAAGTTTTATTTCACGCACCTGTGGTCACCTTTGGGGTGAGAATTCAATTTAGGACGAAAACACATTTACTTAAAAACAGATTTATCTAACTCCAACGCCGTTATAAACTTAAAAACATTTCACATTTATTTCTTATATAATAAAAGTGCATAAATACAAATCAAATGTAATATACGAGTAAGTTGTTTATTGCTATATGATATGTTAAACATATATCCAGGTATAATATTTTAAACGCTATAATTTTGTATTTTTAAATTGTATTTGTTGTTAAAAGTACAATGCTTAACGAGAATTTAGTATATTGTGCTTCCACAGACTTCCTAAATAAAGTGTGATGTTGTCACCTGTGGACCTATACATTGCACATTGATAAGCTAAATTTTTTATAAAACACCCGAAACTCCATGCAGCTATGAATATTCTTGATAGCAAATCAGTTCAGAGTTTATCGAATATAAATGGCATGACTTTGGAGTGCAAATTTTGTCTCCAACACCAGTGCAACTAAGATACATGTAAAGATAAGCCTGCGCCTTACGTGCTGTTCCTTTGCCATCTGATTGCAGCCGGCACGAAGGCTGAGTGATTGTAGTCTAATCTTGCATGTTACCTAAACATGTTTTGATTGTAACAAATTATTGACAGGCGACAGCGGAGTCGTAATTTTTCAATCTTACTTCGTTTATGAAAGTTAATGTTTCATTTCGAATTAAGATAAAATTAAGCCTTCCTTTTTCAACCGATAGCAGTTAAAACTAAGCAGTTGGAGCTAATAAAACCCAATTTAACGTTGATGGATCTGAATGAGTTATACAAAAATGATAGTCATACATTACGTAAAGTATGGGAACAAAATAGCAAACCAAACTGGCGGTCCTTCAATTATTAGTATTATTAGAGTTTATGCAGATGGCCTAATTTTGATCATAGTAATTAATACGTAACATTTAAATTCCTTTAAATACAAAAATATAAATGAATCACGATGTTTGTTGTTATTGACAATGGATAAATTTATAAAACAGGATTACAGAGACTGCCCATTGTTATATGTTGTATTAATAGAAATATGACGCACAGTGAGGCAAAAGTTCTCTTTCTTTGAGAAAAATATTAAATAATAACGACGAAAATACGTGAAATGTGATCATTTACCTAATATCCCCACTACCCGTAGCATGTATTCCGTAATGAGATTAGCCAGTAGACCCCACCTAATCCTCGGCACACGCCACATTTAACATCGCATTAGAATATCTCGAGTATTAACCGATATTTTATTCTTATATTTTATGTTTGCGGTTTTCTGTGAGGAATTCAAGAAAATAACTTCGCAAATATTCATGCTCTTAGAATATTCTATAAATATTAATTAAAATCGGATTTAGAAAATAGTACTTAATTTGTTATTGTGGTACAATAGAACTTGACACGAAAATAAATATTTTAAAACGTTTGTTTATATTAAGTGAATATTATAGTTGGTGTCCCTAAGTGCCGAATTAATTTTTGCTACAATTATGTAGTATAAACTATGTAGATGTTTTGTAAACCCCTACTGGTTGCGCATACAAAATTAACACAAAAATAGCTAGTACTGTCAAATATTATATAAGAACTATTCTAGAAATATAATATTTCACAGGTTTGTTTAAAGTCTTGATAGTATCTAAAAGTCTAGAGCAATTCAGTAATACATTAGGCTTTTTTTATAAATAATCCAATAACTAATGAAATCTTAAACACATTTTATTTTTCATATCTTAGCAACAAAATGAATTATATTTAAAATGAGGTTAAAAAAAGTTGAGATTGCTTCGATGGATCCTGATAAATTTATGATATCCTCAAAAATTATTTTGAAATGGAATTCTGTTTACAGCTCCCGTCATTCATTATAAACTATAATTTTTTGGAACATTCTGAGGATTCTGGCGTGTTTTATATAATCATTTGTGGCTTTTTCATTGGTGAGTGAGAGGTTCATATGAAGGATACAATTTTGGTTTAGTAAAATCCTCAACCATCATCTTCAACGCATTGATGGGCAATAAAATTTCAGTTTTTAAATAAAATATTTGATCAAACACTAGTAAAAGAAGATTGCAACTAAATTGTAAATATTTTTCAATATTATTCATTATCACCAATGTTATTATTTATTTATTTATGTTATTTATTGGTTTAGGTGTTTAAGTGTTTAGGTGCTTTTTTGGTAAAATAATTAACAATTAAAAAAACTAAATAAAAACATGGTCATAAAATAAGTCAAAGTCAAAGTTGACAACAAAAACAAATGTATATAAGAAGGACAAGTAACTTTCTGATACTTAGGATCCGAAACAAAAACGAAATTCACTACATTAGGTAGTGGGAGAACATAAATTTCCTCCATGTGATGTGGCGCGTGTCATTTACTCTTCAAATGTGAATATAAATTAAAGAAAGGACGCCATTAGTTTGGTGGTGAATAGCAGAAAAATTGGATACACGGCTTCGGCCATCACTTTAATTTTACTTTCTGGATTGTAAGGCCATCTTTCTTTTCTAATCACTTTTTTTCTCTACGATCTTACTTGTATTCTTAACTCGTCTAAATATCGTCTTTCAATTTTTTTTACACATACTAACAATGAACTGCCAAAATCCTGTTAGGCCTTTAAAACCAACAAATTGTAGCGAAGTTTAACAAAAGGAAACAAAGCATTTTCCTTACTACTATTGTACGCGTGTAAGTACGCAAGAAACAAAATCTGCCTATTTATAGGCTAAAACAGAGTAAGTAAAAACTGTATGTAGACGAGTGAACTTTCTGTCATTTTTCACTCCTTGTCAGAAGTGGGATACTGTTGTGGTTTTTACACTTCAGCTATGACCTATGAGCTAACGAGCTGCTCAGTAAAACACTGTTAACGAGTGGCTTCATATACATTAAGTCTTTTATACAGCTGGATGGAAGTAAGAAAGCTGACTAACGCGCGATGGTAACAAATTCCCCCACCCCGCCTCCTCTTGCCCCTAATGACCCACGTATTCAGAGTGTATTTGAAATCAACATCCACATTTCATAAATAAATTTGTAACACGAAATTTGAACACCCACAAATAATTTTAATATTTATTTTTCTTTTGTTTTATTTCTATATAGGTGTAGTTATATAAGTATACCTTGTTAGCAGTTTTATTCAGAAAGTTACAATTTAATACGAGTATAATAACATACCTTGTTCTTTAAACAGACTACATAAAAACTCCATTCCCCATTGATCTTTTTTAGGTAGATTTATTATAATAAATAAGCCTATTGCAATCGCCTTCAAATAATTGAGATACTGCATGTATGTGCTTGTAGATACATAATATTATATTTTAAAGCATATTTGACAGATACGCTAAATACAAAAGAGTTGAATCGTAAAAAGTAAGGTCATTTTAGTGTAATGGAAGCGCACTCACTGGGCAAGAGAAAGACTCGGATTCGAGTCCAGGTGAAGAAAGTACTTTTTGAAATTCAATGTCTATTGAAATTATATACTTTCATTGAATGTGTATAAATGGCATAACCTAATTTAATTTCAATAAATATGTAAAGGGAATTTTCACAGAATAAATGCCCTACATAACGCGGCTTTCGGAAGCGATAACTGTTCCAAAACTATAAACAAGCTGAAGTATGTACGAAAATTAGTTTCTAGTCTTATAAACGTCTCGGCTAAGTCCGTATATCAGTTTGGTACGCTATTTAGAGGCTATTGAAATCTTAAAAATAAACGGATTTTATTATCTATGAACACCTTGAGCAAAAAACTAACAAGTGTCCTGAAACGTTTATAAGATTTGGTCATACTTTTTGGTATCTTAAAAGGTTTTTTAAAATATTCATCACATGGAAATCTTATGAGAAATAATGCATAACATTTTAGTTGTCACTAAATCTATTTACTTGCTTCGATTGAGCTGGTAGACTATTTTTATATATGGAGAGCCTGTACTTAAAATAACACTTTATGTGAACAAATTTCACGAGATGTAAGTAGGATACTGTAGTTAAAATAGCACTTTGGTCAAAATAAAATCATATTACTACCTAGCAGTTTTTACCACCCCGCTGTTTCGCAAGCAATTTTGTGATGAAAAACAGGGCAGATTCTTCTTAAATGACATTCCAACATATATGTTGAGTTTGCCTTGTTGCCAATAAAATATGTCAAAAGATTATGTTTATTGTCATTGTAATTTATTTCGTTCTTAATACTTTTTTACTTCCATTTGATTTTACCTTATTTCCCCAAGGAAGAATATATATACATGCATAGGTCTGAGAAGCCTACTTCGGTCATAATAGGTTTACTTTCGGCCATTGTATAGTTTACTTCCAGTCTAATATGTTTCTAGAGCCACAACTTTTCTACTTTTCTTTATTGCCCTGATCGAGAACATTCTGTCAAAAGGCAACTAAGATGGGTTTTTATAACAGTTTCAGTATTTATAGTAAAGTTGGATAGTAACTTTGTTTTTGGTATTTGCATTACAGTACTGGCAAGTAACTGCATACTAATTACTTACTGAATCTACAGTTAAAAGTATTTTTTTCCTAAAACATAATATTATTATCTAGATATTTTCTTAATCTGTGATTAATAGCTATTGCTGAAAGATTTGAAATAAAAATGTTTCTTAACGTAAAACTTTCTCTATGCTTTTTTAAACTATGGAAACAAATTTAAAATAGTGGTAAAAATCATAAAACACGTTTTTTGTGCTGTTATAAAACAATGTTACACAGAGCAGTTGATTACACTTTACACGCTCTTTCAAATAATAACAATTATTTGCTTTAATACAACCTTAGGGACCAACATGGGATTTTCGCAACTTTATAAACCAGCAAGCCGTACCTCGGAGTTATTTTTGAAATAGCTTATTCCTAAATGTTAATCAGGGACTCTAAACATATCCATGTAAAATTTGAGTACAACTGAACCAGTACTCGGCATGAATAGCACCACGACCACACATACAGACACTTTTACATTTTTTATAAAGCTTTGCTGTTGAAGATTGTTTATGTTTTGTTCAACTTCATAGTAACAATTTTTAGAGATATCTTTGACTGTATAATTAACTGCTGTAATAAATGAAAAATGTCAGCTTTACTTTACATTAAATGAAATAATATTTTTTTCATGTTTTAGAAAATGTTGACGATTTTTCTGTTGTTAATCCGATGAATTTTTTCAAGTGCCATCATATTCATAAATATTATTTCTTAGGGAGGGAAAAGCCAGATATTTGTCTCAGAAGCAGCAAGTGTAAAAATAAAATAAATGTTGTTACAGCTTGTTGTTACAAAAATCTCATTACATTTCTGCGTCTGTTTCCTGGGGCAGCTGTCTTGTGGTAAAGCTTTGGTATCTCCTTTGTCACAAGTTTTACTACTTATCCAACCACAACCAAAAATAACTGTACGAATTATGATGTGTACTTTACATTTTAACAATTATTATTATTTTTGGTACTTTTAGTACTATACTAAATGTTAATATACAAAATTTTTTTGTTTTTATTATGATGACCTTAAATATTCTCGAACTCATAAGATTTAAGTAGATACTGGTGGAAATTAAAACTGCACCTTTTTAGAAATATTCAGGTTTATTAAATCAATCCAAATTTCAATTATTAACCTTGTATTCCACCAATGAAATGTTTTGCACAATAGTTTTAAAATTACTACTTCCTTAGGCAAGGCACTTTCGATTTAACATGGACTCACTGTCCTCCAAATACGTGTGTATAAAATATAAAATAAAATTAATAATCTTGAATAAATTTGTATGAAATAAAATAAATAGGCTTCTTCTCAAAAACTAATAAAATAAAAAATTATAAACTTCTTTAAAATAAAATTCTCAAACAAATCTAAACAGTTCTCAACAGGAATTTTTCACAAGTTCCTACAGGATATGGTGCAGCACCTGCAGCTCTTAATTTTAACTAGAATCCCTATAATTTCAATTAAATTTTTACGTTTGACTTTAAATAAATAACTCCTTTACAATTTAGATATATATTAGTCCACACTCAACAGAATTTGATCGTTAATTTCAAAGTTCAATTCCAATTTCAAATTAATTCACTTCTTAAATTTTCAAATTTCAAATTTAGAAAAATTTAATAATTCAGTCAAAAGTACTTAGCTCTTTGGTCGTGAAGGTCTTGGAGTTCGGTATTAAAATAATCTATACCGACGGATCCTACGCCCGACACTACTTTTAAACTCGCACTAAAGACTTTACTCTATCGCTTCTCAACTCGGAATGGAAGCAGAGCGTGTTTTCTTGGCCTGCACCGACTACGCTCCTGTTCCTGCAGGCCTGTTTGAATCACTCTCAACGCAGGTTCGCCGCCTAACAAAAGATTGAGTCCACTGTAGACTATTGTTTAGCATTCACTGCCATCAAGTCAGGTCCTAGACCAGATTCCAAGCGCGTTGTGCCTGCCGCTGGATTACAATATAATTTACTTTTTTATTCCCTATCCATTTACAATTCTAAAATAAAATTTTTATTTATTAAATTTTTATTTTTTATTTAAAGTATACCATGTAATTGGTATACACACCCCCCCTTAAAGCGCTTGGTATCTGCCAAGTTTAATACTTAAATCTAAGAAATTTATCTCACATCCTTTAGAAATTGTATTTCCACCTAGCCTTAACATGCATCATCAAATCTACAAAACCTTTTTTTTTTATTTATAATATTTGTTTTAGTTTATTTTTGATAAATAGTTGTAAGAAGTGGCAGCATACTAGTTGTCAAGTTATTTTAAACCAAGCGTTAATTATTATAAATTCCTTTTTAAAAGAGTCCATACATTATCAGATTGTTTTTTGTAAACTTAACAATTAAATTCCCCAATAGAACCTTGACCTAAACTATGGCAAATATTAAGAGTCCAATTGCCACCTACCTTTTTACAATTCTAAGTCCTACCATAAAGATAGTCCATCCAGATAATCCTTCACAATGGGTAGAACGAGGTAGTCGGTGGTTGTTGTTGTGGGATGTTTATTGCAGGTCCGGTCCGTAATTAGTTGGGTCGTCCTTGGAAACCTTTGCCTGCACGGCTGTGTTGTTTGTTGGCTCGCCCATTCACTGGTTGTCGCAGCTTCATATAGAATTAAAACATATCCCCAGACGGGGGTGTCAGTTCTTATTTTTATTATTTTTACCTATACCGTTGTTTATCATAGAAAATAACAGTCTTTTTTCTTCTGTTTCCCCTCTTCCTTGGCATAAATTTTTATCAAACTAACAAGTTTAAATTAATATTCCAACATTCGTGTTAGTTATTAATTTACATACAAACATAAATAACACATGTTAATAACATTAATTACGGACCATGAGTTTCGGATTTGTGCATTATTCAGAAAATAAATACTGAATTGTTTTAATACACTCCTCCTCTCCCAAACCATGTAGTTATCGCAACTGTTTACTTCACCTGTGCCCTTTTATCTAAATCATAAACTTTTTTATTCCTCTTGAGGTTTTCTTCAAGTTTAAAATACATTTTTACAACATTACAATTCAAGTTAATATTTACAATTTTAACAGGGCTGTAGAATTTCCTCAATTGTTCAATATATTTTAATTTAATCTTCCTTGTCACTGAAATTTCTCAAATCAAACATACATACATACAGCGTACATCCAATATAGTTTTTCTTCATTCTTACAACTATTTAATTCGTCATAATTTTTAATCAGTTCTTTTTTTTTATTTTGTAATTCAAATTATTTACCCTCGGTAATTATATTGTTTTTTGTTATATTTAAATATGCATTCTTCTATTCCCC
The DNA here is from genome assembly GCF_021130785.1 of Homalodisca vitripennis. Taxonomy (NCBI): domain Eukaryota; kingdom Metazoa; phylum Arthropoda; class Insecta; order Hemiptera; family Cicadellidae; genus Homalodisca; species Homalodisca vitripennis. Next base: position 53,086,510 of record NC_060209.1, on the reverse strand, counting down.
AGTGGGTTTCACATCCTGCAAGTGTATTCTACGGAATTCATTCAATTCTTTTAAATTTTGAACCACATATGAGTTGGAGCTAATAATTGAAATTATTCTGAATGGTCCTTCATATTTCAGATCTAGCTTATATCGCTGATTTGTAATTCTACAATAGACTACATCATACATTTTTAATTGCCTGTGATTTTCGGTTGTATCGGTTTCTTCTCGAATTCAGCTCATTTTTGTCTTTTTAAATTTTGAATAGCTTCAACCATCTTTGCATTCTTATCTTTGCTCCATTTTTCATCACAAATATCTTTAATTTGCCATTTTAGTGACAAACCATCATTTGCTTTGAAAACTGAACATCAATTCAAATGCAGACGACTTTATGCTTTCATTGTGACAAGTATTTAGGGCCATTTGCACATGGTACAAATCCTTGTCCCAATTCTTTTTACAGTCATGATAATAAGCTGTCAGAATTTGATTTAAATTTCGAATTTGCCTTTCAACTTTTATTTCCTTGAGGAGTATAAGGTATAATGGTCCTTTGTTTTATGCCCAAATTAAACAAATAATTTTTGAACTCCTCGCTGACAAAATATGTTCCATTATCCGTCACGAATTCTTCAGGCAAAGAAAAATTTTTGAAAATATTATTTTCTAATGCATTAATTACATTACCTGAGGTGCATTTCCTGAGTGGCATTATCCAATTATATTTGGTGAAGTCATCTACAGCTATCAGGATGTATTGCATTCGATTGGAAAGACGCAGGTAATGGCCCATAAATATCCATATATAACTTCTGCATTGGACGACTGCTCAGATTGCTGTTCAAAGGTCCTTGGTCCCTCCATTTGCTACTTTTTGCTTTCAAACACACTTCACAACATTTTACATTATTTTTCACATAATCATTTAGTTTAGGGTGATAAAACCTTTCATTTATTTTCTGTTGTGTTTTTAAAATTGCCGAAGTGACAGCCAGACAATGAGTTGTGATAATACTCGTATACGACCTTGAATAAGTGCTCAGGTAAATAGATCCTTTTAGAATTGTTTTTATTGTTCACATAAAATAACACCCCTTTTCCACACTGTAAACATCACTATTGGTATAGTTCAATACACCCTCCATAATTTTAGTTATATTTACATCCTGCTTCTGATGCGTTTTTAAGTCCATAAAGCTAAAAGGCATCGTACTTATACTATTTATAGACACTGTTTCCTCTCTTATTACTAAGTCCTTATTATTTACAGTTTCATTGTTCATTTTTATAGAGTTTATCATTCATCTTGTCCCTTATTCACTAATTTTTCTAGTTCATGTAACACATTGTGGTCAACTTCACTATCTTGAAATAATCTAGATAAATAGTCCGCTACTGGGTTCTGATTACCTTTAACATGCGTAATTTTAAATGGTAGAGACAATATAACCTCCACCCAGCGCCCTAATTTTCCTAACTTACGAAAGTGGGACAATACCCAAGCCAATGCTGAGTTGTCGGTCACTAAGTTGAATGGTCTCATTTCTAGGAAATTACGGAATTTATTTATTGAACAGACAACTGCCAAAGCTTCCTTTTGATAGGTAGTAAGTTTCACCTCACTTTCGTTAAATTTTTCTCGAATAATAGGCCACCGGTTTTAAATGTCCATTGTCCGCTTCCTGTAATAAACAGGAACCGAGGGCCTTATCACTCGCGTCGCATTGGACTGTGAACTCCTTGTTGAAGTCAGGGATGGCTAACACGGGGGGACGGGTAAACCGCTCGTTTTCAGTTTATCGAACGATTCCTGACATTTTTGGTCCCACACAAATTTGGACGACTTCTTCCTCATTTCATTGAGTGGATGAGCTATTTCCGCATAATTTGGAATAAATTTAGAGAAATAACTAGTCATCCCTATGAATCTCGCAATACCTTTCTTGTCCCGGGGCCTCGGAGATTCTAATAACGTCCGTGTACGGTCAGGGTCCATTCTTATAGTGTCTTTGGAAACCAAAATGTCCCAGAAATTTTAATTTCATTATAACAAAATTTTTACTTTCTCCGGGATTCACAGTAAGATTATTTTTTTTTTAAACACTCTAACACTTGTTTCAAATGCATATAATGTTCCTCCAATGTCTTCGAATACACAATAATATCGTCCAAAAAGGCGAGAGTGCAAGTAAATCTCAAATTCTCCTAAGATTTTATTCATATATGACGACAATACCCCACTTCCAATTAATAATCCAAAAGGAATTCGTTTAAAGCTGTAACTTCCGAAAGGTACCGAGAACGTAGTTTAACTCCTGGCTTTCCTTCGCTAAAACTTATTTGATAAAAACTTTTGGTTAAGTCTATTTACTGAGTAATAATTGTTTCCCTTCAAATGGTAATATAGTTCGTGCATGTCGCTTATAGGATAACTCACTCCTTCCAACTTCTTGTTTAACTCCTTGTAATTAACTACTAATCTTTCCGATTTTCCATCTTCCTTACCTACTAAAAAGGCTGGACTCGAGTACTGACTCACACTTGGTTGAATAATGTCCTGTTCCAATAATTCGTCAATAATTTTTTTTATTTTTAATTGTTTAGGTGGATTCAATGGATATGGTCTAAGTTTTACGGGTTCATGATCTTTAACTTTTTAATTTATACTCATAATCTAGAGTTTTACCAATTTTGTCGGTAAATACCGTTGGAAATTCCTTTATAATTTTTATTATTTCATTACTGGGCCTCTTCGCATCCTATTTTATAAGTGTGATTGGTGTTCATACACGCTACTGTAATATTTTTGCACAAATTTTATACACTTTTCTATATTAAAGTCAAATCGACAACAATTATTTTTTCAAGTCTATTAACAAACCAGAAATGTTTTATAAAGTTCGCTCCTAAAATTGCCTTTTGAGCTAAGTCCTTCACTATAACAAATTCCACTTTCCAGGTGAACATATCTATTTTTATTTTTATATTTACACTGCCGATTACGGACATTTTTTTATTTTCAACACTCATACATGTCAGGTTAGATAACTGGTAACACTTTACAATCTTATTCTCTAATAAATAGTTTGTACAGTCTATCACTTATTATATTTATACTACTACCAGTATCTAATAATACATTTAATGATATATTCTTTCTTGCCAAAATCTATTTCTAAGCTGGGCAATGAACTGATATTTTTCCGAATTTTTCTTTTTGCCAAGTATGATTTAATTTAGCAGATAATTCATGTGAATTTTGTTGGACACAATTTTAGGTAACCGGGAAAGTTCGCCCTTCCTTAACTCATTGTTCGAACTTTCCCTACTAACTAGTTTTTTTGACTCCTGTACATTACGACCTACATTTTTCGGGGTTTATAGCTGGAGTGTGGTTTACAATAGGTCTCCGCTGGTTTACAACAGGTTTCCTGTTTACCTCCCCGGCACTGATAAGCATAATGACCAGGTCTATTACATTTATAACAAGTTATTGTTTCTTGCCTCGCCCTGATGCTGTTAACCGGTACATTATACTTCCTATTCACATTCAAATTATTCCCTGTTTTCCTCACGTTGTCAGCATAACCTACATTATTCGCCCTTATACACATCTCATCCAGTTCGGAATATGTGCTCGGATTTCCCATAAACACTAGTTTATTTCTGGTTTCAGGATTAATTCCCACCTTAATTAATTCCACAACATCCCCTTTCATTTATATTACAACAAAGTACTTCTACTGATTCCTTAATGTCTATAATGTAGTTGGATAAGCTTTCATTATATCTTTGGGGACGGTGCAACCTTTTCAAATTTCAAAAGTTCACGCTGATGATATGGCACGAAAATAATTCAATAATATTTCAAGCATTAATTTGACCGTGACATTGTCCTGTTTTATTTTCTAATAGTTTCGACAAAAGAGCTCCCTGACTATGTGAAATCGCAATCTCCATAATATCCTCTTCCGTACATCTAGTTTCCTTTTTAAGTTTCAAGATTATTTTAAAGAATTCTAATAATTCTTGAACATTTAAATCCATCGCAGATTTTTTAACTCTTTCAAAATAACGCTCAATGGGGTTCGGTAGTTTATTATAACTTAAATGTGGCCGTCCCGAAACAAACACCTCATCTCTCATATTTTAGACCAGACTTATCTTTCACTTCCGGTTTACTAGCCTCTTCCAGCTCACCTTCTATTTCCAGATTGGAATCAGATAACTTACGCACCAAGTTATCAGATGTTTCCTTGTCAATTTTTAGGTTTTTTTTTTTTTAACAACAATTCACTTAATATACTATTCCGGTTTTCAACATGTTTAGCTATATCCTTTTCTTCGATTTTAAACAATTTACTTAAGTTAGTTAGTCGGCGCTGCCAATGATTTATTTTTGTTTCACACCTAACTATGTCCAATGTTAGTCCCTGTTCAATGGATTCCTCCAGTCTACTTCCTAATACTTGGGTTTCTAACTTAATTTTATCCCATTCCTCCTTGAAAAAGCGACCTTTCCACTCAGGTTCAAATAATTACTATTTACCATCAAGACTTATTAACTGCCGTAACTTTTTCCTTAAATCTATCACTTTAAGACTAGGAGACACTTCCACACCTCTTAACCTAATTTCATAGTCCAATTCCTCCTTGGTTAACAAGTCCACCTTAAGTGCCATTTTTAAAAGTTTAATATTAAACACTTTATAAATTTTCCAGTATCCAAGCCACTTATTAATGAACAACCACTAAGTTCAATTTTATTAAGGTTCACCAGAATAAAGCAGATTGGCGCACTTATTTGTATACTAAATGTTAATATACAAAATTTTTTGTTTTTTATTATGATGACCTTAAATATTCTCGAACTCATAAGATTTAAGTAGATACTGGTGGAAATTAAAACTGCAACCTTTTTAGAAATATTCAGGTTTATTAAATCAATCCAAATTTCAATTATTAACCTTGTATTTCCACCAATGAATGTTTTGCACAATAGTTTAAAATTACTACTTCCTTAGGCAAGGCACTTTCGATTTAACATGGACTCACTGTCCTCCAAATACCGTGTGTTATAAAATATAAAATAAAATAATAATCTTGAATAAATTTGTATGAAATAAAATAAATAGGCTTCTTCTCAAACTAATAAAATAAAAATTATAAACTTCTTTAAAATAAAATTCTCAAACAAATCTAAACAGTTCTCAACAGGAATTTTTCACAAGTTCCTACAGGATATGGTGCAGCACCTGCAGCTCTTAATTTTAACTAGAATCCCTATAATTTCAATTAAATTTTTTACGTTTGACTTTAAATAAATAACTCCCTTTACAATTTAGATATATATTAGTCCACACTCAACAGAATTTGATCGTTAATTTCAAAGTTCAATTCCAATTTCAAATTAATTCACTTCTTAAATTTTCAAATTTCAAATTTAGAAAAATTTAATAATTCAGTCAAAAGTACTTAGCTCTTTGGTCGTGAAGGTCTTGGAGTTCGGTATTAAAATAATCTATACCGACGGATCCTACGCCCGACACTACTTTTTAAACTCGCACTAAAGACTTTACTCTATCGCTTCTCAACTCGGAATGGAAGCAGAGCGTGTTTTCTTGGCCTGCACCGACTACGCTCCTGTTCCTGCAGGCCTGTTTGAATCACTCTCAACGCAGGTTCGCCGCCTAAACAAAAGATTGAGTCCACTGTAGACTATTGTTTAGCATTCACTGCCATCAAGTCAGGTCTAGACCAGATTCCAAGCGCGTTGTGCCTGCCGCTGGATTACAATATAAATTTACTTTTTTATTCCCTATCCATTTACAATTCTAAAATAAAATTTTATTTATTAAATTTTTATTTTTATTTAAAGTATACCATGTAATTGGTATAAGTACTTTTCCTATTAACTCGCTTTGTTCTCTGTGTTTTAAGTATAGATAATATTGCAAAACTTACTTTTTGTTGTAAATTTTGTAATAGATATTAATCTAACTTTACAAAGAAGTACAGACTTGAAATTTTAATTGCACCTCAGAATTAAATTACAATGTAGCAATATGCAACGATAAATAAACTTTAATGTATTATTGTAAGCTTCTGAAATTTTTACAATGGCCTTATAATAATAATAGTGTTGAAAGAATAATAATATTAATAATAATAACAGTGAGAAAACTCAGAATAAATAAACAGACATACATAGTATACTATAAAAGCTCATATGAAATTATACTAAAACTAAATATTAAAAAAAAATCATGATATTTGTCAGACTCTTAACAAAAAACCATGTGATGGATGGTTTGTGTCTTTTTCCATGTGATGTGATGGAAAGGTTTGGTTTCATAAAACGGTTGATCATTTTAAGTAAGCCTAAAATGAAGCCTGCTAACGTCACAAAAATTTGTTCACTGGAATTACAGTTAACAATGGGATGGTCGGAGCTACGTTATCATGCACTAATTCGAAAGACAGATTTCGTTAGCTGGGTTTCTTATCTGTTTTATAATTATACATTTTTTATTAGACAACATTGACAGCATTAAATCCACTGAATGACAGAAAGGTTTTTATTAAATGGTATCAGGATAACATAATACCATACATTAGACCAACCTTAATATTCTACTGATCTATCTCGCAGCTTATAAATGGTAAGAAGACAATAACCAAACCAACAATATAATAAGCGATATTTGGATCCCAGTTTTGTTGAACAATGAGACAGGGATAGCTGTTGAATGATAAAGGAAACAATATTAATGTGACAGTCTATCTCACCGCTTAAGTCAAAAACATGTCTTGGAGAGTAGTAATCAATATTCAACGATTTGACTTAAATTCATGTTATAAATGTTGGCGTATTTCCCTATATTCATCTCTTGATTTCATAGGCAATAAATTTTCTACATATAAAATTGTATATAAACAGAAAAGCAATATTTTATTGTTAATTTATTTCAAAAGTCAATAATCACAATTATGACAAATAAACCCGTACCCCTTAACCCTATTTTTATTATACATTTATGTTACTTATTTTGTAACTTATAACAAATAATATTTTGTAGCATTCAACACTACAAGTTAAATATTTTAATTTTCACAGGACGTCTTTGATAAATTAAAATTAGGTTATAATTGGACTAAAAATTATTCATTTTCCGACAAACAATAACCGCACTTTGGTATCGGCTTTTACAGACATGGCATCGCAAAATTCTGTTTCACGCACGGTGTTGAGAAATAATTATATAAAGTAATACTCAACGTATTTATCTTCCTACTGCTTTGAACTACTGAAGCAGAAATAACCTTCTTAGGTCCTTCTAGTATTACACTGGTAAAGCAATGAACCAACTCCAGTATAGACAGCCCGGGCTCGTTGAACTAGTCAACGCTATTTGCTCGTTAACGCACGGACTATTAACGTCGCCTTCAACATCGCCCGTTCTCCTCGAACGGGCATCTCTGTTACATGAGGCTCCGAGTTTAAAGCTTTAGTAGTTTTAAAACTACATCAGGACGCCGTTTTACCGTCAGTAGCCGCAGATGTAGTCTGAATTCAGGAACTTTTGTTTCATCAAACTCAAACCTGAAGTAGATCCACATCAACGTCTTGTGAAAAAAAGCATAAAGAGATATTATGTGCTCATCACATATGCTGCATGTTTTCTTGTTGCATTTTTATAGCAGTAGACCATTTTTCGTTTCAATTACGTTTTTGAAATTCATTAGATGTCAGTCGTGTAACTGATTTTGACAAGTTGGAGATTCTTGCAAATTTAATCATAATGTAACTTAAATCTTACGCACAAAATCTTCAACAATTTATAACAAAAATGTTCATTTTCTCAAAATAATCGCCAGGAAGCAGTGCGTACGATTTCCAATTGATATTGGTGATGTATAATGGTTTAACAACATATGTTTATATTTTATTCTAACGGTTGCAACATTTCTTCAGATTTCAAAGTAATAAAATATACCTTTAGCGTTATTCTGACGTTTCTAACTTAAATTTCATCTCAGTGTATTGGAATCGAAGAGCTTGTGCTCTTTGTTTCTCGTGATAATTTTAAGAGCTTCACGGAAAATCTAATTACACTTTGCTACTTCTAAAGGAATTATTTACTACCTTCGTAAATTTTATAAGTGAAGTTAGTACAATTTTATATTATTTATTATATAATATATAATATTATATATTATATAAATATAATATTATATATAAAATACTATATTATAATATAATATTTTATATTATATTATATAATATTATAATTATATTATATAATATTATAATTATATTATATAATATTATAATTATATTATATAATATTATAATTATATTATATACTATTATAATTATATAATATAATATTAAATTTTATATTAAAAATTAGAAAACTTTATTTAACTAGAGGTGAGTTATATAATATGTACAATATATTTATTTGTATGTTATAGAAGTTCATCGAAATAGGTAGTCCAACTAATTATGTTGCTGAGAATGATATAATTAATATTTTGTAAGAGGTTATACCAAGCTAGTACCTGGGAAACATTCAACAAAGCAAATAATCTCGCTCAGGTAATGCAATTATGTGGAACTATGCTTTGCGTTTAATATACGTAGTCTGTAAAGGTTTTTATTAATGAAACTTCATTTTTCCTTTCAAATAGGCTGGTTAATTGTATTGTAACTAGCTTGTAAACAAAAAATGTCATCCCCTCCCTTTTATAATTTTTTTTTTACCACAGTAGCCTATGTGTTTGGACTCTTATCCGACCATGGAGGAGTAGGTCATAGATCGGATAACCTAAAAGTCAGTTAAACCGAAAATCGTAAAATCTACTTCAGAAAACAACATTTTCTACACATTTCCATCGTTTAGTGATGCAAGAGTTATGTAACACCATTACAGTTGATTACAGTGATGGTGTTACTGATTTCTTATACCACTAAAATGTGAAAGTAATAGCCATGTAATCACAGTTGATCTTCAAATTTACTAGTTGACTAATAGAGTAAGTAGACTAGTAGACTAATTGAGGAATGATAATTCTACGTAGCCGTAGGTATCGTTTAATCAACTTTTAAATAAAGTAGTTTTAGAAAAGTAGTGAAGTAATTTCAAATATTATTTTTTAGGAACTATTATTTTAAGTAAAGAAGTAAATGAATTGTTGCAAGAGCTTTTTGGAGCCTATCTATGATTCAATTTACCCTCTCCCCTTTGCAGCCGTTACCCAGCGCACATCAACGATAAATGTTTTATGTTCGAGAGCCATTACCCATTTACTGTGCTGTGTGTAGTACACGGTGTAACGCGAGCCATTAATTCTATTACACCATATGCGTATATCGCACCTCTGTTTATATGTGATATTTTCTACGTCAGTATTTCTTTTACAGAGTAATTTCGGCTGATAAGGCAATGGTGTAACAGTTTATAAAAAGCAATACACATTTATGCAATTCTACATTAGCTGTAAATAGTTACAGAATGTCAGAGGTGGGTGTACATAAGGTCGTCACCCAGGATAAAGGTGATAGGAGACATTGATTAACGTTCATGTTTCATGTAACACGGTCAGTCGAGCGTGGTTTGTTCTTTAGAGGTGGTGGAAGACAAGGTAAATTTGCCACGTTTAGTGCTTTTATGTTCTTAACAATTTAAAACCCTTCTCTTAAACGTTAATAATGATGGAATTGTTAATTTAAATTAGAATAAAAAGAATGGTTCAAATACAAACGAATACTTTATAAACAGGGTTTTTTTCAACTATAATGCTGTTTTTATTATTTATTACTGCAACAGTTGAAACACAATAGATGTTATTGCAATAAACTTGGAGGAATGCATAAGTCAAGATCGTGCTTTTGTTATTGTCTTTGAAAATAAAAACGGCTACATAGTTATAGTGACGTATACAGTAATATATTTGTATTAAAGCGAATTCGTACCAATCCATAGCTATGCATTGTACCCAACTTTAACGTTTATCACTAAAATGGATTATGATATTAAAATAAAATTATTACTAGAAATATTTTATTGCAATTATAATATATTTTCAATAACTGTATTTCTTCGAAACACCGAATTTGTAATATAGTAGTAAAAAGTATTAAAATAGTGTGTTCAAGTAAAGGCTATTCCTCAGTTTCTATTCAAATGTCTTGTTAGATTAAACATTGTTGTCCAAAATGGTAAAGAGTACGTTCTATAATTTGTTTTGATATAATTTTATTCATTCTCCAACTACCATTTCACGTCAATAAATATTCTTAAAACGTGTTTTAACTGAAGATACATTTGTTTCCTAGACCATTTTAAAATTTACAATTTACATTTATAATACATCTTTTGTCTTTTCCATGGAAAATATATTTTAAACTTTCTACACATCGACAAACCAATCAAAAAAAGACAAGCTATGGAGTAAATATATTTTGATGAAACTGACGTAGAAACAGTTTGTGTACCACTGGAAAGTTTTATTATGATGTTGGAAGAATAGCTTTTAACAATCATATTTGAAGTTTGGTGATTTGAGGACAGTTTTCTCTACTCTCAAATTACTTAAAACGTGCTGGACATTGCTGGAGCAGACAACACAGGACGCGACGTTTGACAAGGGGTTTTATAAACCGGTTTTACGATAAATACGAGTAATAAAGGGTCGCAACCTTGACTGTACAATTTTGTGTGCTAGTCTTGAGTTTGATAAGGAATTGTTGCTGTTATCATTTTACCTTATCTGCCTGTAGTTGTAATCCATTTTATAGCTATAAAATTAATTTTCGTACGAGTTAAACATTTTTCTGGTTATGAAAATGCCGTACACTGTTGGATGTCTATAAGTGTGTTTTTTATGCATGTCTATATATTTACAAATTTAAAATAAATGCACTGTGGCTAACGACCGCACTGTAATAAAATATGCAATTAAACAAAATTTGAGTATTGGCCACCTTAAAAACCAAAGTATGTTTGAAGAAGAAAGTGATAATTAGGTATATTATAATTACAAATTTTCTATTACACTAATCCATGTGATAAGAGTTAGCTCTTTACTAAGGACGAAATCCTAGATATAATTTAATGATCCGGGGATTTCCCTCAAATGGGAAAGTAATAATTTTAATTCTTTATATACTACATGTCCCTATATTTTAAATGTACCGGATTTTGAGGGTTGGGATTAGTATAAGATTAGACACAACCCTATGTTATTACTTTAAAAGCGTATAAAGGAGTAAACAAAAGTTCTTACGACGTTTCCATAATACGTCTATTAACGAAACATTATAAAGATGATATAACATAAGTTGCTTTGGAAATTGATGCATTTACTTTCATACTGATATATGGCATTAGCAGCGTTTCAAACGAGTTTGTGCGATGATTTTTATGTAGTGTTATAAGATGTTTGCCGTTACAGTATTGCATTGCATTTATTATGCATACATAAAAATCACTATAGTATATTCCCTGTAAAACAATATTGTTCAACATCTCCATTAATTATGAAACTTTATATGAACAATTCGCCTTTTTCATCGACTTTTCCGATTACATTGAAATAAAAAAATATTCGGGTTGATGCAAGGTTTTTGATTTTTTAATTTTATTTAGTTTGAAAAAACTTACTATTGGTTTATGATGCTATTTGTTTGTGTGCGCAACTAGTAAAATGTTTGAATGAAATTAAATTAAACTTTATTTATACTAAACTACTTTGTAATATACTTTGTAATATATTAAATAGCTTTGTAATATAGCACTTAAAGTAAAAATGTGTGTGAAAACTATTAAGATAGACATTACATTTTAAACTCATGGAATTAACACGGTAAAGATAGCTTTACATCTGTAAGACTCAGTACAGTCCCAGGACCGAGTTGCATGTTTTAGTAATGAGTCTCCGTTCTGCTCCCTCTTCAACTAAACGAGCTTCCTCAAGCCTCCAGCATTTCCTGAAAACAATGTTTTAATCGCCTCTCAGTCTACAATATTACCAAGCTGCGAGGAGAGTGAACACGTAATATAAAACTGGCTGTGGAACAAACAACGAACTTGTGCTATTTTAGTGTCACTTGGCGAAACTTTACCTTAATTTTAACTGCAACCATTAAATCTGAAAGTGGAAGGTGGATGGAACTACGAGGATTTTATGTTGTAAAACTAAAAGTCGTACTGGGAAACAGTTTAACTAGATTTAAAGCCTAGCCAATGAAAAATATTTTGTACTGAAGGTAATGTAATGTTTTAAAGTATTTCAAGAATAATTATAAAAATTTATTCAATTAAAAATACATCAAAAATGCAAATACATACACGAACATAAGATAAATAAATCATTCATATTAACAGTTTCAAGTACTCAAATTTAATATTGAAGCAATTGGACAGACATATTGACGGATTGCTCATGCAAAACATGCAAGTTTTCATTAACATATTTCGTTTTTATGGAAGTTATTTTCATGGTGAACTTTATAGTGGGCTAAAATAACTTATGTAATCAGTTTCACCTCTCCAGCTCTTTGGTTTTTTTTAGAAGTAATTAAAACTGTAATTTGGGCTTTGTATCTGTTTAAATATTCTAAATCGCAATTAAACAAATCCTTTCTTATTGCACGTGCAGAGTTTCAATGAAACCACCATGGCAAGTTTCAAGTTTATATATTTTGAGAAATATTGATCACTCTCAGTAGTATTGTATCATGCTTATATATTGTATAATGAAAAGGTATGAAGTTTTTTTGAGCACTCATTAACATTTAACCTATTTTAACTCATAAAAAGCTAATGCAACCACTCTAGTAAATGGAAGCTAACAATTCCATCTGGACAGTGTCCAACAGCTTGAGTCTTTATATTTTTTCTAGCTCAATACAAAATGTTTTTAATTCAACTCCATTTGTATTCAGCTTGTATCTTTGAAGTATATTTTACGTATTTTTATTAACCTAGGTCAGGTGTAGAGTAAACTAGGAATTCAGAAAATGTTTAAATTTTACAGCGTTAATCAAATAATATATAACTAACTTCTACCTCGGTAAAATCAAAAATAAATTATATTAATTTATTTGACCTATAATAGGTTTCAAGTATGTTTTGCTAATTTACTCATTTAAATTAATTAGTAATTTATTAAATAAGAATAATTTACAAATTTTGATGAGTAATTAGTAAAATGTACTTTAAAATCTAAGTCATCTTTCAACCATAAAATCGTAAAATTTTTCTTCATTCAAAATAATAAGTTATAGTTTATAACTGGTACATACCTTAGGAATAGTTTAAAAGATATCTATAAGATATCACTAGTGGAAATAATGATTTTTTAATAAAGCATATTCAGCAACAATGTTAATATAAAATGCCAATTAAAGTATTTGAAAGACAACTCTAGATAATATATAAGATGACGTGACACGTAACTCATTATTTGATGAGCGTCTCTTACCAGTAAACTACGAACAACCTAAATAATCGATGTATCAACCAGGCAGCTCTTAATCTGTCACGTATATCACGTACAATTGTATGAGTGAGTTCACTCGAAATGACGTACGTTCATCGGTATATTTTGTACATTGATGCGTAAAACCTGTATTATCTTTCTACCAACTATTCAACTGCTTACTTTGTTACGTATATCACTTACAATGCTATGAGTCAGTTCTCCCGAAACTACGTACGTTCATCAGTATACTTTACACATTGATACATACAACCTGTATTATATCTCTACCATTTATTCAGCTGCTTACTTTGTCACATATATCACGTACAATTTTATGAGTGAGTTCACCCGAAATTACGTACTTTCATAGTTATATTTTGTACATTGATGCGTGCAACCTGTATTATCTTTCTACCAACTATTCAGCTGCTTACTTTGGTACGTATCTCACGTTCAGATTTGATGAGCGATTTTGAACAGATGACAACTCTACATAACTCAGTCTAGATAAGTATCTGCATAAAGCCTCAGTAAATTTGTAATACTCAAAATTTATGGTTACTGAATCCAAAATTTAATAATTGTTTAATTTTACTGATAATTAGCAATATTTGATTTGAGCCCCTTATTTGATTGCAGTTTGGTTGATTATATCTTTTCACTGGAACATCTCTAGCAGAAAAGCAAAGTTGCACTAGATGGTGTTCCTCGTTTTTTATTCATGGATTGTTCCAAGGACAAAGTCACACTTACATTAGTGATCCTTCAAAGAGCTATTCAACTAAGAACCATTTTCAGGTTGTAATGAGTTTTGAGTGCCTGGACATAAAACTCTTACGTCCCACGTCTGCTTCGTGTCGTTCCAATGTTAATTACTGCAACAGTATATCAATTAAATATTGGCATACGATTGTTACTGACATTCAATTTTCACTTTCCCTGAAACTGATGTTGCGTCACTCCTTTAATACATAACGTCGTGTCGCTTCAGAGTGACATGGAAGACGCTTGCTATCTAAAATCAGGTTCATGTAGTTATCTTGACTTACAAGTATGTAAGTTTTTAATAATAAGATGTTCCTTTTGTCAAACAAGCGTTTTTATAAATATTAGTAGCAATATGTTTTATATTTTCTATTATAAATAAGTTTAAACAAGACATTAAAACTTGGGAGGATCATTATTTTTGCATGGAGTATAATATGTTAGTTAATTATATGTTTGATATATTTCTATGTTATTCGCTATGATATGGTGGCGAGGAAACTTTACTCGTATAATATAACATTGATGGCAAACAGGAAAATCATCCGTGACGAAGGAATATTTGATCGGAACTGGAGATAAAACAAAGCTGTTGTCGAGTTTAATACTTGTATTTTTGTATTATAAAACTTGCTTATGCCTATTCGCTATTTTAGTTATATACGGTTCTGTACTGAATATCTTTATGTAAAGTTTGCTCACGTGTGGCTTACAATAAATAAAAATGGAAAGGCTCACTTAGTTGGAAGTAATTTGTGTATTTGTATATTTTTTCAAGATAATTGAATAAATGCTGTTTGGTGGTGATTAATTATTTCTTTAAATATTCTTATTTAAAAAAATTGATTTAAAAAGGGAAACATGGTTTTGGAAATTTGCCCTTTTTTAGTAGGATAGAGCGATACGTTTCGAGGACGTTTCGTAAACACCTTTGGCAAGTTCTTAGGGAGCGCGAAAATAACCTAGACTGTGACTGTGTGATATACTACCGTACTCGGCTTGTCCTTAGTGAGGATCATTCTTTTCGGATGTTGCAGGTTTGTTTCAGTGCAGTTTAGGACTCTTTTCTAGACTTCTATTGATCAGATTCTACTGTTTAGTGCGACAATCAGTGATGCATGGAGTTAAATGAGAATCTCAAATAAAAAAAGTTGGTGCAAAGACCGATTATTACGAGATTATAAGTTCCTTATATACTTAATTCATTTTAAGTAAGATGTTTAAAGTTTGCTGTGATGTGAGTGGATCATTATTTTTGCAATAAAAACACTTCTCATATAACTTTTTTTGAAGCATGAAATGTTTATTGTAAAAGAACCACGTCCAGCAAGTTATTTTTTTAACAACTATTAATCTTTCACATAAAATATCGGATGATTATATACTTTAGTTTTAACTGAAAGTCCTATATAATAATCAGGCTCACTCAATGCATAGTATGCAATAACATTGTAAAAATAACAGATCCAACAACAAGCTGCTTGACAGGTCTCATGAAGTAGCAAAAATTAATGTGAAATGTTAAATATTTTTGTCCAATGTTAAATGAATTAATGTTAAAATTTATTAACACTTGTCAGCATTTATTTACTTAAGTTTCCAATAGTAGCCACAGATAATGGCTGACTTTCATATAGCAGAGCTGTTGTCACTCATTGAGCCACTATAGACAGATTTCCCCACAAAAGCCCTTTACACTCAGTAATCCCGGGTTTTGACGGCTCACAGAGCTTTTGTCGCCACTTTCATCATTGAGATAGTTTGTATCGGCTTTGTGGAGATTGTGTGCAACAAAAACCTGCACGTGGTAGACAGTCCAACAATTATGGCACGGGTTTGTCAAACTCATCACAAAGGTTGATGAATGTATTGTTCCATATCTTATATTATGTCAGTGTTCCCTTAATGGTTTATGGATATAATACACACTGAGATCAATTACTTTTACAATGAGTGGTGTTTAAAAAACTATATTAGTTTCGACGCACTCTAATTGGTCATCTAACTATTTATTCGGTAACATAATACAATCTATGTTGACACGAAATAACGTATGTCCCATAGTGAGATGGTGCAGCTCTGTTATTATTAAGTATACTAACAGCGTACATCTACTTTAGCATTCAAATAGTTTCAGCTACTAATTAGCCTAACTATTTTGCTTTCATGATAATTCTTTTCACCATTTGGTTCATACTCTTCACAAAATTTTAATTACAGTTTAGACACTTTAAAAGTACCTAAACAATTTAATATAATACCTTTAAAAGGTATTATATTAGGGAAAAAGTTATTTTAAAATGAACTGGACGTTTTTGCACACCGAATTCCGATCTGCAAATAAAAAATAATGACACTTGTCAAAACATCAGTTACAATAAAATTATTATAAAAAAAAATAATGGCTGCTAAATAAAGGTAAATGCAACATTAAAGTATATGTGAAGTATATAGTCTATTTTCTTTGAATAGAATTATTTAATCGTAGTAAAATCTTGGATAAAATGTTTGAACATTAATTCATGTAAGTCAATTTCTACAACCTATAATCTTGCAATATTGAAATCAAACGAATGGCAATTCAGATTAAATCCACTGTACCAATAGTTACAAAAGAGTAAGTATAGACTGCCAAATGTTTATGGAAAACTGCTGAGTCTGAAAATAACAGGGCAAAGTTATGCCCTGAGCAGCTAAAGCGTATGATGTAAATAGAGCCTTGGGTAACTGCGAAAACTTCTCAAAAACTGCTTGGAAAATCATTAAACGACTTATCTCGAGATACAAATTTGAGCAAAAACACCAAAGAAATTGCAATCAGAATTGAAGACAAAAATTGTTGAAAATCAAGCTCAAGTAGCAGACGAATTCAATAAGTACTTCTCTTCCGTTGCTACAGTGAACTCGGCGTTCACTGAACCTCGGTTCGGCGGGGGAGATGCTGTTGAACCAGTTGCATCCATGGCTTTGGCTCCTGTGTGTGAGGGGGAGGTAGCACGTGTGATACAAGGGCTGAACTCAAAAAAAACGTGTGTGATGCCAGCGGGATGTCAGTGTGGCTTCTCAAACGTTGCTTCAGGCACATAGTGAGACCACTCACAAAACTTATAAACTTTTCTTTGGAAAAGGGAACTTTTCCGTCTCTCCTGAAGGACGGCCAAAGTCATCCCGATCTTCAAAAAGGACGATCCTTGCCTTGCAAGCCAACTATCGCCCAATCTCAATTCTGCCTGTGGTTAGCAAAATTTTTGAAAAGATTTTTTATGAAAGACTTGCATGCTTTTTAGAAAATAACAAAATTCTGAATCCAGAACAATTTGGATTTAGGAAAAACAGATCTACAGTGGATGCTGTGAACAACCTCCTGGACAATGTTGTCGATGGAATGGAAGGGACGAGAACATGTGCTTAGCATATTCCTCGACCTATCCAAAGCTTTTGACTGTGTGCATCATGAGACACTGTTGCACCAGTTGGAGAAATGCGGCGTGCGGGGGCTCTCGCACTTGTGGCTCGCTTCTTACCTCAAGGATCGAGACCAGTGCGTGGAGATCTCGAACGTTGTTTCAAACAAAATTAAAAATGACCCACGGTGTCCCTCAGGGCTCCATCCTTGGGCCTCTCTTGTTTCTAGTTTACGTCTGTAGATTTGAAATCAGTGATCCAGCATGGAACGCTGGTTCAGTATGCTGACGACACTACTCTCTGTCTCAAAAACAAAATCAACCCAAGATCTGGAAATCAATTCTTTCATAGAATTGACTGCATGCATTCAGTATTTTGCTGAAATAAACCTGAAAACAAATCAGTCTAAAACAAATGTCATACATTTTAGCCTTTCGACAAAATGATCACACAGCGCACCCTGCTGTGTTTGTGGATGATGTTCGTTTAGAGAAACTGATTCCACAAAGTTTTTGGGAATGTTCCTAGATAGAGGACTGACCTGGGCTGATCATGTGGACAATGTATGTGCTAGAGTAGCCTCAGGCATATATGCCTTGCGGCATTTAGCAAAGTTTTGTTCCCTCAGAGTTTTAAAAAATGGCCTATTTCGGCTTAATCCACCCACACTTTGCGTATGGAGTGAGACTCTGGGGAGGTTGTGCCAGAAACAAAATGGAAAAGAGTTTTCAAGCTCCAAAAAAAAGCGATCAGAATCATTGCAAAGCTGAATTATAGAGAGTCGTGTAGGGAATCTTTCATGAGCTGGGGTTGCTGACTTTGCCCTGCCTCTACATTCTTGAGGTGATCACGTACTGCAAATCAAAGTGTGATTTGGTTCGTGGCGGTGACGTTCACCAATATGGGACAAGAGGCAGGGACAATTTTCGAACTAGTCAATACAGATTGACGTTATCACAACACCTCCCGCAACAAGTTGGTGTCAGACTCATCCAACAAGCTCCCTGAGAGTATAAAAAAATTCCATCAATCAAAATCAATTAAAAACTCGTCTCAAATGCCTTTTGGTGTCAAAAGCGTTTTAATGTGTCGATGAATTCATGATGAGCCGCTGGGAGGTCTAAATTTGCACAGTATTTAAATAATCAGTTTGTATGTGTTTGCTCTGGATCTGGAGTCGGTATGTATATGTTTGCTTTGGATCTGTAGTCAGTTTGAATGTGCCTGAGCGAAATGTATGAATTGTAAGTGTGAATGTGTATGAAGGTATAGTTGGGACTATTTTATTTTTGTTTATGACGATTGCGATACAATGTTAAATTGTTTTTAAAATGCAATAAAGAGATTATTATTATTATTATTATTATTGTTATCGAGTAAGAATTTAGTTTTTAAATGTGTCATTTATTATTTTTCAATTGAATCTCTATAGTTATTATATAAATGTAAGAATGGTGAAATGTTTTGATGAGTTTAGGAAAGTACAAAACATGTTCATTCTTTCACTATCTACTCTTATTATATAAACCAGGGCTGCCCAACCTACGGCCCGCGGGCCGAATCCGGCCCGCGAGTCAGTTTTATGTGGCCCGCCTTGTTGCCAAAACAACCAAATTAGTTTACAAGCATTTGAAATATTAAATAAATACAAATTTTGAGAACCAAGCAGTCCAGCCGATTTCACGTAGAACAACCGTATTCATTTGGTGGAGTATGAGTGTTGAAAGAAGTAAAGTAGTTGCAGACAGATTTCACTGACTACGGTGGTGGCTGCCGGCTGGCGAATAGAGCGCGCGTAAAGCACGTCACAGCGCGCGGTGCGGGCGACGTAACCCCTACCCAACTCAAGGTCACCACTCGCCACGTAATTTGTATGTCCTATTATCCTAGTAAAGTTTGATAATTAAAATCAATGTATTCAATTTATTGGTGAACTTTTTTTATTGTTCCCTCAGAATTAGAGCAAACATCCAAAAGTCTGGGTTTATATTTATTTCTACTAAAAGAACCTAAAAACATAATATATTATAAACCTTTACCTAACAACTAATAAATAATAAGAAATTATAATAATCAGGAAACAAGGGCCAAATAACCTTAATACTCATATTTTGCACAATATTTTCTGGAACAAACCCCGGGTAATACGTTTTGTTTGGGGTTCCAAATCCCCTGGGATGTAGCCCTTGGGTAAAAAAGGTTGGGCACCCCTGATATAAACCATCGCTGTCATCTGTAATGGGTGAACACGAAATCCTATCCGATAAAACTCTAAAAAAATGTATAATGAACACAGGTTCATTTAAAACATGAATTTATCATAATTTATAGTAATAATAATAATAGGACTCACGCTGATTTACATCGTTAAAACCCGTTTTATACCTCTCGCTCAAAAACCATTATAAAGAGACTATTATTAGACTATACGTAAATACAATTCCTTCTTCTAAAATGTTTAAAATTAGGGTTTATATTACGTACCCTTAAATTTACATTTATTGAGTTTTGAGAAACTATAAACTAAAACATTCACATGTGTTTCTTAAGGACAGTCTTATTTGGAGCTCAGTTTACTAATACCTTATTCCTATCCTCGCCAAATAAATTCTCATGCGTTTTTGAGGTATCCCTAACGCTGAAATTTCTGTTTGCCTCAGTTTGAATTTTTACCAGATTCTTTTTATTTGTGTGAAACTTTGAGTGTATTGTACGGTTTTAAATTGAATATTAATACAAAGAGAAACATCACCTTGAAAATAAAGCAAAACATAAATAAGGTAAGTACTTTAAAACTAAGTGATTGCCAGATTATTGAAAAAACATAATATCACTTTTTTTATATAAGAGATCGATTCCAAAAAAAAAAAACATTGAGATATTTTGAATTATTAAGACAACTTGGCAAGAATAATCTATTTTATAAACAGACACTGTTAGTAAGAAACATTTTTCAGCTAAATTTCATACCAGAAAGAAATAAAATTGGTGTCGTATATTCAACCAACAGAGTCTAAGATACCGATGGACTGACAATCCACTATATTGTCGTCTGAGTACTGGTCGACAGACGCAATAACACCGCTGCTTGAAATTGTCTTATCAGCAACCTGACAGGAGTCGTAACCTCCAATCCGTCCCTGTTTTACGGCATTTGTTTGCTACAAATAACACGGATCAGAGCATTTTCCATTCAGTTTTCACGGCTATGACGGAAAAGTAAAACTACGAGTATAATTGGATTCCAATATTTTTATTTTGAGTACATTTCAGTTCAAGTATTTGTAAATGTACGTGTAACTAGTTTTAATCCAATTAACATACTGTATTATGACGTTCTTTCTTCACCTTCTCGTATCCTTTACCACGTTAGTTAGAAATCTGTTAATTTGAGCTGGTCCCTTTGTTATTTTAAGGAATCAGAGAGTTATGAATCCTTATTTGCGATATATGTTTTTACTTTTCTAAAGGATCACAGATTATCAATTTAAAATGTATACCAATGTGTACTATTATGATAAATTAGGTGTTTAATTTTTCTCACTTTCTGTAATTTCTTTGCTTCTTCGGCATACATCGATATGTTTCTTTGTTAATCCTGATAATTCACTAAACTTAGTGAAAAACTTATGGAACAGGAAGATACGATTATGTACGAGATGTATGTTATTGATCAGAAAACTATCATTTTTACCTTGACCAAGGAACAGTCCTCTTAGATCCTGGGAAATTGTAAATAATATATTTACTATTTGTTTAAAACATATATAATATTCTTTTCGTTAAAGCATGACAGAACGCTTCTTATACAAATAGAAAGAAAGAAAGATATATGCTAAAAGTTACCTTAACAGCCTCCCAAGTTGAGTAGCGAACGCGGCTAATCCTGAATTCATTAGATGCCAAGTCACATCTGACCCAGATTCACAAAAAATGTATGCATATTGGTAATTTTGTTAATGTTATCAAGAGTAGATCCGATGAATCAAACATTACCAGACGTATTGCTTGTAAGTTTATCCACTACATTTCTTATTAAATCCCACATTTAATATATTATAACAGCATTATATTAAATGCACATGTGCTTCGAGCAATTTACCTAATTGCAATGCACCATAGATATATTCTTTTTAACCGACCTACCAAAAAAACTCCTCGTATAAGTAGTTGTCACTGGAATATATTCCAATCTTCTCATCCGCCTTCTAATAAATGAACAGAGTACTATTTTGAGGCTCTAAAGGTGTGCGTTAAACATTTGTAATAATTACCAATGAAATAGGTCGAATTTCTCTGCAAATTTCCATTCTTTTGATAGAATTGGTCCCGATGATTTCGGTCAACTTGAATTATTTAAGGCTCGTGTGTAGGAATAATAAAGTCGAAGTAGATAGTATTTTGAGTAAAAAACAAGAATATTAGTATGATGATTTAAAAAACAGGAATATACATGAATTAAGCAGATGTTATTCCAATGTTTATGGTTAAGAGAATTAGAGGTTAAGCAAAATTTATGTTGGCTCTTCGTATTTCAGTTCACTCAGTTGAATATACCTTCTTGTCCCGAACTGAAAAATTATATATATATATATAATATATACATATAAACGCCAATAACAAAATTTAATTTCAGTAAATTAAATAAAGAAGTGCTTGCTTTGCTGAGACTATTCGGTGGCTTTTTCTGTCGTAAAGTGTGCCGGAATTAATTCCGACAATAATAATTTGCTTCGCAGCAAATTTATGAAATTTCTTTATCGTTTTTCATAAATCTTTACATTTATAAAAATTATAGCTTTAATATAAGACCATTGAAATATGAGCGTAGTTACATTGCTTTTAAGATTTATTTCAGCTCTCCGGAGAAAGAAATCGCTGTAATTCAATTTTTTTTGTTTATTGTGGAAAGAAATTAGTTATAGCTCTGATTATATTCGATACAATCAAAGGTTATAGGTGCAACCTAACAAAAGTAAACGCTGTCAAATTTATTTCGGTTGGATATGTGCTGCCTCCACAAATAGGGACGTTATTACGAAGCTAAATATATTAACAATGAAGTTTTCTAGCCGGAACCAAATGCATCCCTCCAATTATCTTTTAGTCTACATTTCCATAAGGTTTTATATGTTCAACTTATAAACTAATTTCCTGTTCATGTCAATCATTACAAAGTTTAATGTGGGGTTACTAAGGGACAACCCTGTTTTATTTAAGAAACTTTTCAACACCTAGTGTTGTAGATGGTTGAATAGTAAGGAAAAAAGGACTTTTTAAATCTTTTGATATAGTTTCGTGTTGCAAGGGTAATTAAACTATTATCTTGTAACTAACCAAATGTATATATTTCTAATAATCAGAATTGTCTGTAAATTATGTTCAATGTTCCATATTTTTATAAAGAGAAAAGTATTATTATAAATTTCGTTGGAGTGAAATCTTCCTCATGGTACATAATTCTATTTTTTTAGTTTTATAAAAACGTTTAAAGAAAATTAAAATGTCGGTTTTTGATTATTACTTAGGCATTAATACATACAAAGCAAATAGTAACAGCTGGTGACAACTACACAAATAACTGCCCTTTATCGCGTCGATCAAAGATTGCGCACTTTCCGGTCTAGAATTGTTGCGGAAACAAATTTTGAGGCTGGAAGGCCGGAGATGAGACAATGGCACTGGGCTGGTGGTTGTTGTAGTGGTATTGGCTGTTCGTGCTTTATTTATACGATAAAAACTTCTGGTTATAACAAAACATTCATACTGTTCTGTTCATCTTTCATCATCTAGTAATAAATAGTTCAGTATTAACAAGTTAACTTTAAGAATATATTATGTTAAAGCCAACACAGTTAAATATTATAAGACAAAATTGCCTACCGGAGATGCAATTTCCACTTTTCGAATCCTGCTGAGATTATGGTCATCACAAAACCTCTCCTACCAAGCCTATAATCAAATAAATAATATTTGATTAGACAAGATAAGTGCATTAAAGATAAAATTTATAAATAAAACTCTGCAAGTGTTTTATGGCGTTCCACAAGGATCGGTAATTGATTCAGTTTTATAGAATGTTTAAATTTATTAGCATCATTTATTGTTTCTAGTAATAGATTAAAAACCAGAGTTACATATTAATTGTAAGCAAAGAAAATAAATATCTTAATTCCATTTTAATCAACAAATATTTTGCTTACTTGGTAAAACAATGTTCTATATCTAAAACATGTATATGCAATTTCAAATAATGAAGATAATATCCCGTTATTAATGCTGCATTTATCGTTGTGGAATTGCACATAGTTTTACTTTTAGTTCAAAATAATAATCATGGAAAAATCCAGAGTTGAAAAGAGAAATTTATGTTCTAGGTATGACTAATAAAAGTAACAAAGCAAATAAAATTATTAAACATATGAATATATTTCATCTATAATCTAACAGAAATGTGATGGCGCATGAAATTGTGTAAAACGGCGTTGAATCGCAACTGTAATTCTGGTCACGTTCGTACTCTTGTTTTATTTTTTAACGATCAAACAAAATAAAAAAAGAAACACGTACACAAGCCGGTATGTGAGTGAGCACAAAAAATAAACTTTAAATGACATTTATATTCAACAATGGTTTTTTATACGATACGATTTGATAGGTGTTTATAACTGTCTAAAAACCATCTTAGGGTGACTTACTAATTTTAAAATTACAAAAGATTTAGAATACAAACTCTTAAATAGCACACTAATTTGGTAATCTACTTATACACAAACTGCAATCTTGATATAATATCAAGAGCAAAACTGTAGCCGCAGGACAGTGAAGGAAGCATTAAACTTGACACAGTCCTGGAAGCTTAACTTCGACATGTCGGTGCGACAACTGCAACTTTACTTGGCTTATATCAAGAGTGAAGACTGTAAACAACCGCAGGAGAGAGAAAGAAACAGAAAACTTGTCAGTTCCTAGAAGTTGAATTGTAAACCCAATAACTGCAATTAACTTGGTTTATATCAAGAGGCTGTAACAAACGCAGGACAGGAAAGAAGCATTAAATATAAAATGTAATTTCTCCCTTGGTGTGACATTTCACCACACGTAGCGCTGATGTTACCGCTCTGATATCAGGGTTTTATTGAGTATTTAAGATTATCCAGTTGGCACAAATTTATCTTGGGCCAGACAGCGGCGGAAGGCTGCGAAGATACTAAAACTAGGTTCAGCGTATTTTTCTTCTGGTTACTTTGATTAGCCATAAGAGCGCTACCCTAATACTTATCACTAGTATAAGAAATTAAGTGATATACAGTTAACAACTACAAAATCTGTGTAAGATATACCTATGCCCAGTCAAAGGAAAAATAATATGGTTTGATTAGACACATGAAAGTGTTTCATATGATTGTATTGATGGAACAATAGTGTGAAATAAAGCGTTATACTTTATTTCTTTAGTTATTAGCAGATGCACAGTCTCCTTTGATGTAAGGCCAAATTCAATCTTTACATTTAAAGTTCCAATTTCTAAGATCCTTGATTTTATAAATTAATGACGTTATTACTAAATATGACTTTGTTGTAAGTAAATAATAATATATTAGAAGTACCCCAACCAATCACTAAAAAAACGTTATCCACTTATCTTTACTTGCGGTCAGATCTCTTTGAATGGTGACATATTTCACACTTAATTAAAGTTTATTCTCGAATCTTTACTACTTTGTTGAAACCATGTGACCGTTTCTCGGGCAATCAGAGGACTGGGATTATCCTCCGAAGTGGTCTACTGGCTCTTCACACTAATAAATATGTAAATATATTTTGTATCGGCTGATGTATATTATAAACATGTTTGGTCCCTCGTAATTTTTTTAAGAGGGCACGGGGAAGATTAAGAGAGCAGATTTTTTTGCAACTTGATTTAAATTCTTCTATTGCTCGAAAGCATGGAGATATCACAGCAGTAAATTAATTTTTTGCTGATAGTTCTTGCTTAATTAGTCGAATTCTGGTCTTCAGCAGATTTGTGAAGGGAGACTCAGATCAGAAGTAACTGCTTCTGATTTATCGAGTGTACTTTATGTCTCTTTTCCAAGTTGTCAAATCAGGTAAAGCGTTTGTTAACGTCATTTCAAAATCTGGAGAATAGTATTACAGGTATTGACTTCTAGTAGAGTTTGATGGATCGAAATTGAATTTGAGAAAGGGCATTCGCTTGTCCTATGTAGACGTCACACAACGTGCCAGGTTAGGTAATACGTTAACCTGTCCCACTATGGGAGCTGAATGAGTCAATATTGTGGTTACTATTACAGTTTCCACCATTGTCTCATAATTTCCATCTATTATTTCATTATACATGCGTAGATGGCAGTATAAAATAAAACTGTAAAAATTCACAAGCTAGGTATAATTATACAAGTAAATTAGGGATATCAATAAGAAAACTGAATCATTTGTGTGATATGCCAGTCTTATTAATGATTGGCTCTATAACGGGAAAGTTGTCTATATATTTGTCCTAATTCCATATATTTTGTATAAAACGTAATTTTTAAAAAATCCCCTGCATTTAGTGCCAAGAGGCTTGGGCTCTACTAGCCCGTACGCTAACTTTCAGTACAGATACAACTTTACATTCCCAGAAATACACTAAGATATAATCCAAAATACTCCTCGAAATCCTATAAAAATCGTTGCTTACAAAACGTTCTCATACAAAAGCTATGTAAGGTCGTAACTTAGTCTGTCCTGTTTGATGCCGAATCACTAAATTCGTGTAAGATTGAAAAATAATTTATTACAATTATTTTTATCTACGTCGCCAAATATTTGTACGTATACAAAACAAAATTTATTTATTCGTCTTACACAGGACACGGGCCAGGAGGCAACATTAACATAATAAATATACACTTGCTTCATGGCTAGGTGTTAACATTTTTGGTAATTTTCACTTTAATAAAGCACTGAATAGCCCAAGCACTAAAGTTTTAAGTAACGTCACACTGCTGTTTGTGTATAGAGTATTGTGTACTGGGCTTGTTTCAGTTATGTCACTTTTATCACAAGTATTTTGTTTTATAAATAAGAGTAATTAGTATAGTTGTCACTAGGCAATGTTAAAATTTAAATGTATTTTATTTAAACATACAAATTGATAAACTGATAAAAATGGATATACTCTGAATGGGTCAAAAGCGTTATGTTAGAGGATATAAAATACACAGATTATTGTTTTTCAACAAACTGAAATAAAAACTTCAAAAAGTTACTTGAGTAATTTTATTCGTTAGAAGTATTTTAAATTAAAAAGTAACAGGATATTATTATAATTGTGAATGGTAAAATTATAAGCATTACACCACTTGTGCCATTTCAATGTAAAGGTACAGTTTTAATGTATATCGTGCTAAAACTTCTTACATTTACCACAGTCCCCAAGTGTGTTCCAGATTTACGGACAGTTTCAGATACAGTGATTAGGTCCCAGAGGTCGATCAGCTCTTGTCAAGTTATCGTCTCCAGTAGCTTCCTCAGCAAGTTTACGACTCCACTGAGATGTTTTATTCTCGTATCACGTTTCATTTCATTGCAAGAACTATAAAATGAAAAGGTAAAATGACACTGAATCTAAAACTAGACCATAAAAGCAGTGTGTTTTTATGATCGAGGGGTATAATAAAACCAGTAGACCTATCATTGTGAGTAGTGTCACATCATGTAACAAATATATTTTGTAATTCAGAAAATGACTGTCATCTATAAATCATTTTTCATGGTACTGTCATTATAGGTGACAGTCTTCTTATCGTTCTATTGTTATCTTTAAACTGTAGAAAGTGCCAAAAATTATCTTTTTATTAAGGATTTCAGGTGGGTAAGTTTTATCCTAAATATTTTTTTAAATATTTTATTTGATATCAATAAATTACTTTATAGTGAGTAGAAATGTTTTTGTTATTTTTATAAAACTGTCAACTAATATTTTATTTCAATTTTTGCATGCAACTTCGTTACCAGATGAAATCAGAGTACTCATTTAAATAGAACATAATTATTTTGATTATAAAATCATA
Source organism: Homalodisca vitripennis (assembly GCF_021130785.1). Classification (NCBI taxonomy): domain Eukaryota; kingdom Metazoa; phylum Arthropoda; class Insecta; order Hemiptera; family Cicadellidae; genus Homalodisca; species Homalodisca vitripennis. The sequence goes on along the minus strand of NC_060209.1, from coordinate 53,058,782 downwards.
TTGCCATTTCAATGAAAATTGATTTGGAATGCTTACAGTAGTAAAGTTTAATTAAACCTTATAAATATTTATATTTTCTATAAATATTTATATTTCTACAAATTCATGTTTTAATTGTATTGTAATCAGATAAAAAATAAAAATTGGAAAAATAATGTTTGATTTTGTTTTAAAAATATTTTATAGTAGGTTTTGAAAGAAGTGCTTTGAACTTTTTCATTATACAAGTTTATGCTACAGTCTGAGAGCCAAGAATCCGACTTGTAAAAGCGCTTTAACTAGTTATTCGAGTAATCTATAAAGCAAATTCTCTTATGAATCTATTTTTTAACCTTTGTTCTTCTTCAGTTCAAAAAACTCTCAAAGTTAACAAAATAAACGCTATTAAATGTGTAACGATGTACTCGTCAAAGTTAAAATGGACGACAGAGCAAGTTGTGCGTCAAACAAAAACGATATTATAAATATCCGACATGCATGAAAATGATCAGCACAGGCACAACCATGCCATTTCAAAAAATAGACGCACTGTACTCACAAGCCTTAATACACCAGAGAAGATGAGTGACTGGAGAAAATATCGACACTTCCGGTGGTATCGCGGCACGTCATCTGAAACAAAGAGAAAACCATGTCGATAGTTGGGAGGAGAGAAAAGGACAGACGTCTTTGATCTTTTGTTTTAGTTCTTGGCCTCTAAATTATAGTGTATGTTTTATTTTCTGACGTATTTTCTAATGTTACAATTTATTTAAATTTCCTATGTATACTTAGCACATTAGGATTGAACTCGGTTGAAATCGCCTAAAACAAAATCATGACGATATTAGCCATTTATCGAGACAACTTAAGATTCATGAGAACGTGGTCTCGTCAGAAGGACATCTGCAATACTAAAATTAATATTAATCTGCCAAATAAAACGCCAACCAAGGTAAGTTACTTTACTATTTACAACTTTACTTTATATTACATTCAAAATTAAATGTCTCACATAAGAGTTAATTTATAATACGAAAATATAAATTTTACTAGGGCGGGCGAGGTGTTTCTCGGCAGCATGATGGTCAGCTACAACGTTCTCGAGAGAAAACATTAATACGCGTGCCAATTAGGTTATTAATCCGCCAGTAATTTAATTCTAAGAACATCGGATGTAACTTACTAACGATTAACAGTGTTGCGAATATATTTTATTATATAAAAATACAACTAAATACCGGTACAAGGTGCGCTACAGTCCAAAATAATCATCCATTTTATTTTATTAAGTGTATAATATCTATTTTTAACGAGTACAAACATATTCCCATAATATACTATTCGTTTTTTTCAGCTGTTGTCACAGTATGTAATAAAATGTGGAAGGAATCATTTTAGATGCCGTTTAGACATCCATTGTTTCAATTATAATTCGATACAAAATATTAATAATAACAACAACGAAAACAAAAATTACAATAACATTTCGTTTGATGAAATTTATATTACTTCAATTGGAATAATTCATCCAATATCTATATTTGTATGGATTCTACGAGCTTGAAACAATTATTGTCTAATTAGATTGACATTTTTGCTGAGCCTGAAAGTGTTATTATAAATTCAAATATTTTATTCATTATATAATGGTTTTGTTTTTGGATTTTATTTGTTCAATTTGTCCTATAAAAGGATGAAATATTTCTGTGGGTGGTAAATTTCTTACTGCATATTTTACATAGCAGACTTTTCATTTTCTTTGTACTGTCTTTGTAATTATAGTATTTAGTGAGAAAGAAAACTAACCATAACTAATTCTCTATTATGGTTATAAACGTTTATTGTTTAGTTTACTTTGTTGGAAATATTTATGTAATGTACTAAATTACTTCTTGAGTGAATATTTAGAACTCCCTTTTTTGTTACATTTGGTTTTTTGTTGGTTATAAAAAATTATACATTACATTTGGAAAGATTTCAATAAGGGAAAAACGTCTATATAATGTATAAATTTGGTGTATATACATATACAGAGTGCAGAATTCCCGCACGGGCTTGATAATTCCCGAGAAGTTACATTGTAAATGTTTTAAACTTTACACCAGCGTCATTTTTTAAGGATTGGGTCTCTTCAAGTCGGTTTTGGGCATTGTGCTCTACTAATAGAGTCCTTTAATTTGATTTTTACTCGATATATCCTCTAATTAAAATTCCTTCTGACTTCTTGCGGGCTCTTCCCCTGACATGACAAAAAAAGGTATTAACTTCAAAAAGTTGATTTATAGGTGCAGTAATGGTGTACTGAGTGTTATTGCTTTACCTGTCGTTCGGGAATTATTAAGCCCGAGCCGGAATTGTGACTCCTTTTGTGTTTGTGTATATATATATATATAGTTTTAACAAGTAAAATTAAAAATTGTATAATGGTTTTACTTCATTCCTAAGTAGATGATGGATCACAAGCTTAAACTTTGTTCAAGTCATTTATTAAACTTCGTGGAAAAGTCAACTAATTTAAAAACAAAAGTTTCTTTCTTAGTGAAGTTCTAACCCTTTAATACTTTAATAATAATAAATCTCACAGAAAAAGGGATCAAACTTTTATGTATATGTAAAATATCAATATATTTATTTATATATATATCATCATATATATATATATATATATATATATATATATATAATTATAATTATATATTAAAAAATACATATGATTCTTAATATTTGGATTAGTTTAAAATATAATGTTGTGTATTATTAGTAATTCTTTTGGGTCATTAGATTTAGAAATCGGTTTATTTCAGTTAAAAAAAATTATATTGTTATCGGTTTATTAATGCCGAAGAAGTCTTTACTACAAATTCAAAAGAAGCAAAGTGTAGTTGAATATAAAATTTAATCGTATAATTTCCACCTATGAGATATACGAACTAACCATATGTTGACAGTACACTTGTTACACTATTACTATGAAAATAAGTTTTTTCACAATCATCTAGCAAATGACATTAATGTTATCGATGTGGCTAGATATATTTAGGAAAAACAATTAATATCGATGAGAAAACGAGATAATTAAAATTACTAAATATAAAATCAAATTATGTTATTAAAATGTTAGAATGGGACGAGCGTCAAAGATCAGGTGCTAGATTACAGTTTCCTCACTCAGGTCATTCCGTGAACTTTATGGATAAAGAAAACTAATTTCAAAGAAAAGTTTTCTTTAAAGAGAGTTTAATGAATGTTACTCTGCCAATGATCAAACTTTTAATTAATTGCAGATTATATCTCTTGTGAATATCCTTGAAATAAAACAATGATATACATAAGTCCATTGTGCATTACTATTTAATTAATTTATATGCACTAGCTGTTACCCGCGGCTTCGCACGCAATTTTTAGAACTGAAGTCCTTATAAAAAGCAATTATGATGTAATATAATGGGAGTCCTACAAACATTTAAAAATGTCAGGAAGATCAGGTAGATATTATTTAAGTTCGTGGTAAATAGTATCAGAGTTTAACTTAATTATTATATCATTTTTGGCACGTGTAGGAGCAATTTGGTTTCAATTAATTATATACATAACGTCACAGCTGAATCTGCCTTGTAACCCCGATCAAGAAAACACAAATCTCGGATCACACAGGTCTCGGAAACTTACTTTGGTCAAAAAGCGAATATTTCCAGTCCTTGTCATATATTTCAGGTCTAAGATATTTCCAGTACCATAGTAGAGTTTGCCTTGTTGTCCTGACGAAGAACAAAATTATATACTTACGTAGGACCGAGATGCCTACTTCGGTTAAATAGTGCCTACTTAAAACCGTTTAAATTCACTTACCTACTATGTTACAAGTTAGCTTGCCATATTGCCTCGATTAAAATACTATATACGTTCGATTATATAGTTCTCGGAAATCTATTTTGGTTAAAATCGTGTTGGCATGGTTGAGTTTGCTAGGACTGAAAAGCCTATTACGACCTAGGGGGAAGTCCTACCTACTTCTTATGTACTTCCGGTATAAGGGGGAAAACCTTATTAAGGTTATGCAACATTCCAAAATAATCGTTATTAAAGTTTTGCGTTACACTTGTTTTTTGGACTGTAGCCAGGGAAAGAATGAATCGTTAAGGTATATTAGTATTCATTTCTCTGACTTTCCGTAAGCCATTGTTAAAATGTAATATCATAATGTCAAGGAAGCCCACCGGTTTAAAGTAACTTATGTGAAAACATTCATAACTTTGTTCATTAAGGTTAGTTTTATAACAGTATTTAATGCATTAGATCATTTTAATTCGTCACTGGCGCAATCTGGAGTAAAATTGATGTATTAATGTTTTATTTACTATCTGCATTACAATAATTGATAAAATTCAAATGTAAACAGATGTTTCAGAAAGTTTGTCGAACTATAGCTGTCAACAGCTGTCAAAATACGTTTCGTTCTTATCATAACATTCGAATGTAAACAAACTATTTTTTCAACTTGAATTCGACTTTATTTGGTGAAATTAATGTGTTATGGGTGGTAAAAAGCACTCTAAGTGTTAATTCAGACCAAAAGCTATACCTGTTCCAAATTTCAGCACAATCCGTGTAGCAGTTTCAGCGTGATTCGAGGACAAACCTCCAAACATCCAAATATCCAAACATTCAAACTTTCGCATTTATAATATTAGTGGGATTACTAATACAATAATAGCACATACGCAATAATTAATTACTACGCTTTTATTGAATAAGAGACTTTTTCATTTTTTTTATCTTCATTTTAATATCGTTATGGAAGTGGTTCCTGATTATATTATCAATATTAATAATAATCCAATAATAAATTATTGTACAGATTCTGCATAAGATGGACTGGTTCCTTTCAATACATTAACTATCGATAATGTGTTTTGATAATGTGGAGCAAATATTTTAAAATTAATTAGATTTGAAAGAAACTTTTTTATACTGAATTATTCACATATTTTTTTAGTTTAAACGTTGTTTTCTATTTTGTAATTTCGTTAATCAAAATATGTATGCTGGAATTGTTTAAACTTAAATGACTATTTCCATAATATTGTAATTGAACTAAAAAAATTGTTACTTTTATGAAATTTACAAACACTTACTCAACTGAAAATTTGTTTTCCCACTAGAGGAAAGTAAAGGATTTTCTTTATCCTTGCTACTACATATTGTTAGGCTTGACCACCACGCTCAACCTACTTTACCCGTTTAGATTTTTTTTAAATAGGGATGTGTCAGAAATCAAGTATACAATGAACATTCAAACATTGCACACTTAAAATATCGAATCAGAACTGGGATTGAATCAGTTAATCCAAAAGTCCTGATCAAAAGTATGGGTGGAGACCAAAGTTCACTTGTACGTCTGCAAGGCGATTCATAGCGCTCAAGCCGAGCTCAGAAAACTAATAAACTATTGTAATTGATTTTTAAACCTCTTAATATCATTCTTGCGTTAAATTGCGAACTTCATATTACTGTCAAATAAAATACCCAAATGTTTTATTGTATGGTGGCATGTTACATTTAAACACTTACATACTTACCTATTATCATTATGTTGTCCAGATATTATACAATTGTGATTGTGGCTAATCAAAGTAATGTTTTGTTCATTTGCCATCACTCTGGGTTTTTAAAAATGATTGCCTTTGTCTTCAAGGAATTTAGTTTTATAGGGTTATTGTAAAAATATTTCACCATTAAGTCTAGGTCAAGCTGCACATTTCACATAGCTGAATTAATATATCTATTTATTATATAAAACATTTTGTCATCTGCATATTGGAGTACTATACTATTAAATTTTAGACTAGCTAAATCATTCACATATATATTAATAAAGAGATAAGAGATGAGAGAATACTGCCCTGTATTGACCCATATTCTTGATCATATTCACTACTCACATTACTACCTATAGTTGCCATTATTTTTCTATCCCTGAAATAATAATTTAGTAGGTCCATCAAATATCCGCCCACTCCTGTTTTTATAAGGTTTTCTATAATAATTGTATAGTCTACCAAGTCGTAAGCCTTTGTTAAATCAGTTGCCACTGCCAATACAAATGTATTATCAGAGCTCTGTTTATTTCATTGCTTAACACTTCCAATAAATATATGGTAGATCTGTTAGGCATAAATCCATATTGAGCACTATGAATGATATTATTGACCACCAGATATTTTTTTAACTGTTCACAAATGAAGTGTTCAAATATCTTAGTTATAGCCGAAATGGACCCAATAGGCCCACAGCAATTTAAATTTCTTTTGCTTCCAGCTTTATGTATTGGACGTAAATGAGTTAATTTCATATTTTTAGGTACTTTGCCCTTACGAGTGATGGCTACAAATCAAATGTATGAAAACGGGCTGGAGATAGTTTAGATTATTTTTGATATCTTGAGGCTGAATTTTGTCTGGTCCCGGGGCTGAACGACATTTAAACTTAGTTACTGTTTGTTTAAGCATTGTTACATAAAGTTCAAGCTTAAATTTTGGCTTATATCATAGTTTTCTGCATAAAAATCACTCTCAATATTGATATGTTCACATGACATTTCTAATTTGATATCTTCAGTGAAAGTTAAAAAAAATCTTAACTCGTTGGCCTTATTTATTATTTCAGAATTAGTATTTATATTAAAGCTTTCTTCTATGCTCTTTTCAACTGTTGGCCTTTTTTCTTACTAATAAAATTATTTATTATATCCCCGATTTTCTTGTATTTATTTTATTTTCTTCTAAGATATGTGAATAATATTTCTCTTTAGCTAATCTAATTTTACTAGTAAAATTATTTCTAGCCAATTTTTAATAACCTCATGTTGTGAATATTATATTTATATTTTTTCCATTGTTTCCATAAATAATTCTTATGATCAATCAATGCTATTATTTCATTATTTATCCAGGGATTTTGTTCTTTTTTCTTGTTGTACGTAATTTATATTTTTGATTGGGAATAAATAACGTAGAACCTATAAACACATTTCACTATACGGAATTGTGTTTCGTACTTTATTTGAGAACAATACACTCAATAATCTTCTGAACCATACATATTGGTTAAGTAACATACATTTAAATCTCCTACCATGAGAAAATGTTTACTTTTTTTATAAAATCTTAGCTTAAAAATTGTTCTAGTTCGTTATTAAATACTTTTATATTTTGGCTTGGGAGCCTATAAAATAAGCATAATATTAGTGTTTAATTTCGGATCCTTTTTCGATTTACCTTTATTTCGTAAGATATAAATTCAAAGTCCATATTTACGTCTATCAGTTCTAAGTAATCTTTGGTAAAGATTAGGATACCCTCCTCCTCTACCTCCGGGCCTACACTTGGCTGTTGAGTTAAATTTTATAACCGTATTGAATATAGGCTACTTTTCTCACTACATATATTGATTTCAGCTAACACTATCACATCTATAAATTCTTGACTATTATTCAAACTCAACCGTAATGTATCCCAATGTTTTCTTAGGCTCCTAATATTAGATCAAACCAAGTTTAGTTTTAAATAATTTTATTGGTTATCAGTCTTGATCAAAGCTGTAGTCTGATCCCAATCTGAAAATGGTATAAATTCATTGTAAATATTTAGGTTAAGTTGTTCTAAATCCATGCTTATTTTTTATTAAACAGTGGAAAGAAAGAAACTTATATGTACGAAAAAAGTGTTTGTTTTTGTGTAGGCTACTTTTAAGTGATTTGTCCTTGAGAAGGGCATGTATATGGGTGGATGATTCTTATCATATATGTTTAGACTATCTTATCCAAGTCTCCTATCTTAACTATCCTAGTAGCTCGTGACTCATTATATTTCTTCATGATCATTTTATTCCCATTGAACCATATATACTTGTAACCAACTTTGTCTTCCTCTGCTTTAGCCTTTTTCATTAGATCAGAAAAGTATGGCGTAAGATGGTCGATGAAATAAATAGCCCTTTCTGGATGGTCATTACTCAACAGAGAAGTACTAGGCTTAAATTTACGTGACTTACGAACTACAGAGTCTCTGATGGCTCTTGTTGTACACTGTACGATGATCGGCGCTGGCGATCTAGGAGAAGGAAGTCTATGGGGTGTTATATCTTCTTTTTTCAAATCGATGTTCATTTTCCCTAGCAGTTTTGTTATCTTGTATGGAACGTCCTCATTTTCGGAGTGTGGAATATTTGTCACAATAAAGTTTCTGCACCTACCATATTGCTTCTCACACTCAAGTTCAAGTCGCAAGTCTTCCATTTCCACCGAAGATTAAATGAGTTGGTTTCTATCTGGTGCACTCTATCAATTAAGTTGTTGATTGTATCCTCTAGTTTGCTTACCAAAGTGACAATGGTATTTATTCTTGACGAAATTGTCTCCTCTTGCCTTTTAAACATATTTTCAATTTTCTCCTGGTATTGGATTTGAAAAAATTCGGTAAACCACGATCTTGATCCTAAAATAGCAAAGTTTCAATTTTACAACAATTCAACTAAGAAAAATGTTTCTCATAAAGTAATGTCTATATCCATTATTACCAAGCCAGATTCTAACCTCAAATCGAGCCACAAACTGTAAACTGTCTAATATCAATTTAAACTAATGTTATGACTTGTTTTCATTTAAAAACTTATTGAATACGATCTGAGGTCACCCACGAAAAACATTATACGTCCATAATTAGTTTTTAAATTATTAAAAACACCTTTAGAATGGACAGCAAGTTGAAGTACTAGTAATTAACCGCACTGCCATAGAGTAACTGTGGCATCTTGTAACTGTGAGATAGAGTAACTGTTTGATAAGATTATAGAAAATAGTGATGCTATATCACGTCTCAATAAACAATACCAGTTATTATTTCCTTAATAAAGCAAAAAAATGGTCTTATTACTCGGTTATGCAACAGTCCACACCACTCGTTCATGTATAGAATTTCCAAACAACTCACAATAATTTTTATTGTTTTTGTTCTCTTAGAAGAAGAATCCTACAAATTGCACTTAGTCCTAAATTGACATCGGCGCTGCTTCCTGAGTGGCAGGATAATTTACACGGGTAAAGTTGTTTGTGAGCCTCCCGTCGAGATCCCTGAGGAAAAAGGGTTTGCATTAATCTCAGTCATGTCTCCTTGGAAAGAAGAGGAGGTCAGTTCCGAACCAGCCTATCCAGTCAAAGTAGACAATGGGTGGAACATAGTTGTGTTTAAGCTAACAAATACAATAAACACTTAGTGAGCCCACCAATTCTACCAGTCAACCCCCGCAGTAGACTAGACGTGCCGGCCTACTCTTTCACTCCAATATCTCGACATTTGTGATTAGTGATGTGCCGCTGCTGGACATCCATAGAGGACATAAACCAGCCAGAAGTTAACTCTCCTGGGGTAACAAATTTCCTTTGTTTACCAAGCCCCTAAGGTTCTGCAGTTATGTTTGTCAATGAATTCATGCACGTGAAAATTTGCTTCATATTTAATAACAACATTTTAAAATAACTGTTATTAAGCATTAATGCTATTGAGGATACTGTCATCACTTACAATCTTTGAGTGTACATATATAATTAATTCACCTGTTCCGTCTCTGTTTTATATGTATTAAACACATGTAATCAGAAAGTTATTGGAATGAAACAATCTCAAGACACAGAATATATTATTATGGTAATATTAAAATACTATTTTTGTCCAAATAATTTATGGAACTTTATACATATGTATTATATAATTTGAAATTAATCAAATATCGAGTTGTTTATATTTTCCAATCCAAACCACTTTTGGAGCTAGAAAAAAGTATTATAACAGTACATTTTGTTAATACACTACGTAAATATGAACTAAGTACTTATTTTCACATGGCGTTTATATAATTAAAAGTATTGATAGTTTAACTCTGCATTTAAAAATTTTAAAAAATAATTTCTGATCAACTTAGATTTATGTTTTGTTTCTTCAAAGAAGAAATATCAAAATAAAATATTTTAGGAATGCTCTACCTGTACTGACTGCCGTATTTTACAGGTAGGCGAGGTGCGTCATATCCGCATACCACATTGTCGGATGATACGTCGATAAAAAATAGCAATGGGTATTGATTTCTTTTTGGTGTGACAACCAAACCAATTTGCTTCCCGACGGCCATAGCTCAATACATTAAAGCACTCCAACACCTTTGCAGCACTTTGATGAATTATAATATACGCAGTAAACTTAAGTACTGAATGTTAAAACAATTCGCATATTCCTATATGACGAGATTTAAATGTAAATTATAGTAATGTAAACTTTAGCATTGTTTTACGTGACTCCAATTCCAAATTCTATACTTTTTGCTTTTTAGTCACTCGTCTCTCTATGTTCCTTTACTTAATTCAGCCGGGTTTAGGGACATTAAGCTGACAGTCAACAAGCTTTCGTTAAGCTTCTCTTCTTATGACAAAGTTCAATATTTTTCCTTTGCAATGCTAGGAAGCGGAAATTGTATTAAGGAACATTACAGAAAACAACTTCAGGATTTGAAAAATCAACAAAAGTACAAAGTTAGTTGGATAAAATCTTTAAAATCTAACATTTTTTCAGTTTTAAGTAATAATACTATTGCATTTACGGTCAAGGTATATAGTAATCGTTAATAGAAAAATACAGAGAATATTTACAAATGCTATAAACCTCTAAAAAGGGCTTAAAATAATACAACACTAATCTATCGTTTACGCGGAATAATTATATGTTTGTCAGTAAAACTAACATTTTTGACAAGACAACCAAAGAAGTATACTATAAGATATCAATTTAAAAGTTACTAAACAGTTTAATACATATTAGAGATGTAGCCTCGAAATGTGTTTGATAAATATGTATAACACAATATGTATAAACCTTTTAACACTTTTTTTAACTTTTATTTTTCATACTATGTACATTTCGAAATCTACAAATGTACAAGATGAAATCTCAGATTACAAAATGTACATAGTATGAAAAATAAAAGTTTAAAAAAGTGTTAAAAGGTTTATACATATTGTGTTACAAGTTTAATAGAATTAAAATAGTTTTATACTTTTAAAATCTGGGTTTAAATATTATGTTAGAATCATAATATAAATTGCTTAACGCATTAAGCGGTGTAACGGGTTATCAAATGACTAAACATAACGTAACAAACGGGTTATTGCACATACGAATGTACAGACAAACGGACTAAACCTATGTACCTAGGTTTCAGTCTCTAGAATCTATACAGTGTTATCGTATAGGTGAACTGACAGACTGACAGAAAGGCAAAAACTTTCTTTAAGGAGGCCATGTCGGGTTCTTAATAATGAGTTGTTTAAAGTTGGCTTGTAAAGACATTCTGGAAGACATTAAGTTAGATAATATGCCAAAAATTGTATAAATGTAACTCTTTCATTCCATTTAGACTCTTAATAAGACATTTTTAAATCTGTAAATAATGTTATTCACAATGAAAACTAATAACGACTGCACGATGTAATATTGCTGCCTTAACTAGAACATGATCTAAAAACACGAGCTGTAGCGAGGTCGAATGTAGAAGTAATATGTAATATCGATCATCCCTATTTTAGTTGATGGGTTCTGTCAAAGGCTCTCTCTATGATCAAAAGCAATCGCGAGTATGACACGGCCTGTAATAAGAGAGCAAGTGTTGATGACGTCACATCACACGCTATACTATCTCTACCTTTGACAGTGAACCCACTGACCCATCACAAGCACTTGGGAGCTCCACTCGTACAACGTCAGTTGAGCTTTGTCAAACACTTGCTGAACATCACCCGAAGTTACTCACTTTTGCGAAGCTTTCATGCAACGGAATTTTTAAGGGTGCAAAACAACTTTTATTTCTTTTGTTTGGTTTCAATATTATTTGCAAAGCAGCGAGAGCCATTCGGCCTTCACTATGCTTTATCACAGCATCATTTTGTTACCATGGAGATTCTAGTGCGACTTGAAACCTTTTTATAAAACTTAGCAAATATCACCAGCCTTCTGTTCAGTCGTTCATAAACATTATTGTAACTGTATTTCCTTGTTGGAATACATCTGCAGTTACTGAATCTAATTACACTATAACTCGAAGACCCTTTGGGAGGCAACTAACACAGACAGTTGAGCTGGGACAAGTACTTCGCGTAGCTCTCTTTTATCAGTTGGACATGCCTACTTGTATATTTTTATATTATGCAAATAACATAACAATTTACAGATACTCTTTTAGAAGAGTCGCAGCTTTCCATCTGATGTCCGCAACGCCAAATAGGATTATGTCATTTCCTCAAGATTTTAGTCTTTAAACTACAAAATAACACGTTAGTAAAATCTGGATTTGTGGGAAAGCATATCAATTAAAATAATACCTAATGGGATTTACAACTCGATGAAGAATTTTAAACATAGTACTGACCTATGGACTGTATAAATGAACTAATAATAGATTTTATCTGACGTCAAATATTAGCCCTTGTAATGTGGACAAGATCTATATGTTTCACCATTAGGATTCCAGATTAAAAGATATTAATAAGCAGGCGACTTTGTCAAGACATTTTAAAAACGTCAAAACCATAATTTACCTAACAAATAACCGGCGCGTACGGATATATCTACTGAAATATTTTTTTGGAAATCTTTAAACTTAAGTCAGTTTTGCACATGAAAATATCAGTAAATTAAAACAAAAAACTTTAAAATAAATAGCAGTTCAAATAAATAAACAAATTGTCTCTTTTAACGAGTAGATTGTTTTTCATATTTTTCAATATCTGATTTAAGAATTGATTTGGATATTTTGTGACTTGGATGTATCAAAGATCATTATTTAATTATTATTTGATTGATTATTGCTTCTATTAGTTCTATCATAGTGGTATAACTTTAATGTATGAACATATTTCTTCATTGATATTTTTCTATTCCTTTTTATCAATGAAACGTGCGTCGCTAAGTTTAATTATGGCTGCGGCTTTGAAGAACATGTATGTACTGTCTACTATGCAAAAGGAATTAGTAGGTAAACCGAAAGCTTTCTTTTATAATACCGCACGCATCCCTTAGGTTCACTGAAACTCTTTGTGGTTAACTGCACTATATTTGCGTTCTCATACATTGTATAAAAATGTGATGGTCAAAAAAAGACGTCCTAGGAATACATGCTGTTTCTAAATGTTGCTGTCACAATAGTAAGGTTCATTTCTTTCATGCCCTGAAACGTGTTTGTGTATAATGAGTTCATTCATATTTACATAAACTACGATACTATTTGAGAAAGACGACATAAGTCAAGAGTAAGAGAACAGTTAGAATACCACTTTCGAAGTTGATTAACTTGTTTAAAGACTTCCTAACCCGATGCTACTACTCTTCATGTTATACCTTGTTGCATCTATCGAATAGATTTTGCACAAGATTATTGTTCGGTATTACAGAGCCGTCACCACAATAATGTCTGGAATTGAGACGTCTTACTTAAGACATGTCTACGACAGCTGGACAGTCAATAGAATGATCACGCTGAGTAGTTTGTACTTGACACCGTTCAGACACTGGCTGTCTGGGCAAATCCAACGTTGTCAAGGGCAGTAGTCTTTTCAACTAGGCTATAAAAGTCACCTTATTACACAACTTGTTTATTAGTTCTGGTTTTAGGAATGGTGAAGGAACTCAAAAATTCTCGATAATTCCCGTTTTTTAGATGTTTTACTCCACCTTGAGTCATCACTTATAAATATATATGAAAACTCTTCATAGTTATTTAACAATTATAAAGTAAATTTCTTCTCTTGTTTGATGATCAGAACAAAACAATATATTGTTTTAGTCGTATATTAAAAGGACTACATATCACCAAAGCAGTAAAATTGAAACAAACTTTAGTTGTGATTATTACCTTATAAATAATTTTCGATAAATAATACACTGAAATCGTCTAAACTCAAGTGAGTAGATAGTAATATGGGGTTCCTGGCGCACTTTCGGAGCCGACCGAAAAGCAATGTAAAATACTGTTCAATGTACCATAAAGGAAGCTGAGAAATAACACAGCAAATCTCAATGAAAAATTAACCGAATCTACAGTCGTTCGTCTCCAAAAGCGATCGGTACATTACTATCTACTCTGTGGAATGAAAAATTAACCAAATCTACAGCTGTTTGCTTCTACTTTCTTAAGCTGTGCTTTGTAAAATGTTGTCAAATCTGCTACGAATAAAGGATTTATCTTAATAAAATTTAATCAATTTAAAACATTTTTACTAAAAACATACTGTACTTTAATAAAAAACTTTTCTACTAAATAAACAACATGAACTCACCAAGCTCTCTTCAGTTTCTAGCATTTCAAAAACTTACAAAGAAAGACAATTTTAACGAGTTCAACGAATTACCAAAACATTTTAAAGAACAGTTGATACTTTCCTTAAATGATACAGAATTCAAAGAACTTGTAAAGTCTTTTGCAGAAAAAACGTCTAATGGAGTGTTTTACTATCGGCAAAAAACTAAAAAAGTAAGGGATTACATATTTAATATAATTACGAAAGATATTGAAAAGAAAGTAAAAAATAAACAAACAGAGAGTTTTCATCGTTTTTTTATGACATTTTTCCCATATTATACGTTCTTTCAAGATAATCAAGACTTAATTGATGAATTTCTTAGGAATTTTTGTGAGTATCAAGATTTATCAACACAATTCATTAAAGAGCATTATAGAATTTTTCTTATAGAATATAGCCACATTTTGTGTGAAACAAAAGGTATTACTGTAGATAATATTCCATGTGATTCCTATGAAGAAAGACACCAACTATGGTTATCAAAACAGTACTATGACGTGGGGAGGGACTGCAAGTTTTAGAGCACAACTGAAAAGACTTTATTCTACAAATTTAATTGTTATAATTTCTTTATCTTTAATAGTCTTCTTTCCAGTAACAATCAAGTGTAATTTTTCATTTTTGTTTAATTCTTTAATCTTTTTCTCATCCAAAACAGTCAAAAATCTGTTCGGCAAGTGTACTTTACAATCTTCCAACTCGGCAATTATTGTAAACCCGAATTTATCCTTCATTTTCTCCAAATTCAAAATTTTGTATTTCTTATTTTCTTCCAATTCATTTAACTTCTTATACTCTTTAAACTTACATTCTCCAATATCATTTAACTCTTTCAAGAACTCCATTTAAATAGAAAAAATTTAAAGACGGAAAAAATGAAATTTGCTAACAATCACTCGAGAAGTCGAGGGAATTGCCAACATCTTCATTGTTTGACGAGGTTCTTCATTTACTTTCTCCAAATGTACTATAAAATCATCGAGGATTTCTAGCTTAAAATCGTAGACAAATTCAACATCCAGATAATGAAAAAATACAGGTAATATCTTTTCATAATAAACGTGTGTATCGATACCTACAAACCTAATGTATTCTTTGAAAAGGAAAATAATTTTGTCAATGGTTCCAAGAGATAAGTAAAAATTTTTATTCTGTTTTCTAAATTCTGTAACAAATTTTGTTTGCTTCTTGTCTCCATATTGCAATTTTGTAAGCAGATTATTCAAATGTGTTAATTTATTTCGAAATTTCTTAGGTTTAGGTCTTTCGTACAAAATTAAATTACAATCTCTACAAACTAAATATTTTTTATCAATAATTTCTCCTCTATTATAACACTTGTAACAGTTGGCATTGTACTCTTCCATTTAAACAAAAAGATTTTTTTTATAAATGGAAATTATGGAACTAAGTCTGCCGAGATATAAATTTTTCAGCGCAAATGTTTGTGTTTACATTTCTACAACAGAGATAAATAGAAATAATTTCATTCTATTGTACAACTATTTAGGATATTATGTATACGATTATAAAGATTATTACGGGAGAAATCGGGATTTTTCAGTGGCGAAAGAGTATATTTTTGAAATATTAGAAGGAATGAAAGAGAATAATATGAACATCATTAACTACTGAATTTCTCTAATATCGTTCTTAATCACATCATAGGCTAAAAATTTCTCAGAGACAACAACAACATAACAAATCGCGTTTGTAACAGCTTTTTGAAAATCCATATTGATAATTATATCGTTCTTTGAACCAGAAATATTTGTCAAACTCTTTGTTGTATCAATGACATAAATAGGTCTATTCGCTAAAAATTCTTTAGGATTGTAATACATTTCCTTATTATTACAGTAAACTTTCTTAAAATCTTGATACATCTGATACATGATTCTGAAAAGACCTCCGGAAATGTTTAAATTTTGTAATTCATCTGGATAATAAGAACCGTTCAATTTTACTCTGATATTTTTTACATCCAAACTATCAAACTTTGAAGGATTTTTTTCTTGATTATTCTGTCTATCTGTTTGAAAACCGATGATAACGAACTTGGGATTGAAGATATTTCTATAAATATTTGTGATATCGAACGAATAAGTTGTTCCGGAAATACCTTTTTGTTCAATACATTGCCAATCTAGAAAATTAAACATAATGTTTTGACTTTTTGTAATTTCATCAATCAACCTAATTTTACTCGTGGTTTTATAATCAATCATTGGAACTCTAATAAAAAAATCTGTAATTGTTATTTTTCCATCAACAGGCATAACATTTCCAGTTGCAGTCTTCAGAATCACATCATCGTCTTCTGCTCTTATAAAACTTAGATAAAATCCTCCTTTATAGATCGGAATAGTAACATTTTCAAAAAATCCTAATCCAAAATGAGATAAATTTCCAGCTGCTTCAAAAACACCAAATTTAAAATCTGATTCAAAGCCATTAGAAGTTTGAGAAATAACATCACTTTTTGAATACGAAATAGTTCCTTTAATTGTGCTTAATTGGCCACAGTTTTCGACTTCTTCTATCAATTTATTGTGTTTTCTTACTTCAATCTTAGAAAATAAAAACGGTATAAAATTATCGATTAATCTAACATTATCAGTTCCAAGATATGCTTGACCATCTTGTTTTGTTAAAGTTCCAGAAATATAAAACTGGAAGTTAGACGAGCAAAAGTTATCTCCAAAATCAATATTAAACTCAGTTCTTTTATTCGGTTCATTCAAATGTTGTTTACTAATTGGATAGAAATTTTTAAACTCCGCCCTTTCAATATCACTAGCATATTTTCTGTAGTCCGCCATTTAATAAGAGAAAATTTAGAAATTTTAAACATCGTGTATCATTTTTTCATCGATCTAATGTACGTTTTTATAAGAAAAGATATAAATTTTAGTAAAATAATTAAAAAGATTAGAGTCATTTTTAATGATCTACTTCGTCATATTCAGGATTCTCTTCCTTAAATTTTGCGATCTCGGTCACATATTTCAATAAAATCTGCACAGGATAGTAACCGCTATCTATAATATTGTTCCAATCAACTGTATCTTTATTTTCATCCAAAAACTTTATACTCAAGTGTTGATAGAGACAAAGAACAGACATATGATCTTTTAATTGATAATGTATATTTTCTTGAATGAACTCTGATGATAAAGTTTGATATTTAGCAATGTTATACCAATTCAATTTGTTTACGTATAATCTCATCATATCTTCGGATAATTCATATTTTTGAGAAATGTCATCCCAATGTTCTTTTTTCAAATCTCTTTCGTGTTGCATGATAAAAAGATCGAAAGCACTGTAATGTCCCGCCATCTCTATTTATTAGGAAAAAATTTCAATCAAGTTTTTATAAATTGGCTCTTTTTAGCGTTACATTCAGCACATTTTCCAGAAATTCTCTTAACTCCATTGATGTTTGCATAGTATTTTTATATCATTTGTTGCAGTTTTTTCTTTACATCTCACACAATATATGAGCGCCATTTATATAAGGAAAATTAGTCATCATAGCCGCCTAATCCATTAAATCTGTTATCAATATTTTCAAAAGTTTTATTAACATCTTCTTTAAATTTATTAAAGTTTTCTTCTAGTTTATTTACTTTATCGAGATATAAAGAGTATCGATCATCTATTCTTTTAAGTAATTCATTATTATGTGTTACTTTCTCATTGAAACGTGTACCAAAATTTTCAAAAAAGTTTACTTTCTCATTGAAATGTGTATCAAAATCTTCCAGAATTTTGTTAATTACTTCACCAACTAATACATTAACATCATTTTTATATGTATTAAAGTTCTCTTCTAGTTTATTTACTTTATCAAGTAATTCACCAACATCGTCTACTGATCTTTTACTTCTTTCATCAAGTTTTTCATAGACTTCTGTTGTAAAATCTTTAACATGCTGTTTATGATTCTCATAATTTTGTTTTAGTTCATTAAACATTTTAATAGGATCTTCTAATTGAATCATTACAACAACATCAAATGGATTAATTCCTTTACTAACACCGCTAATTCTTTTTCCTTTAAAATCTAAGGCATTTTTAACATTCGGATCATGTAAATCAACAATATCGATGTTTTCTGATAATTTTAGAGGTTTTAAAATTTGTTCTTTAACAACAACATCATGTTTGTCAATACCAGGTCGAACACCGACAATTCTTTTTTTATTAGCCAAACTAACATAATTCTTTTCAACTTTGATCGCTTCAGTAATTTTATCAGCTTTTTCGATGTGAGACATTAAATTGGTAAATAATTTTTTTACACCATCATCAACTTCTTTTTCCAATGTTTTTATTTTATCAGCAACTTCATTTGAACTCATGAAATTTGCAAGTTTGTTATCATATTCTGCTTTAAAATCTTCAATCTCGACAGCAAACATATCTGAATCTGGAAGGTTTTGTAATAAATTTTCTAACTTGTTATCAAACTCATTTCTCAAACTATCAAAATTCAAACTATTATCTACATTTTGAATAATTTGTGTTCCAAATACGTCAAAAATATTTTGTGAATCCATATTTATTAAGTAATAATTTGTTAACAACTTCTTTAAAATCTTTACCAGTACTCAGTTCATTCAAAACAAAAACACATAAATGACCACAAATTGGGGGATCTTTATAGTCTTGAATCTGAGAATCATTGTAGTAGACGCTTGATTTTTTCAAATATTTAATCAATTCTATAGGTGGTTTGTCCTCAATTCTTCCATACGAATCAAAATAACATGCATTCTTATCATTTTTATAATAACAAATCCAATGCGTTCTACTTCCCATAATAGAGTCTAAATTCACAATTCCACATTCAAATTTCTTAACTTTTTCAGGTAATGTATCTCTCATGAAGATTCCTCTAAAATGTTTAATATTTTTGCAGATTTCTTCCAATTCCCCGAATGCTAAAGGTTTAAATTTTTTTTCAATGTTTGATTTCACGTAATTCAAAGTTTTTTCATCTAATCCAGATCCTGTAACATCTTCCAACTCTTTATCTAACCAATTTAAAATGTTTCGAACAATAGGAATCACATCCTTTTTAACGATTGGAGCAGCTTTACGAACATAAGGAACAACATTTTTAACAACTGGAATATTTTCTCCAAAATCTAATAAATCTTTCAAAAGTCCACCATTTTTAAGTTCTTTCAACTGATTATAAGAAAATTCTATTCTGGTTCCTTTATTGTTTTTCTTATGTTTTTCGAGTTTATTGTATTGTCTATTTGTTAAAAATATCTTATCTTCGCCATTTTTTAGTTGATCTATTTTAAATTGAATACTAACGGGTATTTTCTTCTTAAAAGCGGATTTTATTTTTTCTTTCTGATTTTTGCTGAAGTTTACGTTCACCTCCATTTATATAGTTAAAATTTCAAGTTCTCTTCGATTCCCATTCCTAGTTTTCTCTTCAAAAACATTGCTCCAGCTGTTGGAAGCGCAACAAATCTTTCACCTAAACTAGCATCTTTTGATAAAAATCTATCCATTGCCTTATCTTGCAAAACTTTATCTGCGATATGTCTGGAATTTGTGTCTCTATGTTTTGCATAAAAAATATCGTGTTCCATAGCAGCTTGATCTAATTTATTTATACCAGGATCTCCTCTTTTTAGTCTTTTTTTCGAGTTTTGTGCCAGGCCCCAGATACTGATAAGTTGGTACGTGTAATTCAAAAGGTAAATTGTTGATAAAATCATTCAAAAGTCCACTACCCTCAATCATAGATGAACTTATTGCCGGCAAAACTCGTTTTAAATATTTAATTCCATCAGGTTTTTCAATCATTTCATCAAGTTTGTTCGAAATAAAATCTTTAATCGCTTTCTTTTCGTTCAAAAAATTGTTGTTTCCAGCCTTTTCTTGAGCATAAATATAATTAATAATTCCATCGAGTTTTGTCAAATCGTCGATATATCTGTATTCAATCTTATTATCACTGTATTTTCTCACACCTGATCCTTCGATTCTTTTTTCCCAAATTGGTTTAATCAAATTGAGATATTTTTTACCTTTACTTGACTTTGGTTTCTTAGTTGATGGATCATTATTTTTGTAAATTGAATCAGATTTCCATAAAATTTCAGTATACTTTTTCAAGTCTTCTTCAGAATATAAACCGTCTTTTGGAACATCAGTGCCTGTTAATAATCTCCATAAACCTTGAGTTCCTTTATATGTTTTTTCATTAATAATGATATCATTATGCTCAAAATTCACGGGCAAATTTCCAATCATAAAACTTTTCTTTTTTCTGTCCCAATACAAACCAAATTTATCATCCTTTGCTCTAGGAAGAAATTTTTTACCAATTTCACCAATTATTATATCCGTTGTTCCAGGACTTATTGGTTCAACTATGGTAGAGTCTTCAATGATTCGAGGTCTAAATGGTGTTGAAGATGGTAATTTTGGCAATTCAAACTCAGATTCTGGTATCGAAATATCAGCAAATTGTCGTACAACTGGAACCAAATTCATCAAATTTTGATTATCGCTTAAAACATTTTCAATTTTGCCCTCAACATTTTTTATTGCAGATGTTACAGGTTGATTAATTTTTTGAATAAGTTCTTGTTCTTCTTCATCCATTCGAATCTGTTCTTTAAATTCTTTGATTAATTTCTTTTCTATTTGATCAAGTTTTTTTGCTTCTTCTGAAGTTACGTTCGCCATTTATTTAGGAAAATTTTAAACGTGGAACGTGGAAACGTGAACACGAAACGTGAACACGGAACGTAAAACGTGAACGTGGAACGTGAAACACGAACGTGAAACACGAACGTGAAACGTAAACACGAACGTAAAACATGAACGTGAAACGTAAACACGAACGTGAAACATGAACGTGAAACATGAACGTGAACGTGGAACGTGAACGTGGAACGTGAACGTGGAACGTGAACGTGGAACGTGAACGTGGAACGTGAACAGATTTACCGTTTTTTCTGTTATTTTCATAATGTAAATAAAAATTAAAGATAATATAAAAATAATTGTAACAAATATTTTATCAAGTAGATTTGTCAGACCACTGAGCAGCATTTATATTAGAAAATTTATTCAGATATTTACCATTTTTAGGCTTCAAAGTTAGATTAATAGTTAAAAATCCGTAGTCTTCCTTCCAAATTTTATCACATAACTCAATAAAGTGGTTAAAACTCATATCAGATCCCACATAATTGTTATAAATCTTTCTCGAATAGTGATCATCTTGCTTAAAAATACACAACATATTCAGGTTATTTCTTATAACTTGTTTATCAACCTTTGAAAAGCATTGAGAAAGATAGATACAAGAGATATTTTTGTGACGGGACATTACGAAATATTCCTTAATAACGTCTTGATTTTCTAAAATACAATCATCAAAAACGATTAACGAATTGGGTTTACATTCGCTTAACGGAACTATGTCCTCAGAAGCATTATAAAAATGTGATATTTTTTTGTTTAAGTTTTTCTCAATATTTTCAAATCTTTCTTGTAATTTTTTATAGGCGTCTTGTTCTAAAGATTTACTAAAAACATACAAATTGGAATAAGGAATCAACCTATTGTAGATAAAATTCAATAGTAAAGTTGTTTTTCCACATCCACTTGAACCAACAATTAACAATCTGATTGGTTGATCTTTCTTATTTTCTTCAAACGTTTGAAGTTTTATCTGATCTTTTTGCTTTAAAAATTTCTCCATTTAAATAGAAGATTTTCATCTTGAAGCAACGCTTGCGAAAATGAAGCTGTTCAAGTTGACTTCAGAAAGCTCTAAATTAGTTTTAAACTTGGAACATCCTATACACTTAGAGGAAGAATCAAATTATTTTATCGGTTTAAGCGGTTTTTATTCTGACAATTTTGTAATAAATATTAGTGAAAGTTCTCCTTATTGTATAGGATTTAGTGAGAAGAAAATAACAAAATACTATGGTTTAAACAAAGGATATTATACTTTCGATCAAATAAAAAATTCCCTTAAAAAATTATCTGAAAACATTCAAACAATCAGATAAATCTTTAAACTTTGACGAAAACAAGTTTGAAATGCAAAAAAATTATCTCTCTAATAAAATTCAAATAAAATCACCAGTAAGAATAATGTTTTCAGCAATTATTGTAGATTTGTTAGGGTTTGTTCAAGAAACTATTGAGCCAAATCAGGTATATTTAGGAAATAAAACGCCAAAATTTAGACCGTTCGATGTAATTGAAGTGCACTGCAATCTCGTTGAACCTAGTTTTGAAAATCATACCGAACATTTACACAAAGAATCTGAAATTTTGTACACTTTTTTCCCAAATGTTGCTTATGGATCAAAAATCAGTGAAAAACCGAATGAAATCGATTATATTCCAATTAGAAAAAATATTAAAAGAATTCAAAAAATCTCTCTAACTATACAAGACTCTGAGGGAAATTTATTAAATAATGAGAGTAAAACAACAATATATTTAAGATTGTCGAAAGAATTATGAATCAAGGGGAGCTATTGAATAGCTTACCTTCAAATTTTCAAGAAAACAACTTTTGAATGTATAAATTACAGGAGTCTATCCCATAGACCCCTTAACAATCTTCATCCTGACCCTGTTTTTTATCAATGAATCTAGACTTTATACTGAAATAAAAATTACTAGTTAAATTTCTTTTCTATCTAAATGGAGTCAGTTGTAGACCTACTCAACAATCAACTTACATTCAATAATAAAGACATTTGCACGATTGTTGACGAAAATAATGAAATTTGTTTTAAGGCTAAAGATGTTGCAGAAATTTTACAATATTAAAATACTAGACAAGCTATCATAAATAATATTGATAATGACGAGAAAATAGCCTTTAAATATATAAATTACAAGAGTCTATGCCATAGACCCTTTCAAAATCTTCATCCTGACACTATTTTCATTAATGAATCTGGATTTTATTCTTTAATACTAAGATCTAATAAATTAGAAGCAAAAACCTTTCAAAAGTGGGTTACAAAAGAAGTTTTGCCAAGTATTCGTAAATTTGGTGAGTACAAACTTGAAAACAAGATTAAATATTTAGAGGACGAAGTTAAACACTTGCAAATTAAAGATGAAATAAAAACGGAAATAATCGCAAAACAAAGTGTAAAAATTGACTTAATGAAACCAGACCTTGTTTGTAAAGATTTTGCTAAGAAAAAACACCATGTTTTTGTATTAATTAAGAAGAATCACATGTGGGAATATCCTTATTACGTTATCAGAGCTCAAAAGAGAGAAATACCGAAAAGATTGAAAGAACTTGAAATTGATTACCCAGAAATGGAAATTTTATTAAGACAAGGAGATCCAAATAGTATAAATCTCTACAACCAAATGAAAGAATCTTTGAATATTTTATACAACGGAAATCATTTTACTACAAATATGGCAGAATCTCGACTGATTTATAGAATATCTAAATTACACGATGAAAATGTTTCTAAATTTTACTAAAAACTCTCGATTTATTATATTTTGTTTGTAAATGTTTAGCATAACTAGGTAACCATCGTAGAATTTTTTTTTCATATTCACAAGGCGTTTCGTTTTTATAACTTTCGCTGAAAACTTTTTTAGCACAATCTTTGCAAAAAGCATCTTTTCTATCTTTACTATACTGCCAGTTATTAAATTCAGAAATATTTTTAATTTCTTTACAAAAGTAACACTTTTTCTCTTCTAAAGTTAATTTGTTCATTTTATCATATAATTCCTTACAATAACAGTCTTTTCTATTCTCTTCTTGACACTTTGTACATTTCTTTTGAGACTCCATTTATATAGAAAAAATTATTACACGATGAAAATGTTAAACTCTTAACTTATGATATTTGGTTTGTAAATGTTTTTGATCATTATTTAACCATTTTATAGTTCTTCCACATTCACATTGAGTATCTTCATAATATAATCTATGAAGATTCTTCTTTACACAATCTTTACAATATGAGTCTTTCTTATCTCTACTATAGTGATCACTATTAAACTCTGAAATGTTTTTAGTTTCTTTACATTTAAGACATTCTTTATCTTCCAAAGTTAATTTTTCTATTTTATCATATAATTCTTTATGATATTCCCTTTCACAATCTTTGCAATTATAATGCATTCCATCTTTCCTATTTTTATCTTTATAAAATTCATTTAAATCTTTAAATTCTTTGCACTTTGTACATTTCTTTTGATGCGCCATTTATATATAGAAAATTTATATTACAGTTTTGACTTCTTCAATTCATATTCATAAAACTTTCCGGTTATTTCTTCATTATTTAAATCTTTTATACTATAAGTTACAGGATCTGTGTTATTAATTTGATAAATCACAAAGATTTCTCTTGACCAATTGTTCTTATATTTGTTCGAAAATGTTTGTTTTTTACTAACAATTCTTACATGATCATTGACTTTAAATTTAGTTTTCGTGTGAATTTCTGATGGAACATACTTAAAAACCGACTCTAATAACTCTTTTTCTGCATCCTTATCTACGTCTTTCGGTTTCATTTTGATTGTGCTGTGAACTGTATCGTTATAATTGTTTACGATTTCTTGAAGAATATCGATCCATTTAAAGTTTTTATTAATCTCAAAAATTACTTTCATTCTCTCATTTTGAGTTCTGTTATATCTCTCTACAATACTTGATTTCTCTTCGTTTTCAGTATGATAAATCTTAATGTTGTATTTCCTCAAAACATCGTTAAATTCTTTATTTTTAAACTCTAAACCCTTATCTGTATGAAGTAGGTTAGGAGGTTTGTGATTGATCCTTATGGCATCTTTTACTATATCTTCGAAAGCTTTTGAAATATCCTTGCCGTTTTTTCTTTTGATAGCTCTTGACCAAGCATATTTTGAGAAAGTATCAATAACATTTAACATATACTTAAATCCATCATTTTGATCTGAATAGTTAGACATTATAACTAAATCTGCTGCCCATAAATCGTCAATTCCTAATGTTATAATTTTTCTCTTTTTAAACTTTTTTCGTACTGGTGCATGAATTTCTCGAGCTTCAATCTCTATCTCATCTTTAGTCTTCAATTCTTGCTTAACAGGTTTTGGATTTGGATTCTTTATAAACTTACTCTTGTTTGTCTTACATTTTGAACATTTTGCAGCGATTCTATACAATCCATTTTGAGTTTGAACGATTTTTGAATCTATATTTTTCGTTTTCTTTTTACACTTGTGACAGTGAATTAAATCATCTTCCATTTACATATCAAAGTTTCCAAGTTTATTTAATTCGTCTAATATATCAGATTTTGCTTCATTTTTATAGCCATACGGTACTGTATCGATCTTATTTTCTAGGACAATTCTCTTATCATCTTTAGCGTTCAGTGCCAGCTTGTTTATGGTAACAGTGTACAACTCATGTTTATAACTTTTGATGACTGTCATCTCCCTAAATTCTTCTTTATCTTCGAACAAACATCTCTTCAAGTTTTCGATATTTATTGTTTTATTTACAACGCTTCTCTTAATTCCTTTACACCTAACTGGGTTTTTATCTAGATATTTGTACGAGTACATCTTAGACCTTAAACCACAAAATTCTTCTAAAACTTCGCTATTTAACTCATCTTTGAATTTCCCTATTACCTTCTTATTTTTAGTAGTGAAACATTCATGATCTTTTGGATAATCACTTGTATCAAAGTCATCTATATTTTCTTTAATAATTTTAAAAGGATCTCGTTTCAATTCTAGAAAATAACTGTCTGTATCCATGTAACACAGATTCAAATCTGGATCAAACTTCTTTAATTTGTTGTAATAAAACTCGTACATTAGCAATTTTGAGAGGTCGAGAACTGAAAATCCTATGTAAATCGGTTTGTTAAATTTAACCTTTTGTTTGTACATGTGACTCGCTATACAGTTGTCGTCAAAGATGTTAAAGCATTTGAAATTTGTTTTCTTACCTTGTTTCATTGAAAATTCTTCATTTCCAAGCTTAATATCACATCTGTTTCTCACATTTTCCATAGATTTTCCAAAAACTGAGTTGTTCATCAGCTTATAAAAGTCCTTTTCAAAGTCGCTTGTAGCTTTGGTTCTCATGTTTGTGTTTAAAATCAATGTATTCTTTCATAAAAGGCTTCTGATCGAATGCAATAACTCTATTCACATGTTTCAAAATCATACCTTGTTCCAAATAGAACTTCAAATTTCTCGAATGAACAACGTATTCAGTTTTATCCAGTAGAGTTGTGCAAAGTTTGTTTTTAAAATGTTCTGGAGCAAGAGGTAAATCCTTGTGATGTTCGTGTAAATTTGTTGGATATCCAAGATCGACTTCGAGAATATAGCCATAATCTTCGTCGCCAGTGAGTTCTAAAATTGTTTCTTGCCACTCTTCTTTTGTATACGTTTTAGGATCCATCCACTTGATATCACTAAACGGCAGTTTTTGCATAAGACCATACCCATAAAGGTTGTTTGCATCGAGATAGAGTAAATAGTTTTCGGGCTTTGTCTTATCAAAATCTTTTAAATATTTGTTATTTGCTTTCACATATCGTTTAATACACTGAGAAATGCCTCCGCGAATACCTTTTTCGATCATCAAATACATATTATAATCACTAATTAATTGTAATTCTATCTTCGTTAATTTTAACATAGCATCCCATGCAAGACTGGGAGCTGTTAGATAGTGTGCTGGATCAAGCTTATAGCAATTCAAACAAATATTCCTAAAATTTTCAAAGATATCAGCGAGCAATAGAACATCTTGAATGTTATAGAGATCAGAGTAATTTCCTAGATTTTTCTCTTTTAATTTGTTCCAAACATTTAAGTAGTGTTGAAAATCTTTCTCAGATATGCTCTCATCTGTCAAAAGTGAATAGAAATCTTGAATTCTCAATTCTTCTGTGTAATCAAGTTTTTCAATACTGTCGATAAATTCATAGGGAAATATTCCTTTTCCAGATAGAATTTTAAAAATCTCGTCGTCGTCATTTGGCTGTCTTTCTATTATCTCATTCAGTCCATCTTGTATAAAATGATTTGTATGTTTGAAGTCTTCTCTCTTTAGATTTTTAGCTAACTTTTCTATAGACGAGGCCATGAATCTGAACGTGTCTACAAACGAAAACTTGATGAATTTTCTTGGCTTATCACCTTCGAATTCATAGCCATATCCAGAATTTACAGAATAATTTATATATTTTTCATCGGTGTTTGCAATCAAATCAACATTTCCATATTGTTTAGCCAATTCTTTTATGTACAAATGAGTATCGTAATTTGACATATTGTGGCAGAAAACGGGAATATTCTGAGGAAATTTCAAATTTAGATTGCAACATGCATGAGCTGCGCCTCGAAACTTGCCGGTTAAATGACAATGATCTCTCACTTTATTATAACTCTTATCTTTCCAACTATCAGGAGTAAAACCATACTGAATTGACCCAACATCATAAGCAGACCATTCACAGATATGACAAACGTTTGAATTTTGATACGAAATTTCTTCTTCTTCTGTCAATTTCATAGGTTTCATGTTCTTAGAATTATATTTTTTCGCTATGTATTTCGATAATTTATTGAGTTCTTCAAACAATTTTGTTGGGACGTTTTTCAAATCTTCTTCATTTTTGGCACGATAACATATCGGTTTGTACATGCGATTGGTCACATTCGACACTAAATATAGAGTAAAACCATAAGGAATGTGCCTCTGAATCTTGGTTGTAGTCGATCTTTGTGGATTGTTCTTGCATGTCGGAATTTTTTCTAATATGCTCTCAAAGTCCATATAAATTACGTACGGATGGTTAAATTTCTTTTGATAATTAGTAAATTTAGTTGTTTGACCTGGAAATGGCATAATTGGCTTACAAACTTCATGATTTTTACAAATTTCTAAGTGATCTGTTAAATCTCCAGATTTGTAAAAATGGCTTAAACATCTTCTACACAAAAATTTTCTTTCTTTATGTTTAGACAACTGCGAAGAAACAAGCTTATTTAAATCGGTTATCAAAACATAATGAGATTTATCATCTTGTTTAACATACAATAAATCAATGTTTGTTTCAGCGTCATATTTTTCAGAAATTTGTAACGGAACAATGTTAATATTTTCATCAAAACTGTAGACATTGATAGACATTGTTGGATACTTATACTTGGAATTGTAGCTTCGTTTTTCAAATATTTGTATATCTTTCAGAGACATTGGATACTCAAAACCTGAAAATATTTCGTCATTCACAAATTTTTCGTATTGCTTTACACGTTCACAGTCTCTTTCTGGTTTTTCAATAGCACATCTTATTGAGTAAATAAAGCAAAAATCATCTCTATTTTTTATATTTATACAAGCTTTTTTATCTTTGATATTCTTTGGTAAATCGATGTATGATCCTGCATTCATCATTTCGTGTTTGTTAAGGCTCAAAACTAGTTGTTTACAACTTTTAAATGTCCATATCCGGAACCTTTATTTGGATTATTCGTTTGTTCTCGATGTGTTAATTTATTAAACTGCTTAGTAATAAAGTCGTTTACGTCAAAGATTTCGTCTGCTTTGATAGTAAAATACATTAGACATGTTTGCGGTTCACCATTCACTAAAGTTCGTTCGTATTCACATTCCAAAGAGAGATAGCCCTTCATATTTTTAACATTTTCTTGAAATTTCTCGATTAAACTTTTAATTTCTGACCGCATAATTGAAAGATATTTGTAAATTGACATGGAATTGTCGTTCAAGTTTGTTAAAATGTATTGCTTGAAAAGACCGTGTATTGAGGATAAAACTTCTACATCAATGATATTTTCGGATTTTACTTTAAGAGTTTTATCAATTTCTTCGATCATTTCAGACTTGGTTTTATCGTTAGTACCGATAGCCAACTTTTCAGCTATTGAATGAAGTTTTTCATCATTAAATAGGTCGAGATTTTTCTTTTCAACTTTGAAATTTCTCTTTAATTCACGTAATTTTTCAATATTAAACATGTTTTCGTGATCGGAAATTTTATTTTCTCTAGCCCATTGTCTTAAATAATTTAGTTCATTATCGTAAATTTGCTAGTTTTTTTCGTGACTTTTAGAATTATAATGGCGATCATAGTTTTTTCTTAAAATTTCTTTTTTGCAGAACGGACATGATATTTTTTCGCGCTCCATTTAGATAGAAAAATTTATTTAACTAAATGGTGCTTGTAAACCAACGATTGCGCCTCTCACGGCGTGATATCACTACGGATATGACGCAGGCGAAGCGATTATCGTGATGGTCGGTCTGTAGTAGCACACCTCGACTGTCATTGAAGATTTTTCCTTTATTCGTAGCAGATTTGACAACATTTTACAAAGCACAGCTTAAGAAAGTAGAAGCAAACAGCTGTAGATTTGGTTAATTTTTCATTCCACAGAGTAGATAGTAATGTACCGATCGCTTTTGGAGACGAACGACTGTAGATTCGGTTAATTTTTCATTGAGATTTGCTGTGTTATTTCTCAGCTTCCTTTATGGTACATTGAACAGTATTTTACATTGCTTTTCGGTCGGCTCCGAAAGTGCGCCAGGAACCCCATATTATTATCTACTCAAGTGTTCCAACACATGCTCAACCCCTACTTTTTGTTATTTAAATAATTCCATAAATAAATAATACTTTAGAGAAAGTTTATCCGTACATCCGTACTTTGTATTCCCCTGCTTTAGTCATAGGTCTAGGATTAAAATTTAGTATTGAAAGTATTGAATGTTCTTGTCTAGTATTATCTGTCTATATTCCAGGGGAAAACGACAGGTGTCCCAGAGAGTAATTTTCTACCATCCCTTGTAAAATGATATTTGAAATACCAAACATTAGAAATGAAAAACCACAGAATCGAGATTGTAGGATACTCATATGTTCCAATAACGATTCTTTTACAAACATTGCAAAAATACACTATAAACCCAAAATAAATTAAATAAGATTTACGAGAGGTTGTTATTAAATATTATTGTCTAATCAAAGTGTACAGCAACACACTGTTTTGCATAGAACCTTAATTAAAGGAACCACTATTTTACTGTCCACTGTGATAGACTACTTCGTGCAAGTCTAACATAAAATGAGATGATTATCAAGAACATTAAAATATATTTTAAAATACTTGAAATAATTGTGTAAAACAATGAATTTCGACTTTTCTTTTTAGGTTTTACAATATTGCGCTTACAAATATTGTGAATGATTTTTTATCAGTTATCGATATTTTTAGTACTCCAATATACAAAATTTGTAGATAAAGTAAAACACAAACCTGCGAACTAAGTGGAAGCTCTTTTCTCTTTAAAATGCTAATACTGACCTGACGTCAATGTCACAACAGGTGGACTTCCTGACAAAAGCTATCAAAGTTTATGACAACAGATTGACACATTTATGCATAGTTTACCATATTTATAAAAACTCTTATTTAATAAGTGAGTGAACATTATTATAAAAGTTATGAACTATTGAAATATACTTAAACTATTGACAGTAACAATATTCCTCATTACATGTGCAGTGTAGTACAGTCATTACCGTACGCTGAGTCAGGGATAAATACAGCAGTTGTCTCTGTACTCGTAATTGTTCTCTGCAGACGAACGGGCAATGCACAGCAATGAATGTCGATCACTCGTTAAATTTTGTAAATCAAGTAGCTAAAATTATTTTGATCATGTTCCCCAAAGCAAAGCTGATCAGCATGTATAACGCTAGTAACACTCTTACTCTCGGCCATGTAAATTTATTCCTTAGACGGTGTTCCAGTACCAGGCCCGGTTAACTCTCTTAATAGGCTGACCGGGACCATGATCCATATCTTATTCTTCGGTTATGGACACTAGTTGGGTACTATACCGGAAGAAGGTTTATGCTGCAATATGAATGTATCAATATATAACCTGTAAAAATAAATACATGTGGTTTTTCACTATTTAGATTTTTACAGTTATTTTTGTTGAGTTATGAAGGTTTATCCATATTCCCACATTTATTCATTATTGGTTTCATTATTGAACACATTGAACACATTTTTAATAATACTCATTTTTAAGGATTTTCACCTATTTATACCTGTCGTGTTGCATGGCAGAGATGCTGTATGTTTACAATTTATTGCAATAAAACAATTAAACAATTGGAGCGAAATATTTACGAACCAAAGTCGCCATATTAAGCCTCTAATTTTAGTAGTATTATGGTACTAATAAATTTAAAATTGGCACTTCGTTTAAACTACTGGTAACAAATGTTTTTAGTGAGCTATCGAGGGTACTTTAATGCGAAAGTGCGTTGAAATCCAACCTTCGCAACTGCTTTAAAGTTAACTTTTCACTATATTATTTTTAACTTGTTCTCTATGCTCACTACTCACAATGCAAATTCAACTGATAATTCGTTCAAGTATAAAAATAGAACAATTTTAAGAACTGTAACTAGGTTTAAATTCTGCGTCAGACACTTTACCGTTTAAGTTTATGGTTTGGTTTGGTTGATTTGTAACATATGTTTCTATGGGTCATGTTAAAATATCATGCTTGTATTCAGTATGTTTAAACATTTACTTGTCATGAAAGTTTCTCGTTGATATTATGGTCAACCATAAAACCAATGAAACAGTGTTCGCTAACGCTCAGCTAAATACCACGGGGTCACGTAGACCATTGTCAATCTTGACGTTGGCTATATGAAAATAAAGCTTCCAATCATGTCAGTTTGCTCTCATGCGCACAGAAATTCTGAAGAAAATAACGTCTTAGTCCACCGGATTATATCCTACCATTTTTAAGCCTACTTGGCGTTCTTCTATACTGTGGAATAAATGAATCGCTTACGATTGTTATATTATCAGAAAGTCACTGTTATTTAAGTAGGTTTTTAGATGGCTATAAAAAGCAAAGCATGCTTTTTATAGCCAAAAAGTCGTATTTTGAATGGTTTAACATAATATATTGTAATATAAGAAATAAATCATTTGTAACAAATTAATAAAACAAATAAATTGTAACTGTATGCAAATTGTAAAAGAAACATCGTTGTTTAAACATGTTCCTTCATTATGTACAAATTCATGAACATAACTGACGTATATAAAACTATATAATTCATATTTTTTATATACCTAACTGCATTTTCCGTCTTAAGAAAACATAGTCCTCTCACACCCATTGCATTGCTATAAAAAGGAAAAAACGTAATATGAATATCAATGCATTTTTAACATTCATTACTTTTAATGTACAATTAATACCTAGAGAGATTCTGATATGTATTCCTCATAACTCACAACATATTTAATTATTTTGTGTAATTTTCAGTTGAAACTGTAGTTAGTAAACTGGATCCCTCTCTATTGCTCAAACTCAATATTAAATAGAAATGCAAAAATATTTTCATGAATATCCACTATTCATAGGGGTTTAAATGGTCTAGCATTATAAAAAAGAACTGCCGTTTTGGTTTTCAACTTCACGAAGGCCTAGAACGGTGAAATTTAAAATACGCATGCTTCATGCTCTCAAAACACTCAGTAAAATTTTGTCATGAAGATCAACCACTTAAAGTAATATAAATAAGGTTGCAAACCCTAAAAGAATTATATTTGTATTTTATTAAACATCCCGGTGATCTAGAAAGTTAAATTTGACACACATGTGTATGTAGTATTAGTAGTAGGTAGTATTCTCTCAAGATGTTACCGGTAAATATCTAGATTAAAATGACAGAAAATAATCGCTTTTTAACCGTAGTAGATTTTTCTATAATTACCTAGATAATTACCTAGTATTTTCTTGGCACGGTTTTCCATGATTATTCTGAAAATAATGGAACACTATTATTACCATGACATTGCAATAATATTTCATGATAGTAATAGAGCAAGTCAATGGTAATAGCATGTAACTGACGTTTTGTTTTACATTTAACCTCAAAATAAGGACAGTAATAGCACGTAACTGAATGAGCTAAAAACACTAGCAAATATACGTTTGTCTTTAAAGTGTACAGTGCTAAGGTTAGTTTAGTTGTTTAATTGTAACAATATTTAGGGAAAACATCTTACGTCTATTGTATTAAAAGTATCATTCACCTAGAAAATAGAAGAAACTGGAGCTGACCATCACTTTAAACAAAATGTCTCCATAGCTATAATGCAGATAAGTGTTGTTGCCCATCAGGTAGACCTACTTCAGTTAAGAGCTATTACAAAATACTTAAATTTACCTCTCTAGTATTTTTCCCCACTACAAAACAGTTACTAGTTGACGCAACACCATTAAATACGTAACTTGAAGTAAAAATATTAAATTCGAAAAAAGTGCAGATACGTGGTATTGCCGTGACACCGTCGATATATATTTTCTTGATCGGGGTAACAAAGCAAATACTTCTATGACACTGGAAATACCTTTGCTTGGAAGTAGATGACAGTGATAGAAGTAGAAGCTTTTTGGCCGAAGAAGTCTTTTCCAGTCTAAGAATTTTTTTGCATTTGTATTTTTTGATCTGGGTAAAAGTGCAAACGCCACTATGGCACCGGAAATGGTTTAACCGGAAATAGATAACTATTCAATAAAATATTATGGTATTTTTCAGAAAAATTTGTTTATTTCATTGATACTCATGAAAACTCATACAGCCTTTAACCTTAGCGCTCAAAACATTGATATACCATAAAGTCCATTTTCTCTTAAATGAATCAGGAGATTGGAATGTGTGACCACGACCTAATTTCAAGAGATGTAATTTAAAAATGATATGTCAATGACGTAACAGTTATTAAATAGGAAATCGCTTGCAAGCCGTAACGCTAGTGTAATTTAAATACTTTTTGGTTAATATTTTTTCAGGTTATAATCTGTATTTGATTTTGTACATAAACTTCGTTATCAGATCAGTAACACAACGACTGATATTACAAAACATTGCGGCAGTGAGTCCATAAGTTCTGATTAATACTGTTTCGATAACCTCATTGCTAGTAATATCACTAATAAAAAGCGAGCAGCTTTGTAATGTGTATTTATGCAAAGTCTGTTGTAAAACCTTTAGTATCTGATGTCTCTGTTGTATAACGACTAGTATTTGACACTTATATTTTTATAACATTTAATATTTGATGCCTCTGATTTATAATCTCCTGATTTTAAAGTTAGTTAAAAGTTTACACCTCTGTTGTTTAGCCTTCAGTTCCTGATGCATCTATTTTATAACATTTTCTATCTAAAGCCTCTATTGTATAAACACAAGTATTGACGCCTCTGTTATATAGCCTCCAGTATTTGACATCTCTCTTGTATAACCTGCAGTATCTGACGTCTCACTTTTATAACCTTCACTATTTTACGCCTCTCTTGTATAACTCCAGTATCTGACGCGTCTATTGTATGACCTCTAGTATTATACGTCTCTGTTGTATAATCATTAGTAGTAGACGCTTTTGTTCTATAACGTTTAGAAGTTTATTTGTTTTCTGTTGCCAGAGATCACAGAATATATATTTGAGAAACATTTTAATACATTTAATATAATATTCACATGTACTACATGCAACATGTGTGGAAAAATAAGTTGTAACTTTTCAACACCACATGTCGCAAAAAAGAAATTGTGTCAGCCTACTAGACTTCAATGAAGCTCTGCCAAATTCTACGGATAGCCATATACCATCAATGAACTCATTCTTGTCTATGTAAAAATGAAGTTTCATAAAAAATTTTAAAGATTGCAGATGATCTCTATCAATATACGTATCTAGCTACTTGATACATTCAAATTTTAGTTTGTTAAGTTAGTTTTCATAGCTTTGTTTAAAAGTTCCGGTGGGATAGGGAGGGTGCTAAAACGCAAGAGTGCGTTGAAGTCAGATCTTGTCACCAACATTCCACATGGTCTCTTATTATATTTTATTCTTACCGTATCATTAATCTACATGTATTATTATGTCACAGGACCCAATCTTATATGGTTGCACTCAGCAAAAGTACTATAATACTATTTTACTATAATACTATTTTTCCCACTAATTAGTAGAACAAAAAACAGTATCATTGGCATGCTTCACAAGTTGAGGGTCAATACCATAAACACTAGAAATGAACGCATTATGTAAATTAATTGACATAATATGCATTAAAAAAAAAATTAAATGGTATAGAAAATTAAAAAAAAAAAACTGTTTTAATTAATTAGTTTTCTGACGTGTGGTTAAAAAATGTTAAACTACTATATAACTACGCATGATTTGATCAGATAATGTTTTTAAGTATTGTGATGATTAAGTAGCAATCTATGAAAGCCCAGTAAACGAGTGAGTATGACCTCAGTAAACGGCTATTAAATAATAATTCCCTTACCATTTTCTGTATTTATCAGGCAATATGGTAGTATATCTATAATTTGCCAAATCCACTCGAAATTGCCAACTAACTCCCACACTACACATCTTTTACAATATTTTGCTAAAATATTTCTTAATTAATAAATGCTTATTTTATCCCAGTAATGTTTTCCATGACAACTCAAATAAGCCTTGACATACAGTTTCGAACAATAAAACCATATTCAACCACAATGCCATTCAAAGTGTTTGTCTTTGCCATTCCTCAATGGTCCGTGAATTGAGCTATATAAAAAGCTAACTTCATTATGCTAACTAAACATTTAGACTTTTCTCCTCACCCTTCAAGTACAACCCGTACAAACCATGCACCAAGCTTGCTTTTTAGTTGGCACCATAAATTACTGTACTAAGAAAAATCTTACCTCTAATAAAAGTGTGCATTGCCAAAAGGCCGTAAGTGCTCAAACTTTCCAGAAAAATAAAAAAGGGTTTTTGTAAAAACTATGTTTATTTATAAACTACCATTAAAATAAATTAAACTTGCTAAACCATTCATGCAATTAAAAACATTGTAAATCCCATGGTTCAAGCACAATATAAATTTATATTCAGTAAACTGGTTCGTTTATTTTCTGAATTTCTTGGTACGTAATAGGTTCTTCAGTAAAATGCCTTCTAAAGTAATTACTACCCTCTTGAACGACTTAATTTATTTACTATATCTCTTAAATACACTAAATGCGATTTTTACTATTCTCCAAAATATCATCACATATAAAAATTTTATATTATCCAGGACTTTGTCCAGATAGGCGGACGGGACAGTAGTACTACCAACATGTAAACAAATAAGGACCCTTTTGAATTTGTATTTGCCAAATATTGTACTAAACCTGTACCGTAAATTAGTTAATTAAATTTCATATAATGTAAAATTTCGCAACCTAGTCAGCCAGTATAATATAATATTATTTTACATCCAATGTTCCGGAAACTAAATTATTGGGCGGAGTAACTACCTAATTGGCACGCGTATGAATATTTTCTTCTAACCCTTACCATCCAAAAGTGGTGCTTGTAAGTTTCACAAATTAAAATATACTTATAAGTAAACTTTGCAATTCGAGTATTTATTACTACGACCTCAGAAGTCACCACCCCCATGTGTAATCGTCAAACGGTACACATATTTATTGTGCAACTCTGCTATTGATGTGCCTACTCTGCCATCAACTGGGTGAAACTGAGTGAAAACGCCACAATGCCTGCCATTAAAATAGAATATTTGTCTAAAGATGAGTTAGTATTTGAACTGATATCTAGAGGTATTAAATTAAATAGTAACAGTACAGTAAATGAACTTAGAAAGTCCTTAAGACAGTGTTTTAGAGACAATGTTTTACCTACTGCAAGTAGCCTATTAAAAATAGATCACAATCAGGAAGTACAACTTCTCAGTGAAAAAGTGATTTTATTAGAACATGGGTGCTGTGAATTGAACAGTGATAGTTTCTCCTTTAGAAATCACCAAATTTCAAGAAAAATTTAAACATTTAATAAACCGTTTATTTTTAGACAACCAGCTAGAACTAAGTACTGTACATAGTGAAACTTTATCAGTTTTAAAGTGTAGGCTAGTAAATGTTGAACAACAGTTAGCTAAAAACTTGCTACCTACAGTGAACCTAGAACAGCTTTAAGTGTTTAGAAGCAAATTTAAATGAATCATTAGAACAAGATGAGGCTATGGAACAGGCAGTGAAAGAACAAATAGGCCCTATTTCTGTACATACCACCAACTATATCACAGCCTACTGCCAGTACCCCCCACTTCGCCTTTAATGCCTATTTATAATGCAAACAATTGATTGTATTAGTCAACCTATGTCTGGTTTAAATATGTTTAATAAGTTAAACAACCCTGTAGAACGTTATTTACAAAATTTTACAGTAACAAATGGTTTAGTAATACCTGAGCTTATAAACTTGTTGAAAGCTTTGTTAAAACTAAAATGTGAAACTAGCCTATCAGAAAATGAAATTTTATCATTGTTACCATGTTATGCAAAAGGTCCATTTTTATCCAAAATAATACAGTGTAAGTCTGTCATTCCAAATGTCAACTATCTACACAGGGAATTAATTAGTGCTTTTATCCCTGTAGGCCTAATTGTAAGACTTTAGACTAGATTTAGTTTATAGGCCACAAAGGTTTGATGAGCAACTGTATGAATACATCTATGGACATCAAAGAGCTCAGTCAAGTTTTATTTGTGTAACATAAGTGAACAGGACTTGGTAACTTGTATAAAAAGAGGTATTAAGCCTACAGATAGAAATAAATTAATTTTTGAAAACAATCCCATTTGTTTTACAGATTTGGAAAAATTGTGTATAGCTAGTAACAACATAACTTTTAATGATAACTTAAGGGACAATTTAAGTAAGACATATGTTAACAACATGTATCCACCACATGTTGAACCTAGAAATAGTAGGCCTACTGTCAAAAACCCAAAGTTGTGTTTCATTTGTAATAGGCCTAGTCACTTAGCAAAAAATTGTTTTAGGAATCAAAAGAAACTAGTTGAGTAGGGGAGTGGTATTACACACAACACCTAAAAATATATCCCTTCCGGGTTTCAGAAGTTTAAGAATAATTATTTTATAAATAGTAATGCAGTAAGAAAAGAAAAAAACACTATTTTATGAGAGTTTATGGTAAGGTAATTAAAAATTGGAGTAAATTAAACTATAGAAATCCTAATTTAAGACTAAATGTTAGACAGTGTAACATATGCCTTTAATTGAAGCTAATAGTGGGTAAAAATGTAAAAACAAACTGCTTATTATACACTGGTGCTACAAGAGATATAATTAGTAAAGAATTTTATGATAGCCTATTGTTTGAATAAAAATGTTTCTAAACTAATGAAGTCAGATGATAAAATGTTTGCTGCAAATAACACTGAAATAAAATGTTTTGGTTACTGTTATGCTAAAGACAAAAATTTCTAAATTTTGTTGGAAAGTAAAATTTATTGTATTGGATAATTTAATGTGGGCCATTGTATTGGGAAACCCATTTATAAACTAATAGCAAATTAATTTAGATTTTGATGGAAGTTCATGTTATTTTAAATTCAATTGTAATGAGAAAATAATTATTATTGTACAACACACTGAAAATGTTTTGAATGTAAAAAAGGTTCATGTTGTGGATTTAAAGTTAAAATTAAGACATGTTCTGTATAAAAAAAAACTTTATAGCATCCCTAGCTTAAGAAACCACTTGCTGCCAAATTTAAAATACAACATAAAACCCAGGAAGTTAATTGTTTAGTGAATTCTAAACTAATGTTTTAATGGAAATCAAATATAGAAAAAGAATATGTAAGGAGACTTTGTATAAAGAAATAAGACAGAGTTGATCCTGACTGTTTGTGATAAAAGAAACAAATATGAAAAGTTGTGTCTGTCTTTTGTACGTATGTCGAAATGTTGAATTTTGAATTTTGTAGATATATTTGAAGTGTTTAAAATTCATGTAGATGTAAGATGTATAGGATGTTGTATGTAAATATATATTAAGAGTAATGCAGTATCAATAAGAAATGTGGAGACTTAGCTTCTCGTGAGGGGACGTTTCATTCCAAAGTATTCGATCAATATTTGTAACTTGTCCGCGAGTCTCAGGGTATTTAATGGCAAAAACACTATACACAAAACACTGGTATGAATGCAAAAAAGAAGTATGCATGTGGCGCCTATAGAACAACACTATACACTTACACTTGTTCACTTTTTAATCGCCGTAAATGCCCTTATTCTCGCAACGACCCGCAAAATTCTAAAACGCTGCAACGTGAATGGAAATAATTTGCCTAAATCGATTTTCTATTTTGGTTCTTAAGCGAGCAGATAAAGAATTCAGATGCCGATAGAACTGCATCGGTATGCGATCTAGCGGATTTCATAGGAAACTCTCGAAAACCTCGTGCTATCGTATTGTTATGGTTGAATTTGAATTTATGTAATGAATAAAAGGTTGAAATAAGTTTGTTATTTAGGATATGTTTAAAGTAAAGTGACTAACTAGGTTGCGAACTCAAAACAGGGGGGTATTCTGTACCGTAAATTAGTTAATTTAAATTTCATTATAATGTAAATTTCGCAAACTAGTCAGCCAGTATAATATAATATTATTTTACATCCAATGTTCCGGGACTAAATTATTGGGCGGAGTAACTACCTAATTGACACGCGTATGAATATTTTCTTCTAACCCTTTGTAGCAGCCCAACTATGTGACCGAGCAGACCTCGCGCGCTTTGTCCGTAAGTAAAATTTATCTTTTCGTATTATTAAATTAGCCCTTTGATGCCCAAACATATGAAAAATGAATGTAACGTAAAGTAAAGTTGTAAATAGTAAAGTAACGTACCCTTGAAGATCTTTTATTTGCTTGATTGAGATAGATAAAAGTTGTGGCGTCGTCCTTATGGCGAACACGTTTTTTATAAATAGTAATTTTGTATCATTAAATGGCTAATACCGTCGCGAATTTGTTTTAGGCGAGTTTACGTGTCCCACGTGTCTCACGGCTCACAGGGGCACATATTACTTGAGTAGATGGCTACCACTTTCCCAACTTCTACTCCTTTTCTAGAAATAACCGTTCTTAGACTACAGCTTCAATGTCTCGTGCCAAGACGCCGAGACGCGCCGACACCCGGGTGGTGAGTCTACATATTGCGAAGGGAAGTGAAGTCTTATTGTTTTATAAAGTAAAACATCATAGGCATAATTCCATAGAACATTGGGATATTTTAGGCCCACCTAGAAAATATACTTTTTTAGTTCTTGTATTCTAAATGGCAGCAACGTGGCAAGGCATATATTTAATTTACCATCCAAAAGTGGTGCTTGTAAGTTTCACAAATTAAAATAATACTTATAAGTAAACTTTGCAATTCGAGTATTTATTACTACGACCTCAGAAGTCACCACCCCCCATGTGTAATCGTCAAACGGTACAAACCACATTGGCCAGGTGATAATGGACATTGGTAAAACAGTTTCTTAAATCTATTACTGAAAAATATTTCGCTCTACTAAGACATTGATCATAATTATTTAAATCAACTATGGGAAAATCGACTTTTTGAAGTTTTTTGTTTATTTCTGTATAGCTGACTACAAGTCTGTCCTTTTTTGTTAGAACGGCTGGACTAGAGTAGGTTGAAACCAGTACGGATCGAGTATTCCTTGGTCAATTCTATCCTTGTTTACGGTGGGAGGGCTCATTAAATGAGGCCTAATATTTACAGGTGTGTTGTTATTTAGTGTTAATTTGACTTCTAAATCCAAAGCCTCTGCTAGTTTTCGAGTAAAAACATTTGAAAAATCGCTTATTAGTTTTTGAATCTTAGCCTCAGCTCGAGTGCACCCTATCTTTACATCCATGTTGTTTAATTCCTGTTCAAGGGGCCTATGTCTGACAATAGTTACTTTCTCAATATAATTGAATTTAAAGTGACAGGAGTCTCCACTAACATTAAAATAAAATTACTTTGATGTGGTGTTAGTTGGTTTAGTAATAGATCTTGAGTCACTGTTTTATTCTCAATGTTTCTCCAGTTATTTATCTTTATCACAATGGAAACTTTTTTTATTAATAATGCCAATAATTTAATAATAATAAAAACCAATAAACGAGCTTTTATCGTAGATGTTTTCATAAAAGCTTGCATGATTATATAATTATATTAAATTAAATACAACTCAGATTACAAAACGTTATCAGATTTTTACAGATTTATAAACAATTACACCCTCCAAATGATATCAGTAAAAAGCTATCTCAGTAAGTACCATCTACTTAAGTATCATACTTACACCAGAGAAAGGGATGTAGATTGGACACATACAAACCTAGCCTGTGAATGAAAGCACAATATATTTCAGTGAGTGAGATAAATCTGGTTACATCCGTTTTACGTAAAACCAGCGAAGAGATGGAGGAGACTAGTGATAGGTTAGACATGAACTGAGCCAGTGCATGACAATACATCAAAATAGGCAAGGTAATTCTGATAAACAACACTGTATCATTACTTACACCAGAGAAAGGGATGTATGTAGATTGGACACATACAAACCTAGCCTGTGTATTAAAGCACAATTTATTTCAGTGAGTGAGATAAATCTAATTACATCCGTTTTACGTAAAAACCAGTGAAGAGATGGAGGAGACTAGTGATAGGTTGGACATGAAACTGAGCCAGTGCATGACAATACATCAAAATAGGCAAGATAATTCTGATAACAACCACTGTATCATTACTTACACAGAGAAAGTGATGTAGATTAGACACATACAAACCTAGCCTGTGAATGAAAGCACAATATATTTCAGTGAGTGAGATAAATCTGGTTACATCCGTTTTACGGAAAACCAGCGAAGAGATGGAGGAGACTAGTGATAGGTTAGGACATGAATTGAGCCAGTGCATGACAATACATCAAAATAGGCAAGGTAATTCTGATAACAACCGCTGTATCATTACTTACACCGGAGGAAGAGATGCAGACAATTGATAGGTTAGATATAAACTCTGCCTGTGCATGACAACACAATATATCTCAGTAAGCGGGGCAAATCTGTTTACAACCTTTGTACCATTAGTTACACTAGAGGAAGTGATGCTGACTATTGATGCTACACATACGTGCGGGTAAAGCATTGATTATCTTATCTCATCAGGGACTGATATGATGTCCGGGGATGTCATCGTTCAGACCAGTACTCTAGTCACAACTGTCAATTAAATTGCATCAAGTGAAAATCTTTTGCCGGGAAATAATTAGGGAAAATATGGTTTAGCGATTTCTGATTAAACTTCCAGCTACCAAGTGTTCTAATATGTTGAATGAAGTGTGCGATGTCATTATGTAGCAGGCGGGTGTTTTTAATGGCACAAACGGTTTCGTAGTAACCGAAAAAAAGATGGAAAATGACAATCATCCTAGTCGCGTTTCCACCTTAACTACCGACGAAAACGAACAAAAAATTAATAAAATCCTGAAATAGATCTTCGTTTACCCATCTGAGTTATTGCTTGATCAAGGTAACGTCAATAAGGAAACTATGAGATAGGTTTACATGAGAAATTAAACATGTCAAAAAGTAGCTAAAACTGTGCCAAAAATCATAAGTTTAGCTTATATGAAGATGTAAATGTAACATCCAGCTGATTCTTCTGATTTAGCACCATTTGAATTTTGGCTGTTTCCTAAGATCCAAATTTGACTGAACGGCTCATTTTCAAACCAAAAAGGTGAAACAGAATGCCTCATAAATTTTGAAGTCGCTCTCATAACATGGCTTCCAGCATTACTTCAACCAGTGGAAAATACGAGTGCAGCAGAATATTGAGAGGGGAGGAGAGTGCGTTGAAAGAGATACATTGGAGGAAACTAAAACTAAAACCAATTTCAATTTTTATACAAAGTTTAAAATAGCCACGCATCGTATATCTAGGTGAGCAAGATAATTCTGATTATAACTGCTGTACCATTATTTACACTAGAGGTAGAGATAGAGGCTGTTGATTGGTCAAATCAGCCTGTGGATGACAAAGCAATATATTTCAATCAGTGACATAGTTCCGGTTACTACTGCCTTATTATAAGATCAGAGGAAGATGAGTAGACTTCTCATTGGATATGTACAAACCAAGTCTGTTCATTACAACACAGTGGTTCCTGTGAGCGATACAACTCTGATAACAACTGCTGTAGCATTAGTTCTACCGAAGTTTTTTATTGGTCGAGCGCACATGTTATCAATCATTTTACTACTTGCGAATTAGAAATTAATATTCCTGACTGAATAAAATAATCCAGGCTAGAATATTGCACCAGTATTTGAATACAGAGATAATGCAGACTACTATAGGTATTTCTAATACCAATTTACTGCAATAGTATATTTATATACAGGGCATCCTAGAACTTTCTACTAACCTTATCATATATTATTTCTGGATCAAAGATCAACCAGTATAACATATTAAAATTTGCAAAAATTAAATAATAAAGTAAAAAAAATCCTTAGTTTGTTTTTCAATTAATAATTAAAATTTTCAGAACAGCTTATTGTAGTAAGTTTCAATGTTAATTTTGTATAAACAGTAGCTTTATGGCATAAAAATAAATGTGCAAAAAATAAATTTCACAATATTTAATTTAGAAATTTTAACGAACGCAACGATGTTAAGTTTAAAAACTCAGGTTGATAAATAAGAAAGATAATTCATTTTTTAAACCTGGATGCTAAACAATATCAAGTATGACAAAATTCCTGAGCAGACTTTGGCGCAAACATGGTTAATATGCTCATTCCTAGTCAGCCCTCGATCAAGGTGCATTCCTAGAAATTTTGAAGAGCTGACTTCTTCCAGAGTGAAGTCATCTAACAAAATGGCAGGCCCACACTGGTTGCCCGCAG
This sequence comes from Homalodisca vitripennis, assembly GCF_021130785.1. Lineage (NCBI taxonomy): Eukaryota > Metazoa > Arthropoda > Insecta > Hemiptera > Cicadellidae > Homalodisca > Homalodisca vitripennis. The sequence continues at coordinate 53,014,458 of NC_060209.1, read as the reverse complement.
TGCGCAAGGCAAAATTCAAACGTTGGTATTTGAAGAGTTTGTTGTAAGATGACTGTGGAAGTATTGGACACAGTTGTTGATGTCAACAACAGCCTGTTGTTCCAAAACTTCACTTGATATTGTATTGAAAAAGAGAGTCGTATCATCGGCAAACTGTACTAGTTTTCCATGCAGAAGCGATGATTTTATATCGTTGACGCAAAGCAGGAAAAGCACACGACTGAGAATGGATCCCTGAGGGACTCCGTAACTCAGTTCTATTTGTTTGGACGACTTACTAGATATCTGGACAACTTGGGATCTGTGAGTTAGAAACGAGCTAAGCCGTTTAAGAGGCACGCCTCGAATACCGTGAGACTCAAGTTTGGCAACGCAGTCGATTGCATTGGACAGGTCTAAGAACACACCCATTGTGTAGTTACGACGTTCAATCCCCTCTACAATCATATCGACAAGACTCACGACTGCGTCTGTTGTCGATTTGCTCTTCCTGAACTTAAATTTTTCACTGGAGAGCTGATTGCATATGTCCAAAAACTGAAGCACTCTTATAAGAAAAACCTGTTCAAAAAATTTGCTCAGAACTGGCAAAATTGAGACAGGCCAATAGTTAGTGATTGAAGCTGGGTCGTCCCTCTTGAAAATTGGGACAACTTTAGCAATTTTCAGGAGAAAGGGGAACACTCCTGTTTGGAATAAATAGTTTACCTATTGAGTTAAAAGGTCTCACAAAATGCTTGCAGCATTTTGTTCGTTTGAAGTATTTTTGTAAATTTTAGAGAAGAATTTTAGTTTCTCTCTATAAACTAGAATACACGCTGTTATCTAGTTTTTTTTTTTAATAATTTTTTCGCAAACATTGATCGCTTTTGTAGGGCAGCAGATGCTAATGTGGAAATTTAGAGTGTCGCTAAACAATTTAAATTGCTGTTCTACGTGTTGAAATGAATTTAGAAAATCCCACCTTTCTTTAGAAAGGGATTTATTGGTGTGATAAATGTTTTCTTGCCTTATGTGGCAGGCCTGTTTTCTTGGAGGTTGGCAGGCCTGGTCCTACCCCGTTTACACGTGCAGGCTAAGCTCCGATGTTTTTATCTAATTTTAACTAGTTTCTATATAAATATTTGAATTTAATTAGTAAGTTGACCCTTTTAAAAAGTGCACTCGATAAGCCAGGAAGGGACTAATTTCGTGAGTTTGTTTATTTTTCTGTAATCTTGGATGTTTTCAAGGTTAAACGTGAAACTTGCAATAATCCCACGCTAAATGGTCTTCGGAGTTACATACTGCATGAACGATAAATATACGATCTCTCTTATCAGCGTTCGTAGCGCTATCAGTTGCGTAACTGATTAACATTACAAGGGTCCTCAGATCGAATCCACCTGGCTGCAGATCTATTTTTGTCACTTCGTTTGTTAATTAAATATTTCTAACAGGAACCAATACTTTGTTTGAAGGTTATTTTTGGGACGATGGAAGGATTGTGAAGGAAACAGGATTTTTCCGGACATTTGCCATCGTTAAGTGAAACAAGAAAACAGTAACACTACGTTTCGAGATCTGCAATCTGATCTCTTCTTCAGGTAAAGAACTAACCTTCAACAACTTAGCTCATCCTCCAAAGTGCTAGTAGCTACCCTTCCCCACCGCCATGACTTAGCTCCTGACAACGCAACAAACAGGACGATCAGGATGGTGAATGGCTACATAACGGAACTCTGCAATCGGCATAAGGGAATGTAAGGGTACTGGAGGTGAACTGCATCCGGACGTTCCTAAACTTTACTGCCCACGGCATGCACCTGAGAATGTGCGGCAAGAGGGTTCTGGCACGGACTGATTGCGAGGAGACTGGCCGACTTTGGTTCCTGTGAGAACCATCAACAACTGAACTCGGCGGCACCTTCTCCAGTGGCAGTGCAGCCTGTGGAGCCGATGACTGTTGTGTCCACTCCCTCGAGACCAGTTCCTCTGCCTGAGACGCCAGACCAGCTCCTTCGAGACTCGCGCTGGTGTCAACTCCAGCATGCGCGATGACACGTACTTGCAACAAGACCTATGCCGAGGCCGTCACAGCTGTTCACCTGCCCACTTCATCTCCTGTGAATTCTGATAAAGCTGATTGTGTTTTTTTAGGGACCCCACTGAACGGCCGACGAGCAAAATTGACTGACGCTACCCAACAAATACAGACGAATTCCCAAATTTCCTCATCAGGTTCAAATCCGACTGCTTCACCAAAATGCCCAATCTGCCACTAACAAGCTTGACGAAATTCAATTAATGTGTGAAGAAACGAAAACAGATGTACTTGTTGTAACTGAGAACGGTTTTAATGACAAGAACATCGACCAATGCCAAATTCCAAATTTCACATTGGCTAATGCGTATTGCCGACAACTTTCCAAAGGAGGAGGAGTCGCCATTTTTGTCAAAAAAAAATTATTCTTTTTCTCCCCTTCTCACTTGTCAAAACTATAGAAAAAGACTTTGAAGCAGTTGGGATAAAATTCAATTCGAACAGATCAAAATTTACCGTCATCGGAATCTACAGGGTCTCCCAATGGCAATGAGGAAAATTTCTTCACAAATTTTGAAGCCCTGCTGATGGATTTAACTAACCATGAACAGGGGTTATATCCTAATGGGCGATTTTAACATTAATGCGATGGACACTAATCACCCTTCCACCAAACGATTTGTCGACTTGTTAAGATCATTCGACCTTGAGTTGTTGGTCAAAAACGCCAACGCGTGTGACACAGTCTACACAGTCGACAATCGACAATATCATATCTAATCTTCCAAGTGTCGCAGTGTCCGTGGTCAATACAGCTATCTCGGACCATATGGCCAAGAGGCTATTATTAGTGGAGTAAAAATCGAGAGGGAGCCCAAAATCACTAAAACAATAAGAGACTTAAGGCCAGGAAACATCGCTCTCCTCAACACTTCCCTTTCCAAAGAAGATTGGAAATTCCAAGAATCAAGTCTTTCGGTAGAACAGCATTTTAAAATGTTTAGTGATACACTAAACTTTCATGTTAACATGTACTGTCCTCTCAAAACCATACAAGTTTGTCCCAAAACGGTAAACAACAAATGGATCACTAAAGGGAATTTTAATTTCTAGAGAAAAACTAAAGTATTTCTCAGAAATTCAGAAAACATCACACAATGAAGAATTCAAACGATTTTTTTCCGAAATTACAAACTAATTTACAGAAAAGTGATCCAGGCGGCAAAGGCCATATGATGTTTCTAAATCAATTATATTTTCAAAAATATTTCTAAAACTGCTTGGGAACATCATCAACAATAAAAACAAATCATGCAACAATCAAATCAAATTAAAAAATGGTGACAGACTTGTGGAGGGGACGCGGTTGGGGTTGCGAATAGGCTTAACAGATTCTTTGGATCTGTTGCTTATGAGCAAGGCCCTTGCCCATCACCGCCACAAGGAATCCCAAGACGGAGACAGTGTCCAGTAGCCTCCATGGCACTGGCACCTGTCGTTGAGGAAGAGCTTGAAAAAATAATTCAGCAGCTCCCAGCCAAAAAATCAAATGATTTAAATTTAATGTCGATGTGGCTAATAAAAAACATGTTCAAAGCATATTGTGAAACCTTTAACCCAATTAGTAAATTTCTCTTTTGAACAAGGAGTTTTCCCCTCACTCCTAAAAACCGCGAAAGTGAGCCCGATTTTTAAGAAAGATGATCCCCCACTCCCCACACAATTACCGGCCTGTCTCAATTTTGCCAGTTTTGAGCAAAATATTCGAAAAACTTTTCTTGGTAAGAATGCTTCAATTTTTAAATAAGCACAACCAGCTATCTGAAGATCAGTTTGGCTTCAGGAAGGGTAAGTCGACAATAGACGCAGTTGTACGTCTAGTCGATATGGTTGTAGAGGGGCTAGAACGTCGGGATCCCACATTGAGTGTGTTCCTAGACTTATCGAAAGGATTCGACTGCGTTGACCATGTTACAATGCTTGACAAACTTGAATCTCATGGCATCCGAGGCGTGCCTCTCCAGTGGCTCAGGTCATTTTTAAGCCACAGAACCCAAATTGTCCAAATCGCAAACAAATTATATCTGAACCAATTCACCTGAGCTATGGTGTCCCACAGGGCTCAATTCTCAGTCCAATTCTCTTCCTGATCTATGTCAATGACGTAGGTTCATCACTTTCTGCACGGAAAACTTGTGCAGTATGCTGATGACACGACTCTCTGTTTCACAAGCAAATCAAAATTGATTCTGGAACAGCAAAGTTTTGTTGAGATCAACAACTGCGTCCAACATTTCAACAGCCTCAATCTTAAGACAAATTCTGCAAAATCTAATTTTCTAAATTTTGCTTTGCGATCAGTAGACAGGCATGACGAGCCAGCTGTTATGTTGGCTGACACAATGCTGGAAGAAGTCTACTGCTCGAAATTCCTGGGAATATACCTAGATCGAGGGTTGACTTGGAATTAATCACATCGATCACGTTTGCTCCAAATTGGCTTCAGGCATTTATGTTTTGAGGTCTCTAGCCAAATACTGCCCCTATTCAGGTCAATGATGTTCGATATGGATTTATTTTGGCTTGATTATTACACCCATCTCACTTACGGGTTGGTGTTGTGGGGAGCTTGTGCAAACAATCAATTTATGAGAGTGTTCAAGCTGCAAAAACAAGCGATCCGCATTATCGCTCTGTTGAAATTTAGAGAGTCGTGCAGTAAGCCTTCAAAAATTTACAACTGTTGACGCGCCCAGTCTCTACATCTTGGAAACAACTCTGTTTTTGTATGTCTAAATGTACCATGACGAATGCCGGGACATACATGCGTATGAGACTAGAGGCAGAGATAACTACCGAACTGGTAGGCACAGAACGGTGGTGGTTATGAACGCTTGCCTTCACAGACAGGTGTTCATTTCGTCAACAAATTAACCAAATTCAATAAAAAACGCTCCAACGCCCAAGGTGTTAAAGACTCGTTTTGAAACGCTTTTTTAGTGTCACAAGCATTTTATAATGTAGACGAGTTTTAGCATTTGATTGGGAGACACCAATTAAAAAAGACTGACTGAATCCGTCGCTGGAAGTGGGAATCATTGGCGAATGAATGGATGTATGTAAATTTGTAAATTGTATGTCTGAATGAGATCTATTGTGGGGTGTATGACAAAATTCTAGCAAGTAAAAAGTTGACTTTTGCCATGCATTATAGAATGTTCCGGCAATAAAAATCTGATTTGATTTGATTTGATATGTCTCTTACTGTTTGCTTAATTTTGGGCTCCCTTTTGAATTGTACTCCACTAATGACGGCTTCTTGGCAGTAGTGGTCTGAAAATACCACGCGTATCATACCTTTTTTGTCTCCTCAAATGGAAGACGCAGTCCTGTATTCATTTACTCTTAGCACACCTTTACAGACGGGACAGGCGCCAAAGATTGCTATGAGAGTTTGACAAAAACCCGTAGCAACTTGGAACGTATGTTTCCGAATAAAAAGTAAAACAAAAATAAGGATTTACTAATACTCATACTTTTAGCTTCTAACATTTTTAAAAGAAAATTATAGAAATACTAGAAAGGGTATACCTAGTTGCAACTTTAGACAGTAGTTATTTTATTACTGGATAATACTTTAGTTTACGACTATCATAAACTTCTCTCCTTTCATAATAATACAAATACATATATACATATATATATATATATATATATAATATATATATATATATATAAATATACATAATATAATACATATATAATATAAATAGCAAAAAGTACTTGCTCCCCCGGGAATACAACACGGATTTCATTTGAATGGCGAGCGTGCTAAAATTTTCATGGTTATCTTATCAATCTTACTTCAAAGCCAATGTATCATTTAGTATTAACATAAAATGGAGCGTTTATTTTCAACCAATAGTGGTTAAAACTAAGCAATTAGAGGTAATAAAACATTATTTTACATTAAAGCGAGCGGCTAGTATCCATAATTCTGTTTATAAAAGGGATCGGAATGAGTTATACAAAATCGATAGTCAAATATATATACAGGTACATAAGGATCCGAACGATGGCCAAGGCACAAAACACATTCAAATGGAGATTATACGTCAGAATTAATTTAGGAAACTCAATTTCTTAGCTATTATAACATTTGTAATTTACAAAAATCCCCAACTACTGGGTCCTTTCACCCCACTTCCCTTTTTACATGTAAATAAATTAATTCTGAAAATGCAGTATAGTGATATCCTTAATACCTTTCTTACTTTGGTTATGTAAGGTATGCCAACAAAACAACTGAACCAAACTGGTTGTCTGTCAGTTATAAGTATAATCAGGATCATTCCAATAGTCCTAATGTTGATCAGACATTTAGTACTTAACATTTACATTTATTTATATATTAAAATGTAAATGAATCACGCTGTGTTTAGTTATCGACAGAAGATAGATTGATAAAACTGGATCCATACACTAACCATTGTTATACATCTATATAAATAAAAATGAATTTCCGTTCGTTAGTCTCGCTAAAACTCGAGAACGGCTGAACCGATTTGGCTAATTTTGGTCTTGAAATGTTCGTGGAAGTCCAGGGAAGGTTTAAATTATAAAAAAAATTATGGTTGTCTGTAAAGTCGGTTTTACGGGCGAAGATTTTACGTGACAACGTCTTTTCTCGGTAGAATATTTATTGATATGAATATTATTAAATTGCACAATAGGAACAAAGAATTGAATGAAAATAAGAATTGCACAAATTTTAACTATAGAAATTATATTTTGTTTACTAAATCATTGTACATAATTTGAAATTAATTAAAATTTGTTATTGTAAATGGTAAAGTTGAATAAAACATTTACTAAAATTGGAATTTGAAATTCTTGCTAAACACAGTTAAATTCTAACTCCGCGCGTGATGATTGGTCGGTTTAGTTCGTTTGTTTGGTCGCACTGTTATGACAGGTTAGAGGTTATAATTTGTTATTTTAAATGTTTGACTAGCAATACGCGCTGTTTCTTCTCAATCGACTGAATTACGATTGATTGCAGAGTGATTTAAACTAATAATTTACTTAACACTATCAACATTTGTCAATAGTATGACATAACCTATAAACTCAGTTTTCTCAACTTTTGTGTCAATCTAACAATTAATCAATCAATCATAGTTTACGATAATGAAATATCAGTGTACAATTATTTACCTTTATTATTGTACATTTGTCAATAGTATGACATAACCTATAAACTAAGTTTCTCAACTTTTGTGTCAATCTAACAATTAATCAATCAATCATAGTTTACGTTAATGAAATATCAGTGTACAATTATTTACCTTTATTGTTGTAGTTGTTGTAAATGACGAATCTAAGCACTCCACATTTTCACGAATAAACATAGTTATCTGCTTTATCCCGTGCGGCGGACCCACAGTTATCTGCTTTATCCCGTGCGGATCCCGTGCGGCGGACCCACTGGACGAGCATCGTAACGTTACCGGGCGTTACACTTTTTCATGAGTGACTCCGAGCCGCAACCTAATTTAAGACGTTGTCACGTCAAAAATTGCAAGGAAAATACTAAAAACGACAATTTGAATTTCCCATACAAACTGTTCTTACCTGTCAAACGTTTGATTGATGTTCATGTATCCATAATTAGTTTAACAGCTGTAACAAATACAAATGACGAAGTGTCTCAGTATCATATGTTTACTTACTACTGCATGCAATTTTGGGTAAAACAGCTGTCGCCATTATAGGTTAACATTATTAGTGCAAGAAAACATTAATATCAGATACTGCTTACAATGCCGAGAAGAAAACTACCTAACATAGGTCGTCGAAGTAGATTGAATGTGCGGCGAGCTACCTCACGCGCTAATCGCACTGATGACCAGCAAGAGACTGATAATGATAACAGTCGTTTTGGTATGGCACATTTGCGTTCTACAGTAAATCAGAATGAAGTGGATAGACAAAGAATGCAACGAGTTCGGGCACGTCGATCACAACAGCAGCGAGCCCGGGAGAAGGAAATTGACCGATTCCGCAAACGCAATGCTCCTGTGAACCTGGAACGAGCAGCATTCTCCTACGATCCAGAAATCGATTATAGTGCTGACAAATACAGTACATCCAAATAACGCTGAATATTATTATCTTAGATTGTTATTGGTGAATGTTCGTGGTCCGACATCGTTTCAACAATTGAGAACAGTTGATGGACATCTGTGTGCTACTTACCGTGAGGCGTGTCAACTATTACAGTTACTCGAGGATGATTTACATTGGGATAATACGCTCAAGGATTCCATCATATCTTCATCACCATATCAAATTCGAGCATTGTTTTCGATTATAATATCCACATGTTTCCCTTCGAATCCGGAAGATTTGTGGATGAAATATAGGGATGACATGTCTGAGGATGTGCTACATCGTGTGCGATGTCAAACTTCGAATCCTACACTACTAATTAATGCGGAAATTTACAATGATACATTGATCATGGTAGAAGATATGTTTTTATTGATGGCAAATAAAGTACTGTCGTGTTTGGACCTGACAGCACCCAATATTTAACGTCGAAGATTTTTGTTACACATGGCAAATTATATCTTTATATATTTACGCACCGCAAAAAAGACAAAAAATATAGTTTACCAGAAAGCTTTAAATTGATTACCTGTATTGATTGCCTTTTGTCCGATATGATAATGATGATAATTTGACAATAAATGTGTTGTATTTAATGTATGCAAAAATGTCATTGTTTATCATTTCTGATTCCAGGTGCTGAAACCAACAAAAAAGTCAGTGCTATGAATTTTTATTGCAGATATACAGATTCATGGTCCGTGAAGGTGAAGTAAATCACATTTTGATGTGTCAACGGCTTTTTCATCAGCTTGCAGTTGACATGTATGTCAAAATTGAGACCGAACGATTGACATACATCCGTCTAAACCAACAGCAGCTTCGATCTGAAGAGTACATTCATATTCGTGATGCTATTAATGCCGATGAAAATGCAGAAAATGTTGGAAAAAATGACAATTTTGCCGGCCACTTACATTGGAAGCCCGCGCCACATGCACGAATACGCGCAAGATGCGATGTCGTATGTTAGAAAATATGGCCGCCGGACCTATTTATTACATTCACATGTAACCACCCACAATTCCAACCCACAATGGATGGAAATTAAGAAAGAATTGCTACACGGCCAAACACCAGTTGATAGGCCACTGCCAGAGTGTTTAAGCAAAAATTCAAATCTTTAATGAATTTCATTATAAAGCATCGTGTGGCCAAGTACGTTGTTGGATGTATTCTGTTGAGTGGCAAAAGCGTGGTCTGCCACATGCGCACATATTAGTTTGGTTAGTTGATAAATTAAGGCCAGAAGACATTGATTCCATAATTTCAGCCGAGATTCCCGATGAAACACTTGACCCAAAATTGCATGCAGTAGTAAGTAAACATATGATACATGGACCTTGCGGAGTTTTCAACAACAACTCACCCTGTCTGGTCGACGGCAAGTGTTCTAAGCGATACCCTAGAGCATTGATTGCTGAAACCATCTCGGGAAATGATGGTTACCCGTTGTATTGTCGGCAATCAGTTGAGGACGGTGGGCGATCTGTAATTGTGAAGATAAAAGGACAAAATTTTGATGTAGACAATCGTTGGATTGTGCCGTACTCGCCAATGTTGTCCAAAACTTTTGAAACTCACATCAATGTGGAATTTTGTAACTCTGTCAAATCGATAAAGTACATATGTAAATATGTTAACAAAGGTAGCGACATGGCCAAGAGGTAAGTGAAACGAAGTTCACCGGGGTCAGCTAGTATATTTATATATTTATAAAACCATTGTTGTACTGACAGAAATTCAACGCACAATGAGGCAAAATTTCGGTTTAGTTTGCAGAAATATTAAGCATGAACGACGAATCTACCCAAATTCCGATTATTTCTGTTTATCCCCACTACCCGTAGCATGTATTCCGTAACGAGATTAGCCGGTAGACCCCACCTAATCCTCGGCACACGCAATATTGCATTAGTATATCTTGAGCATTTAATGGAAATTTATTCTTATTTCTGTATGTTTTTAAGTTTGGGTTTTCTGTGAAAAGCTCGATTTTTCGATGATTTGGTACTACATATGCTTTACTAGACATTATGTAGTAGGAAATGAAACCTTAAACACATTTTATTTTACGTATCTTAGCTAAAAAATGAATATATTCAAGATCAGGTAAAAAAATGGAATTGCCTTGTTGGATCCTGATAAATTAAGTGTTTGTGTTTAATTTTGCAAACGGATGTTTTAATGGCTCCGCCAGTATTATATACGCGATAATTCACTGGAACAGATTATTCTTAGAATTATAATGTGTTTATATAATCAGTTTTGGTTTTTTTATTGGTGTGTGGGGGTCCTTCTATGAAGGATACAATTTTGGTTTTGCAAAATCCTCGACCATAATCTTCAATTTATTGACGGGAAATAAAAATCAAGTTTTTAATGTATCAACGGATTTAAAATAAAAATCATAATATAGAAAATGAAATAGCAATCTTCTAACACATAATTAACTTTTATGAAAGGAATATATCTTTTAAATTTTGTTTACGGTGGTTATGGTTTTTATACTCCAGCGTTGTGTGCTCGGTAAAAAACTGTTAAGGAGTGGTTTCATATAAATTTAGTCTTTTATGCAACTGAATGGCAGTAAGAAAGCAGACTAACTCGCGCTAGTAACAAATTTCCCCTCGCCCCCTCTTACCCGTAATGACCTTCGTGTTTAGAGCGTTTTTGAAATTAACGTCCATATTTCGTAAATTCGTAACACAAAATTTGAATCATTACTATAATAACTTGTAATAGGTACTTTTCCTTTCCTTTATTTCTATATAGTTGTTGTCTATATATGTTTGTAAGATTTACTAAAACTTTTGTAATAAACCATTTTTTTTATCTTGGACGATTTTAGTGGTGTTGATTACACGGGATTTACCATGGGAATAAATTAATAATATTTCTATTGTCACAAAATTTATCTACTTGTTTCGACTGAGACGGAAGAACTTTTTTTAGAAATGGAAAGCCATTACTTAAAAGAACTATTTACGTGAAAAAGTTTAACAAGAAAAAATTATCCTCTCTTGAGTTAAAATAAGATAAAAGTTAAAATAGTAATTTGATTAAATTTAAATCGTTTTACATCCTAGCAGTTACCCACGGATTTTGTACGCAATTTCGTGTTAGTCTACATAGCACGCTAGTCGGCCAAGAACACGCAATTTGTTCACTGTGGATTGTTCATTGGGATTATTGCTAATCAATGGGATGGTCGAAGCTAGGTTACCATGTACAGTAATTTGAAAGAAACATTTTATTAGCTGTTTCTTATCCGTCTCCTAAAAGAAAGTTTTATGAGATAGAATTAACAGCTTTTCATCCATTGAATGACAGGATTTCTGAATTTGTGTCAAATGACAAAAAGAACGGTAAAATGAAATGACAAAACCAATAATATAATAATCTATATAATCTATATTTGGATGCCAGTTTGGTTGAACAGTGGAACAGGGATAGCTGTTTGAAAGGAAAAAATATTAACGTTACAAGCTATTTCATCGCTGAAGTCAAGAACATGTCTGAGAGATTGATGATCAACATTCAACGATTCAACTTAAATTAATTTTATAAATGTCATATTTCCCTACATTCAACTCTAGATTATATCAAGAATATCTAGATTATATTATCACATTTAAAATTTTGTACAAACAGAAAAGAAATATTTTATTGCTTATTTATTTCAACATACATATGTCACCATTATGACAAACAAACCCCTACCCTTTATACCTTAAGTATTTACTATTTCTTAGTTTGTTATATAACTAGTCACTAATATCATTTTGCATTGTTTAAAAAAATTCGTACATATTTTTATTTTCACATTATCTATGTTAATAAATTTAAATTAGCTTATAATTGGGCCACCATTTATTAAATACCCGACATACATTAACCACACTATGCAGTCGGCTTTTATAGATATGCTATCCACAAAATTCTGTTTCACGCACATAGTTAAGATCTCTCAAAATTGTTTATCTTTATAGACACTTTTTTATTTCAAATTTAATGGAATAATGACTAATAGACTTACACAATAGAATCAAAAATTCCCTTTTTCTCAAGAGAACAATGACTAGAGCTTCTGACTAGGAATAAATACTTAAGAAATTAGAAGATTCTGGTGTTATCAAAGAGGTATTTACAGTTTAATGTTATATCAACTTTGGAATAGTAAAATAAATTTATAATTTTGGGTTTTTTTTCGCCTCAAACTATTATTTATATAATCACAATTAGTACAGCAAACTAGAAATGTTCAAAGACCTTACCACTAGGATTTAAGTTTAATTCTCTTAGAGTTATTTTTGTACTACTGGATTTGGGATAAGAATTTATAACGACTTGGACTGTAGATATTAATATTCCAGAATAATAAGAATTAAATTATCAATGAAACATCCAAGACGATGTATAATATTTTTTTATTAGTAAGCTCCGAGTGAATATTCAGTACAATTTATTCCTAAATGTTTAACTATTAAATATTATCTGGTTTGTCTAAAATAAAAATCATAGTTCAAAATCAAAATAATGGATTTATTTTAAAATAGCAAATTAAAAAGGTTCAATGTTTCAGAATTTTCATCGCTCTATTTTCCACAAAGAATTGACAAACCGTTTAATAATAGCAAAAAGGTCCTTTGGCAAGAAATACAAATTTAAGTCAAATATATCAAACTAAAAAAAATCAGAGCTCTATTCTAAAATAAAACAATAAATTTTTCAAATAAAAATTAAAATACAACTAAAATAACAATTTTCACTTCTATGTTCACTCAAAATTAAAAAATTAAAAATCAAACTTCTCTTTCCACTAGTTGTACCTTAACTTTCAAGTCTTTGCAATTCAGTTACAACTCTCTCAAAACTTTATTATTAAAGTTTAATTAATTTACAATTGATAATTCACAATGAAACAGTTCAAATTAAATATTAATAAATTAAGAAATTTCCAAAATTCAATCGAAGTTCAATTTTAATTCACTTTTCTTGCAATTTTGAACCAAATGTAACTTGTTTCATTCTATTGTGTTTTATTGCTCATCAAGAATCAGTTATGCAGATTGCTCTGTAGTTTCTATAAATTTAAATTTTTTCCTATAAAAAATACAACAAAATTAATTTAATATCAGATCTGGAAGGCTATTTCAATATAACGTACAATAAATTTAGGCTTACCTCAAAATTCCCTCGCGGAAAAAAATTTAGAAACACGGCGCGCACTGTCATCAACTTAATGCACGATAATTACCAAAAGAAGGGCAAAAATTATATGTGCTGGCAGTTTTTATAGTTCCCTTCCCCCCTCTGATGGACATCCGCGATGTTCTCTCATTGGCCCAGCCGTATCCAACTCGAGAAACAATAGCCCTCTCAGATGTGACGTAACTGCAGTACACAAGACAAGTTCTGATCAATTCAAGGCAGTGAACCGCCTTCCTAATAATTTAAAGTTACCATCACTAACTTGTCAAAGGATTACATATTCGTTTTTATCCTAACTTCTCACAATCTAATTAAACCCCAATATTTCTTTCCCAAAATTTTCATTTAATTTAGTTCTAAATTAAATAAATTAACCAATGTAGCTTTAAAAACGCTACAGAATTCTAGCCATTAGTACACAGCAGAGACAAAACACTACTTATAATTTATGTAAATTATGGTGGGTAATTACATTGTGTTGTGTAATACAAAAGAGACAAAACCTCTTTCGAATGGATGGTTAATTGACAAATTCAATTTTATTTTAATTTTGCGATTGTATTCTTATGTAACAGCTTCATTCTCTCGTTTAATAACAGTAATTTATTGTTATTGTATAAAATGAAACACATGTCTAATACTTATGAAGCTTGATTATCACTTTAACTGTTACCAACATACGGACTGCACTAGTACTATTATCACTAGTTGTCTGCTGATGGCTAATAACATACACATAACTAAGCGTCATAAACACATACTATTTACTGTGAATTTATATTTGTTGTTTGTGTTTGTTATTGTACTTTATGTTTGTTCTATGATAATGTCGTTGTGATGACTGATCACTAACATAAGTTAAAAGAAACAAATACAAGCAAGACTTACTCAACTACAACATCTGTTAGTTTTAATGCGGTGTGGACTATTGAATTACTAAAATAATTTTAATTTTCGAGGTTAGTCTTTTGTCATCCTAATTACTGAGTTGAAGTTCAATTCACGTAATAATTTAAGTAAGAACTCGGCTATTTAACTAACATGTTCGGAGTATATTAGAAACTTTCAAGCGGAGCTTAGCCTACTAGCGTTATTTATTGGCTGAGCGCTATCGAAGCCTGCCTATCGGGGACAGGAAAGATTTAATTTCTAACTCTCTGTCTGCATGATACCTCAAGAACGAACTGACCGGCTGACTTGGAATTGTGCATGAAACTTCATGTAACTTTTTGTACAGTCAACATCGAGTTCGATGCTCATTCCATGCCACTCCATGGGATATGCCCGAGCGTTAATGAACATATCCACGTTAGCCTTATGGGTAATAACGAGAAAATCACAACATTAATACATTTTAACCGAGTAAAATATACGAAATTTTAAAATAAACATGTAGGTAACTATCATGAATATACCATGAGAAAGCTTTCTGTACACTTGGAAGCCTGTTACGCGACACGTAATGTGGCGTACTCCTTCCTTGTCATGAATGAAATATCATACTACATCTCTAAAGCATTTGAAAGATAAGTTTGTATAAATCTGAGAATAGAAGTTTATTAGTAACCTAAGTTTCTAGAGTTGCCTGGTGTTAGTCTGATTTCTTGAAACAGTTTTGCCAACTTATGGGTTATCAGATCGTCTCTTTTATATTACCTACCTTTAAGGTCAAACACTATGGTGACTTTTAGCTAAATTTTTAAAGTAAAATAATGAAATATCTACTTTTGAAAGAAAAGTCTACAGTTCCCAATGCTATTAAAAAGACTGTTTTCATTATCAATGTAATAGGAATTTGGAAATACTAAATTGAATAAAGACGTATAGGTTGTATTGTCAAGAACAATTTACTTCTATGAATATAGTCACACAAACAGAATAATGTCGAGCGCATGATGTATTAGACAGGTGCAAATATTGGCAGGCAGATAAGAGATATTCAGAAATACTACTTCCCTGCCTCACGGTGTTAATGTGACGAGTTCTAGAGTAACAAATCTTTATTTTAACCATAGTATTATATAGCATAACATTTTTTCTACAGGTATAATTATTTATTCATTGAGTTATTAGTTTTTTTTTTTATTACAACATTGTTATGATTCAATTGTTATTATTATATTATTACTACATACATATTTACTGCTTTACTTTTATATTGCTATCTTTGTCTTCTTATTGTCTTATTATTTTTGTTAGGATTGCCAATTGTAGCTCTTGTACATAGATTAGTTAATAGTTGAATAACTCGCTATTGATTTATTTTTGGTTTTGCAGTATATATATATATATATATATATATATATATATATATATATATATATATATATAAGCTTTAATTTATTTAAAATAAAATTTTGGCTTGTAGAATAGCTGTAAATCTGGTGTTTTACATTGTAGTGTTTAGAGCATAAGTTTATAATATACAAAATATAATTTTATTTATTTTCATTTAACATACAAAGTTAAATTCAAATTCCATCCTCAGCTACCGAATGTTAATTTAGTGCTCATCGTATTTGTTCTTTGTAAATATGTTACGTTACTTGTAGACCTTGTTACAAAATTTGTGCGTAACTAGAGAAGCCTTTTAAAAATGTGTAACTGTATATAAATAAAAAGATTAAAAAAGTACAAAGACCATTTGCTTGGAGTAAGTTCCCGTATATTTACAGGGAAAGGTTATTTGCTTAGCTTTAATGGGTATATTTTTAAGCCAATGTAATTATAATTGATAGCACTAAAAGTTTTTCATGGGAAACGGTGCAAACCTACTTACAGATTTTGATGTCTCCGTTTCTTAAACTCGTGACCTTTCGGTTTAAGAACCCTGATATTATTTCTACACTATGTGAAGGTCAGCAAGTTCGTAGAGATAGCTTGGACACTACGATAGTTATGGACCACTAATTGCATTGCTGTTCGTTTAAAACCACACGGTAGGGCTCTGGAGCTTTTACGACCGTATCTGGACGCGAACAACTTCACTTCTCTTCATAATAACTACACAAAATCCCTTCACACAGTTTAGAAATATTTTGATCAAACTTACAACTATGTTATTCATTTGGTTTGGTAATAAATTCCAGTAATATATTTTTGGACTATTTGAAATTTTTAATAAGTAGTCAATAAAGGAAATGAAAATCATATTTGCTGGTCAGAACGTTAAGCAGTCTGCAAGCCAAGATTTCTTATACATTCCTGGCAATGATAAATTATTAAACTTTGTTTTATAACCTTCTGATATTATTAACGCGGTTCTCTTCCGTATCTATAGTAATAATATACTTTTTTCTATAAAAAAGATGGGGAACATCATCTTTTAGTTGATGAAGTATTTTGTATAATGTATTTAAAATTTTAATTAATGTAAAATGTATTTTTTTATCTTGATTCTTCTTCGAACAACTGAAGCAGAAATAACTTTCTTAGGTCTTCCTAGTATTAAACTGGTAAAACAATGAACCAACTCCAGTACAAACAGCCCAGGCCCGTTGAACTCGTCAAACCGCTATTTGCTCGTTAACGCACGGAACAGTCCCGTCAAACATCGCCCGTTCTCCGTGCACGGGTGCCCGTGGCTGCCGTGTGACACAGAGTTAACCAGTTTAGTGCTTTGATAGTTTTAAAACGATATGTGTTAGTCTGTACCTACTATTTAAGTCTATACCTGCAGTTAGTCAGACTTCAGGAATATGTGTCTCAAAGACAACTTACGTCTCTAAGCAGAAGTGGATCCGCATCCACTTTGTGTGAAAAAGCCATTAAGGAATTATGCACTCGTCTTATGTTCTGCATGTTTTCCTGCTTCATGTTCTAGCAGTGGACCATTTTTCGATTTAATTAACATTTTAAAATTCTTTAGATGTCAGTCGTTCAACTTTTTTTGGTTAATTAAGAGAACCTTACAATATTAATCATAATAAAATTTACAACTTTAGTACAATTTGTAACAAATCTTTTTGTCTTCAAATTTCCACTTTATTTTATGATGGTATAGTAAAATATCTTTATTATACCTTTTTTATTGCAACTTTTTATCAGATTTCAAAGTATTATAATCTAGCTTTGGCGTTATTATGACGTTTCTAACATAAAGGTTATCTAAGTTTTGTCGTATGAGAATCTGTGCTCAATATATCTTAAGAGTTTAGCGAAAAATCCAGTGAACTTTTGCTACTTCTAGAGGAATTATTTTATTATTTATTACCTTTTTAAATTAAAAAAAGAAATTAGTAAAATAAATATTTCGTATTTAAAATAAAGTTTTTTTTTTTATTTTAGATAGGTCTTGGACTACACACAATATATTTATTTGTATGTTATAAATGTTCGTAGAAACCATACATATTTGTATCCAACTAATTATGTTGCTGAGAATGATATAATTAATATTTTGTAAGAGGTTAGACCAAGCTAATACCTGTGAAACATTAAACAAAGCAAACAATCTCGCTCAGGTAATGAAATTATATGGATTATGCCTTTGTGTTTAATAAACGTAGTCCACAAAAGGGTTTATTCATGTAAACGTTTGCTTTATTCTAATTATTCTGAAAAAAAAACGCTTAATCTGCTTCATTCAGTAACAACATTACAGCTGATATCAGTGATAGTCTGACTTATTTCTTGCATCGTTGAACGATGGTAAATGTCCTGCTCCTTCGCAATCTTTACCTCGTCAAAAACAATCTATAAAAAAGTACTTCAAAAGGTAAAAAAATATTGCAGTAAGTTTCTTATAATATAAAAAGCAATGTAAAGTATTAATACCAAGGAGTTCGGTATAAGTACATGTAGCATATTAAAATTTACTTACACACATTATAATAACATTACACGTCATTCACTGCTCCTAGTATTGTAACTCGTAAAATGCAGAAACAAAACCACTGAGGGTGACGTCACGGCTAGCGGCGTCAATCTCGCAAACAGGACGCTGCACACGTCAGGGCAAGCGGTGTCATGGCGTCACACAGGACGCTGCACACGTCAGGGCAAGCGGTGTCATGGCGTCACACAGGACGCTGCACACGTCACGGCAAGCGGTGTCATGGCGTCACACAAGACGCTGCACACGTCACGGCAAGCGGTGTCATGGCGTCACACTGCACGTGATTGATTTGATGTATTAGGGCGGTTTAAAGGGATATTGCCGTAGTTAATTTCATACTAACACCGTATACTCGTACCATTAGCAACTGATTTTTCTATAGTGTAGTCAACGAGTTTATATGATGATTTTTGTATTGCAGTATAAGATGTTTCTCGTAACAGAATTCCATTACATATACTATACAGACATTAATATCACTCTAATATATTCTCTGTAATTCCATATTCTTCAACCACTCCATAAGTGATGAAAGATTATATAAAAACTCAACTTCTTGCATTATTTTGAAATACAAAAATATTCAGGCTGTTACAAAAGCTTAGATTTATATAACTTAACTAGGTTAAAAAAACTTGCTATTTGGTTTATGATGATGCTATTTGTTTGTAGTATGTTTTAATTGAAATAAATTAAACTCTACTTTCATTACTTAGGTTTGTACTTTAGTGCTTAAAGAAAACATGTATAAAACCTATTATGATAGACATTACATTTTAAACTCATGGAATTAACACAGTAAAGATAGCTTTACATATGTAAGACTCAGTACAGTCCCAGGACCGAGGTGCATGTTTTAGTAATGAGTCTCCGTTCTGCTCCTTCTTCAACTAAACGAGCTTCCTCAAGCCTCCAGCATTTCGGCGTTTATTTTCTATATACTTATATCACGAGTGAAAATATAATGCCTTAAACAGCGAGCCTCAAGGGCGTTAGTGCTACTCATGTACGATATTAACAGCAAACATTTGCATATTAAATCACTGTTCCTTAGTTACGGGTAAAAATGTTCACGTTTATAGTTTTATTTGTTGTTACTTTTCATAGCCAATATGTAAAAATTTTAATTATAAAATATAATTTTTAATACTGTTTAGGGATTCACCCATATACACCAATATAATTATGTATATTATATTATTATTATATGATTATTTATACGACACTGATATTGAGGGCCTAGGGTATTTGGAATTGAGGCATCGTATTGATTAGGAGATGTGTTTAAGATTATCTAATTAAACAAAGCTTAGAACTAATTATATAACTAACATAACATGACAGCAATGTATCATACACATATAACTATTAATGATTACTATGTTTGATTTAAAGCTAAATAAACACAAATTAGGAGGAGGTCACACTACATGTCAATGCAACAGACCACGCTGAGGGTGCAAGCAAAATTGTAAAACTTCAAAGATAATTAAATCTAATCATATAATTAACATATAATCATATGTTCTATGTCATATTTTAGAATATCATATTTTGTTTAAAACTTTATTTCTTGCAATTTGTTTGATGAATTCATAAAGTTCGTGATACTAAAGTAAACTGATACAAATAAAAATACCACTATAAGGTTTATATTTATTACAATTTATATTGACAGTTTAAAGTACTTAAATTTTTGATATTGAAGCAATAAAATAATTTAGTGGGAAAAGCAGTTTATAGATAATAAACCAATAACACGGAGTATAGAAGGACTCGACTGACCGTAGGAAAGAGATAGACGGACTGACATATGGACTGACAACGACACGGTTTCAATAACTTATTTTAATTTATTTTTAACACTAAGCAACTATTTTAATGTTTTATAATATTTTAATACAAACTTTAAACTCTGCCAAAGAAATGTAACAAAGCGAATTATTTATGACATTTTTTGTGATATTTAGATTTAAACACAAAAGGAATGATTATAATCAGGAGGCGTTAAAACCTAAGTTTGAGATGTATTAGACTTATAAACTTCTTAAAAAGAGCACAGGAAATGAAATAAGCCAATCAGAAGGATAACTATTGAAGAAGGTCCTTGCCATCAGCTACCTTGTTTCTTAAAGTTAATTTAAAATTGAATGTTGTGGGTCAAGCTTTCAATAAAATATTACGTTTTATAGAGGTTCTACTCATGGTGAGCATTTAGTGACCTAAAATAACTTATATAAACAGTTTCAGCTCTGCAGCTTTCTGATTATTTTTATATTTAGTGTAAACTATAATTGGGGCTTTTTACCTTTTTAAATCTGATAAAACGCAGTTAAAATATTTATTGTTATTGCACGCACAGAGTTTACATGGAAAATCCATGCCAAGTTTCAAATTATTATGTTTTGGCGTTTTAAGAAATAGTGATCAGTGAGTCAGTGGTATTATATCATGCTTATATATTATACCATGAACAGTTGTCAAGACTTTATACTACCCAGTCACAACAAACCCATTTTAACTAATAAAAAGCTAATGTAACCACTTTAGTAAATGGAAGCTAGCAATTCCACCGGGGACATGTTACAGTGCCTAACAGCTTGAGTCTTCATATTTTCTCTAGCTTAACACAAAATGTTTTTAATTCAACTCCATTTGTTACCAACTTGTTTTCTACCTTTGCATTAATATTTACTTTAATGGTATTAACCACGATCAGGTGTATAGTAAACTGTGAATACAGAAAATGTTTTATTTTACAACGTTAATCAAACAATATATGACTAACCTCTACCTCGTGGTTTTATTCATTTAGAATACAAATTTCAACCATTTGTGTCTAATTCACTCATTTATATTAATTCATAATGTATCCAATAATAATTATTTCCAAAGTCTGATGAGCAAAAATCACAATTTGTTTTTCCTAATTCATTTTTAGAAATAATATTTTATAACTTTTGCATAACTTAGAAATAGTCTAAAAGATATTCATGAGATATTAATGAATTTACTAGGGGAAATAACGATTTTGCGATTAATCATATGCTAAAAAATATTGTTCTGTTAAATGTCAATTAAAAAAATTAAAAGACAACACTAGATAATATATAGATGTAATTAACAAAGGAAACCCGCTCTATAAAGAGCTATTTAATTTGTCATGTACAAGTTTGATGAGCGTCTCTTACCAGTAGACTCCGAACAACCTGAATAATTTCTTTATCAACCAGACAGTTCTTAATTTGTCACGAATATCACGTACAAGTTTGATGAGCGTCTCTTACCAGTAGACTCCGAACAACCTGAATAATTGCTTTATCAACCAGACAGTTCTTAATTTGTCACGAATATCACGTACAAGTTTGATGAGCGTCTCTTACCAGTAGACTCCGAACAACCTGAATAATTTCTTTATCAACCAGACAGTTCTTAATTTGTCACGAACATCACGTACAAGTTTGATGAGCGTCTCTTACCAGTAGACTCCGAACAACCTGAATAATTTCTTTATCAACCAGACAGTTCTTAATTTGTCACGGATATCACGTACAAGTTTGATGAGCGTCTCTTACCAGTAGACTCCGAACAACCTGAATAATTTCTTTATCAACCAGACAGTTCTTAATTTGTCACGAACATCACGTACAAGTTTGATGAGCGTCTCTTACCAGTAGACTCCGAACAACCTGAATAATTGCTTTATCAACCAGACAGTTCTTAATTTGTCACGGATATCACGTACATGTTTTATGAGAATCTCATCAGCGTATGGCTATCAATGTATTTTAACTCGTACTTTTATGGATACAACAAGTATAACCGCTCTACCAACTATTCAGCTGTTTAAATTGTTACGTATCTCACTTACAGATTTGTCGTCTTTGTATGTGTAGACGACATGAAACTTTGCATAATTCAGTGGAGCGTTGTTATTCTCTGATACATCTTTATTACGAGATCTACATGTAGCATCAGTAAATGTTTAATACTCAAAATTTATTGATAATAATTCCAACATCTAATACTTATTTAATTTTGTCTGACAATGATATTGTTTGAATTAATTCACTGCTTAATTCTAATATAGGGACAGTTCCTTTCATCTAGAGTGTTAAGCCAATATAAGTTTTAACATGAAGTGGATTAACAGTTCAAAGTGATTTACAAGTTACAATGAGCGTAACAGTGCAACTAGTCTGCCTAATTTCAATTAGCCTTTAGAATTAAAGCTAAGCTCGTTAGAATATTACGAAATTACATCAGTTAGAGATACCACGGATTCCTAGACATGAGTTAATACTGAGATTTAATTGGGTTAATTGGGTCATTTAAAGGTTCGTTGTGTTTATTATAAATTTTGTTAATAGATATTTTCTCTCTCGCTATTGAAAACTTTTTTATATAGAATCGAAATATAGAGAATTTTGATAACATATCTATCTATTTCGTTTAAAAATATTTATGTATATTTCAGTTATTGTGATTAATTCGGCCCTTAAGTATAATGTTTGCTTATTATGCATAATTACAAAATTCACTTGTCAAAGTAAGAAATTAATTAATTTAACTATTTGTACATAATAGGTAATGCGATTTTTTGTCTATTGTAATAATATTCATAGTAAATTTATCACTTTGACCAGATATTGCCAAGAATATCTGATATTACCAAAACATAACTTTTTACTGGGAATATCTAGCAGACCTCGTGGAAAGTAAAGTTGCACTAGATGGTGTTCCAAGTTTTCTACTCATGGCTTGTTCCAAGGACAAAGTCACACTTACATTAGTGATACTTCAAAGAGCTATTCAACTAAGAGCCATTTTCACGCCGTAACGAGTTTTAAACGTCACGACACATTACTCCCTCGTCCCACTTCCGCTTCCTTTACGTTCCAACTTTTATTAGTACTGCAGCAGGTTTTCAATCGAGATTTCGCATTCAATGGTTACTGTCATTCAATTTTCATTTCCCTTGGTGTTACGGTGGTGTTCCTTGGTGGAAATTGGTGTTACGTCATTACTTTATTACATAACGTCGTGTCGCTTCGGGGTGACATGGGAGATGCTATCTCAGTTGTACGTCAGATTCACACACACGCGCGCACACCACACACACACACACACACACACACACACACACACAACACACACACACACACACACACACACACACACACACACACACACACACACACACACACATGATATACATATACATATATATGGTATGTGTATTTTCATAAACAATGACGCTTTGCTGAGGAAATTTTTGTAGTATGTGGTCTTGAATTTTCCGGATCTGGGAAGTGTACCAAAGGAGCAACGTATTTCTGCACCTTCGCCGCATCGTAATGTGTTAGAATTATTATTTTTTCATAGAGTTCGATATACCATAGGTCATGAACTACCATGAAAACATAGGTATGAGAGTTATAGTTTTGTGTGTGTGATCCGTTTGGTAGTTAGGTATTTTGAAGTACTTGATTCTATCATGAAATGCACTAAGATCACAAACTGCTTAACAGTTTTTTTTTTTATTTTTCGTAAACAACTTTTGAAAGTTTTTACGGAGAGTGAATTATTATGGACTGTAACTGTTTGACACTATCATACTAGGCTAGTTCTTAGTGAGGCCTAATTTTATCAAATTCTGCATTTTTCATCATAGTTTAGGTCCCCTGAGTTTTCCTAGAGTTCTATTGGTTGGGATATATTGATCAGAGCGAGAATCAATAAGATATAGAGGTAAATGAGAAATTCAACAGAAAAAATTGAGAAGTTGGTGCATCGACTAATTATTACGAGATTAAGCTTTCCTTGTGTACTCAATTCACTTGAAGTAAGATGCTTAAAGTTTGCTATACAATGAGTGCACATAATTATTTTTAGAAGAAAAACTCCTCTCATAGAAGTTCTTATGACGCATTAAACGTTTATTTTGAAATAACCGTGTAATTGTGTGTCCAACAAGCTATTGTTTAATCAACAAAATATTTATCTGGCTCACAAAATATCGGATAATAATAAACATTAGTTTTAACAGAAAGTGCTAGATAGTATATCGACTCACTCAACTCATATTTATATAACACAATTTTAAAGAGAGTGGTGCAAACAACAAGCTCCTTAATGTATTTCATGAAGCATCAGTTATTAGAATAATGTTAAAACTTATCAACTCCTGCCACCATATATTTTCTTACGTTCATAACAATAGCCACTGAGAATGTCTGACTTTCATATATCAGAGCTGTTGTCACTCATTGAGCCACTATAGACAGATTTCCCCACAAAAGCCCTTTACACTTAGTAATCCCGAGCTTGACGGCTCACAAAGCTTTTGTCGCCACTTTCATCATTGCGATAGTTTGTGTCGATTTTGTGGATATTTTGTGCAACAAAAACATGGAAATAGTAAACAGTCTAATAATTACTGTCAAACTTATCACAAAGAATAATGAGTGCATTGTTTGCTATCTAGTATCGTCTGTTATACCAGTGCACTCCCAATCTTCTAAGATGTAATTCACACTCAGATAAATTATTTTTACGATAAATAGTGTTAAACAACACTCCATTAAATACGAAAAATCCAATTGCTTATTTAAATATACGCTCGATAACGCAATACAACGTGTTTACACTTCCTAACGTATTCCATAGTGAGATGGTGGAGCTCTATTATTATTATGTATACTAACAGCATACATCTGCTCTTGCACTTAAATGTGTCAGTTACTAATTAGCCTAAGACTACTAATGTGGTTTTCGCATGTAAATTATTTTCACCATTTTAGCTGTTAAATCACGCGCACTCTTTTTGAAGTAGCAAAATTGTTTTCCAGTTTTCAATACAATTCGGACACCTTAAAGAATTATATTTTAGGTATTTAATTATAATAATTTCAATGGATTGGCTATTCTATATTTAAGAATATGAAAAATCCTTTATTTTCAGTAAATCTTCTATTTTATTATGAAGATTCACCTACTTTGAACGGCTAAACGGGTGAAATGTCTTTGGTAAAATTGCGCTAAAATGTTTTTATCTGGTAAAAAAATGGCTGAAGATAAAAATGGCATCTTTTACAATAAGCACATAAACTTTAGAGAATGATTTGTTGTAAATCAATTATTACTGAATAAACATTTTATTAGAGGAACATTATTTAAAAACTTTAAATATTTTTTAATAATAAATAATAATAATAATTAAAACTCGCATAAATAAATAAAACGTTTCATCACGTTTAATGTTTGTAAATAAAGATTGACAGTTAGAGAAGTCATATACAAAACTTACACTATGTAAAATATAATATCTTACAATTTTGACTCAAATCAGCCAGAAGAAACTCTGATAACATGTTCACACATGTTCCTTAGAGGAAATCTTATTTGGAGCTCAGTTTTCCGATACCGCAATCTTATCCTCGCCAAATAAATTCTCGTATGTTTTTGCGGCATCCCTAATACTGAAATTTCTGTTTGAATCCTTTAGATTTACCACAGTAGTTTTATTTTTGTGGAACTTTAAATACATTGAATGGTTATAAATTGTATACTTATACATAGATATACGTACGTTA
This sequence comes from Homalodisca vitripennis, assembly GCF_021130785.1. NCBI lineage: Eukaryota > Metazoa > Arthropoda > Insecta > Hemiptera > Cicadellidae > Homalodisca > Homalodisca vitripennis. Next base: position 52,988,618 of record NC_060209.1, on the reverse strand, counting down.
AATATATTTATATGTTGTGTATTAAATACAAATGTCACGCAATCTTGCTACAACGGCGTGTTACAAAGCTCGTACGTCATTACTTAGAAGATACGGAACGATGACGGTAGTCTACTCTACCTAACTGCAGATGCCCGCGTACAGTTTCTGGTATAAATGAATATTGACAATGAAAGTAAAGTTTTTGTGATAGCACTATCTATTGATAGTCAACCATGTCTACGGAACGTAAAAACGAAGGATGGTGTAACCATTCATTCGTTAAAAAATCAGTACTTACGATTAATTAAAACGGAAAATGTTGCAGATATTTTACAAATAAAGTAAACATTGGTTGTTATTTGATGTTTATACTCCACTAACTTTTACAGGCAATCGGATTAAGTTAGAGATTTGATTAAAATGTTTTCTGACATATAATTTTAGCTTTGATCTACAGTTTCTTCATTGATCGAAGCATTTATAAAGGGAGAATGAATTAAAAACTAAAATGTTTTCTCTTTGGAAGATATTTTTTACCTCAGTTAATTATATATTATTAAGTAAATTAACTTATTAATAATTTGTTGAGGTTCTTGTTTATTTTCTTAATCCTGTATTACAGCTTTTATTAAATTATATACACATATTAAAAACTGTGTTTCATGTTAGGAATAAATATATAATTTAATATTTCTTGTAGAATTTTTGAGTTTTAGGAAAACTTTTGATACTTACCTTAAATAATAATAGAATTGCGTATGCGTGTTTAAACTAAATAATTTAAACTAAAATATTTAGAGTTCCATAAATAACGAAACTAATGTTTATTTTATAAAAGGTTTATTTATTTGACTACAAAGAAATTTCCAATTAAAATAATTAGTTATTAACATATTTGTCCAAAATATAAGAGTTTTAAAATTAATCAGGTATGTGAGCTCATTCCTGTAATGCATAAAAATATCCTACTTAATACTTAAAACTTTTGCTTGACGTGGTTTATTTAAATTTAAAACATTGTTTAGAAAAAATATAATTAATTCATATCAATAAGGTTAATTTAACCATTGTTTTGAAACTCATACAAATAATTATTTATACTTAGTTCTTATTTATAGCTTCAATTTAAATTTAATTCAATTTAAATTTGCTATAAATGAACCTATAAATACAATATTTATATAATGCCTATTTGTGATAGCATAATGACTCGATAAGACAATGGAGTTTATAAGCATTAACTTGCTAAGAATCCAAATATTTTTATAGATGTATAAAACGACTGCTTTTTTTAAGTTTAAATTTTTTATAATAAGACAGAATATACACATTTTAAAACCTATTGGAAATATACAGGCCTCCTTTATTACAAATTGCAACACGTCTAAAGATTATAAAGTTTACGTAATCGAATTTAAGTCGTTTTCGTTGAAAAGGAATGGACATTTACACTTATTTACACTGTAAATTTAAATTTAAATAAATAAATGTTGATCTGGATGTTTATGTGTCGTACAGCTTTGAATCACCTAGAGCGTAAATTGAAGCAAATAGGTGTTGCAATTAACTAGAAATTTTCAGCTTTTTTTATTAGTCAGATGTTTTTCAAATTGCCTTTTGAGGTACTAATGACTATATTTTATGAAAACACTGTTAGTTAGCAAGAAATATTTTCCAGCTAAATTTCAAACCAAGAAGAAATGCAAATAGTAGGACGAGATTAACACAGTTTAAGATAGTGATGGACTGATATCCACAATATTGACGTCTGAGTATTAGTCGACAGACGCAATAACACCGCTGCTCCAAATTCTCTTGTCAGCAACCTGACAGGAGTCGTAACCTACAATCCGTCCTTGTTTTACGGCATTTGTTTCCTACAAATAACACGGACCAGGGCATTTTCCATTCAGCTTTTCAAGTCTGTGTCGGAAAAGTAAAACTATAATTTAGTTCCAATATTTTATTTTAAATACGCTATTGTAAAGTACATTTCAGTTCAAGTAGTTGTAAATTCACGTGTATTTAGTTTTGAATACAATCAACATATTATATTATGAGGTTCTTGTTTTACCTGCTCTTATTCTACACTATATGAGACATAAAATTAGCGTAAATATTTTGTTAAATCAGAGAGTCAGAAATCCTCATCTGCGATGTAATTATCTACGTTTCTAAAAGATTTTTTAAAATCAAAATATATACCAATGTGTAAAATATTATGATAAACTCGATGTCAAATGTTTCTTACTCGCCAATGTTATCTAATGTAACAAATTTTGACCTTATCTACAAATATTATCTCGAATATCAGTTAACCAAAACTATGGTGTATGGAAGGACTCGGCAGAACGTAACAAAAGTCTTTATTGAACACTGTAAAATTTGAAATATATTGTACGAAATAAGATACTCATGTCATTAGGTTAGTTTTATTAAAACTCTAAGTATTTTTATAACTTAAATAGAAAACTTTATTTAAAAAATGCAACTTATGCTATGAGATTAACCCTAAATATTATAATGCAACTTAGGAGCTCGGGATCTCGGAAAGAAATTTTATACAAAGGACTATACATCAGCCGGATTGTTTCCTATGCTGGTTATTAGTTTTACTGTAAAATAAACCGCAAAATCCAAATGATTCATTAAGCGACTTCATATTGGCACGTCATTCTAACCCTTCAGAGATAAAGCGTTCAATGCCTGCCATAATCATAATTCCATAACAATTAATATGTCTAACTACAGCATGTGCCAAAGCACTGTTGTTTTACAATGCATCAGTGACCCTTCTAACCTACAAATATTTGCATACCCTTGTCACCTAAATCTTTGAAGATGTCAAAACTTGTGTTTGAAACTAAACAGAATACAATTTATTTGTCTTAACATAACGTTACTAAAATTTGAACCCTCTGTGACGGTAACATTAATTTTTGACTAGAGTAAATACAACAGGTACTAATTTATGAAGGAAAACTTTAACATTTTGAGTAAATCTAATCGTGTTTTATGGATAATATTGGTTTTTTTATTTCATTTAATAATACTTGTACTTTTGCATCCAAAAGTACTTAAGACGATCAATTAAACAGTTTTAAAAAGTACTAATGAAATAATTTGAATTTCTCTGCAATAATCCACGATTGTTTAAAGAGTAGCTCCAAATGGTTTTAGCAACACTTGAAATGTATTGTAGCCTGACAGTATAAGGCTTCATGTGGAGAGGAAAAGTACATTCAAGTATGTAGTATTTTTTAGTGAAAAAACGTATGGTGATTTAAAAACTGGAATATGCATGTATTAAGTAAATTATATTCCAGTTCAGAGGTTAAGCGAAACTGAATCTTCTTTTCAATGGATTATAGTACTTTGGTCCTCATAGTTCAATTTCCTAAAAATATTTGGATAGTATTTTTCTCACTACTTGTATTTGACATCTAACATTACAATAATGTTATTAATGGCTGTATTATGCAAAGTAAGTTTCTTCAAACTGTTTTAGCAATAAATGGAAAGTTGAGAATCTTAACAATATGGTTATATGGTCACTTAAGCATTTTAAGTAAATTAACTAACGTGTCTCGTGACTAATCCAATGATAAAAGTTGCGTGTATTAATTAATTACTCATGCCATGTAATAATACTATGTAGGAGTACGAGATGCGTGGTATATAACAGACTTCGCTAAGGCTGCATGGGAAGTTTTACTCTATACGAATGTCAGTTCATTCTCGTGAATCTTGAGGATGGACAGACAGACAGGTGTGAAGTGAAACTTCGTTCTCGCGACTAAGCCCTCGAATGATAGCCTTCACTAACGCTCAGCAAATAATCGTAGAATTAGTACCGAGCACGTTGATGTATTCAAATAATATGTTTAAGTATTTTGATTTAATTTGTTTTTAGTACCATATACTACAGTTAGCCTATATTAAGAATCCGACTTAAATTTCATGTGTATCAAACATTCTCAATTAAATATGGCTTTTGCTATTTCTAATATAAATATTATGTACTGACTTAATTTGTACTTTTCTGTCGACATTTTAAAATGTATTGTATAAGATATTACCATTACTGCTATTATTAGTATAAAACACGCTGTAAACAAGATAATGTCGAAACATAATTATTCCTGTAACTGTAACTGACATCAATACTATCTGAACATGTAACCTACAGCAACATTGTCAGTGATTGCTTTGTTTATAGCTGATAACATTGACAGTACTGAGTGTTATTAATGGTTACACGTTGTTGTGTCATTTGAAGCAACTGTAATGAATTACAGGCCTTTCCTAAGGGAATATACTAATATTAATGCAAAAATTAATATCAAGTTTTTCTTTATTTTATACAAATCCATGTTGCAATGTTGAAGTTGGTTTTGTTATATTTTTTTCCGATTTTCAGATTCTTTATTTCTTTATTAATACAATTACAATTAGTTGTCTGAAAAATATATATATATATTCCTCTTTGGAAGAATTAAGACCTATTTATTTTTTTAATTACTCGCAGTTGCCAGCGACATCTCGCGCAACTTTGAAGGTTTTTGCACATCTATGAGCACTTCTGTTTCAAGTGAGGTATGTTTCTGACGCCAATGTCGAGTTTGCCTTGTTGCTACGATCAAGAAAATAACTCAACAAAGTTCAATGAATTTGATTTCAAACTATTCTTGTCAAACTTTTTTATTTTTTTAATGATTATTTTTAATTCTAAAAAGGAAGTTTTACAAATTATCTCATTGGCTACTCATTTTTTATTGAAAACCAAACAAAAACACTGTTCAACTGATTAAAGTTAACTTTTAAATAGGTACTGAATTATTTATGAATAAATGCTAAAATATGAACAGAAAAGTATGAAGTTTTTGTTGCATCCAGAAAGTTTTATTATGTAAATAAAGCACTAACAGCCAATACCACTACAACAACCACAGGCCCAGTGCGATTGTCTCATCTCCGGCCTTCCAGCTTCAAACTTTGTTTCCGCAACAATTCTAGACCGGAAAGTGCGCAATCTTCGATCGACGCGATATTGGACAGTTGTTTGTGTAGTTGTCACCAGCTGTTACTATTTGATTTTTATGTATTAATGCCTAATTGATACTAAAAAAAACCCACAACGTGTTTTTCTCTTACTTACATATTTATACAATTTTAAAAAGGAATTGTGTACCGTGAGGAATTTTTATTCCAATGAAATGTATTAAATATTGTTTCCTTCATAAAAAATGGATAAATGAACATAATTAAAATTCTTAGAGATACGTACATGTTATTAATTACAAAACTATAGTTTTCTAACCTTGTAATACAAAACAACATCAAAAGGTAAAAAATCCAGCTAAAAGTTTCTTGAATAAAACAGGGCTGTCCCATGTAGCCCATCTTAAACTTTGTAATGATTGGACTATTATGTGATCAGGAAAACGTTTTTTTTTTTTTTTTAATTGAAAATATAAACTCTTATGAAAAACCCCCAGACATTTGAGGGTTGTATTTAGTTTAATATGGCTAGGAAACATCACTTTACCTATTTTGCTTGTAATTACGTCCCTATTTGGAGGCAATACAGAATCCATCCTTTAAAAATTAGACTTCATATAATGCAGTAATTTTAGGGTGTTCTACATAACTCAATATTACTCTATGAGACTTTCGAAACATTATTGCAGTAAGGAAACTCGATATGTTACTGAGGTGTAGCTGTTCAGCTACAAAACTCACTTACTTAAGAGATGGAGAAATATATTTTAATGTATATATTAGCGTCCTGAGTAGTGTCCCTGTTTAAAAACATGTTGGGACTTTCCTGAAAGGTGGGAAAGAATTGAATGCAGATTGCGATGTATATACTAAAAACTTCAGACTTTAACTTTGCTAGGGGATGTTATATGTTATATATAAGTGTTAAATATGGTAATTCGTCATCAAAATACAGTATTAAAATATTACTGTAGTGACGGAAATTTTATATTTACGACAATAAGAAAAACTTAAAAGTTAACAAAACAATTTACCGCTTTATTTTAGGACGTAGAATTATGGGAAGTATCTTATTTTAAGGAGAGTATAATTAATATTATCCAGATCCTTCTTATTTAGATATTTTAAAATTTGGTATGGTTTCTCAGAAAAAATTTAGAACATTTCACAGTAAACAATAAATTTTACAAGAAAAACTGTTTTTGAAGTGCATTTATAATGTTTTTAAATAATATAATACATAAATCAATAAATGTTCTACGACCAAACATATGTCGCGTAACTAGTAGAAGTTTTACATCGGTCTTATTAGGACAAAACTTAAAGGTCTTTTTCTACTGCCGGCTTTTTAATGGGATATGTCTCATATTGAAGATATGATGAATAAGTACCAATTCGCTGTTTAGTTTCTCATAAATTTTACACTTTTTAAATATATCTGATCTAATAAAAAAGGTTTTTGAAAATGATTCACACAGAACAACAACATAGAAAACTTAAAGACTTTGTATATCAGTTATATCTTTAAATGAGACTTATCCCTGAACTTTAGGATTAGTAAAAGTGTTTGGATTTTAACATTGTTCTTAAGAGGGTAACCATCTGTGGGAAATTCATATAATAATTGTGCAGACATGTAGATTCTCTCAATTGCTTCATCAAGTCACAGTTACAGGGATAACTTTTATCTTCTTAAAAAAGCAATTTTTACATTTTGCTCTTCGTATTTAGTTTAGATTTAAATAATAATCAATAAAATAAAGGTTATATTACAGTACTAGCTGTAATCCGTGGCTTCGCACGCATTTTTAAAATCAAAGTCATTATACTATTTGGTAAAAGCGCTGATGTAATATGATTTTTCAAGCGTATGTAGGTATACATGAGGTACATACTTTGTTGCAGTACTGATGGTTAAGGAGATCAAAGTTCAACCATACCATGTTTTGCTCATGGAAGAAGGTTTCTCTTTCAAACTAATTATATTTCGGACACCACAGATATGTTCATCTTGTTGAAAAAAGAAACAACAAATACATAGATCTTTATAACCTATTTCGGTCAAAAAGCCTTTATTTCTAGCCCTTATATACGAAAGGTCTAAGACATTTTCGGTGCCATAGTTAAATTTGTAGTCTCAATTAAAAAAATATATATACATGAATAAAGAGGAGTTAAAGGGTGTATATCTCCGGTCGTTTAAATTCACATACAGTCCCACAGTTGTGTTTGCCTAATTGCTACGTTCAAAAGTCTATAAAAGGATGTAACTCTCTGAAATCTACTTCGGTCAAAAAGTATTTACTTCATACTCTTTCGGTTATAGCAAAATGTCATATGAAATAAGTCACATACTAAAATAATAACAATCAAAAAATGTTGTTTAGTATAATTGACATACTGGTAAGATCTGACAGGAATTCTTGTGCACTATATGGACATCCTTTCAGCAAAAAAGTTTTAGAAAATACTTTGAGTTACATACTTTTTTCAGGTGCCGAGGCAGCGCGTTATAGAGCCGTAGAGCTGAATAGTGCATGCCCTTTTCAACAAGTGTCAATCTATGTATAGGGTGGACCATGTAACCCTTGAGGCAATTAATGTACTGATGGTTAAAGGTGGTTTCCGCTAAGAATGGGGGTACACTGTCATCGTTATTAATTTTGTTACAAAAAAAGAAAGATAGCACAGAAAAATAACCTGTTTCGTTCACATCGAATCCTTAGTTATAAAATTATAGACTTATTTCTATGAAAAACAATCTAAATGTTTGACAGGTGACCAAACAATGTTTAACTAGTGAATCTGTATGTGGCAACAAGCCGATCAGACAGTGCTCTGGAAAAATCTGCATGGAAATTTACCCACAAAAAACTAAATGTTTGACAGGTGACCAAACAATGTTTAACTAGTGAATCTGTATGTGGCAACAAGCCGATCAGACAGTGCTCTGGAAAAATCTGCATGGAAATTTACCCACAAAAAACTAAATGTTTGACAGGTGACCAAACAATGTTTAACTAGTGAATCTGTATGTGGCAACAAGCCGATCAGACAGTGCTCTGGAACAATCTGCATGGAAATTTACCCACAAAAAACTAAATGTTTGACAGGTGACCAAACAATGTTTAACTAGTGAATCTGTATGTGGCAACAAGCCGATCAGACAGTGCTCTGGAACAATCTGCATGGAAATTGACCCACAACAAACTAAATGTGACAGGCGACCAAACAATATGTACCAAGTAAATCTGAATGCGGTGACAAGCTGATCAGTGTGATCCGGGACAATCTGCATGCGAATTGCCCTGGTTAATTACACAAATAAACTGTCGCTAGCTCTGGTCAAACGTTAATTAATAGGACACATTGTCGTTTCATATAATGTAATGAATTGCCCTCCAATTCGTCATTGTCTAAGAGATATAGAAAACCATAGTGATTCAAGAAGTTGTTTTCGCTTCAGCTACAATTGATCACTCTAAATTATATAATAAAGCAAAATTTAGCATTGCGACCTTTGCCTGTATTAAAGTCAAGCTTAATTAGGAAAGTCTTTTTTCTTCAGCAATGCAACCACCAGTAATGTGTGATTTGATACGCGACGGCGCCGATATGTTTACTATACATTGTACACAGTATTTATGTCTTTCGTTTTTCTACTATATTAGAAAGTGGTCAGTAAATTTATAAATTAAATTTATGTAGGGAAAATAATTCAAATGTAATATTAAACCATAATATTTGATAATAAAACTTGAAATTCCGTGGGCCAGTACACCATTGTACAAGCGTTTACAAAAAAATGTATTGTGTAAATAATATAGAACAAACTTCATTGAAATGTTCAGGGTTATGTTAGTCATATATTTTAGTTTATTAAAGTTACTACTAACAGCGTTACCATAGTATGCATCAGCTGATAAATTAGAGAATCTATTAGCCTGTTATTACCTCAAAACTTTCTTTCATCGTTTAGCGTAACTTTTTTGTTTTAGTTTTCGCAGCCTTGCTGATATTTCTTTTTAATATATCCTAACCACTCTTTTATTATTATAGGCACATCTTACCCTTGCAACAACAGCAGTTTTATTTAGAAGTGTCGCCACCCCCATTGTTCGTATATCGAACAGCTTAATTACTTTCTGGTTGGTGAGAAATACGTTTGTCTATTACTTCCATTTATCCTGTGGTCCCTAAATGATTTCTTTACTTACCCTCCTTGTTTTTATTACTTACTCACTAAATATTGCTCCAGTCTTAGGTCCTAGAGCCTAGGCCTTTTACCTCAATTTAAACCAAAAATACATCACCTCCACATAATTTACAATTTACAAAACTTTTAACTGCTTGGCTTACCTGTTCCATATCAACTTACTATCTCTCTTTACTAGTGTCAGAGTACCTGCACTTAGGACTAGGCCTACCTTGGTCAAATGAAAAATTCGTTGTCAACTTTAGCTTTTTACTAGAAGTGATACTAACTTCTCTAGGCCTAACTGAAGGAGAATATTTACTGCCTAAAACATTTTCTTTTCTTCGTCCTATAAACACATATTTCCATTAATTAACTTTACACTATTTATGTTTTATTTATGGACAGTTTGGAACAATGAAAAACTCATATAATTTTGCATTAGATTTTTTTGCAACTGTAAATTTTCCTATCTATAAAATTTTGATTTTATACTGGTTTTATAAGAGCTCAAAATGATGATGCTATGTTGTAAACAAAACTGAAAATGATGCACCTTTTTACAAAAGACAAAAATAACTAACGATTAAATTTTTACGATTTTACATCTACTTTTTAAAAATTAACATTTTTTAATTTTCGTATTTTATTTCTATTTGATGTTTCATTCTTTAATTCTAAGAAAAAAAAATTAAATAATTTCTATTTACTTTACAAAAAATTAGTTTTTTTGTACTTGTGTACTTTAAATTTTTTAAACTGAAACAATGTTATTGAGAAATAACAGTAATAATGTTGCTGTTTTTTAATAGATTCCAGCAACAAAACTAAATACCGTTGTAATAAGCTTCAAAGGAACAATACAAATTATGAATAATTTTCTGCAACTAAGCTCTACATGCAATGTTGGACTACGTTTCTTTGAGGTCGTAAAGAATCATAATTTATAGCCTCAAATATGTGTTTATATTATAAGAACATTTGGTAATGTTATTTCCTTCTATTGATGGAAATCCCATTTAATAAAACGAATTAAGTACGGTCATTCTATTACGTGAAGGAAGTCATACAATGTAGTATTAAAATTGCGAAACGCTGCAAATAGTAAAGTACCTAGTTAGATTTATCATCTTCGTGTTATTGATGTTAGAGTCTAATTTTTCATCCGTACCAATTATTGGACTTCCGTACCTTAAACCAATTATTGGACATCTGTTCAATTTATATTAAAGCAATAAACACCTGTTTCTCGTGAAATGAGAAGGCGGAAAGCTAAGTAACAAACCGTAACGGTATACAACTAACTGTTTGTTCCTGGAAGGAAAGTTTATTGGGGTATATTACTCCTTTTGTGTGTAATTTGTCATCAGCCTTCAGTAATATATTTAAATCAGTTATTTTTTTTTATTATTTCTTGATTATTATTTATAATATTATACATAAGCATTATACAATACCACTGACTCACTGATCATTACATCTCAAAACGCCGAAATGCTGGAGGCTTGATGAAGCTCGTTTAGTTGAAGAGGGAGCAGAACGGAGACTCATTATTAAAACATGCAACTCTGTCCTGGGACTGTACCGAGTCTTACAGATGTAAAACTATCTTTACTGTTGATACTTTCTTGAATTTAAAATATAATGTCTATCTTAATAAATTCTATACATGTTTTCTGTAATCAGTACAGTACAAACTGATGTACTTTAATCAAAGAAAAGTTAACAACAATTTTGAACAACGATGTGGAAAGGCCTTGTGTTCAAATACAAAAATGATTGGAGAATTGTGCGTTTTCTTTTGTAAAATAATGGAAAATTGATATTTCCAATAAAAAAAGCTCCTCCTCCTTCATTCTAATACAAGTTGTTCAGACAAACAAATAGCATCATCTTAAACCAATAGTAAGTTTTCTCATCTAAATAAATTATTAAAATCACAAATCAAAAAGTTTATAACAGTCAGAATATTTTTTTAAGTCCGTGAAAAGGTCGAAATCAAAGTGTTTAAATAAATGTAACTACTGGGAATATATTATAGCGATTGTTATGTATTTATAGTATATATATTGCAAAAATTCGTTGAAATGCTATATAGCGTCAGTATATATAGCATTAAATAGCTGCATTAAGTAGCTGCATAAATTTCTCTGCAATAAACCACAGTAATAGATCAGCCAACTTAAGATAGTCAAAGAAACTTACCTCAATTATGTAGCTACCTTTTTACCATGTATATAACGACTCGTAAAAAGAAGCATTATGGAAATATCATATGAAATTGAAGTTACCATATAGCCGTTATTAATGTAACAATATAAATATGTCTCAAATTTTATACCCTAACCCATAGTGAATTCTTCGGTCATAATATGTTTTGAAAGTACTTCTTCACCCAGCTTATTACGTGATTCATACAGAAAATAGTTAGTGATGTTACATTTTTCTAATATTAGGATTAAGTCCGTTGATACCAAATTGTTATTTGTATAAGTTTATTAAACTATCAATAATTCATAAGTATTTATTCTTTTTTAATATATAACTTCTGAAAGCAGGTTTAAAAATTTTACAATAAATAATTTAAATAAATTACTTTGCAATCGTACACGAATATCATGAATTCAGTAATTAAACATAAAGCAGAACTGAACTAGTTATGCCAAGCTGTGAGAATTATGATTATCTAAAAATTCCGTAAAACACAGGTTATGTCCGATAATTTTTTTGTAAGTAAAACTTGTTATGGAATTTCCTTATATCCCTAACTCATATATTTATATTTAGCTTTTAAGTTTTTACCGTTTCATTTCATACCAGCGTCTACGGATGTAAACTGAAATAATAGATGGAAGTTATAAGGCAATGGCGGAAAGTATAATAGTACCCACAATACCGACCTTATTCAGCTCCCCTAGTGGGACAGGTCGACATATTACCCAACCTCGCACACGGTGTGGCGTACTAGATAGGACTAGCGAATATACTTTCTCCACTTTAGTTTCGATCAGAAGTCCATCGAACTCGACTAGAGATCAACACATTTAACCCCATTCTACAAACGCTTTATCTGGTTTGACAACTTGGAGAATAGGCACACGATGAACTGACAAGTTTACTGTTTCATTCCCTGCCCTGCAGTTGTTTACAAACTTACTCTTGATGTAAGCCAAGTTAAGTTGCAGTTGTTGGATGTGGGAGTTCAACTTCGTTCAACTGACAAGTTTACGGTTTCTATCCGTGTCCTGTAGTTGTTTATAGTCTTGCTCTTGATATGAACCAAGTTAAGTTGCATTTGTCGTATATCGCAGTTAAACTTCGTAGACTGTGTCGAATTTAATGTTTCCTTCATTGTACGGCGGCTACAGTTTCACTCTTGATGTAGGCTAAGACAAGTTAAGTTGCATTTGTCGTATATCGGAGTTAAACTTCGTAGACTGTGTCGAATTTAATGTTTCCTTCATTGTACGGCGGCTACAGTTTCACTCTTGATGTAGGCTAAGACAAGTTAAGTTGCATTTGTCGTATATCGGAGTTAAACTTCGTATACTGTGTCGAATCTAATGTTTCCTTCATTGTACGGCGGCTACAGTTTCACTCTTGATGTAGGCTAAGACAAGTTAAGTTGCATTTGTCGTATATCGGAGTTAAACTTCGTAGACTGTGTCGAATTTAATGTTTCCTTCATTGTACGGCGGCTACAGTGTCACTCTTGATGTAAGACAAATCAGGATGTACTTTGTCACAGGATGTTCGTGTTTTAATCGGATAACATTTGCTGAAAATTTACTACTAGTGAGCCATTCTGTTGTTTTTTTTATAGTAATAAACAAGTATTAAACGTATAACAACACATCATTGTTGGGTTATAAGTGTCATTGCACGTTTAAATGATATTTTGTGTGTAAACCCGCTTGTATACGTGTTCGTGTTTTCGATTTTGTATGAATGACCACGAGAGCATGAACAAATAAAAACAAGAGCGAGGACGTGACCAGAACTACAGTTGCGAGTCAACACCGTTTTACATATTTGCATGCGTCACCGCATTACCATTGCATTAAAGAGCAAAAATATTCAGTGGACAACCATTTTAACTGTTATTTTTCTATTCATACATAGAACAGAAATGTTTAACTATTTTCTAATTTGAATTTTTTTATGATTATTATTTTGATTGTTTAAGTAAAAGTAAGTAAACTATGTGAAAATCCACAACGAACTTTAAGCTTTGAGGACCTGCACCTTCATTATTTGAAATTGCATATACATGTTTTATGTATAGAACAATGTTTTTAGCAATTCAGCATATATTTTCTTTTAACAACTAAGCACACATTTCTTGTTTTTATATGTAGTAGTGGTGTGGTTATAATTCATATGATTTTTAGTAATGTTAGGGAAACAACGTTGTTACAATTTAGTTGCCGCTATGGATTTTCTCTTAGTTATTTTGTTTAATATTATGATGGAACCCCAAAAACAGGTTTTCAAACCTTAGGGGCCCTATTTATTTTCTCCTTAGTTAATTGTCTCGAAAAATTTATTATATTTTTAAAATGTTAGTTTAGATACTTAAATTTTTTTCTCTTTATTTATTTATTTTTTTTAGCTGCTAAGCATTATATAAGTGTAAAAGTTTATTTTGTTTAGGAGGCAGCCTGGCAAGTGTTGTTTTTGTATTCTATACTTAAATTGTTAATGTATGTGTTCTTTTGAGAAAAGGAGAAAATAAACGTATTCTTATTCTTATTCTTATATATTTAAAAATTCATGATTAGGTTAAAAATTTAGTTTAAAAATTTAAAAAATCTGTTCCACCACAAAGTTGAAAGCACCGTCTTCAATAATATCTGACAAGGCCAAATTAGTCGGTTAACGCAAACTATTATAACTGCTTAAGCTTTTCTTAATTCATATAAAGATATTAGTTTTATACATACCATATATATTATATATATATATATAATATATATATATATATATATATATATATATACATATATATATACACACACATATATATATATATATATATATATACACATAATGATAACGTAAATAGTGATCTTTCAAATAAAGCATATTCAGCAACAGTGTTTAATGTAAATGCTAATTAAAACATTCCAAAAACAACCCTAGATAATACATATGCACGCAAGTAACAATGGAAAACAGTTCTACTACCAGTTGTTCAGTTGTGTGTTTTGTAAGATGTATTTCACGTACAACTTTTATCATTCTCTCTTAACAGTAGACTACGAACTTAAATAATCACTTTATCGACAAGACAGCTCTTAAGCTGCTACGTATTTCACGCCCAAAATTTATTTGCGTCTCTTACCATACAACTAAGAACAACCTGAATAATCGATTTACCAACCGTACAACTCTTTCTACAACTCAGTTGTTACAAATATCTCGTGAAAATTTGATTAGCGTTTCTTAGCAGTAGACTACGAATAACTAAAATAATATTTTTATCGAGCAGACAATTCTTAATTTGTCACGTACTTCACGTACAACTTTGATTAGCATCTCTCATCAGTACACTAAGAAGAATCGTTTTATTGACTAGACAGCTCTTAAGTTGTTACTGATATCACGTACAAATGTTTTTGCATCTCTTACGAGTAGACTACGAACAACCTGAATAATCACTTAATCAACCATACATATCTTAATTTGTCACGTATATTACTTACTACAATACATATATATACGAGATATATATATTGTACTTTTATGAGCTCCTCTTACTAGCAATTAGCTTAAGTACATGTATTTTATACATCCAGTGGAACAAGCTGTATAATCGCTCTAAAAAAGTCACTTATTACTCTGTTACGTTTCTCACGTACAAATTTGATGAGCGTCTTTGTACGTGCAGACGAGATGCAACTCTGCGTAAATTCAGTGGCATGTTGCTATTCTCTGAGACATCTTTATTATCTGCATATAGCCCAATAAATTTGTTATTCTTGAAAACTAATAATTCCAACATCTAATACTTATGTAATTCTGCCTGTTAATTAAAAATGTTTGAGTTAAGCCCTTACGGAAAGTTCCTTGATTACAGAGAATTATGGCGATGTAAGTTTTACATACAGTGGACCGACAGTTCCCAGTGCTTTCCAGTAAAGTATGTGTGATAATGCAACTATTCTACCTCAATCAATTAACATTTGCAGTTAAAGCAAAGGTTAGACTACTACGCAATTTAAATCAGTCGGAGTTACCAAGGACCCCATGGACATTAGATAATACTAAGGCTTAATATAGTTAAATTATCATATAAAGAACAGGAGTAAAACTGATGGACATATATAATAAACTCATTTATTTATCATATAATTTGTGTTTTTTTATTATAATTTGTATTAATAGTTTGATATCTTGAAAAGGTTTTTGTATAGAGACAAAATATAGAGAACTAACTTTTTTCCCGCGGCTTCGCACATCACATTTTTAGAACCAAAGTCCTTTATAAAAAGCAATTATGGTGTAATATGATGGAGTCCTACAAACATTTTAAAACGTAAGTAGGCATACATCAGGTAGATATTATTAAGTTCATAGTAAATAGTATCAGAGTTTAACTTAAATTATTATATCATGTTTGGCACGTGTAGGAGCATTCTGTAGGTGCTAATTAATTATATACATAACGTCAAAGCTGAATCTGCCTTGTAATCCCTACCAAAAAAACACAAATCTCGGATCACACAGGTCTCGGAAACTTACTTTGGTCAAAAAGCGTATATTTCCAGTCCTTGTCATATATTTCAGGTCTACGATATTTCCAGTACCATAGTAAGAGTTTGCCTTGTTGTTCTGACGAAGAAAAAAATATGTATACTTACATAGGCCCGAGATGCCTTCTTCGGTTAAAAAGTGCCTACTTAAGAAACCGTTTAAATTCAATTACCTACTATGTCACAGGTTAGCTTGCCATATTGCCTCGATTAAAATACTATACGTTTCAATTATATAGTTCTCGGAAATCTACTTTGGTCAATATCGTGTGAACATAGTTGAGTTTGCTAGGACTGAAAAGCCTATTACGACCTAGGAGAAAGTCCTACCTACTTCTTATGCACTTCCGGTACAAGGGGGAAATCCTTATTAAGGTTGTGCAACATTCCAAAATAATCAAAGTTTTGCGTTACACTTGTTTTTTGGACTGTGGCCAAGGAAAGAATGAATCGTTAAGGTATGTTAGTATTCATTTCTCTGTTTTTCCCGTAAGCCATTGTTAAAATGTAATATCATAATGTCAAGGAAGCGCACCAAACTTATGTAACTTATGTGAAAAATTCATAACTTTGTTCATTAAGGTTAGTTTTTATAACAGTATTTAATGCATGAGATGATTTTAATTCGTCACTGGCGCAATCTAGAGTAAAATTTATATATATATATATATATATAAATGTTTTATGTACTATCTGCATTATCTACCGATCAAGCACTGTTTACTTATTATTGATAAAATTCAAATGTAAACAGATGTTTCAGAAAGTTTTGTTGAACTATAGCTGTCAAAATACGTTTCATTCTTCTTGCATTCGAATGTAAACAAACTAATTTTCCAATTTGAATTCGACTTTATTTGGTGAAAGGAATGTGTTATGGGTGGTAAAAAAGCATTCTTAAATGTTAATTCAGACCAAAAGCTATAACCTGTTCCAAATTTCTGCACAATCCGTATAGCAGTTTCAGCGTGATTCAAGGACAATCCTCCAGACATCCAAATATCCAAACATTCAAACTTTCGCATTTATAATATTAGTGGGATTTTTCTAAAAAATATTTTTATCAAAGTTCTCTACATTTCTTGTATATATATATATTTACAAGATGTATATATAATTTCAGGCCACTATACTTTATGACCAAATTCAGTAGTCAAAGTGATAAATGAATTATGTTAACCAGTTATTACTGTATAAATAACCACAATAGAGTAATGCTAATGCGATTATTTGTCTAGAGTAATAATAGTCATAGTAATGTTATCACTTTAACAAGATATTATGAAGAATATATAGCTCAATGTCGTAAAAGTGATTATTTCAAGATGGTGAGGGAAGTCAAAATGACAAAATGGCCTTGTTAAAATGACATAACGTAATATAACCTAATCAAATCAAACCTAACTTAACAAACCAGAGTAACCTTACCTAATATTATGGTAATACAAATAAAGTAATATACATTCTAATATATTTATCACAATTTCAACTCATTTATGATAACAAATCTGCTTTGATATACCCAAATTTTCTAAATCATCAACAAATAGCGATGTCCACATTTGATATATTTAATAATTTTGTTTAATTCTGCAAGAGAACTGAAATGTGTTTATAATACGTTACAACATCTAAAATATACTACTAAGACTATAAAAAATATTCAAAGCAGAAGAACCATACACTGGACATGTAAAATGTTTTGTGAGGTAAAGACACGTAGAGTAAGCTCATAACTTTTTACCGGGAGATCTCTAGCTGACCTCGTTAAAAGTAAAGTTGTACTAGATGGTCTTCCTCGTTTTTTATTCATGGCTTGTTCCAAGGACAAAGTCACATCTGCATTAGTGAAATTTTAAAGAGCTATTCATCTATGAACCATTTTTCACGTCGTCAAGTTTAAAGCATCACGACATATTACTCTCTCGTACTACTACTGCTTCCTTTACGTTTCAAATTTTTATTACTGCTTTAGGTTTTCAATAAATTTTCACTTTCCTTGAAACTGATGTTATACTATTCCTTTATTACAAAAGTCGTGTCACTTCGGAGTGACATTGCTATTATACATATATATGTAAAAGAAAATTTTTTTTATACATATGACGCAACTTTACTGTAATAAAAAATGTAACATTGATGGTAAACAGGGAATGATCCACTACAGGTTTAAAATTTGTTCTGAACTGGAGGTTAACCAAAGCTTTTAGTTGGGCTTAATGCTGTTTTCATGTATTATGAAACGCTTTATATGCATATCCTATATTTTAGTCCAAGTTATATATGATACTGTAATGAATTAAATATATGTGTGTGTGTGTGTGTGTGTGTGTGTGTGTGTGTGTGTGTGTGTGTGTGTGTGTGTGTGTGTGTGTGTGTGTGTGTGTGTGTGTGTGTGTGTGTGTGTGTGTGTGTGTGTGTGTGTGTGTGTGTGTGTGAAATTTGCCTGTTAGTGGCTTACAGCAAACAACGAAATAGCTCACATATTTGGAAGAAATATGTGCATATAATATTAGAGATTACCTTAATAACTGTAGCTTGGGAGTGATTACTAATATTTGTTTAGCATTTATTATTGAAAATATTGTATTTTAAAGCGAAAAAATGTCTTAAATTTGCTATCATTGTGTGTTACGAGAATAAAGTGGTACGTTTTGAGGATTGAAATCTACCCTCTCTTTCAGCATTAACAACACTTACTATAAGACGAGTGTTCGAAACTTTCCCGACAGCATTGAAACATGTGACATTGTTTAAGAGCGCATTCATGTAAGTGCCTGGATTTGCGCTGAGAATGGACCAAAGTGATTGTTACATATAGCAATCGAAGCTGTGCTGAGGAAGTTCCTTTAGTATGTGGTCTGGAATTTTCCGGATCTGGGAAGTGTACCAAAGGAGCAACGTGTTCCTGCACCTAAGCCGCACCGTAATGTGTTAGAATTATTATTTTTCATATAGTTTGACATACCATAGGTCATGACCTACATGGAAAACATATGTATGAGAGATCTACTATATACTTTTAGCGGCGTGTGACGTCCGTTTGTTAGTCCCTATTTTGAAGCATTTCATACGATAATAATAATAATAATAATATTTTTTATTGCGGTAACAATTATAAAATTGCATACAAACGTCATAAATAAATATTTAAATAATAAAAAGGTAGGCCTAAACTTCATTCACTCACGCACACAGTCACATGGTTCTCTCATTCACTCTTATCTTCATTCTCACCAGACAATCCTGCCACTGCCACACCAGAACAAGAGGATTGATGGTGTTAGTTTTGAATTTTTGTCCCAGCGGCTCTCCATAAACTCGTCAACCGAGTAAAACACCCCCGACAGCAAAAGATGTCTTAGTCGAGTTTTAAATTTTTTATGGTCATTGAATTGTTTGATCTCTTCAGGGAGCTTATTGATTAGCTTGACACCAACCTCAGACGGCAAACGTTCGAATGCTGCAGTTTTGTGTTGTTGAACGCGGAAGTTGCAATAATGAAATGCACTTAATCACAAACTGTTTTAAAATTTCTAAATTCGTAAACAACTATGGCAACTTCAAACGGAGCGTGAAAATAACATGGACTGTGAGACTTTGTGGCACACTACCGTACTCAGCTTGTTCAGCGCAGTTTAGGACTCCTGAGAGTTCTACTGTCGGGTTCTATTGAGTATTGCGAGAATCAGTGATTTATAGAGGTGAATGAGAAATCCAATTGGAAAATAGAAAAGTTGGTGCAACGTCTATTTATTACGAGATTATACTTTCCTTGCGTACTTAATTTACTTTAAGTAACATGGTTAAAGTGTGCTGTAAGATAAGTGCACCATTAATTTTGCAAGAAAAGCTGTTAATAGAAGTTTTTGTGAAGCATTAAACGTTTATTCTCTAAGAATCACGTAATCGTGTTTCTAGCGACAAATATTGGATGATTAAAAACACAGTCTTAACCGAAAGTCCTAAATACTATTCAGGCTCACTCAATGCATGTTTATATAACACAATTTTAAAGGGAGCGGTGCAAACAACAAGCTGCTTAATGTATTTCGTAAAGCATCAATTATTATGTATTAACAATGTTAATTTTTAACTTATTAACTCTCGCCACCATTTCTTTACTTACGTTTCCAATGAGAATGACTGACTTTGATATAGCAGAGCTGTTGTCACGCATTGAACCACTATAGACAGATTTCCCCACAAAAGCCCTTTTACACTCAGTAATCCCGGGCTTGTATCGGCTTTGTGGAGATTATGTACAAAAAATACCTGTACATAGTAGAGAGTCCAACAATTACTGCACGGATTTATCAAACTTACCACAATGAATAATGAATGAATGCATTGTTTCATATCTAATATCGTATGTTATGTCAGCGCACTCTAAATGTTCGATAGATGGCCACATTATTTTTTTACAATTATTTTTACAGTGAATTGTGTTAAAAATACTTAATTAAGTACGAAACAATCTAATTGGTTATTTAAATATCCACTCGACAACACAACACAATGTATGTTGACACGACCTAACGTATTCCATAGTGAGATGGTGGAGCTCTATTATTATTATCTATACTAACAGCGTACATCTCCTCTTGCATTCAAATCGTGTCAGTTACTACTTAGCCTAAGACTACTAATTTTGTTTTCGTAAGTCAATTGTTTTCACCATTTAGCTGTTAAATCCCTGTACTCTTTTTAAAGTAGCAAAATTGTTTCCAATTTTAAATACAATTTTGGACACTTTAAAAGAATTATATTTTAGTTAGTTAAAAAATAATGATACTAGTCAAATAGCCAGTTTACAAAAAAAATAATAATAATAATGGTAATCAGTATTGTTTTCAGTTAAAATACACCTTTGAAATTTTGTACGACTCAACATATTTTTTTTTTTTTTTTACTAAATACAATATATATATATATAATTTCAATAAAAAAAGTACTTTCTCCTCCGGGACTCGAACCTGGATCTCTCACTTGACAGGTGAATGTGCTACCATAACACCCCAGAGCCCTCACTTTTTACGATTCAATTATTTTGTATTTGGCCGTATCTGTGACATATACGTTTAAATATAAATTCTAATTAGTATGTGCGAATTTAGTGTATGAGAAGTAAGTGTAGTGGAAGAAGTATGAAAATGACGAAAATAAACGATGACGAAATATATAAATCACAAAACATCAAATATTTATCTCACTTAATATAATTTATTACTAATTACAACATCAATCCCTTAACGCAATGGATTCCACAATATCTGTTTGCTACCAAATCTTTAGCTAACACAAACAAACTAAATGGTTTGCCCACTCGAGAGCATGCTTCAAATATTATTGCCCGTGTGAAAAGCAATACTTCTACACGGATGTTTTTCTATAACCTACGGTGCAAACCTGTATGAAGACTTCTGGTTCGTGTGAATTATATTTCCGACGCTAATGTTGAGTTTTCCTTTCTTCCTAATACCAAGAAAAAATTTTAAAACTGGTTTATTTATAGTCATTGTAATTTACTTTAATATTAGTGCTTTTCCCTTGTTGATTTGTCCTCTTTTATGATAAAAATAAAAATATATATATATATATATATATACATACACAGCTCTGATAACCCGACTTTTGTAAAAAGACAAATAATTTAGGTTTAATAACAGTGTTTAAATGTAAAGTAGATGTCAGACTACATTGCCTCTTACATCTGCACTTCTAGCAATTACCCGCTCCTTTGCACGCAATTTAGTAGGCGTTTGCACGAGTATGACCACTACTGGATTGAGTGAATTCTATTTCCGACACCAATGTTGAGTTTTCCTTCCACGACCAAGAAAATACGTTAAAATTTTATATTTATTGCTATACTAATTTACTTTGTTATATAGTAACATTATCTTTTAGATCTAATACTTAATATTTTATTAAAATGCACAGCTAAGAGTACGTTAACAATGGCACTACGCGTTTGTTTCCTTTTTACATGAAAAAAACATTGTTAATATTTTAGAACATTTAGAGCTGGAATTAGTACATTAGTTCAAAAGCACAGTCCAGCAAATTTTCATCTAGCATAGTTCTTGACGACTGCTTCAAAGAGAGTATTCGGTGTCAAATTATGACCATCTTATGTTTTGGGATATTTTTAAAATAGGTAAGTACTTACCTAATCGCTGAAATCTAAAACTACGTTAAAATAGTTTAACTCACTATAAATGTAAACAAATATAAAATAATAAACAATGTTTACACAGAACAGTTTATGACATTTGAAATGCTCTTTTACTTAATACTTCAGAAACTTATAAGGATTATGTTGCTACTTTAAAGACCAGTGGGGCGTAGCCCGGAGAGATTTTAGAAATAAGAATATGCATATATTCATCCAAGGGACCTTAAGATTCTCCATGTCAAATTTCAGCCCATTCGTTTGAATAGCTTATGGTTGGATAAAAAAAATCATGTTAATTTTACAGACAAACAATCATTCAAGTAACGTTTAATAAATAATTAAAATTGCTTAATGATGCATTTATTGTTCATATTTAAAAATTGAATGATAGAAGATTAACATTTTTTTTATGGGCTGACGTGTTCCTGGGAAAAATCGATAAATATCAAAAATACGCTAAAAGAATTAGGTACACATACATGTACTTTATTATAAAGTGGTCTAAAATTCAAGCTTTCAGTTCAACTACAGATAATTTATTTTAAACACAAATATACATCTTAACTTAGCGCCTTCAAATTGTGTTTGACTACATAACAAACGTAACTGTCTCGTATTTGCAGTATCCAATATGCAGACACTTTGAAAACTGTAATCTCAAAAATTTAATTGGTGGACCACTCTGAACACTTCGGGGTGTGAAAAATAGATAGTAGCCGATTCTAAGGCCTACTGAATACGCGTATAAAATTTGGTAAAAATCGGTGAAGCCGTTTTGGAGGAGTAAGATAACCTACATTGTGACACGAGAATTATATATATATATATATATATATATATAAAATTCTCGTTATATATTATATATATTTGTATTTTTATTATAATAGCGTTTGTATTCTTATAATGGTTTAAACATTTAATACATAATTAATTATAGAAAAAAGTATAATGGATCGAAATATCAAGACCAATACTAAACTATAAAGCTAATTACGTGATAATTAAAAGCCCGTATGAATAAATAAAAGCGTTTTGTAACCTCTAAATTGTATAAATAAAGACGGATAAAAAAGAAGACGTATACAAGACCTACACTCTGTAAAATATCAAACCTTAAAGTTTATTTCAAATCAGTCGTCAGAGAGAAACTCTAAACTAAACATGTGTTCCTTAGAGAAAATCTTATTTGGAGCTCAGTTTTCTGATACCGCAGTCATACCCTCGCCAAATAAATTCTCGTACGTTTTAGAGGCATCCCTAACACTGAAACCTTTGTTCAACTGATCTAGTTTTTACCACTGTAGTTTTATTTGCATGGAACTTAAATACATTTAATAAATACATTGGACTATTATACATTGCGTCATACACAGAGATACATATAAATTATAAAAAGTTATTCGCATTGTATATTGAAAGGAATTAAATAAGTACTGTAAAATTAAGTGAGTGCCAGATTATTGCAACATTAAATTTCATTGTAAACTTTTTGTAAAAGAGGTCAGGTCCAATTACAAAATCCAGTGGGTTGTGTTATATTGATAAGACATAGATAAGTGTCCCGGCGGAGCAAGTACTTTTTGTGCTTTAATGTTGATTGAAAAAAATTATATATATATATATATATATATATATATATATATATATATATATATATATATATATATATATTATATATATATATATATATATATTAATTCGTTGAATATGATGTTGTATTATGTATTAAATATAAATGTTACGCAGTCTTGCTATAATGCTGTGTTGCAAAACTCGTTGGTCAGTACTTTGAAGATATGGGACGATGACGGTAGTCTACTCTACCGCATGCTAAATACTGTATGTGCCCGCATGTAGTTTCTGGTATAGATGAATATGGACGTGAAAAGTAAGTAAAGTAAGTAAGTAAGTAAGTTGCGTTCGTACTACCTATTCATAGTCAATCATTTCTAAGGAACACGAAATCGTAGATGTAACTATTCATTCGTTTGAAAAAAATGTGTATCTAGGGTTAATTAACACGCAATAATGTTACAGGCGTTTTACAAACAAAGTAATCATTTGTTGTTCTTTGATGTTAATAGTACGAACAGTTCCTCCATTAACTTTTACAGGAGATCGAATCGGTTAGAGATTTGATTAAAATGTTTGTTTGTTACATCGTATAAACCAGATATTTAATTTTACCTTTGATACACAGTTTCCTCATCGATCGAAACATTTATAAAGGAAGGGTGAATTAAAAACTAAAATGTTATAATTATAATTATAGATTTGCAGAAAATGTGCTAATATTGTTTCATTCTTTTAATGTAAATGCGATTTAATAATAAAAATAAAGTACGTTCATCCTATTTCGCAGAAGAAGTTATCCAAGGTAGTATTAAGTCCAACCACTACTAAACACTGTAAATAGTAAAGTATCTCTTTAGACTTAACATCCTCATGTCATTAATAATAAATCCTTATTTCGTTTACTTACCAATTATTGACTTTCTGGCCGTGAACTAATGTTCAACTAATGTGACTTCTGTTCAATTCCTGTTAAAGCAATGGACACCAATTTGTCGTGAGTGCAGAAAGTGGAAAGCAGAGTAAAAAACCGAAACGGTCAACAACTACGCAATTGTTCCTGGAAGAAGACTTTATTGGACTCTATTAATCATCTTGTTTGTCGTTTTGTCATAGTCCTTCAGTGCCATATTTAGTACATGATTTATTAAATTAAATGTAATAAAAAATATAATTTTCCTCAAGCTATAAAGTAATACAACCTTGTAACTCAATGAAGCTAAAGCCCATGTAGCTAATGCACATATTTCACGTTTTTATATTCCTGATACATTTAATGAAGGAACTTTAAATATTCTACTTGAAATACCTGTAATTCCTTGTGGAGTAATAACCAACATTTTCTGCTTTATCTCTCTCCATGTAGAGATATTTGTATATTAAGTTCTTTAAAAAAACTTAATATACAAATATTTCCACAGTCAAAAATTTATTGCACCGCTATCTATACAACATAAGCTGTATAATGCTGTAAGATATCCACCCTCCAAAGCTCCTCACTTTGTTACTGACGGTCTATTTCAGAAAGCCAACATTATTAAGGTTCATAATATAAGCTTTATATAAGATTCATATTCTCCACATTAGAATAGTTTTGCTTGGATATGATAAATACGCCGGCAAAAAAATTCGTTTCCGAAATACTTAACATTATTTAAACGGTTCTTTTGGAAATTGACAACTGGAATTTGAAAAAAACAACTTTAGTTTTATACCATTTACCACCTTTGCTGTACAAATAGTAGGCCTGTCCCATATTTTCAAAAGAATTGAGATAACAATTCACAACGATATTTTGCGTGATATTTTATATACGCTTCTTTAGTAAACAATTGTAAAAATAAGAATATTATATTAATGTGATTAAATGTACTGTATTATAAACTGTTAAAACTTTGTATTTACTATTAACTTCACATAATTAGTGATGCGTCCATGGTTTGCTTTTGAGACTCTCTAATATTGTATTTAGAATGTTTTAGTATATTATAATTTTGACCTTTTTTAAAGTAAGAACTATTGTTTACCAAGTTTTACATGTTGTTATATAAGTTGAATTTCAGTTTACTGTAATCATAAATAATCATAGTTCTCAACTATAAAAATCACTTTTTTTGATTGAAATATATGAAATATTGAAATAAATATATCAAATATTATAATTTTGTGATAGTTGTAAAGATGCTCAGAGGCAGATCCGTAAAGACTTACGACGCATATTATTGTATTATTTCCATTTATAGCACATGTCAGCCAATTTATTAAAGTCGTTGTCAACACAGATAGGAATTACTGATTTTGTTGCGGTTTTTAATAAATAATTTCATATAAAAGATTCTTTAATGTCACATAATTTTCCAAATTCAAATGGTTAACAATCTTTATTGTGGTTAAGGTCTTTATTGCAACTGTATAGCGTTTTAAACAAGCGCTGCATATTTCGTCTTAATACAATACTGAAAAAGTCTCTTAGTAAATGAGTACAATAGTAGTGATAGTAAAGCTTTATCAATCAATTGTTGTTAAAAACTAATTATTACTTTTGACTGAATGCCATAAAACGTGTTATAGACTGGTCATAAGCGAGACGTATCGCACTCGAGGAGCTGAAAAATGTAATTTATGTCTCAGTGTCTTTCTGCTGCGTATCTCCAGAACAAACTGACCTATAGACTTTTCATAAAGCTTCATTTAAAATAAAAGAAACATAAGGGATGATTATGGTACATCTTAGAGTTAACTTCATTTGATGTGGCTCAGCGAGAGAGAACAGTTTTACACTTATTTTATGGTTCACCATGATGCCTCCGAGAAAATCGCAGAAATAATCAGTTTGTAAAAAACTGATTGTACATTTATTTATAAATTTTAAATTGTACACAGAAGCATAACTTTCAGAATGTAATTTTTTATAGTAATGCGATTGCTATGGGGAAGTTAGTTTTCTAGTGGAAGATTATGAGGGTTTGATGTACGTGCAAATTTGGTTTATAAACAAATCATTCTTTTTCTTAATATATTTTTCTGACTTGGTAACAATAGAATGTAACGCACCTAAACCCTGTATGTGCAATTTCAAATAATAAAGATGTTCTTAAAGCTACAATGCGCGTTGTGGAATTTCACATAGTTTTTTACATTTAGTTAAACAATCGAAATTATAACCATAAACTATAAAATTTACAGTAATTAGAATGTCTGGCTACTGAATATTTTTGCTCTGCAATGCAGTCTTAATGTGATGACGCATCCAATTATGTAAAACTTTGTTGACTAGTCACTGTAATTCTAGTCACGTTTGTACTCACGTTTTTATTTGTTCATGCTCTCGAGGGAATTCATACAAAATAGTAAACACAAGCATGAACACAAGCAGGCGTGTGAGTGTGCACACAAATAAACATGTAAACGTCCAATAACACTTATAATCAACAATGATGTATTATACGTTTTAATAGCTGTTTATTACTGTATAAACAACTTATAAAGATTCACTAATTTATAAAAATTATTAAAAATTTCATCCGATTATAGACTACCAAATCTGAAACTTCATCATAATTTAGCTTATTTTAAGAGGACAGTGAATTGATATAGCCTTCGAAGTTGAACTCCGACATCTGCATCTTAATTTTGTTCATATCAAAAGGAAGATTGTAAACAAACACAGGACAGGGAAAGAAACCGTAAACTTGTCAGTTCCTCGATGTTGAACTCCTGCATCCAACAATTGCAACTTAACTTCGCTTATATCAAGAGACTGTAAATGCCCGCGCGACAGGAAAGGAAGTAGTAACATGTAAAATCTTTCGAAAGAGTCGTAAATCAACCACATTAATGGGCAATGTAGAGCCCTCGTTAGTTTTGAACCTGAAAGCCTCTGCGGATCCTAAAAGACAGTTTAGATTTCACAGCCCTTGATGTGACATTGCACCGTATGTGAGTTTTATTCACGAGAAGTATTTATAGTTAAAAAGTAACCTGATATCATCATAATTGTGAATAGTCAATTGTATGAATTACATCACTTAATACCGCCAGTTTCAACGTGAAGGAACAGTTTTAAAGTATATCGCGCTAGATTTCTGGTATTTATTACAGCCCCCAAATGTATTCATTTACGATCAGTTACAGTGATTAGGTCCCAGAGGTCGATCAGCCCTTGTCAAGTTATCGTATCCAGTAGCTTCATCAGCAAGTTTACGATTCCACTGAGATATTTTACTCTCGTATCACGTTTTATTTCATTTCATGAACTATAAACTAAAAAGGTAAAAGGACTAAAATCACTGAATCTAAAACTAGATCATAAAAGCATTGTATTTTTATGATCGAGTTAAATAATAAAACCAGTGACGCGGTAGGGAGTAGTGTCGCATCGAGTAAGAAATCCCTTTTATTCCTGTAAGCACTACGCCACATTTTTTTTAAGATTCAAAAAGGATATCAATATTATATTTATTGAAAGTTGCTTTTGTCGTAGGAGTCCATTTGGGCTTACTATTCAACCGGCTTCAGTTTTTGCTAGAGAATAGTGAATGTGGCCTAAATAATACTTCCATACAAAGGAATAATGAACTTTTTCGCTGCGTGTCAGCTGTTAGGTTTCACTTCGTTGAGATAGTTAAGGAATAACATGATTTATATATGGTTTACTGATGAAAAACCATGAACCAAAAATTTCAACCAAGGATTTCAAAAATTGTCAAACGACAAAAAATTTAATATTTTTATGAGGAGGTGATACAATATACGGATTTCGCAACCAGTTTGAAATTATTTTAACATAACTTATTTTAAAGTACTACGGTCTAAATTCGGTAACCATGGTGACTAAGAAACGCGACAGCCGTTCCCACTCAGTTATGGTCTTCGACACTAACTGTACGGAGCTCACGAGTAGAGTAGCAGGAGGAATGCGACCTCCGCTTGTCAGGGCTATCTGTTGTGGCATGTAACCGCCACTGTGATCGGGTCGGTCAGTGTGTAGGAGCTAGTCGCGCAACTTTTGACCGAAGATCGGAACGGGCCACAATCAAGCCGTTTATCGGTGAACGGGTTTGGTCCAGTACGGACTTGTGGTGGAGGAGTGAGGGACGGGTACGCTGACCGACGCCGGAGACTGGACGGGTATCCGTGAGTTAGACATAAATTTAATTGTCTCGATATATAATTTGGTCACACTTTTGGTTCCAATAAATTATGGCGGGCTAGGCAGGTTAGACGGGGGATCGTGGGGTTGTGGGGAACGAGGAATACGGGCAGCATGCGTCAGGTATCGAGGATCAATATATGTTTTAACTTTAGGGGGTTCTAATTATGGGCTAATATTAATCAGGGATTCTAAATAAAAGCTGGCTAGAGGAGTGTCCCCAAAAAATGACCGATCCGAGCCTTTGGGGGGAATATAATTAGGATTTGTGTCGGGATCATTATTACGTGGTTTTTCACCACTACCGGAAAATAGGTTTAACAATTATAGCAAATAACCTACCCTCGTTGCACTGTCAATCAATTTTCATGCATTTCTAAAAACATTTGGAAGGCTAGACTATGAATAATTTATTAAGTTTTTAAATAAATCAACGTTATGAATTTAATTTTTAGTTACAATAATTTGACAATATCCTTTCTTTAAGTAGAAACATTTTATGTTTACATAGTATTACTAATCACATTGTTTCGGTCATCGTTCTTGTTGTATTTTGATTGGTTATTAATTTTGATCTTTGTAATTATTTTAATACAATTGTATCTTTGCTTAGTATTGTTAGATGAATAATTGTTACTATTGTAGTTATCAATTTATTTCATACGTTTAGAGACTACATGCATTAGAGAAGTATTGCTGAACACAAATACAAAAGAATCGGCCTATTTGTAACAGTTACAAGAAATTAGGGAATTTAGTAAAATAGTAAGTATACATTTAAATGGTCAATATTCATGTTAAAAGCACGATAATTATCAACAATTTCTATAATTTCTAAATTACTGGAGTACTGGTGAAGTTATGCAATAGGTTAACTGTACTGATGTAAACTACCAATATGACACTCTTAATTTGAATATGACACACGTACACAATACAGACAAGGAGGTGACATTGCGGTAGGCAGTCACTAAGGCATAATTTTGGAATGGATAATTCGAGGAATTTTCTAGAATCTACCCCACTCCCCCGCACCCCTAGAGGTATTATTTAAGTATGTGCGTTTATTATGGGCCAAAACATAGACCAAGAAACATGTATGAGTCAAACATTGACATTACAGTACATCTTTGTATTTGATAAAATTGCCTTAAAATGGATTAAAAATAACAGATTTTCTCGTAGGTACATATGCATCTAGATAATAATGAACTGAAGATTATAATTAAGAATAAGAATAAGAATACGTTTATTTTCTCCTTTTCTCAAAAGAACACATACATTAACAATTTAAGTATAGAATACAAAAACAACACTTGCCAGGCTGGCCTCCCTAAACAAAAATAAACTTTTACACTTATATAATGCTTAGCAGCTAAAAAATAAATAAATAAAGAGTAAAAATTTAAGTATCTAAACTAACATTTTAAAAATATAATAAATTTTTCGAGACAATTAACTAAGGAGAAAATAAATAGGGCCCACTAAGGTTTGAAAACCTGTTTTGGGGTTCCATCATAATATTAAAACAAAATAACTAAGAGAAAATCCATAGCGGCAACTAAATTGTAACAACGTTGTTTCCCTAACATTACTAAAAATCATATGAATTATAACCACACCACTACTAACATATAAAAAACAAGAAATGTGTGCTTAGTTGTTAAAAAGAAAATATATAGAAAATTAAAAACTATTCTGCTATAGTAAATGTACTTATAACATAACGTTACAAGATATACCACTTAAAAACTAACTTAAATTGCTACTGTTAAATACCCTTAGCGGTTTTATTTTAATGTCAAAAACAGATCTTCAATGTTTTTTATAATTATATAGCCATTTTTTTTGTTTCCTTCAAAAACTTATTTAAACCTTCTATCTGCCTAATGGTTTTCGGTAATTTGTTAAACAATTTTGGACCTATATAGTTATATGATTTGACATAAAATGTTGTTTTAGGCTTAGATATTTTGGAATTCATTAGCATTTCGTAATCTTTGCTTAAAAATGTTTAAGTTCTTTAAGTTCCTATTCCCGATAAAAAAAGTTTTTTTAATACTGCAAAAAACGTACAAATGTCGCAAAGGAAGAATTTTTAAGTTTACAAAACAAGGTTGGTGAGAAGGTTCCTCTAATACTTTTTTTTCGAGATTAATCTAACAAAATGCTTCTGAATTACAATTAAAGAGTTTAGGGAAGTTTTATAAGTTCCACCCCCAACAAACAACTCCATACTGCAGTCTACTTTGAACTAATGAAAAAATATAAAGAGCGCAAAGTTTGCAAGGGACACATGTTTCGTAGAAAGTAAAACAGCCTAACACCTGATATTAATTTTGCCTTTAAATATAATATATGTTTTTTCCAGTTTAGCGCATTATCTAATGTAACACCTAAATATTTTATTTCATTTTTCTCCTCTATTTCTGAACATTCAGAACACGAGCTGCTACTTACTAAACAACTTAAACAGTTATAGGTTAGCCTTATCTTTGGAGAGTCCTTCCTTTTAAGTGAAAAAATTCATGTAATTAAGTTTTTTTCGGTACTTAACACAAGATTATTTTTTGAAAACCACCATTTATACATTTTAAATCAAGATTTATTTGGCTTTCGATATTATTTAATGTGCTACTTGAATAAAAAAAAGGCAGTATCATCCGCAAATTGCTGTAACTTGTCCTTTAAAATTTGCTGTGCTGCATAAATCATTTATATATATTATAAAGAGAATTGACCCAAGAACAGAGCCTTGTGGTACCCCATATACAATTTTGCCCATGCTACTTAAAAACTCCCATCAATTCTAACACACTGTTATTCTATCTGTCAAATAACTTTTAAACCAATCATAAGCAACTCCACGTACACCACAATTATACAACTTTTTTTTAAAAAGAATGTTGTGATCAACAGTGTCAAATGCTTTTTTTATAATCTAAAAAAAGTGCACTAACAAATAAATTATTGTTAATCCCCTCTGTGACTGAGCTTACGAGTTTTAGTAACGCGTTTTCCGTACTCTTCCCACTTCTAAAACCAAATTGGTTAATACTAAAAAACTTTGTTTTCACTAAGAACTTCAATAGTTTTTTTCTTTCATAATTTTTCTCTATTATTTTTTGAAAAGGTAGAAATTAAGGATATTGGTCTGAACTGACTACAAAGTAATGTTGAACCTTTCTTATGAATTGGTATAACAACCGCTTGCTTTAATTTTGACGGAAAAACTCCCGTAGAAAAACTAAGATTAAATATATAAGTAAAAAACATTAACAATTGTATGAGAAATGTTTTTAAGCAAAAAAGAATAGATTCCATCAATTCCAGGAGATTTTCCATTTTGTAATGAATTAATTGCTTGTAGTACATCTTCTCTTAAAACTGGCCCTATCATAATAGAACATTTCTCTTGATAAAAATTAAATTACATTCTTATATGCACTATTTTCAAAGCTGACTGGTTTTTGGTTGCCTATCTATAACTTCATCTACTACAGATAAAAAATATTTGTTAAACTCATTAGCAACTTCTTCTGACTTAGTAATAACTTCATTATTTACACTTAAACAAAAGGGCTTGTTTGTGCGCTTTTCTTGGCCAGTAACCTCACCAACTATTTTCCATGTTGCCTTACTATTACCCTTACTGCTTTCAAACTTATTACTATAATACTCGCGCTTAACAAGTTCTATATCTGTTTTTAATTTGTTTCGGAATCTAATATAATAATTTTTAAATGGATCGTTTACCGGTCTATTCCTTGTTTTTTTATAAAGCTCATTTCGTTTTTTTTATTCTTTTACATATATTATCATTTATCCATGGTTTGAGTTTAGTAAATTTCGAACTAACCGCTACCCTCTTTTTTACATTTGTTTAATATACTGTAAAAGTTTACCTTCAAACAAGTCCGTAGGCAGCAGAAGCATCCTGCTGATTGCAAACAGGAGCCCAGTCAGTGTCACCTAGCAGACCGATCAGCCGGTCATAGTCAAGGCGGGTCACAGTGCACTGGTCCCCCAGCTCACTGCTCGCACACACTCCACCACAACTCAACCTCACAGCCGTCATGTAGTGATCGGTGATCTGTCTCCTGATTACTATAGCTTCTACACTAGTCATGTCTTTACATTCTACTCTGGCAAAAACATGATCAATACATGTCCGTGTCTGGTCTGTTTCGCGTGTAACTTCATGTATAAGAGACTCAAGTCCCGCAACTGGCCATTAATGCTTTGTAGCTATCAATATCGTTATCTACTTTAAAAAGATCTAAATTCATGTCACCAATAATTAAAAGATTTTTTGACTCTGTTTTCTTTGCAAGAATTGAGTAAATATCGTCTTAATTCGTAAACAAAATTTGTAATACTATATTCATGTAATCTGTAAACTGCAATTAAAAACATATTCTAAATCATATATTCTTAATCTAACTTTCAAAATGTCTGCTGACTGAAATTTAATTCTTTCATAATGAAAGCTATTAAAAAAATTGCTTTTGAAAAATATAGCAACACCACCAGATCTGTAGCTCTCATTTGAGTGTACTATAAATCATAGATTAGATATTTGATAAAAATCTGATTCATCTATACCTATCCAAATTTCAGTTAAAATAATGATTTCTGGTAACTTTTTCCAAGAAGAAATTTTCCGCTATAAATTCATCAAAATTTTTTCGCATACTACGAATATTTTTCTGAATAATTACTTACACTATTTTTCCCTCCTACATTGTCAGTAAAATAACTCTCATTTAGGTTGAAATTCTGCATTTTTAAACTAAAAGAAAAAGGAAAACTGTGTCCAAATGTATATTGTGTATTATCTAAAAATTTACTTTTTCTTATTAATAAAATTGTTACATTATAAAGTTTTACTTTAAACCAGTTCGAGAAAGAAAAAAAATGCTTAAATCTACAAACTTATCAAGGTCAGGCCTGGGTTTTAAATTTGAATTACAGCAGATCCTTCTTCCTTACGCAGCAGGATGTTGCCGCTGCGCAGCCAGATGTACTTGTAGCCGCGGTCCCTCTTGAGCATCCTCGCCTTGGCCAGCAGCTTCCTCCTCATCGGTGACAGAGACTCGTTCAAGTACACGGGAACGTCCGACGGCCTGTCAAGACTAAGGTGACGAGTGGAAAAGTCCTTCTTCCTCTCACGTCTCTTCTGCAGGAGCGCCTCCCTGTCCAGACGACGGACGAACTTCACGATGATACCTCGTGGTCCTCTATAACCGCTGTCTTTCTGGCCCAATCTGTGGCAAGTGTCTATCATCTCCTCGCTGACATCCATGCCCAGTGGCGCGACCAACGTCCTTGACAATATCCAGAACATTTTTCATTTTTTTCTTCGGGAATTCCTTGGATCATCCAGACAGTTTCCTCCGCGAGTACTGTTCCATGTCATCCACTCTGATTTCTAGTTCATCAACCTTTTTCTTTAAGTTACCATTCTCCAACTCCAAATCGACAAACTCTCTTCGAAAACTCCTCTATTTTCTGTAAAGCGCTTTGAAGTGACTGAGCGTTTTCCTCAAGTTTGACATGTAGAGCCTCATAAGAAGTGTTGAAGTCTTGCTTGGTTGCTTTTTGGTCCTCTCGGATGTCATTAAGCACCTTCATCACGTCCTCAAGTGTAAGTTTGCCATCCTGCACACTCGTCTCCAACCTCATGCTTTTCCTGCGTTCGTTGTTGCAAGAGTTACACCTCCACACTGAGTTCAACTCCTCCAAGCAATCTACATCCGCCTGACTCATGTTCACACACCTAGCGTGAAAACTCGACTGACAATCAGCACAAACGAGTTTTAACTGACTTCTCTTAATAGCACTCAAACAAACTTTACATGAAGCCATTTTCAAAACAAAGAAAAGAAGAAAGTTTTCAAAACTAAGTATTAAAATAAAGTATAGCAATTCGGCACTAGCAATCAAGCTTATACAAGTAAGCACACATGCAGTATAGCTACGGAACGGGAACACTGATAAGAGAGCTTAGCCGCGATACGTCCGCTCCGCTTGGACTCCGACTCATTACTGATTATACAGTATTATACAGAATTTCTGTTATACAGTTGATAATAGTCTAAATATTTTTCAGAATAATTCATATTGATGAGAAAACGTAATAATTTTGGATCACTAAACAAAAAATAAAATAACGTCAATGAAAACTTAAGAAAGGGATAAACATCAAAGATCAGTTTCTAGATTACAGTTTCTTTACTTAGGTCTTCGTGAGCTTCATGAATAAGGAAAACTAATTTCAAAGAAAAGTTTTCTTTAAAAAGAGTCTAATGAGTGTCACTCTGACAATGATGAAACTGTTAATTAATTCATTGCAGATTTTTTTGTATAGTTTATATAAAACAATTACATTTACTAGTTAATTAATTACATGTATACCACCTGAACTGTTCACCTTTTTTATATTACGCGTTAAAATATTTTTGTACGGTTAGATGATAAAATAATATTTTCATACTGTAATAGTACAACAACTAATTAGTACACTTATATCGAACTTGTTCATTTTCATATCCTCACTTTAATATCGTTATGGAAGTGATTCCCCGATGCACTTAAAATTTACAAATCTGATATTATATTATCAGTATTAATTATAATTATCATACTATTTAAAAATGCAATTCTACATAAGATGGACTAGATTCTTTTATCATATTACCTATCGATAAAGGATATTTTGAAAATTTAGATAAAATATTTGGAAATTATAAAATTAATTTTATATATATATATATATATATATATATATATATATATATATAATCAGGTTTTTGTACAGAATCCTTCATATCTGACTTATTTAAGTATTGTTCTGTATTTCAAAATTTCGTAACTCAAATAATGTGTTCCACAATTTTCTAAACTTGCATGGCGATTTCGATCATTTTAATTGAACTAAAACATTGATAAGCATTTGTTACTTTTATTAAATGTATAAGGTTTTGGTCAAAATTCATGCCAAATTAGAACTGTTTGAATAGAAAAGTAGAGGATTTTAGTTATTCCTTCTATTACATAATATAAATATCTTAAAATCAACAAAAATTGCATTGACATAATGTTTATATCATTCTGTGGTAGTGAGAATCTTCATGCCTTTGTAGAAGATCAGCGCGATTACCCTAAAATAAACGTTTAGGGTGCTCCTCCCTGAGACCATGTTATTTGTTCATTTTTCTTTTCCAAAATTACAGTTAACAGATTTATCTATAAACATTAAAATAATTCGTGGTTTCATTTTATACAAAAAAGCAAACAATGTCTTTATACAAAATTAAAAACTTTTAGAATTTCCTTAAATATACTACTGAGTTGTGCAATATTTCCTTAAGAATGTTTCTCGATTTACTCGACAGTTACCTAAAGGATTTTTGTTATTGATGGCACATAGATTCGGTCGTTATTCCGTTGTGATAAATCAAATTTAGCCGTATAATAAATATATAAATTTTTAATACCCATTTTTCAGTAGAAGAGGATTTACTCATACTTAGCTAATAAAGGTAATATACAGGGTGATTCGGTTAGTGTTACCGGCACTTTCTGAGCTCATTGTACTATAAAAAATAAAGAAAAAAGTTCATATTAACATGGGTCCGGAAATGCTTCCTTACTGGGTTATGGCCAATTGAAGATTTCACACCAAAAATTGTGTGCAGGAGGTCAAATGATGATTTGCCGCGTGTTTATAAAGAGATATTTATAGGCGAATGCAAATTTTTCTAACGGATTTTTAGATGAGAAATTGAATAAAGTTCATCTCATAGCTGTATCTCATTTAGTTTTTTTTGTTATACTACAAAAAAACAGAAATAAAAATAATTTTGAAAACACTTTTTTAAGGTTTAAACGGACAATTATTTTGTTAAAATAGGCATTGAAGACCCACACTTTTACCAAAGAAACTTGCAGAAAAATTAATTCTGAATAAAATTATGTGCCACACGGCTATTAACAGCGAAGTATTAGTTTCTGGAATTTAATTTTACAACAAACATTCTACCAAGCAAGAAATACGTATTTAGTAAATAAACACCGCAATGTAATGATATAAGGTACAAAAAATAATTGATTAGCATACAATTGTAAATACGATTTTAATAGATTAATGCTCAACTAAAGAACAATAATACTATTACTTTTTGGGACTATCCAAATGGTTACATCATGTACCTACATATCTTTGTCACGTTAGCTTTACAGAAGGTAAATTATGTTTTTATAAAGTTGGTATCACAAATCAGCTGTTCAACAATACACTTGCAATTTATTGAGGAATCCAAATTATTTGTTACCAATTCTGTACTAGTTTAATGAGTGCAATTTAATACAATTAATTTACTACTCGTTTGTTAGTGAAGTGTATTTTAAAGTAACTTACTATCACAATTGCAATGCCTTTGTTATTTACAACGGAAAGAATATGCCGACATGGTATTTGTCTTAGGCGTTTGTGACGGGAAATGCAACCGCTGCTACTGCAGAATACCGAAGACGATTTCCTAATCGCAGAGTTCCAAACCCAAAAACGATCAGTGGATCATTTCATACCCTAAGAGTAACAGGTAAACTTCCTAGTATTAATAATTATCGGGATCGCCCCCTGCCCAGAATAATGTAGATATGGAAGAGGCTATAATCATGGCTACTGAACGCAGTCCTGGTGTCAGTACACAGCGTCTTTCTAGGCGATTCGCAGTGTCTCAGTCTGAAGTATGGAGAACTTTGCGCAAAAATAGCATGTTCCCTTACCATAAACAACAAGTTCAAAGTATTCAACCAACAGATCCTCCTCTTCGATTGGAATTTTGCAACTGGTTAATTAGAAACCGTCAACATCATAGAACCATTTTATTCACTGATGAAGCTCAATTTACCCGATATGGCGTCAAACAACCTTCACAATGAACACACTTGGCAGAGGGAAATCCACATAGTACAATCGTGCGCAACTTTCAACACAGATTTAGTGTAAATGTATGGTGTGGACTCATTCATGATCGATTAATAGGACCATTCATTCTCCCGAGGACATCTAAATTCCCCGCATGTATCTAGAATTCCTTACAGAACAACTACCACTATTATTAGAAGATGTTCCATTAGCAGCAAGGTGCAATATTATTTATCAACATGATGGTGCCCCTGCCCACTTTTCCCCATAATGTAACAATGCACTTAAACGAGCAGTTTCCCGGGTGATGGATTGGTCGCGGTGGACCACACACTTGGCCACCAAGATCACCAGATCTAACTCCATTAGATTTCTGTATATGGGGTTGATGAAGAACCTGGTGTACCAGGGAAAAAGTAAATACACGTGAAGAGTTAATAAATCGAATTGAAGATGCCGCCGCACAAATCAAAAAACAATCGTGCAGCGTTTGCGGAGGATAACTCGATCAATCAGAAAGCGAGCTGCTAAGTGTATTGAAGTACAAGGACTGATTTTTGAACACCTGTTATGAAAGTGGTACGTAGTATTATAAGCTTTAGATGAAAAACAATAATTTATTTAAAACTTAATTTAAATTGCATCCTAATAAATCTTATGTGTAGGCTACTCTATGTCATTACAATGCGGTTTTCCTTTGCTTTGGAATTTCTTGCTTGGTAGAATGTTTGTTGTAAAATTAAATTCCAGAAACTAATACTTC
Source organism: Homalodisca vitripennis (assembly GCF_021130785.1). Classification (NCBI taxonomy): domain Eukaryota; kingdom Metazoa; phylum Arthropoda; class Insecta; order Hemiptera; family Cicadellidae; genus Homalodisca; species Homalodisca vitripennis. Next base: position 52,950,085 of record NC_060209.1, on the reverse strand, counting down.
GCTGTTAATAGCCGTGTGTGGCACATAATTTTATTCAGAATTAAATTTTCTGCAAGTTTCTTTGTAAAAATGTGGGTCTTCAATGCCTATTTAACAAAATAATTGTCCGTTTAAACCTTAAAAAAGTGTTTTCAAAATTATTTTATTTCTGTTTTTTGTAGTATAACAAAAAAAACTAAATGAGATACAGCTATGAGATGAACTTTATTCAATTTCTCATCTAAAAATCCGTTAGAAAAAGTTTGCATTCGCCTATAAATATCTCTTCATAAACACGCGGCAAATCATCATTTGACCTCCTGCACACAATTTTTGGTGAAATCTTCAATTGGCCATAACCCAGTAAGGAAGCATTTCCGGACCCCATGTTTATATGAACTTTTTTTCTTTATTTTTTATATTACAATCAGCTCAGAAAGTTGCCGGTAACACTAACCGAATCACCCTGTATATTAGATGTAAAAACATTTGTCCAAATTGTCAAACGTCTTCATATTTAGAAGGTAACATGATACAAACGTCTTATTAATCTTTTCACCACAAAAACTATATAAATAGCCGTAAAAAGTATTTTACTGGTCTTTATTCCTGGACATCAATGAGGTGGCACTCAAGTTGTAAATTATTTGTGAGAAATGAGTTATTCGTCTCGTGGAAACTCAGAATGCCATCGACTTGAGTTTGACCCTTTGCCTTGGATCCCACATCAAAGGCTAGATAACTTCACAGACAGAAAATGACTGGCGCTCATGAAAGGGAAATAAGTGAACTCTAGAAAGGAACTTTGACGATCAGAGTTAATATTATTAAATACTGTAAATAGAAATATGTAACTCTAATGTACGTTAAGTTGTATATTCTTGCACAGAAAGGGTAACAATAAAGAGAATTGTACAGCCTTGTGTTTTTGTATACTTATTTTTGTACCACTTAGCCGTAGATTCCCACTGTCTTTTTAAAGAAATTGGTTATCTGAGAGCACAGAGACTTTTATGAGTCAACAATCGCAACGGTTTGTACTAAAGTGAACAAATGGGCATTATAGCCTACATTTAACTATAATTACCCAAGAGGATAGAAATTTTGATTGGGTAATTTTGATCGTGGAAAGTGAGTACACTTTGGTTAAACTTGTCTCCTTACGACAAGCTTCAATATACCACCTTTGAAATGCTAAGAAGCGGAAAGTATATTGAGGGACGACATAAAATAAGTAATTTTCAACTTGAGGAAATTGGGAAATCAACAAAAATACAATATGGTTGGATAAAAACTTTCAAATTTCCCTGATTTTTAGTTTAAAGTAATAATAATATTAAAGGTGTAGTAAAGGTAAATAGTATATTAAATAGTATTAAAGATTCCAAATTCATAGAATTAAAACTTTTGTTAAGTGAATATTAGAGAAATTACATTTTTACAATTTTATTATTACAACAGTCTGAGAAATGCTAATTAATGTTTGATATTTTAATTATATTTCTCTATTTACAAGTAAACCACAGTAATCTATCTTTTATGCAAAATAACCATGTGTTTGTCAATCATAGTTTTTGTTCAAGGAATAAAATATGAAAACTATAAAACGGAAATTTGGACGTTATTGAACAGTTTAATAGTTTTAAGAATTTAGAAATTTGAGTTAAAATACTATTTTTTGAAAGAATAATATAACTTTCTTAACACATTAAGCGATATAACGGATTATTAAATAACTAAAATAACGTAACAAACGGGTTGTTGCACATATGGATGTACAGACAGACGGACTAAATCTATGTGCAAAGTTTTAAGTCTCTAGGATCTTGGCAGTGTTATTTTATAGGTCAACACACAACAATGTTATTTTAATAAGGCTCTGTCGGGTTCTTCATAACGGGTTGTTTAAAGGATTTTTTTTTTATTTTGGTGGTAAATAAATTTTAGAAGAAACATTTAACTTTATTAGATCTACTAATTAATAAGTAACAAATACAATTTTCAAAAAAAATAGCTAACTTACTAATTCAATAGACATTTTTAATAACTTGGAAAGCTTTATTACAAACTCGTATAGGAATATCGTATGATCCAACAGAAAAGGATCCAATTTTGCGAAAAATGTTTAAGGTTGTAAACAGGGTGATTAACTGAGTTCAAGAAAGTTCTCTCCAATAACAGCTGTGTCCGTGCAGTTATCGGGTGTTCTAGAATTACGCCCCAATTCTCGTCCCCGGAGCTTGGCGTTAGTTTCTTTTGCCAGATATATAGTGCTACAAGTATTAGACTTCCGGTTCAGTAAAGTGACTTTGCTTTCAAACCTCATCTCAACAAATCTACTCTTATGTACTCTGATTATATTCATAGTCACAAAATAATTTGTGTATACAGAAGAGCAACTTAAAAATACATTTTAAGTTGCTCTTCGTACAACACAAGGTGGTTACTAGGTTACACCTATTAAATCGAAATATGCGTATTGTTCTATATTAAGTGATGATTGCTGACACGCGAGAGAACCCTCCTAGTAAGTTTAGGGTTCTTGTTTATGGATTGCTTCTGGCCAAATGTATAATGTAAATACTCTCGTAAATATACTATTAAAATTGTGATTATTGCTGTCTAACTAAGCACACTAATACAAGTTATACAACACGAGCTGTGGCAAGGACAATGCGGAAGTAATATGTAAAATCGATCATCCCTATTTTAGTTGATGGGGTCTGTCAAAGGCTCTCTGTATGATCAAAAGGAATCGCGAGTATGACACGGCCAGTAATAACAGAGCAAGTGTTGATGACGTCACATCACACGCTTTACTATCTCTACCTTTGACAGTGAACCCACTGACCCATCACAAGCACTTGGGTGCTCCACTCATACAACAGGAGTATGACACGGCCAGTAATAACAGAGCAAGTGTTGATGACGTCACATCACAAGCTTTACTATCTCTACCTTTGACAGTGAACCCACTGACCCATCACAAGCACTTGGGTGCTCCACTCATACAACAGGAGTATGACACGCCCAGTAATAACAGAGCAAGTGTTGATGACGTCACATCACACGCTTTACTATCTTTACCTTTGGCAGTGAACCCACTGACCCATCACAAGCACTTGGGTGCTCCACTCATACAACACGAGTATGACACGGCCAGTAATAACAGAGCAAGTGTTGGTGACGTCACATTACACGCTTTACTATCTCTACCTTTGACAGTGAACCCACTGACCCATCACAAGCACTTGGGTGCTCCACTCATACAACACGAGTATGACACGGCCAGTAATATCAGAGCAAGTGTTGATCAAATCAAATCAAATCAATCTCTTTATTGCATTTTGACAATGGACATTGTATTGCAAAAGTCAGAAGTAAGTAAGATAAACCACAGGCTTAGACGTTTCAAAACACATTCAAACTTACAATTCATGCATTCACTTTAAACACATTCAAACTGACTTCAGATCCAAGTTAAATTTAGATTTAGACATCCCAGCGGCTGACCATGAATTCATCGACAGAATAAAACGCTTTGGACACCAAAAGGCGTTTAAGACGAGTTTTGAATTGATGTTGATTGGCGGAAAGTTTGACACTTTCAGGGAGCTTGTTGATTAGTCTGACACCAACTTGTTGAGGGAGATGTTGTGATAATGTCAGTCTGTATTGCCGAATTCGGAAGTTGTCCCTGCCTCTTGTTTCATAGTGGTGAACGTTACCGCCACGAACCAAATCACACTCACTTTGATTTGCAGTACATGATCACCTCCAGAACATAAAGGCAGGGCAAAGTCAGCAATTCTAACTCCCTGAAAGATTCCCTACACGACTCTCTGTAATTTAAATTTGCAATGATTCTGATTGCCTTTTTTTGGAGCTTGAAAACTCTTTCCATTTTGTTTTTGGCACAACCTCCCCAGAGTCTCACTCCATACGCAAAGTGTGGATGAATCAGGCCAAAATATGCCATTTTCAGAACTCTGGGGGAACAGAACTTTGCCAGGTGCCGCAAGGCATATATGCCTGAGGCCACTCTAGCACATACATTGTCAACATGATCAGCCCAGGTCAGTCCTCTGTCTAGGAACATTCCCAGAAACTTTGTGGAGTTAGTTTCCTCTAAAAGCACATCATCCACAAACACGGCAGGCTGAACTTTGTGATCATTTTGTCGAAGGCTAAAAACATCATGACATTTGTTTTTTGAATGATTTGTTTTCAGGTTCAATTCAGCAAAATACTGAATGCATGCATTCAGTTCCATGAAGGATGTGATTTCCAGGTCTTGAGTTGATTTGTTTTTGATACAGAGAGTTGTGTCGTCAGCATACTGAACTAGTTTTTCCATGCTGGATCACTGAATTCAGTCTGCAGACGTAAACTAGGAACAGAAGAGGCCCAAGGATGGAGCCCTGAGGGACACCATGGGTCATTTTAATTTTGTTTGAGACGACGTTTCGATACCTCAACGCACTGGTCTCGATCCTTGAGGTAAGAAGTGAGCCATAAGTGCGAGAGACCCCGAACGCCGGCATTTATCCAACTTGGAGCAAAAGTGTTTCATGATGTACACAGTCAAAACGCTTTGGATAGGTCGAGGAATATACTGAGCACATGTTCTCGTCCTTCCAATTCCATTCGACAACATTGTACAAAAGATTGTTCACACAGCGTCTATTGTGGATCTGTTTTTTCCTAAATCCAAATTGTTCCGGATTTAGGATATTGTTATTTTCTAGAAAGCTTGCAAGCTTTTCATAGAAATTTTTTTTCAAAAATGTTGCTGAATGACTGGAAAGAATTGAGATTGGACGATAGTTGCTTGCAAGGCAAGGATCGTCCTGTTTTGAAGATCGAAATGACTTTGGATGTCTTCAAAAGTGATGGGAAGGTTCCTTTTTCAAAAGAAAAGTTGATCAATTTTGTGAGTGGTCTCAATATATGCCTGAAGCAGTGTTTGAGTAGCCACACTGACATCCCGTTTGCGTCACAAAGATTTTTTTGAGTTGAGTCCCTGTATGACTCGTGCAACCTCCCCCTCACACCACAGGAGCCATGGCCATGGATGCAACCGATACAACAGCATCTCCTCCGTGGAACCGTGGTTCAGTTTAATGCCTAACCCACTGTAGCCACGGAAGAGAAGTATTTATTAAATTCGTCTGCCACTTGAGCTCGGTTTTCAAAACAATTTTGTCTTCAATTTTAATTGCGATTTCTTTGGTGTTTTTTATCTGGTGTGTATCACGAGAAAAGTCGTTTATGATTTTCCAAGCTGTTTTTCGAGAAGTTTTCGCAGTTACCCAAGGCCTTATTAACATCATAGGCTTTAGCAGCTCGTATGACTTTTTTATAAAATCCTTCGGTAATTTCTGAAAAAAAATTTGAAATGTTCGTTTTGGGTTCCAATGAAAATTTTGTGAAAGAATTTAAGCTTTTCTCGAGATACAAGAATTCCCTTTGTCAAACCACGCGCCTTTTTTTAGGTGCGTGATTGACTTTGGTCCTTCTGAACGGACAAGCAAACATCCAGATAATAGTTGAAACTATCACTGAATGCCGCATACATGTCATCGACACTTCCAGAGTTATCCAAAAATTGCCAGGGCTTAGCTTCCAAAACATCGTTTAAGTGGCGAATGTTCTGGGGCCGAATCACTTGCAATTTTAAATTTTGAATTTTGACTTTCAAGTTTGCACCACGGATCACACGTTGATGACGTCACATCACACGCTATACTATCTCTACCTTTGACAGTGAACCCGCTGACCCATCACAAGCACTTGGGTGCTCCACTCGTACAACAGGAGTATGACACGGCCAGTAATAACAGAGCAAGTGTTGATGACGTCACATCACACGCTTTACTATCTCTACCTTTGACAGTGAACCCACTGACCCATCACAAGCACTTGGGTGCTCCACTCATACAACACGAGTATGACACGGCCAGTAATAACAGAGCAAGTGTTGATGACGTCACATCACACGCTTCACTATCTTTACCTTTGACAGTGAACCCACTGACCCATCACAAGCACTTGGGTGCTCCACTCATACAACAGGAGTATGACACGGCCAGTAATAACAGAGCAAGTGTTGATGACGTCACATCACACGCTTTACTATCTTTACCTTTGACAGTGAACCCACTGACCCATCACAAGCACTTGGGTGCTCCACTCATACAACACGAGTATGACACGGCCAGTAATATCAGAGCAAGTGTTGATGACGTCACATCACACGCTATACTATCTCTACCTTTGACAGTGAACCCGCTGACCCATCACAAGCACTTGGGTGCTCCACTCGTACAACACGAGTATGACACGGCCAGTAATAACAGAGCAAGTTTTGATGACGTCACATCAAACGCTATACTATCTCTACCTTTGACAGTGAACCCGCTGACCCATCACAAGCACTTGGGTACTCCAGTCGTACAACACGAGTATGACACGGCTGAAGTTAATCACTTTTATGGAACCCAATATCAGAAATTGTGTTTGCTAATTAAATAAAAAGAATTAAAAAATAGTTTTACGTAACGAAAGATTTTTACATTTTGAAACAGCTTTTATTTGTTTTGTTTGCAAAGGAGTGAGAGTCATTTGAATATTCACAATGCTTTAACACAACACTACTCATATTTTGTTAACGTGGACTTTTTAGTGCGACCTAAAACCTGTTCTTAAAAGTGAATAAGGAACTCCTGGGTTCTGTTCAGTAGTTTGTATTTCTTATTGTAAATATTTAATAATAATAACAAACTGTATTTATCTCATAAACAGGATTTACAAAAAATACATAGAATAAAGATAATTTACAATATGTGACACATATTACACCTAACAAAGAATATGAACAATTTATGGTTATGAACACTGTTTTATATCAGAAGAGACAAACAGAGTACGATTCCTCCAAGGCGAGCCTGTTTGGAGGATTCTAATATAATAATATATAATTATAATATATAATAATTAAATTAAAAACACATGTCAATTTTAGTATAAAGTATAAAAATTAAATAAATATGTTTAATAGTTTGTTTAAGCTTAGACAAATGAATGTCTTATGGTAATGATAACCTATATTTATCTACCTATATTTCCTTGATGGAATTCACCTGAATTCCTGCATCCAAAAACACTGTAAAACTCGAAGACCTTTTGGGAGGCAATTATCGCAGGCAACCGAGCTGGGATACTTCACATGGCTCTCATCAATCAATTGGACACGCCTACTTGTATAGTTTTGTAAAATGAAAATAACAGCAAACATGTATAGACACCCTTTTAGAAGAATCAGAGCTTGCGACTTGACTGCCGTAACTTCAAATAGTTAGACTTTGTTATGACTTTAACCTCAAGACAAACAAAAATACCACATTAACTAAAATCTGTATTGTCGCTATCTGCAGGAAAGCATATTCAATTAAAATAATATCTGGGATTTGTAATGCAATTAATAATTATGAACATTATTGGCCTCTGGGCTTTATAAATGAACTAATAATTGGTTCTAAACCTGCCATCAAGTATCAGTCCTTAGTGACTAGGTTAAACTCTACATGTTTCGAACGATACTTCCATTATCAGGATTGCAGATAAAAACGTGTTTATATAAATTAGCCGGCGACTGCACTACAACATTTTAAAACTACACAAACACAATTTACAAACACGCACTCTAAAATCACACGTATTTAAAAACTAGCTGAAGTTGGTAATATATTGAAATATCAGGAAAGTAAAATAAAACTTTACATTAATTTGCAATTTAAATAAATAAATGAATTATCTCTTTTAACGAACTGTTTGTTTTTAGTATTTTCCTTTTAAATGTCTATGTAAGTCTTATAACTTTAAAGCCATGGAAACCTTTTTACGTCGCACTGTTTAGTGATGACTGCGGCTTTATACATGTATGTACTGTCTGTCTGCTATGCAAAAGGAATAAAGGAAATAGGTAAGCTAAAAGCTCTCTTTATTATGCTGTATTCATCCCTTTCATTGAAAATGTTTGTCGTAAACCGTTCACTATTAGCGTTCTCAGACTACTTGTATAAATATGTGATGGACAAAGAAGGACGTCCTTGAATACATGTTGGTTCTTAATGTTGCAGTCACAATAATAAGATTAATTTCCTTCATCCCGTGAAACATGTTTGTGATTAACGAGCTCATTCACGTTTAAATAAACTACGATACTATTAAATTTGGGAAAGAGGGCGTAAGTCTTGAACAAGAGAAAAGTTAAAATACCACTTTTGGAGTTGATTAACTTGTTTAAAGACTTGCTAAACTCGATGCTACTACTCGTCATGTTATACCTTGCTGCATCTATCGAATAGATTTTGCACAAGAGATTTTGTTGGTATTACAGAGCCGTCACCACAATAATGTCTGTAATTGAGACGTCTTACTTAAGACATGTCTACGACAGCTGGACAGTCAATAGAATGATCACGCTGAGTAGTTTGTACTTGACACCGTTCAGACACTGGCTGTCTGGGCAAATCCAACGTTGTTAAGAGCAATAGTATTCCCTGTTCTCGGTTAGGCAAGTAACCTTATAACACAACTTGTTTATTAGTTCGGGTTTTATGAATGGATTGATGAAGTAAATAAAAAATCTCGACTATTCCTATTTTAAACTTTGTCCTCGAACAGTATTGTTCGATATATTACTTATAAAAAATATATCAACTGTAGGATGTGGAAATTTTGTAGAATTTTAATTGCATTATTTTAATAAGTAAACGTAGGCCAAATATTCAGGGGAACTTTCATTCGACAAGAAAGTAAGAGTGGCTACGTCAAAATTATGGGTTTTTAAAGAAAAAGCACGTATAGACTGACAGACTAAAACTGACTGAAAACTGATAGACCGTTGCTCGAATTTATTTTTTGGTTCTTCTTGATCCATGGGACAATATCCTAAATTTTGAGAGTTTTAAAATATATTGATCGAGCTATTTATAATTCTCATAAAAAATACTGAATTAGGTGACGTAATAAACTAATGTATTTTTACAAGAAGGACAAGTTAGTTGTAACAGATTCACAATTTATGATGAGAACAGAATTGCAGAGTAGTTACTCAGACAAAGGATAGTGTTTTAAAAGGATAGTGTTTTAATTGCATTTTATAAGGCAGAATCTGGAGTAAATATCACGAATCAGGAAATAGGAGAAAAATAGTTTTAGTGTCATGGAACACTTATAGAACTTACATTTTTGCCCTATATAAACACAAATTTTCCAAGACATCCTTGATAATTACTTTTTTAGTTGTAATTGATTAAATAACAAAATTTTGGAATCTTTGAATTTAAATAACCATACTTTGGATTATTCCGATTTAGTCATCGACTTAGAAATAATATTTAGTATTGAAAGTAATGGTTGGTAAATTTGACAGGGGTCGACAGAAATTTATTTTGTACGTCTTCCTGTGAAACGATATTTGAAATGCCGAACATGAGGAACGAGAGAGTACAGCATTGGGATTGTAGGGAACTCGTATATTCCACTAACATTTCTTTTACATTACACAAATAAACTATAAACCCAGAAGAATTTACGATATAGTATTAACGATATAGTACTGCTTTTACAAGTTATTAAATATTATTGTGGGATTAAAAATTGTTTAATAACACTGTTTTCCTAAGGACTCCCGATTTAAAGGACCCAGTGATTTAATGCTCAGTGTTGCATACATAGGATTTGTAAGATTATATGGGTAATGACTTTCAAGAAAATTGAAATATATTTTAAAATATGTAATTATCAAATCGTATGAAACAATGAATGTCAACTTTATGTTTTTAAATTTTACTTATAGAAAAGTATAAATTACTTTGATCAGTTGTTGGTATTTTTAAAAGCTTAATATAATATAAAAAAATTGTGATTTAAGTAAAATAAAACCTGCGAATAAAGGGGAAGCTCTTTTCTCTTTAACATGTTAATATTGACCTGACGTCTATGTCACAATAGGTGGGTTTCCTGACACACAGATTGGCGTGCAGTTTATCGTACTGACGTCATTGCTAGGATTTTTATTAAAGGACCTTATTTAATAAGAGAGTGAATATTATTATTTAAAAGATAAACTACTAAAATATAGTTGGTACAGAAACAGTTAGATTACTTGTTTATATTAACAATATGTCTCATAAATGCACTGTACACTATGTGAGTTTCGGATCAATGTAGTAGATGTCTCTTTCTGTTGACGTACTGGCAATGCCTAAATGAATGCCGATTATTCGTTAAATTTTGTTAATCATATAGTTTATGAATTATTTTGTATGATTTCCCTAAATCAAAATCAACCAGAATGAATAATAATAGCAACATTGACTTCTTGTCATTTACATTTATTTCTTAGTCAGTAGCAATCCTGGTTTCTCACATAATATGGTGACGCAGACCGTGATTCATACCTTCTTCTCCCTTTACAGGAGTTAGTTGGGTACCAGAGTGAAAGGAGTCATGATAATTTGTTTCTGTTTGGCTCACGGTTTATACTGCAGGATTAACGTCAAAACATCAGCTGTCAAAATAAATTTATGTGGTTATTCAATTTTAACAAACTTTTAGTTATTGTTCTTGAGTTACAGCGGGCGTCGTTTATCCATATTGATGTATGTATTTACTATCAATTTAATTTATTAAAAGCTTAAATTGTGGTACTCACAGATTTAGTGTATTAACTTATTAACACCTGTCGTGTTGCATGAAAATCTATGTTGAATGTCTATAATGTAATGTAATTAATCTAATAAAACAATTAATTGAAGCGAATTGCTTACAAACCGTACCAAGTTAGTAAAAGTCGACAGAATATTAATTTTTAGTAGTATCAAAACGTTATAAAGGGATTTGAAATAGGCGCCCCGTGTAATCTACCAAAATTAATAGTAACGTTTCCGGTGAGCTACAGAAGGCAATACAACGCGAGAGTGCGTTGGAATCAAACCTTTGCAACGTCTTTTATAATTTACTTTCTACTCTATATTACTTTTTCTTTTTACTCTATGGTCACTACTAACAATGTAAAATGTCTACTGATACTATTACATCAATCGATTACTTAAACTAGATTTAGATTAAGTGACTGAAACTTTACCGTTATTAATTTTTTGAATATATGTTTCTATAACATGATTACACTCTGTTTGGTTTATTTATTTTACAAATTTCTTGTTGCTATTCTCGTTAAGCATAAGTCCAACATAAAAATGTTTGCTAATATTCAGTCAAACCCTGTGGAGTGACATGGACCATTTACAAACTTTACGTATAGAAAAACAAAGTTCCATTCAAGATTTCGATTCTAAGAGTCAGTCCGTCCTAGAGATATCATACGCACAGACAGACAGACTGACGGAAATTAAATTTTTCGGGTCTAACGGGTGACATTGCTACCTTTTCCAGCCTAGCTGGCTTCTATCTTGCTGAAAAATGAATAGGCTACGATTATTTCGTCACCAAAAAGCCACTGTAATATAATTTGCTTTATCGATGGTAATAACAAAACTCAAAATCTTAACACATCATTGTAGGTTGCATGTTTTATTAGTAAGTGCTTGAAATTGGGATTTCTTGTTCATGCCCTCGGGTATGAACAAATAAAAACCAGAGTGTGGGCGTGACCAGAATTACAATTGTGAGTTAACACAGTTTTACATATTTGCATGCATTATCACCAATATTAGTGGGCATTATATTGGCTACTCGGATTACAGAGTAAAAATATTCATGAAAAATTGTTTTAATCGTTTTATTGCTTATTTATTTATGCGGAAAATAGTGGTTACATCAGTTTTTCAGCTCTAACGTTACTTAAATAAAAAGCCAGACCTGGACCTTTTTAACTGATACATTTTTACTGATATGTATTCACATTTGTTTCTGAAAAATCTTTATATAATTTACATAGTTGAAGTTATATTTTTTCAATTGTTTTACACGATTATTACAATGTTAAAAATGTTGCAGCTTGAACCTGCAGCTTTGCTATGGGCAACTTCACATATATAAGTGACGCATATAAAATTACACCCAGTTTATAAAAATTTCTTAAGATACAATCATTTATATTTAATATAACTCAGTTTTTTTAATGTATACATAATAGCCTTTTCTGTTATAAGAAAACAACGTCCCCTCGAACCATTTCTCTAGAAAAACAAAAGTGCGAATTTAAATATTACAGTATTTTCTCACATACTTTTCTCTAATTACTTTTTAATGTGCTGTCAAGGAAATCATACCAGGTAAAAAGCTATTTTAACTATGCCAAGAGATATTCTGATATGGAGTCTTCACAAATTAAACACATGTAAAATTCTTTGTGAAACGTTTAGTTTAAACTGTAGCTAGTAACTGTAGGTGGCCCTATCTACTACTCAAACTAAATACAAAATAGATATACAATAACATTTTCATGAAGATCAATCATTCATAGTAATACGAATGGTGTTGCAATGACTAGAAGAACTGTATTTTTCTTTTCATTTTGATTGCCTAGAACGATTACATTTGAAATACGTAAGCCATATGCTCTCAAAAGACTGAATGGCTTAAATTAAACTGAAACCTACAGAAGTATGTTCCGATGTTTGTATAACAGTGAAATTTTACACAAATGTGTTGTAAGACACTACCAACACCAATAATGACTGAGACCGGAAGTAGATTAAAATGTCAGATGATATTCGCTTTTTAACCGAAAAAGACTTTTCAGACGTTGATATATATTTAATTGATCGGGATAACACTCAATCTAGTATATTGTATATGTGTGTATTATATACTAAGGAATAGTTTCTTCGATGTCAACTTTTAAATTTTAAAATAACAATCTTATTCCCTTTACCAGCCTAAAGGATGATTACACTGTGATTTTTTCAGTAATGTAATGCTCGGATTTCACTTTGGGACGTTATTTTAGTTAATTAAAGAGTTTTTGAATTCTGGGTTTGAAATTAAAAAACAATGTGTTGATAAACCATTCAATTAGGTGATCTACAGGGAGAGTGCGAGGTTACCAATGCAATGTTTGCTTAAACCTGTTAAACAAGGAAGAATTTTATCATTACAACAATATTTTTTGATGGCTAAGGAATACCTTGAGTCTCAAGCAAAGTTTAGAGAATCATTGCTTAGACTGATTAGATTAAATTTTGTAGTCGGACAAAACGCGAGACCTTTTGAATTAATTTTTTTTCTTTTATTAGGTTGATATTCAGAGATATTTTCAGTACATAGTTCAAGATCACTGCCATCATTGACACCTTGGTTGGATACTTCTGCATATCTTTATTCTGTTTTCTTTATTTTTGTTGAGTCGTTGTTGCACATAAGAATTTGGTTCGTATCATAAGAGTGGTACAGCAGTATCAGAATCAGTATCATCGACGCATTACCATTTAGTTAGTACTGTAGGTATTTACTCACCATTGGGCATGGTAATAGTTTATTTGAAGATTGTTCAGTTTTTTATACATAAAAGTCTGTAGATTTTTCATGCTATATTGTAATTTCATTATAAAGAGTTGCATTTTCATATTGAGATAAAGAACAATCGTATACGTTTCTCAATTGTTTGGGGGGGGGGGTGGGGGGGGGGGGGGGTGGGGGGGGGGGGGGGTGGGGGGGGGGGGGGGTGGGGGGGGGGGGGGGTGGGGGGGGGGGGGGGTGGGGGGGGACAGATTTCCCCACAAAAGCCCTTTACACTCAGTAATCCCGGGCTTGTATTGGCTTTGTGGAGATTATGTACAAAAAATACCTGTACATAGTAGAGAGTCCAACAATTACTGCGCGGATTTATCAAACTTACCACAGTGAATAATGAATGCATTGTTTCATATCTAATATCGTATGTTATGTCAGCGCACTCTAAATGTTTCGATAGATGGCCACATTATTTTTTTACAATTATTTTTACAGTGAATTGTGTTAAAAATACTTAATGAAGTACGAAACAATCTAATTGGTTATTTAAATATCCACTCGACAACACAATACAATGTATGTTGACTCGTCCTAACGTATTCCATAGTGAGATGGCGGAGCTCTATTATTATTATCTATACTAACAGCGTACATCTCCTCTTGCATTCAAATCGTTGTCAGTTACTAATTAGCCTAAGACTACTAATTTTGTTTTCCGTAAGTCAATTGTTTTCACCATTTATCTGTTAAATCCCTGTACTCTTTTTAAAGTAGCAAAATTGTTTTCCAATTTTAAATACAATTTTGGACACTTTAAAAGAATTATATTTTAGTTAGTTAAAAAAAATAATGATACTAGTCAAATAGCCAGGTTTACTAAAAAAATATATATGAATCTGATGTCCCCACGTCACTCCGAAATGACACGACTTATGTAATAAAGGAATAGTATAGCATCAGTTTCAAGGAAAGTGAAAGTTGATTGAAAACCTAAAGCAGTAATACAGTTTGAAACGTAAAGGAAGCAGTAATGGTACGAGAGAGTCATATATCGTGATGATTTAAAACTTGTGAAAAATAGTTCATAGCTCTTTAAAATTTCAATGATGTAGGTGTGACTTTGTACTTGGAAACAAGCATGAATAAAAAACGAGGAAGACCATCTAGTGCAACTTTACTTTCCGCGAGGTCAGCTAGAGATCTCCCGTTATGAGATCAAAAGTTATGAGCTTACTCTATGTGTCTTTACCTCACAAAACATTTACATGTCCAGTGTAGTAGTTTCTTCCTGCTTTGAATATTTTTAATAGTCTTACTAGTATATTTTAGATGTTGTAACGTATTATAAAAACATTCTCAGTTCTCTTGCAGAATAGATTAAAATGATTAAATATATCAAATGTGGACATAGCTATTTGTTGATGATTTAGAAAAATCTGGGTATCAAAGCAGATTTTTTATCATAAATGCGTTGAAATTTGTGATAAATATATTGGAATGTATATTAATTTATTTGTTGTTACCATTATATTATGTAAGGTTTCTCTGGTTATGTTAAGTTAGGTTTTGATTTGATTAGGTTACATTACGTTTATGTTACTTTACAAGGCCATTTTGTCATTTTGACTTCCCTCACCATCCTGAAATAATCAATTTTGACGACATTTAGTTATATATTCTTCATAATATCTGGTAAAAGTGATACATTATTATGACTATTATTACTCTAAAGAAATAATCACATTGGCATTACTCTATTGTGGTTATTTATACAGTAATAACTGGTTAACATAACTCATTTATCACTTTGACTACTGAATTTGGTCATTATGTATAGTGGCCTGAAATTATATATATACAAGAAATATAGAGAATTTCGATAAAAGTATTTTGTAGCATAATTCTCTATATTTTGTCTCTATACAAAAACCTTTTCAAGATATCAAGCTATTAATACAAATTATAATAAAAAAACACAAATCATATGATAAATAAATGGGTTAATTAAATATGTTAATCAGTTTTACACCTGTTTCTTTATATGATAATTTGACCATATTTAGTCTTAGTATTATCTAATGTCCATGAGTCCTTGGTAACTCCGACTGATTTAAATTGCGTAATAGTCTAACCAGCTTTGCTTTAACTGCAAATGTTAATTGACTGAGGTAGAATAGTTGCATTATCACACATACTTTACCGGAAAGCACTTGGAACTGTCGGTCCACTATATGTAAAACTTACATCGCCATAATTCTCTGTAACCAAGGAACTTTCCGTAAGGCCTTTACTCACATTTTTAATTAACACGCAGAATTACAAAAGTATTAGATGTTGGAATTATTAGTTTTCAAGAATAACAAATTTATTGGGCTATATGCAGATAGTAAAGATGTCTCAGAGGAATAGCAACATGCCACTGAGTTACGCAGAGTTGCATCTCGTCCTGCACGTACAAAGACGCTCATCAAATTTGTACGTGAGAAAACGTAACAGAGTAATAAGTGACTTTTTTAGAGCGATTATACAGCTTGTTCCACTGGATGTATAAAATACATGTACTTAAGCTAATTGCTAGTAAGAGGAGATCATCAAAGTACAACATATATATATATATATATATATATATATATATATATATATATATATATATATATATATATATATATTGTAGTAAGTAATATACGTGAGAAATTAAGATATGTATGGTTGATTAAAGTGATTATTCAGGTTGTTCGTAGTCTACTCGTAAGAGATGCAAAAACACTTGTACGTGATATCAGTAACAACTTAAGAGCTGTCTAGTCAATAAAACGATTTCTTCTTAGTGTACTGGTGAGAGATGCCAATCAAAGTTGTACGTGAAGTACGTGACAAATTAAGAATTGTCTGCTCGATAAAAATATTATTTAAGTTATTCGTAGTCTACTGCTAAGAAACCCTAATCAAATTTTTACGAGATATATGTAACAACTGAGTTGTAGAAAGAGTTGTACGGTTGGTAAATCGATTATTCAGGTTGTTCTTAGTTCTATGGCAAGAGACGCAAATAAATTTTGGGCGTGAAATACGTAGCAACTTAAGAGCTGTCTTGTCGATAAAGTGATTATTTAAGTTCGTAGTCTACTGGTAAGAAGCGCTAATCAAATTTTTACGAGATATATGTAACAACTGAGTTGTAGAAAGAGTTGTACGGTGGTAAATCGATTATTCAGGTTGTTCTTAGTTCTATGGCAAGAGACGCAAATAAATTTTTGGGCGTGAAATACGTAGCAACTTAAGAGCTGTCTTGTCGATAAAGTGATTATTTAAGTTCGTAGTCTACTGCTAAGAAGCGCTAATCAAATTTTTACGAGATATATGTAAAAACTGAGTTGTAGAAAGAGTTGTACGGTTGGTAAATCGATTATTCAGGTTGTTCTTAGTTCTATGGCAAGAGACGCAAATAAATGTTGGGCGTGAAATACGTAGCAACTTAAGAGCTGTCTTGTCGATAAAGTGATTATTTAAGTTCGTAGTCTACTGGTAAGAAGCGCTAATCAAATTTTTACGAGATATATGTAAAAACTGAGTTGTAGAAAGAGTTGTACGGTTGGTAAATCGATTATTCAGGTTGTTCTTAGTTCTATGGCAAGAGACGCAAATAAATTTTGGGCGTGAAATACGTAGCAACTTAAGAGCTGTCTTGTCGATAAAGTGATTATTTAAGTTCGTAGTCTACTGCTAAGAAGCGCTAATCAAATTTTTACGAGATATATGTAACAACTGAGTTGTAGAAAGAGTTTGTACGGTTGGTAAATCGATTATTCAGGTTGTTCTTAGTTCTATGGCAAGAGACGCAAATAAATTTTGGGCGTGAAATACGTAGCAACTTAAGAGCTGTCTTGTCGATAAAGTGATTATTTAAGTTCGTAGTCTACTGGTAAGAAGCGCTAATCAAATTTTTACGAGATATATGTAACAACTGAGTTGTAGAAAGAGTTGTACGGTTGGTAAATCGATTATTCAGGTTGTTCTTAGTTCTATGGCAAGAGACGCAAATAAATTTTGGGCGTGAAATACGTAGCAACTTAAGAGCTGTCTTGTCGATAAAGTGATTATTTAAGTTCGTAGTCTACTGGTAAGAGAGAATGATAAAAGTTGTACGTGAAATACATCTCACAAAACACACAACTGAACAACTGGTAGTAGAACTGTTTCCCATTGTTACTTGCGTGCATATGTATTATCTAGGGTTGTTTTTGGAATGTTTTAATTAGCATTTACATTAAACACTGTTGCTGAATATGCTTTATTTGAAAGATCACTATTTACGTTATCATTATGTATATATATATATATATATGGTATGTATAAAACTTAATATCTTTATATGAATTAAGAAAAGCTTAAGCAGTTATAATAGTTTGTGTTAACCGATGAACATTTAGTTTTTTCTAATTTGGCCTTGTCAGATATTATTGAAGACGGTGCTTTCAACTTTGTGGTGGAACACATTTTTAAAATTTTTAAATTCAATTTTTAACCTAATCATGAATTTTTAAATATATTTTTTGCTGAATTGCTAAAAACATTGTTCTATACATAAAACATGTATATGCAATTTCAAATAATGAACGTGCAGGTCCTCAAAGCTTAAAGTTCGTTGGGGATTTTCACATAGTTTTTACTTTTACTTAAACAATCAAAATAATAATCATAAAAAATTCAAATTAGAAAATAGTTAAAAATTTCTGTTCTATGTATGACTAGAAAAATAACAGTTAAAATGGTTGTCCACTGAATATTTTTGCTCTTTAATGCAATGGTAATGCGGTGACGCATGCAAATATGTAAAACGGTGTGTTGACTCGCAACTGTAGTTCTGGTCACGTCCTCGCTCTTGTTTTTATTTGTTCATGCTCTCGTGGTCATTCATACAAAATCAAAAACACGAACACGTATACAAGCGGGTTTACACACAAAATATCATTTAAACGTGCAATGACACTTATACCCAACAATGATGTGTTATACTTGTTTATTACTATAAAGAAAACAACAGAATGGCTCACTAGTAGTAAATTTTCAGCAAATGTTATCCGATTAAAACACGAACTCTGAAAGTACATTCCTGATTTGTCTTACATCAAGAGTGACACTGTAGCCGCCGTACAATGAAGGAAACATTAAATTCGACACAGTCTACGAAGTTTAACTCCGATATACGACAAATGCAACTTAACTTGGCTTACATCAAGAGTGAAACTGTAGCCGCCGTACAATGAAGGAAACATTAAATTAGACACAGTCTACGAAGTTTAACTCCGATATACGACAAATGCAACTTAACTTGGTTTACATCAAGAGTGAAACTGTAGCCGCCGTACAATGAAGGAAACATTAAATTAGACACAGTCTACGAAGTTTAACTCCGATATACGACAAATGCAACTTAACTTGGTTTACATCAAGAGTGAAACTGTAGCCGCCGTACAATGAAGGAAACATTAAATTAGACACAGTCTACGAAGTTTAACTCCGATATACGACGAATGCAACTTAACTTGGTTTACATCAAGAGTGAAACTGTAGCCGCCGTACAATGAAGGAAACATTAAATTAGACACAGTCTACGAAGTTTAACTCCGATATACGACAAATGCAACTTAACTTGGCTTACATCAAGAGTGAAACTGTAGTCGCCGTACAATGAAGGAAACATTAAATTAGACACAGTCTACGAAGTTTAAACTCCGATATACGACAAATGCAACTTAACTTGGCTTACATCAAGAGTGAAACTGTAGCCGCCGTACAATGAAGGAAACATTAAATTAGACACAGTCTACGAAGTTTAACTCCGATATACGACAAATGCAACTTAACTTGGCTTACATCAAGAGTGAAACTGTAGCCGCCGTACAATGAAGGAAACATTAAATTAGACACAGTCTACGAAGTTTAACTCCGATATACGACAAATGCAACTTAACTTGGTTTACATCAAGAGTGAAACTGTAGCCGCCGTACAATGAAGGAAACATTAAATTAGACACAGTCTACGAAGTTTAACTCCGATATACGACAAATGCAACTTAACTTGGCTTACATCAAGAGTGAAACTGTAGCCGCCGTACAATGAAGGAAACATTAAATTAGACACAGTCTACGAAGTTTAACTCCGATATACGACAAATGCAACTTAACTTGGTTTACATCAAGAGTGAAACTGTAGCCGCCGTACAATGAAGGAAACATTAAATTAGACACAGTCTACGAAGTTTAACTCCGATATACGACAAATGCAACTTAACTTGGTTTACATCAAGAGTGAAACTGTAGCCGCCGTACAATGAAGGAAACATTAAATTAGACACAGTCTACGAAGTTTAACTCCGATATACGACAAATGCAACTTAACTTGGTTCATATCAAGAGTGACACTGTAGCCGCCGTACAATGAAGGAAACATTAAATTAGACACAGTCTACGAAGTTTAACTCCGATATACGACAAATGCAACTTAACTTGGTTCATATCAAGAGTGACACTGTAGCCGCCGTACAATGAAGGAAACATTAAATTAGACACAGTCTACGAAGTTTAACTCCGATATACGACAAATTCAACTTAACTTGGTTTACATCAAGAGTGAAACTGTAGCCGCCGTACAATGAAGGAAACATTAAATTAGACACAGTCTACGAAGT
Organism: Homalodisca vitripennis; assembly: GCF_021130785.1. NCBI lineage: Eukaryota > Metazoa > Arthropoda > Insecta > Hemiptera > Cicadellidae > Homalodisca > Homalodisca vitripennis. The sequence goes on along the minus strand of NC_060209.1, from coordinate 52,929,929 downwards.
TTAACTCCGATATACGACAAATGCAACTTAACTTGGCTTACATCAAGAGTGAAACTGTAGCCGCCGTACAATGAAGGAAACATTAAATTAGACACAGTCTACGAAGTTTAACTCCGATATACGACAAATGCAACTTAACTTGGCTTACATCAAGAGTGAAACTGTAGCCGCCGTACAATGAAGGAAACATTAAATTAGACCACAGTCTACGAAGTTTAACTCCGATATACGACAAAATGCAACTTAACTTGGTTCATATCAAGAGCAAGACTATAAACAACTACAGGACACGGATAGAAACCGTAAAACTTGTCCCACATCCAACAACTGCAACTTATCTTGGCTTACATCAAGAGTAAGTTTGTAAACAACTGCAGGGCAGGGAATGAAACAGTAAACTTGTCAGTTCATCGTGTGCCTATTCTCCAAGTTGTCAAACCAGATAAAGCGTTTGTAGAATGGGGTTAAATGTGTTGATCTCTAGTCGAGTTCGATGGACTTCTGATCGAAACTAAAGTGGAGAAAGTATATTCGCTAGTCCTATCTAGTACGCCACACCGTGTGCGAGGTTGGGTAATATGTCGACCTGTCCCACTAGGGAAGCTGAATAAGGTCGGTATTGTGGGTACTATTATACTTTCCGCCATTGCCTTATAACTTCCATCTATTATTTCAGTTTACATCCGTACACGCTGGTATGAAATTAAACGGTAAAAACACGCTAAATATAAATATATGAGTTAGGGATATAAGGAAATTCCATAACAAGTTTTACTTACAAAAAAATTATCGGACATAACCTGTGTTTTACGGAATTTTTAGATAATCATAATTCTCACAGCTTGGCATAACTAGTTCAGTTCTGCTTTATGTTTAATTACTGAATTCATGATATCCGTGTACGATTGCAAAGTAATTTATTTAAATTATTTATTGTACAATTTTTAAACCTGCTTTCAGAAGTTATATATTAAAAAAGAATAAATACTTATGAATTATTGATAGTTTAATAAACTTATACAAATAACAATTTAGTATCAACTGACTTAATCCTTATATTAGAAAATGTAACATCACTAACTATTTTCTGTATGAATCACGTAATAAGCTGGGTGAAGAAGTACTTTCAAAACATATTATGCCCGAAGAATTCACTATGGGTTAGGGTATAAAATTTGAGACATATTTATATTGTTACATTAATAACGGCTATATGGTAACTTCAATTTCATATGATATTTCCATAATGCTTCTTTTTACGAGTCGTTATATACATGGTAAAAAGGTAGCTACATAATTGAGGTAAGTTTCTTGGACTATCTTAAGTTGGCTGATCTATTACTGTGGTTTATTGCAGAGAAATTTATGCAGCTACTTAATGCAGCTATTTAATGCTATATACTGACGCTATATAGCATTTCAACGAATTTTTGCAATATATATACTATAAATACATAACAATCGCTATAATATATTCCCAGTAGTTACATTTATTTAAACACTTTGATTTCGACCTTTTCACGGACTTAAAAAAATATTCTGACTGTTATAAACTTTTTGATTTGTGATTTTAATAATTTATTTAGATGAGAAAACTTACTATTGGTTTAAGATGATGCTATTTGTTTGTCTGAACAACTTGTAGTAGAATGAAGGAGGAGGAGCTCTTTTTATTGGAAATATAAATTTTCTATTATTTTACAAAAGAAAACGCACAATTCTCCAATCATTTTTGTATTTGAACACAAGGCCTTTCCACATCGTTGTTCAAAATTGTTGTTAACTTTTCTTTGATTAAAGTACATCAGTTTGTACTGTACTGATTACAGAAAACATGTATAGAATTTATTAAGATAGACATTATATTTTAAATTCAAGAAAGTATCAACAGTAAAGATAGTTTTACATCTGTAAGACTCGGTACAGTCCCAGGACAGAGTTGCATGTTTTAATAATGAGTCTCCGTTCTGCTCCCTCTTCAACTAAACGAGCTTCATCAAGCCTCCAGCATTTCGGCGTTTTGAGATGTAATGATCAGTGAGTCAGTGGTATTGTATAATGCTTATGTATAATATTATAAATAATAATCAAGAAATAATAAAAAGAAAATAACTGATTTAAATATATTACTGAAGGCTGATGACAAATTACACACAAAAGGAGTAATATACCCCAATAAACTTTCCTTCCAGGAACAAACAGTTAGTTGTATACCGTTACGGTTTGTTACTTAGCTTTCCGCCTTCTCATTTCACGAGAAACAGGTGTTTATTGCTTTAATATAAATTGAACAGATGTCCAATAATTGGTTTAAGGTACGGAAGTCCAATAATTGGTACGGATGAAAAATTAGACTCTAACATCAATAACACGAAGATGATAAATCTAACTAGGTACTTTACTATTTGCAGCGTTTCGCAATTTTAATACTACATTGCATGACTTCCTTCACGTAATAGAATGACCGTACTTAATTTGTTTTATTAAATGGGATTTCCATCAATAGAAGGAAATAACATTACCAAATGTTCTTATAATATAAACACATATTTGAGGCTATAAATTATGATTCTTTACGACCTCAAAGAAACGTAGTCCAACATTGCATGTAGAGCTTAGTTGCAGAAAATTATTCATAATTTTTATTGTTCCTTTGAAGCTTATTACAACGGTATTTAGTTTTGTTGCTGGAATCTATTAAAAAACAGCAACATTATTACTGTTATTTCTCAATAACATTGTTTCAGTTTAAAAAATTTAAAGTACACAAGTACAAAAAACAAATTTTTTGTTAAAGTAAATAGAAATTATTTAATTTTTTTTTCTTAGAATTAAAGAATGAAACATCAAATAGAAATAAAATACGAAAATTAAAAATGTTAATTTTTAAAAAGTAGATGTAAAATCGTAAAAATTTAATCGTTAGTTATTTTTGTCTTTTGTAAAAAGGTGCATCATTTTCAGTTTTGTTTACAACATAGCATCATCATTTTGAGCTCTTATAAAACCAGTATAAAATAAAATTTTATAGACAGGAACATTTACAGTTGCAAAAAAATAATATGAGTTTTTAATTGTTCCAAACTGTCCATAAATAAAACATAAATAGTGTAAAGTTAATTAATGGAAATATGTGTTTATAGGACGAAGAAAAGAAAATGTTTTAGGCAGTAAATATTCTCCTTCAGTTAGGCCTAGAGAAGTTAGTATCACTTCTAGTAAAAAGCTAAAGTTGACAACGAATTTTTCATTTGACCAAGGTAGGCCTAGTCCTAAGTGCAGGTACTCTGAAACTAGTAAAGAGAGGTAGTAAGTTGATATGGAACAGGTAAGCCAAGCAGTTAAAAGTTTTGTAAATTGTAAATTATGTGGAGGTGATGTATTTTTGGTTTAAATTGAGGTAAAAGGCCTAGACTCTAGGACCTAAGACTGGAGCAATATTTAGTGAGTAAGTAATAAAAACAAGGAGGGTAAGTAAAGAAATCATTTAGGGACCACAGGATAAATGGAAGTAATAGACAAACGTATTTCTCACCAACCAGAAAGTAATTAAGCTGTTCGATATACGAACAATGGGGGTGGCGACACTTCTAAATAAAACTGCTGTTGTTGCAAGGGTAAGATGTGCCTATAATAATAAAAGAGTGGTTAGGATATATTAAAAAGAAATATCAGCAAGGCTGCGAAAACTAAAACAAAAAAGTTACGCTAAACGATGAAAGAAAGTTTTGAGGTAATAACAGGCTAATAGATTCTCTAATTTATCAGCTGATGCATACTATGGTAACGCTGTTAGTAGTAACTTTAATAAACTAAAATATATGACTAACATACCCTGAACATTTCAATGAAGTTTGTTCTATATTATTTACACAATACATTTTTTTTGTAAACGCTTGTACAATGGTGTACTGGCCCACGGAATTTCAAGTTTTATTATCAAATATTATGGTTTAATATTACATTTGAATTATTTTCCCTACATAAATTTAATTTATAAATTTACTGACCACTTTCTAATATAGTAGAAAAACGAAAGACATAAATACTGTGTACAATGTATAGTAAACATATCGGCGCCGTCGCGTATCAAATCACACATTACTGGTGGTTGCATTGCTAAAAAAAAGACTTTCCTAATTAAGCTTGAATTTAATACAGGCAAAGGTCGCAATGCTAAATTTTGCTTTATTATATAATTTAGAGTGATCAATTGTAGCTGAAGCGAAAACAACTTCTTGAATCACTATGGTTTTCTATATCTCTTAAACAATGACGAATTGGAGGGCAATTCATTACGTTACATGAAACAACAATGTTTCCTATTAATTAACATTTGACCAGAGCTAGCGACAGTTTATTTGTGTAATTAACCAGGGCAATTCGCATGCAGATTGTCCCGGATCACACTGATCGGCTTGTCACCGCATTCAGATTTACTTGGTACATATTGTTTGGTCGCCTGTCACATTTAGTTTGTTGTGGGTCAATTTCCATGCAGATTGTTCCAGAGCACTGTCTGATCGGCTTGTTGCCACATACAGATTCACTAGTTAAACATTGTTTGGTCACCTGTCAAACATTTAGTTTTTTTTGGGTAAATTTCCATGCAGATTTTTCCAGAGCACTGTCTGATCAGCTTGTTGCCACATACAGATTCACTAGTTAAACATTGTTTGGTCACCTGTCAAACATTTAGTTTTTTGTGGGTAAATTTCCATGCAGATTGTTCCAGAGCACTGTCTGATCAGCTTCTTGCCACATACAGATTCACTAGTTAAACATTGTTTGGTCACCTGTCAAACATTTAGTTTTTTGTGGGTAAATTTCCATGCAGATTTTTCCAAAGCACTGTCTGATCAGCTTGTTGCCACATACAGATTCACTAGTTAAACATTGTTTGGTCACCTGTCAAACATTTAGTTTTTTGTGGGTAAATTTCCATGCAGATTTTTTCCAGAGCACTGTCTGATCGGCTTGTTGCCACATACAGATTCACTAGTGAAACATTGTTTGGTCACCTGTCAAACATTTAGTTTTTTGTGGGTAAATTTCCATGCAGATTGTTCCAGAGCACTGTCTGATCGGCTTGTTTCCACATACAGATTCATTAGTTAAACATTGTTTGGTCACCTGTCAAACATTTAGTTTTTTGTGGGTAAATTTCCATGCAGATTTTTCCAGAGCACTGTCTGATCAGCTTGTTGCCACATACAGATTCACTAGTTAAACATTGTTTGGTCACCTGTCAAACATTTAGTTTTTTGTGGGTAAATTTCCATGCAGATTTTTCCAGAGCACTGTCTGATCAGCTTGTTGCCACATACAGATTCACTAGTTAAACATTGTTTGGTCACCTGTCAAACATTTAGTTTTTTGTGGGTAAATTTCCATGCAGATTTTTTCAGAGCACTGTCTGATCGGCTTGTTGCCACATACAGATTCACTAGTGAAACATTGTTTGGTCACCTGTCAAACATTTAGTTTTTTGTGGGTAAATTTCCATGCAGATTTTTCCAGAGCACTGTCTGATCGGCTTGTTGCCACATACAGATTCACTAGTTAAACATTGTTTGGTCACCTGTCAAACATTTAGTTTTTTGTGGGTAAATTTCCATGCAGATTGTTCCAGAGCACTGTCTGATCGGCTTGTTGCCACATACAGATTCATTAGTTAAACATTGTTTTGGTCACCTGTCACACATTTAGTTTTTTGTGGGTAAATTTCCATGCAGATTTTTCCAGAGCACTGTCTGATCAGCTTGTTGCCACATACAGATTCACTAGTTAAACATTGTTTGGTCACCTGTCAAACATTTAGTTTTTTGTGGGTAAATTTCCATGCAGATTTTTCCAGAGCACTGTCTGATCGGCTTGTTGCCACATACAGATTCACTAGTGAAACATTGTTTGGTCACCTGTCAAACATTTAGTTTTTTTGTGGGTAAATTTACATGCAGATTTTTCCAGAGCACTGTCTGATCGGCTTGTTGCCACATACAGATTCATTAGTTAAACATTGTTTGGTCACCTGTCAAACATTTAGTTTTTGTGGGTAAATTTCCATGCAGATTTTTCCAGAGCACTGTCTGATCAGCTTGTTGCCACATACAGATTCACTAGTGAAACATTGTTTGGTCACCTGTCAAAAATTTAGTTTTTTGTGGGTAAATTTCCATGCAGATTTTTCCAGAGCACTGTCTGATCAGCTTGTTGCCACATACAGATTCACTAGTGAAACATTGTTTGGTCACCTGTCAAACATTTAGTTTTTTGTGGGTAAATTTCCATACAGATTTTTCCAGAGCACTGTCTGATCGGCTTGTTGCCACATACAGATTCACTAGTGAAACATTGTTTGGTCACCTGTCAAACATTTAGTTTTTTGTGGGTAAATTTCCATACAGATTTTTCCAGAGCACTGTCTGATCGGCTTGTTGCCACATACAGATTCACTAGTGAAACATAGTTTGGTCACCTGTCAAACATTTAGATTGTTTTTCATAGAAATAAGTCTATAATTTTATAACTAAGGATTCGATGTGAACGAAACAGTTTATTTTTCTGTGCTATCTTTCTTTTTTTGTAACAAAATTAATAACGATGACAGTGTACCCCCATTCTTAGCGGAAACCACCTTTAACCATCAGTACATTATTGCCTCAAGGGTTACATGGTCTACCCTATACATAGATTGACACTTGTTGAAAAGGGCATGCACTATTCAGCTCTGCGGCTCTATAACGCGCTACCTTGGCACCTGAAAAAACTATGTAACTCAAAGTATTTTCTAAAACTTTTTTCCTGAAAGGATGCCCATATAGTGCACAAGAATTCCTGTCAGATCTTACCAGTATGTCAATTATACTAAACAACATTTTTTGATTGTTATTATTTTAGTATGTGACTTATTTCATATGACATTTTGCTATAACCGAAAGAGTATGAAGTAAATACTTTTTGACCGAAGTAGATTTCAGAGAGTTACATCCTTTTATAGACTTTTGAACGTAGCAATTAGGCAAACACAACTGTGGGACTGTATGTGAATTTAAACGACCGGAGATATACACCCTTTAACTCCTCTTAATTCATGTATATATATTTTTTAATTGAGACTACAAATTTAACTATGGCACCGAAAATGTCTTAGACCTTTCGTATATAAGGGCTAGAAATAAAGGCTTTTTGACCGAAATAAAGATCTATGTATATGTTGTTTCTTTTTTTCAACAAGATGAACATATCTGTGGTGTCCGAAATATAATTAGTTTGAAAGAGGAACCTTCTTCCATGAGCAAAACATAGTATGGTTGATCTTTGATCTCCTTAACCATCAGTACTGCAACAAAGTATGTACCTCATGTATACCTACATACGCTTAAAAATCATATTACATCAGTGCTTTTACCAAATAGTATAATGACTTTGATTTTAAAAATGCGTGCGAAGCCACGGATTACAGCTAGTATTTCCCACGGCTTAAGAACAATGTTAAAATCCAAACACTTTTACTAATCCTAAAGTTCAGGGATAAGTCTCATTTAAAGATATAACTGATATACAAAGTCTTTAAGTTTTCTATGTTGTTGTTCTGTGTGAATCATTTTCAAAAACCTTTTGTATTAGATCAGATATATTTAAAAAGTGTAAAATTTATGAGAAACTAAACAGCGTATGGGTGCTCATTCATCATATCTTCAATATGAGACATATCCCATTAAAAAGCCGGCAGTAGAAAAAGACCTTTAAGTTTTGTCCTAATAAGACCGATGTAAAACTTCTACTAGTTACGCGACGTATGTTTGGTCGTAGAACATTTATTGATTTATGTATTATATTATTTAAAAACATTATAAATGCACTTAAAAAACAGTTTTTCTTGTAAAATTTATTGTTTACTGTGAAATGTTCTAAATTTTTTCTGAGAAACCATACCAAATTTTAAAATATCTAAATAAGAAGGATCTGGATAATATTAATTATACTCTCCTTAAAATAAGATACTTCCCATAATTCTACGTCCTAAAATAAAGCGGTAAATTGTTTTGTTAACTTTTAAGTTTTTCTTATTTTCGTAAATATAAAATTTCCGTCACTACAGTAATATTTTAATACTGTATTTTGATGACAAATTACCATATTTAACACTTATATATAACATATAACATCCCCTAGCAAAGTTAAAGTCTGAGGTTTTTAGTATATACATCGCAATCTGCATTCAATTCTTTCCCACCTTTCAGGAAAGTCCCAACATGTTTTTAAGCAGGGACACTACTCAGGACGCTAATATAAACATTAAAATATATTTCTCCATCTCTTAAGTAAGTGAGTTTTGTAGCTGAACAGCTACACCTCAGTAACATATCGAGTTTCCTTACTGCAATAATGTTTCGAAAGTCTCATAGAGTAATATTGAGTTATGTAGAACACCATACAATTACTGCATTATATGAAGTCTAATTTTTAAAGGATGGATTCTGTATTGCCTCCAAATAGGGACGTAATTACAAGCAAAATAGGTAAAATGATGTTTCCTAGCCTTTTTAAACTAAATACATCCCTCAAATGTCTGGATTTGCATAAGAGTTTATATTTTCAATAAAAAAAAAAAACCTTTTCCTGATCACATAATAGTCCAATCATTGCAAAGTTTAAGATGGGCTACATGGGACAGCCCTGTTTTATTAAAGAAACTTTTAGCTGGATTTTTTACCTTTTGATGTTGTTTTGTATTACAAGGTTAGAAAACTATAGTTTTGTAATTAATAACATGTACGTATCTCTAAGAATTTTAATTATGTTCATTTATCCATTTTTTATGAAGGAAACAATATTTAATACATTTCATTGGAATAAAAATTCCTCATGGTACACAATTCCTTTTTAAAATTGTATAAATATGCAAGTAAGAGAAAAACACGTTGTGGGTTTTTTAGTATCAATTAGGCATTAATACATAAAAATCAAATAGTAACAGCTGGTGACAACTACACAAACAACTGTCCAATATCGCGTCGATCGAAGATTGCCCACTTTCCGGTCTAGAATTGTTGCGGAAACAAAGTTTGAAGCTGGAAGGCCGGAGATGAGACAATCGCACTGGGCCGGTGGTTGTTGTAGTGGTATTGGCTGTTAGTGCTTTATTTACATAATAAAACTTTCTGGATGCAACAAAAACTTCATACTTTTCTGTTCATATTTTAGCATTTATTCATAAATAATTCAGTACCTATTTAAAAGTTAACTTTAATCAGTTGAACAGTGTTTTTGTTTGGTTTTCAATAAAAATGAGTAGCCAATAAGATAATTTGTAAAACTTCCTTTTTAGAATTAAAAATAATCATTAAAAAAATAAAAAAGTTTGACAAGAATAGTTTGAAATCAAATTCATTGAACTTTGTTAAGTTATTTTCTTGATCGTAGCAACAAGGCAAACTCGACATTGGCGTCAGAAACATACCTCACTTGAAACAGAAGTGCTCATAGATGTGCAAAAACCTTCAAAGTTGCGCGAGATGTCGCTGGCAACTGCGAGTAATAAAAAAAATAAATAGGTCTTAATTCTTCCAAAGAGGAATATATATATTTTTCAGACAACTAATTGTAATTGTATTAATAAAGAAATAAAGAATCTGAAAATCGGAAAAAATATAACAAAACCAACTTCAACATTGCAACATGGATTTGTATAAAATAAAGAAAAACTTGATATTACTTTTTGCATTAATATTAGTATATTCCCTTAGAATAGGCCTGTTATTCATTAAAGCTGCTTGAAATGACACAGATACGTGTAACCATTAATAACACTCAGTACTGTCAGTGTTATCAGCTATAAACAAAGCAATCACTGACAATGTTGCTGTAGGTTACATGTTCAGATAGTATTGATGTCAGTTTACAGTTACAGGAATAATTATGTTTCGACATTATCTTGTTTACAGCATGTTTTATACTAATAATAGCAGTAATGGTAATATCTTATACAATACATTTTATAATGTCGACAGAAAAGTACAAATTAAGTCAGTACATAATATTTATATTAGAAATAGCAAAAGCCATATTTAATAATGTTTGCTACAGATGAAATTTAAGTCGGATTCCTACTATAGGCTAACTGTAGTATGTGGTACTAAAAACAAATTAAATCAAAATACTTAAATATATTATTTGAATCCATCAACGTGCTCGGTACTAATTCTACGATTATTTGCTGAGCGTTAGACCCGAGAATGAAGTTTCACTTCACACCTGTTTGTCTGTCCATCTTCAAGATTCCCGAGAATGAACTGACATGTAGACTAAACATTCCCATGCAGCCTTAACAAAGTCTGTTATACACCACGTATCTCGTACTCCTACATAGTGTTATTACATGGCATGAGTAATTAATTAATACACGCAACTTTTATCATTGGATTAGTCACGAGACACGTTAGTTAATTTACTTAAAATGCTTAAGTTACCATATAACCATATTGTTAAGATTCTCAACTTTCCATTTATTGCTAAAACAGTTTGAAGAAACTTACTTTGCATAATACAGTCATTAATAACGTTATTGTAATGTTAGATGTCAAATACAAGTAGTGAGAGAAATACTATCCAAATATTTTTAGGAAATCGAACTATGAGGACCAAAGTACTATAATCCATTGAAAAGAAGATTCAGTTTCGCTTAACCTCTGAACTGGAATATAATTTACTTAATACATGCCTATTCCAGTTTTTAAATCACCATACGTTTTTTCACTAAAAAATACTACATACTTGAATGTACTTTTCCTCCACACGAGCCTTACACATTTCAAGTGTTGCTAAAACCATTGGAGCTACTCTTTAAACAATCGTGGATTATTGCAGAGAAATTAAAATTATTTCATTAGTACTTTTTAAAACTGTTTAATTGATCGTCTTAAGTACTTTTGGATTTTAGAATTTTAGTAACGTTATGTATAAATCGTATTCTGTTTGGTTTCAAACACAAGTTTTGACATCTTCAAAGATTTAGGTGACAAGGGTATGCAAATATTTGTAGGTTAGAAGGGTCACTGATGCATTGTAAAACAACAGTGCTTTGGCACATGCTGTAGTTAGACATATTAATTGTTATGGAATAGTGATTATGGCAGGCATTGAACGCTTTATCTCTGAAGGGTTAGAATGGCGTGCCAATATGAAGTCGTTTAATGAATCATTTGGATTTTGCGGTTTATTTTACAGTAAAACTAATAACCAGCATATGAAACAATCCGGCTGACGTATAGTCCTTCATATAAAAGTTCTTTCCGAGATCCCGAGCTCCTAAGTTGCATTATAATATTTAGGGTTAATCTCATAGCATAAGTTGCATTTTTTAAATAAAATTTTCTATTTCAGTTATAAAAATACTTAGAGTTTTAATAAAACCAACCTAATGACATGTGTATGTTAATTCGTACAATATATTTCAAATTTTAGTGTCCAATAATGACTTTTGTTACGTTCTGCCGAGTCCTTCCATACACCATAGTATTGGTTAACTGATATTCGAGATAATATTTGTAGATAAGGTCAAAATTTGTTACATTAGATAACATTGGTGTGTAAGAAACATTTGACATCGAGTTTATCATAATATTTGACACATTGGTATATATTTTGATTTTAAAAAATCTTTTAGAAACGTAGATAATTACATCGCAGATGAGGATTTCTGACTCTCTGATTTAACAAAATATTTACGCTAATTTTATGTCTCATATAGTGTAGAATAAGAGCAGGTAAAACAAGAACCTCATAATATAATACGTTGATTGGATTCGGAACTAAATACACGTGAATTTACAACTACTTGAACTGAAATGTACTTTACAATAGCGTATTTAAAATAAAATATTGGAACTAAATTATAGTTTTACTTTTCCGACACAGACTTGAAAGCTGAATGGAAAATGCCCTGGTTCGTGTTATTTGTAGCAAACAAATGCCGTAAAACAAGGACGGATTGGAGGTTACGACTCCTGCCAGGTTGCTGACAACAGAATTTGGAGCAGCGGTGTTATTGCGTCTGTCGACCAGTACTCAGACGTCAATATTGTGGATATCAGTCCATCACTATCTTAAACTGTGTTAATCTCGTCCTACTATTTTCATTTCCTCGTGGTTTGAAATTTAGCTAGAAAATCTTTCTTGCTAACTAACAGTGTCTTCATAAAATATAGTCATTAGTACCTCAAAAGGTAATTTGAAAAACATCTGACTAATAAAAAAGCTGACATTTCTAGTTAGTTGCAACACCCATTTGCTTCACTTTACGCTCTAGGCGATTCAAAGCTGTACGACACATAAACATCCAGATCAACATTTATTTATTTAAATTTAAATTTACGGTGTAAATAAATGTTCATTCCTTTTCAACGAAAAACGACTTAAATTCGATTACGTAAACTTTATAATCTTTAGACGTGTTGCAATTTGTAATAAAGGAGGCCTGTATATTTCCAATGGGTTTTAAAATGTCTCTGTCTTATTATAAAAAATTTAAACTTAAAAAAAAGCAGTCGTTTTATACATCTATAAAAATATTTGGATTCTTAGCAAGTTAATGCTTATAAACTCCATTGTCTTATCGAGTCATTATGCTATTACAAATGGCATTATATAAATATTGTATTTATAGGTTCATTTATAGCAAATTTAAATTGAATTAAATTTAAATTGAAGCTATAAATAAGAACTAAGTATAAATAATTATTTGTATGAGTTTAAAAACAATGGTTAAATTAACCTTATTGATATGAATTAATTATAGTGTTTCTAAACAATGTTTTAAATTTAAATAAACCACGTCAAGCAAAAGTTTTAAGTATTAAGTAGGATATTTTTATGCATTACAGGAATGAGCTCAAATACCTGATTAATTTTAAAACTCTTATATTTTGGACAAATATGTTAATAACTAATTATTTTATTTGGAAATTTCTTTGTAGTAAAATAAATAAACCTTTTATAAAATAAACATTAGTTTCGTTATTTATGGAAATCTAAATATTTTTAGTTTAAATTATTTAGTTTAAACACGCATACGTAATTCTATTATTATTTAAGGTAAGTATCAAAAGTTTTCCTAAAACTCAAAAATTCTACAAGAAATATTAAATTATATTTATTCCTAACATGAAACACAGTTTTTAATATATGTATATAATATAATAAAAGCTGTAATACAGGATTAAGAAAATAAACAAGAACCTCAACAAATTATTAATAAGTTAATTTACTTAATAATATATAATTAACTGAGGTAAAAAATATCTTCCAAAGAGAAAACATTTTATTTTTTAATTAATTCTCCCTTTATAAATGCTTCGATCAATGAAGAAACTGTAGATCAAAGCTAAAATTATATGTCAGAAAACATTTTAATCAAATCTCTATTTTAATCCGATTGCCTGTAAAAGTTAGTGGAGTATAAACATCAAAATAACAACCAATGTTTAATTTATTTGTAAAATATCTGCAACATTTTCCGTTTTAATTAATCGTAAGTACTGATTTTTTAACGAATGAATGGTTATACCATCCTTAGGTTTTACGTTCCGTAGACATGGTTGACTATCAATAGATAGTGCTATCACAAAAACTTTACTTTCATTGTCAATATTCATTTATACCAGAAACTGTACGCGGGCATCTGCAGTTAGGTAGAGTAGACTACCGTCATCGTTCCGTATCTTCTAAGTAATGACGTACGAGCTTTGTAACACGCCGTTATAGCAAGATTGCGTGACATTTGTATTTAATACACAACATATAAATATATTTAACGTACGTATATCTATGTATAAGTATACAATTTATAACCATTCAATGTATTTAAAGTTCCACAAAAATAAAACTACTGTGGTAAATCTAAAGGATTCAAACAGAAATTTCAGTATTAGGGATGCCGCAAAAACATACGAGAATTTATTTGGCGAGGATAAGATTGCGGTATCGGAAAACTGAGCTCCAAATAAGATTTCCTCTAAGGAACATGTGTGAACATGTTATCAGAGTTTCTTCTGGCTGATTTGGGCCAAAATTGTAAGATATTATACTTTACATAGTGAGAGTTTTGTATATGACTTCTCTAACTGTGCATCTTTATTTACAAACATTAGACGTGATGAAACGTTTTATTTATTTATGCGAGTTTTAATTATTATTATTATTTATTATTAAAAAATATTTAAAGTTTTTAAATAATGTTCCTCTAATACAATGTTTATTCAGTAATAATTGATTTACAACAAATCATTATCTAAAGCATATGTGCATACTGTAAAAGATGCCATTTTTATCTTCAGCCCATTTTTTTACCAGATAAAAACATTTTAGCGCAATTTTACCAAAGACATTCACTCGTTTAGTCGTTCAAAGTAGGTGAATCTTCATAATAAAACAGAAGATTTACTGAAAATAAAGGATTTTTCATATTCTTAAATATAGAATAGCCAATCCATTGAAATTATTATAATTAAATACCTAAAATATAATTCTTTAAGGTGTCCGAATTGTATTGAAAACTGGAAAACAATTTTGCTACTTCAAAAAGAGTGCGCGTGATTTAACAGCTAAAATGGTGAAAATAATTTACATGCGAAAACCACATTAGTAGTCTTAGGCTAATTAGTATCTGACACATTTAAGTGCAAGAGCAGATGTATGCTGTTAGTATACATAATAATAATAGAGCTCCACCATCTCACCATGGAATACGTTAGGAAGTTTCAACACATTGTATTGCGTTATCGAGCGTATATTTAAATAAGCAATTGGATTTTTTCGTATTTAATGGAGTGTTGTTTAACACTATTTATCGTAAAAATAATTTATCTGAGTGTGAATTACTTCTTAGAAGATTAGGAGTGCACTGATATAACAGACGATACTAGATAGCAAACAATGCACTAATTATTCTTTGTGATAAGTTTGACAGTAATTATTAGACTGTTTACTATTTCCATGTTTTTGTTGCACAAAATATCCACAAAATCGACACAAACTATCGCAATGATGAAAGTGGCGACAAAAGCTTTGTGAGCCGTCAAGCTCGGGACTACTAAGTGTAAAGGGCTTTTGTGGGGAAATCTGTCTATAGTGGCTCAATGAGTGACAACAGCTCTGATATATGAAAGTCAGACATTCTCAGTGGCTATTGTTATGAACGTAAGAAAATATATGGTGGCAGGAGTTGATAAGTTTTAACATTATTCTAATAACTAATGCTTCATGAAATACATTAAGGAGCTTGTTGTTTGCACCACTCTCTTTAAAATTGTGTTATATAAAATATGAGTTGAGTGAGTCGATATACTATTTAGCACTTTCTGTTAAAACTAATGTTTATTATTATCCGATATTTTGTGAGCCAGATAAATATTTTGTTGATTAAACAATAGCTTGTTGGACACACAATTACACGGTTATTTCAAAATAAACGTTTAATGCGTCATAAGAACTTCTATGAGAGGAGTTTTTCTTCTAAAAATAATTATGTGCACTCATTGTATAGCAAAATTTAAGCATCTTACTTCAAGTGAATTGAGTACACAAGGAAAGCTTGATCTCGTAATAATTAGTCGATGCACCAACTTCTCAATTTTTTCTGTCGAATTTCTCATTTACCTCTATATCTTATTGATTCTCGCTCTGATCAATATATCCCAACCAATAGAACTCTAGGAAAACTCAGGGGACCTAAACTATGATGAAAAATGCAGAATTTGATAAAATTAGGCCTCACTAAGAACTAGCCTAGTATGACAGTGTCAAACAGTTACAGTCCATAATAATTCAAAAGTTGTTTACGAAAAATAAAAAAAAAAAACTGTAAAGCAGTTTGTGATCTTACTGCATTTCATGATAGAATCAAGTACTTCAAAATACCTAACTACCAAACGGATCACACACACAAAACTATAACTCTCATAGCTATGTTTTCCATGGTAGTTTATGACCTATGGTACATCGAACTCTATGAAAAAATAATAATTCTAACACATTACGATGCGGCGAAGGTGCAGAAACGTTGCTCCTTTGGTACACTTCCCAGATCCGGAAAATTCAAGACCACATACTAGCGTCATTGATTATGAAAATACACATACCATATATATATATATTATATATATATATATATATATATATATATATGTATATCATGTGTGTGTGTGTGTGTGCGTGTGTGTGTGCATCTGACGTACAACTAAGATAGCATCTACCATGTCACCCCGAAGCGACACGACGTTATGTAATAATGTAATGACGTAACACCAATTTCAAGGGGAATGAAAATTGAATGCGAAATCTCGATTGAAAACCTGCTGCAGTACTAATAAAAGTTGGAACGTAAAGGAAGCGGAAGTGGGACGAGGGGAGTAATGTGTCGTGACGTTTAAAACTCGTTACGGCGTGAAAATGGCTCTTAGTTGAATAGCTCTTTGAAGTATCCCTAATGTAAGTGTGACTTTGTCCTTGGAACAAGCCATAGTCAGTAGAAAACTTTGAGCACCATCTAGTGCAACTTTACTTTCCACGAGGTCTGCTAGATATTCCCAGTAAAAAGTTATGTTTTGGTAATATCAGATATTCTTGGCAATATCTGGTCAAAGTGATAAATTTACTATGAATATTATTACAATAGACAAAAAATCGCATTACCTATTATGTACAAATAGTTAAATTAATTAATTTTTTACTTTGACAAGTGAATTTTGTAATTATGCATAATAAGCAAACATTATACTTAAGGGCCGATTAATCACAATAACTGAAATATACATAAATATTTTTAAACGAAATAGATAGAAATGTTATCAAAATTCTCTATATTTCGATTCTATATAAAAAAGTTTTCAATAGCGAGAGAGAAAATATCTATTAACAAAATTTATAATAAACACAACGAACCTTTAAATGACCCAATTAACCCAATTGAATCTCAGTATAAACTCATGTCTAGGAATCCGTGGTAGCTCTAACTGATGTAATTTCGTAATATTCTAACGAGCTTAGCTTTAATTCTAAAGGCTAATTGAAATTAGGCAGACTAGTTGCACTGTTACGCTCATTGTAACTTGTAAATCACTTTGAACTGTTAATCCACTTCATGTTAAAACTTATATTGGCTTAACACTCTAGATGAAAGGAACTGTCCCTATATTAGAATTAAGCAGTGACTTAACTCAAACAATTTCATTGTCAGACAAAATTAAATAAGTATTAGATGTTGGAATTATTATCAATAACTTTTGAGTATTAAAAATTTACTGATGCTATATGTAGATCTCGTAATAAAGATGTATCAGAGAATAACAACGCTCTACTGAATTATGCAAAGTTTCATGTCGTCTACACATACAAAGACGCTCAAAAAATCTGTAAGTGAGATACGTAACAATTTAAACAGCTGAATAGTTGGTAGAGCGGTTATACTTGTTGTATCCATAAAAGTACGAGTTACAATACATTAAACCATACGCTGATGAGATTCTCATCAATCTTGTACGTAATATCCGTGACAAATTAAGAACTGTCTGGTTGATAAAGAAATTATTCAGGTTGTTTGGAGTCTACTGGTAAGAGTCGCTCATCAAACTTGTACATGATGTTCGTGACAAATTAAGAACTGTCTGGTTGATAAAGAAATTATTCAGGTTGTTCGGAGTCTACTGGTAATAGACGCTCATCAAACTTGTACGTGATATCCGTGACAAATTAAGAACTGTCTGGTTGATAAAGAAATTATTCAGGTTGTTCGGAGTCGACTGGTAAGAGACGCTCATCAAACTTATAAGTGATAATCGTGACAAATTAGGAATTTTCTGGTTGATAAAGCAATTATTCAGGTTGTTCGGAGTCTACTGGTAATAGAAGCTCATCAAACTTGTACGTGATATCCGTGACAAATTAAGAACTGTCTGGTTGATAAAGAAATTATTCAGGTTGTTTGGAGTCTACTGGTAAGAGTCGCTCATCAAACTTGTACATGATGTTCGTGACAAATTAAGAACTGTCTGGTTGATAAAGAAATTATTCAGGTTGTTCGGAGTCTACTGGTAAGAGACGGTCATCAAACTTATAAGTGATATCCGTGACAAATTAAGAACTGTCTGGTTGATAAAGAAATTATTCAGGTTGTTCAGAGTCTACTGGTAAGAGACACTCATGTGATATTCGTGACAAATTAAGAATTTTCTGGTTAATAAAGCAATTATTCAGGTTGTTCAGAGTCTACTGGTAAGAGACACTCATCAAACTTATAAGTGATATCCGTGACAAATTAAGAACTGTCTGGTTGATAAAGAAATTATTCAGGTTGTTCGGAGTCTACTGGTAAGAGAACCTCATCAAACTTGTACATGATGTTCGTGACAAATTAAGAACTGTCTGGTTGATAAAGAAATTATTCAGGTTGTTCAGAGTCTACTGGTAAGAGACGCTCATCAAACTTACAAGTGATATTCGTGACAAATTAAGAATTTTCTGGTTGATAAAGCAATTATTCAGGTTGTTCGGAGTCTACTGGTAATAGACGCTCATCATAACTGTACGTGAAAAATTGAATAGCTCTTTATAGAGCGGGTTTCCTTTGTTAATTACATGTATATATTATCTAGTGTTGCCTTTTAATTTTTTATTTGAAATTTAACAGAACTATATTTTTTAGAATATGATTCATTGCAAAATCATTATTTTCCCTAGTAAATTCATTAATATCTCATGAATATCTTTTAGACTATTTCTAAGTTATGCAAAAGTTATAAAATATTATTCCTAAATAAGAATTAGGAAAAACAAATTGTGATTTTTGCTCATCAGACTTTGGAAATAATTATTATTGGATAAATTATTAATTAATATAAATGAGTTAATTAGATACAAATGGTTGAAAATTGTATTCTAAATGAATAAAACCACGAGGTAGAGGTTAGTCATATATTGTTTGATTAACGTTGTAAAGTAAAACATTTTCTGTATTCATAGTTTACTATACACCTGATCGTGGTTAATACCAATAAAGTAAATATAATGCAAAGGTAGAATACAAATTGGTAACAAATTGAGTTGAATTAAAAACATTTTGTATTAAGCTAGAGAAAATATGAAGACCCAAGCTGTTAGGCACTGAAACATGTCCCCGGTGGAATTGCTAGCTTCCATTTACTAAAGTGGTTGCATTAGCTTTTTATTAGTTAAAATGGGTTTGTTGTGACTGGGTACTGTAAAGTCTTGACAACTGTTCATGATATAATATATAAGCATGATATATTACCACTGGCTCACTGATCACTATTTCTTAAAACGCAAAACATAATAATTTGAAACTTGGCATGGGTTTTCCATGTAAACTCTGTGCGTGCAATAAGAAGGAATTTTTTAACTGCGTTTTAACAGATTTAAAAAGGTAAAAAGTCCCAATTATAGTTTACACTAAATATAAAAATAATCAGAAATCTGCAGAGCTGAAACTGTTTATATAAGTTATTTAAGGTCACTGAAAACTCACTATGAGTAGAACCTCAAAACGTAATATTTTATTGAAAGCCTGACCCAGAACATTCAATTTTAAAATAACTTTAAGAAACAAGACAGCTGATGGCAAGGACCTACTTCAATAGTTATCCTTCTGATTGGCATATTTCATTTCCTGTGCTCTTTTAAAGCATTTTATAAGTCCAATACATATAAAACTTATATAATCTCCTGATTATAATCATTCCTTTTGTATTAATAAATGTTTTTATTAACATTTAGTAATATTTAAAGAATTTTCCAATTGCTCCAAGAGTCTACATTCCTTTTGTGTTTAAATCTAAATATCGCAAAAAATGTCATAAATAATTCGCTTTGTTACATTTCTTTGGCAGAGTTTAAAGTTTGTATTAAAATATTATAAAACATTAAAATAGTTGCTTAGTGTTAAAAATAAATTAAAATAAGTTATTGAAACCGTGTCGTTGTCAGTCCATATGTCAGTCCGTCTATCTCTTTCCTACGGTCAGTCGAGTCCTTCTATACTCCGTGTTATTGGTTTATTATCTATAAACTGCTTTTCCCACTAAATTATTTTATTGCTTCAATATCAAAAATTTAAGTACTTTAAACTGTCAATATAAATTGTAATAAATATAAACCTTATAGTGGTATTTTTATTTGTATCAGTTTACTTTAGTATCACGAACTTTATGAATTCATCAAACAAATTGCAAGAAATAAAGTTTTAAACAAAATATGATATTCTAAAATATGACATAGAACATATGATTATATGTTAATTATATGATTAGATTTAATTATCTGTGAAGTATTACAATTTTGCTTGCAACCTCAGCGAAGTCAGTTGCATTGACATGTAGTGTGACATCCTCCTAATTTGTGTTTATTTAACATAGTAATCATTAATAGTTATATGTGTATGATATATTACTGTCATGTTATGTTAGTTTTATAATTAGTTCTAAGCTTTGTTTAATTAGATAATCTTAAACACATCTCCGAATCAATACGATGCCTCAATTCCAAATATCCTAGGCCCTCAATATTAGTGTCGTATAAATAACCATATAATAATAATATAATATACATAATTATATTGGTATATATGGGTGAACCCCTAAACAGTATTAAAATTATATTTTATAATTAAAATTTTTACATATTGGTTATGAAAAGTAACAACAAATAAAACTTCTTAATAAAACCATAAACGTGAATATTTTACCCGTAGTAACTAAGGAACAGTGATTCAATATGCAAATGTTTGCTGTTAATATCGTACATGAGTAGCACTAACGCCCTTGAGGCTCGCTGTTTAAGGCATTATATTTTCACTCGTGATATAAGTATATAGAAAATAAACGCCGAAATGCTGGAGGCTTGAGGAAGCTCGTTTAGTTGAAGAAGGAGCAGAACGGACACTCATTACTAAAACATGCAACTCGGTCCTGGGACTGTACTGAGTCTTACAGATGTAAAGCTATCTTTACCGTCTTAATTACATGAGTTTAAATTGCAATGTCTACCATAATAGGTTTTATACATGTTTTCTTTAAGCACTAAAGTACAAACCTAAGTAATGAATTAAAACATACCACAAAAATAGCATCATCATAAACCCAATAGCAAGTTTTTTTAACCTAGTTAACTTATAAAAATCTAAGCTATTGTAACAGCCTGAATATTTGTGTATTTAAAAATAATGCAAGAAGTTAAGTTTTTATATAATCTTTCATCACTCATGGAGTGGTTAAAGAATTTGAAATTACAGAGAATATATTAGAGTGATATTAATGTATGTATAGTATATGTAATGGAATTCTTTTACGACAAACATCTTATAGTGCAATAAAAAAATCATCATATAAACTCGTTGAAACACTATAGAAAAATCAGTTGCTAATGGTACGAGTACACGGTGTTAGTATGAAATTAACTACGACAATATCCCTTTAAAACCGCCCTAATACATCAATCACGTGCAGTGTGACGCCATGACACTGCTTGCCGTGACGTGTGCAGCGTCTTGTGTGACGCCATGACACCGCTTGCCGTGACATGTGCAGCGTCCTGTGTGCGAGATTAACGCCGCTTGCCGTGACGTCACCCTCAGTGGTTTTGTTACTGCGTTTTACGAGTTACAATACTAGGAACAGTGAATGTCATTATAATGTGTGTAAGTAAATTTTAATATGCTACATGTACTTATACCGAACTCCTTGGTATTAATACTTTACATTGCTTTTTATATGAATAAGAAACTTACTGCCATGTTTTTTTACCTTTCTGAAGTACTTTTTTATAGATTGTTTTTGACGAGGTAAAGATTGTGAAGAAGCAGGACATTAACCATCGTTCAACGATGCAAGAAATAAGTAACACCATCACTGACATCAGCTGTAATGTTGTTACTGAATGAAGCAGATTAAGCGTTTTTTTTTCAGAATAATTAGAATAAAACAAACGTTTACATGAATAAACCCTTTTGTGGACTACGTTTATTAAACACAAAGGCATAATCCATATAATTTCATTACCTGAGCGAGATTGTTTGCTTTGTTTAATGTTTCACAGGTATTAGCTTGGTCTAACCTCTTACAAAATATTAATTATATCATTCTCAGCAACATAATTAGTTGGATACAAATATGTACGGTTTTTATGAACATTTATAACATACACATAAATATATTGTGTGTAGTCCAAGACATTTTAAAGTCTTGTATGTAGTCCATCATAAAATAAAGTGGAAATTGGAATATACAAAGATTTGTTACAAATTGTACTAAAGTTTTTTATTATTTAAAAAAAATTTTATTATGATTAATATTGTAAGGTTCCCCTAATTAACCAAAAACAGTTGCACGATTGACATCCAAAGAATTCTAAAATTTTAATCAAATCGAAAAATGGTCTACTGCTAGAACATGAAGCAGGAAAACATGCAGAATATAAGACGAGTGCATAATACCTTAATGGCTTTTTCACACAAAGTGGGTGCGGATCCACTGTCATTTGGAGACGTTGTTGAGACAAAGGTTCCTGAAGTCTGACTAATCTGCAGGTATAGACTTAAATAGTAGGTACAGACCGACACATATCGTTTTAAAACTATCAAAGCACTAAACTGGTTAACTCTGTCACACGCAGCCACGTGCACCCGTGCACGGAGAACGGGGCGATGTTTGCCGGGATTGTTCCGTGCGTTAACGAGCAAATAGCGGTTTGACGAGTTCAACGGGCCTGGACTGTTTGTACTGGAGTTGGTTCATTGTTTTACCAGTTTAATACTAGAACTAAGACCTAAGAAAGGTATTTCTGCTTCAATAGTTCGAAGAAGAATCAAGGTAAAAAAGTAAATTTTACATACATTAATTAAAATTTTAAATACATTATACAAAATACTTCATCAACTAAAAGATGATGTTCCCCATCCTTTTTATAGAAAGAAATATATTGTATTACTATAGATACGGAAGAGAACCGCGTTAATAATATCAGAAGGTTATAAAACAAAGTTTAATAATTTATCATTGCCAGGAATGTATAGAAATCTTGGCTTGCAGACTGCTTAACGTTCTGACCAGCAAATATGATTTTCATTTCCTTTATTGACTACTTATTAAAAATTTCAAATAGTCCAAAAATATATTACTGGAATTTATTACCAAACATAAAAAATGAATAACATAGTTGTAAGTTTGATCAAAATATTTCTAAACTGTGTGAAGGGATTTTGTGTAGTTATTATGAAGAGAAGTGAAGTTTTTCGCGTCCAGATACGGTCGTAAGGGCCGTATTAGACTTGGTCACTTGGCGACGTCACCGGTTGCGTCACCGGTGACTGTACGGGCAGCCAGCCGCGACACCAGGAGAGTCACCAGTAATGAGGCCAACTCCACTCAGTGCTGTCATCTCATCCGGGTAGGACATGCACTGTTTTGTTATCCGTTAACCTTTGACTAAAATGTCTAGCCAACAAGTGAAATGTACAACGAGTAAAATGTCTAGTGGCGAAAAAGATAAGAAAGGGAAAAAACAAGATGATTGTGTTGAGTCCCAGTCTAGTGCGTTGTCTACTCAACAAGTAAAATGTAGAACTTCTATTGGTGAAAAAGACAAGAAAGGGAAAACACAAGATGATTCTGTTGAGTCCCAGTCTAGTGCGATGGTTGTCGGAGACAAAAGTTGTGGAAGTGGTATTACAGAGAAAGGAAATAAACAAGCTGATAATGCGAAAGAATGCCAGTTGCTATTAGAAAAAAAAGTGAACACGGAAGATTTTATTACTGCTGTTGAAGGCCATCCCTCAATTTGGGATGTAAGTTGCGATGATTATAGCAATAAACATGTCAAGTTGCATGCATGGAACGAGATCATTACTTCTTTCATTGAGGATTTTGATGAACGACCTTTGGCCGAAAAGAACACTCTAAGTAAATAACTCGATTTAAGTTTTTAATTTAATTTTTTAGACCTATTGCCCCCTATCGAGACGTTCTAGAATAGTGAGTCTTTGTTACAGTGTAACGAGTGCAACTGACCCAGTATAAAATCGTATTCAGCACCTCCTACTATGCATCAGCATTCCATCAACCAGTCTTCTACGCATTATCGGCCTACTATGAACCAGCCTACCATGTATCAGCCCCCTACTTTTCATCAGTCACCAATGAACCAGCTGACTTTTCTTCAGGAACCTGTGAACCATCAAACAAACAATTTCGAAGTTCCTCTAGAACGCCCAAACACTATTGACACCATACAGTCTCCATCATCCGGAAGAACATCAGTCCTTTCCAATGACGATTTCCAAAGTCAATTGAGTGACAGTGAAATTTTACTCTATAACGGTACCAACTGATGAATCAATCGTAATTGTAAGTTTGGTAAAAGTCATTATTACTTTTTTTGTAACCCTTGTAGTAAATATGTTTCCCTATTGTTATTTTTATTCTAACTCATTAATTACATTTTTAGTACAACACAAATTCTTTCGATATAATTTGTAAGAATATTTTGTTTGAATAATGTTTACTAATTACTACTGTAAATCATGTGTGACAGTAACACATTTTCATTATTATTACAGTTAATGATTATTGAAATAGTCCTGTTAGTTAATTTATTAATTTACTTTAGTAAAAATAATCACACGTTTTAACCATCACAAATGCTAAAAAGCTTCTAACTCAAATAATGTATAATATATCAAATTATTAAAATGTAATGGAACTCAGGTAATATAGCGATACATTTTACTGTAATACAAAACCTGTGAGTTATTCAAATCAGAATCATGCTCTGAATATACTAAAATGAAGTAAAACACTTTTTACTTACCTTAAAGTAACTACAAGTTTTTCTTCTGGCGAAACACATTTCCTCACTCTAGTATTTGTCCCGGTTATTTCTACCTTTATTAGTGAAAGCAGTTCAAAGAAAGAGGATTGTGACATTCTCAAGTAGTTGAAGAACTTGTTTTCGTCAGCTAAAAGTTGATCAAAAAGGGTATAAAAGAATCCTTTTGATTCTCTTAAAGATAATATCGGATGCACGTGCATTTTCCTTGCCCGTCTCCTCCTTTTCCTTAACAAAAGAGCAAGAAGTAGCATTTCTTCATATTTTTTCAGACATGACGTCCGCTCACTACACTGGCATCAAAACAACTGAACTGCGGAACACAAAAATACAGTGGTGACGCAACAGCGGTGACTGTGTGTAATAGGTGCCAATTGATTCAATACCCAGCGATAATTCTTGGTCACCAGTGGTGACTCGTCTGGTCACGGGGCAGTCACCGGTCAGTCACCAAACGCTGGTGACGCAACCGGTGACCGTAGTGTAATAAGCGCCGTAAGAACTAATGCCCACCGACTAGTCAGGTAACCGGTGACGCAACCGGTGACGTCGCCAAGTAACCAAGTCTAATACGGGCCTAACACTTAAATTTATCTGAGGGCTCATAACTAATTGATAACTCGTGAAATTTAGACTTAAATAAAAAGGGTGCTGCTCATTATGTAATAGTTCGTTGAATACAAAAATAATTTGTACCAAAATTTAGAAAACAGATGTTAAACATGTCTTATTAAATACTAATCAGACAGATTTTATTCTGTGAAATATCGATCAAGTGCTTCCCTAAAACGAAACATTAAAATTGAATTTTTAATTTAATTCATTCAACAAATGCCAGTTTCGATTCTTTATATAAATAATCAGAAACTTCTAAGCAGATTTCCCGATTTTCATTGTCTGGAATAATGTTGGGATGACATCCAAGTACGTTCGTAGTATCAGGTCATCGAAAGTGTCAGATCAGAAAGTGTCTCTCTCAATTGTGTAGGAGACTTGTGAGTGACGCATGACCGTATCAGCCAATCAGAGACTCGGTTTTAATTGTCTGGTTGTCAAATGAGAACAGTAGATTGGCCTTAATCAGGTACACGTTTGTACCATATACTTGTTTTATCGCATCAGTACAGTAGCAAATATAAAGAATATTAGCAGAATGATATTTAATCATTAAAAGATAAGCTAAAATTTAATCATAAAATTTCCTTCATATTATTTTTTAGCAAATAAATTTCTTTTCACAGTTACATTTTAAAAGTAAATGTGAACATAATTACAAGTAGTTGTACCCAAGTAATTTATAAGGTACGGAACTTACTGTGTAACATTTCTCATGTTGCATTAACAGAACTTAAGCGGTCAATCTGTCAACATGTTTTCGAGTGAAATAGGTCGCATCAATTTACCAACGAGTTATTGCATTACTTTTTGCTGCCGTTTGTGAAAAGTCAGACATGAGTGTCTTATACTAAATTATTTTATTACTATTCACTAAATATTTTCATAATTTAAAAAAACAAAAGCTGTTTTGAATAATGTTTTTAAAAATGTTATAAAAAACGTACTTATTTATTTGTGATTTACAATTTGCCATAATATTTCAAATGGATTTTCCTAATCTATTAGATATATCAGATAGCTCTGTACTCGGACGTTTCATAAATACACTATTCAAAAGCAAACTCACTGAAATGCCGAAAGCTTGACTGAGCTCGTTTAGTTGAAGAGGAAGAAGAATAGAGACTCATTACGAAAACATGCAACTCGGTTCTGAGACTGGTGGATGACAGCGTAAGAGTGAACGTGTGCTCTTTTAGTGACGGGAAATCACTTGACTGCTAAGTAAGGTTTTATAGAGATAAACTGGTTTACCAGCCTCAAATACTGAATAACTTATTTATTTCTAATTAGGTTTTAAAAGAATATTTGAAAAATTGTTGCTTTGATTTTTACAGGTTAAGGATATATAAGAAAAATATGGGCGTCGACCGGCCACCATCTAACCTGGTACCTTAACTAAAGTTATTATCAACTCCATTGGTTTATTGGTCTAGCTACTCTTAAGCTACTGCAACAGTTCATTATTCAATCTTAGCATCAATTTATTGACTTTAAACGGTACCACGACTTAACTCATAAAGCCTTCGCATCGTGGTAGTTTATAATTCCGTGTCTGGCTTTATTAAAGAGATAAACTTACTAAAGAATTACATTTTAACAGTTTGATTACAGTTACCGATACAAATTATTCTAGGGCAGGAAAAATTTCATTTATGTTTGTGTCTATGTGTTGTATTTGTGTGTGTGTGTTTGTTGGTATAAATATATACAATACCCTGAAAAAGAATTGAGATTAAGACTTGACTTTTTTGCGTGAAGCCTTGTCACTCAATGGGATTTGCCTGGGTGTTATCAAATCCCAACTTTCCGCAGAATATCTCAAGATCGGATAGACCTAAGACTTAAAATGTATACATGTTGCTAAAACTTATGTCTGTTTGTCTGTCTGTCTTCCTTAGTATATGTTGAGATCAAAACTGCTGTAGACTTGAACTATTGTGTGAAGATCAAATCTAAGTAAGTTTGATGATTTTGCATGTATCTCTATGGGAATTGGTTAATCGTTAAAGAAGTTTTTCGCTGGGACAGTTATAGGAGAACGAATATGCTTCGATTTGGGATGAAATTTCATTTCTATATAGACAAGAGCGATGTACATTTTGTATATAACCGTAATTTGGCCAGAAAGCCGTCAAAAGTACGCTCATAGACTTTAATCAACGGTGGAGGAGGGAAACTGTGCTCCTGCGAAGTTTGCAGGTAACTTGTAGTTCTTTTGGCAGTAGTTCCGTCAAGGCAGATCTTCCAACTTGGTGAAGCCTGTTTCGCGACACTTGGTCTTGGTGGTGGTAAAAAAATATAGTTTAACTAAAGATTAAATTATGAATGTTTATTTATAAATACAGTTCGTGACGAAGGAAACCTAAAAATAATTTACATAAAATATAATAACAGTGAAAATAATATAAGCACAGGGTGAGTGCACGCTACAGGAAGGTAAATGTCGTGTTCACGTTCCGTGCACGACAGCTGTTTTTACACCGGCACGGTAATTTAGTTAAACGGTTTTTCTAACTATTGGATGCAATGAAACCAGTTCAATCAATATATCTTGGAATAAATTTAGAGTAACTACATTTCTTTTACTGTTACAATAATACTAATAATTTAACATTGTAAAACCAAATATACTTCTTGATACCTGAAGTAAAGTAGTCGAATAATAGAACCGTAAAGAGAAAAAAAATGTCTTAAAATTATAATATCTAAATATATAACAAATCATAATGTAAATATTAAACCTTTATAAACAAATGTTTCTTTCTATTACATTAAATCATTGAAACCACACTAACTAACATTTTGTATTGGATATGAAAACAATACTATATTATAATGTTCCAGTATTAAATATAAATCTTTTCTAGTTGCGATAAATAATTTAACATTTCTTTTTCATTGAAAAATCTTAATTTTAAAGTTTAATACTTCTTCAAACTTAAAAAAATGTATCTGTCAAAACCTTGATTAGATTTGTACTGACATAACTATACGCAACTTTGCTATCACAATCATTCTTCTATTGACATTGGTTCTTTAACGCAAAACTAATTATAATGTTTCTAGAACAGATACCACTGTCCATTAATATACCACCTTAAATACTGTTATATCTTACCCAAGTGATTTCAGAGGCGTTATATTTTTCTAAACTATTTGTTTACTGTGACAGTTGGACTATTGTCGGAGACAAAAATATGTACAAGTATTTTATTGATAGAGGATTTGTTTTCATAAAAAACAGTATTGGTTTTTGCCCGTTAAAGGTACAGACCTAGCCATGCAAAGGCATGTGGGAAGCATAAATTGTTTAATAAATAATAAATTTTAATAAATGAGCATAGACACACTGCTGCTCCATACTTGGATTTGGAAGAGGGCTTTTGATTCACTGGATATTGAAATTTTAATCGGCAAGTTCAAAATATGGGATTGGACGTAATTTTTAAAAATTGGTTCATCATATTTTGTAAATGTAGGAAACAAATATTTGAAATGAATCGTGTATTGGGTGATGGTTTGGTATTATTATATGGAACATCGTATGGTGGTGTGCTTGGCCCCTTGATATTTTTAATTTATATAAAAGATTTGCTTTTCCTTTCATTAACTGTTTTTGTTGATTAATGCAGACGAAACAGCACTGGTATGCTACACTTTTAACAGATATATTTTAAGGATTTAATTTAATGTATATATTTGTAATATTTGTTACATTTCACATATTACACCCGTCACTGACTTCTAATTGTATTTATAATAATTACTTCATTTTTATTGTCATCGTATTCTAAAAATTAAATTATGGGGTTTTTATTATAACAGTAATAAAAAATAAAATATCTGGAATGAAATATTTCTAAATATCTTGTAAACACAGCACCTATTGTTGTTCCATATTTTGTTGTGCTTATATTATTGTCTTTTGATATTTTTAATGTTGATTTCTGTTACTTTTAATTGCTTATGTCTTGTTACTCTATTTATATTTTATTGCTTGGTTTTATATACCTTATTGTACGTTAATACGTTATATAAAAACACGGGTAACGTGTTATATAAAAAATACGTGTTTATATTATTGTTTGTTTTGTTTATATTGTTTATTTCACGTAATTGAAGAGTGTTATGAATTATTTTATATAAACGTATTAGCATATAAGTTATTCATCTCATTGTGAAATGTATCTAATAATCT
This sequence comes from Homalodisca vitripennis, assembly GCF_021130785.1. Lineage (NCBI taxonomy): Eukaryota > Metazoa > Arthropoda > Insecta > Hemiptera > Cicadellidae > Homalodisca > Homalodisca vitripennis. The sequence goes on along the minus strand of NC_060209.1, from coordinate 52,900,219 downwards.
ATTTAAGTAAAGATAAGTTACTGGTCAGTTACGGATCATGAATAAAATATTCAGTAAAGGCCTTTCTTTAAGATACGGTTTTGTTTTATAAAATAACAGTAAAGTTTAGAGAGCAAACAAAAAAAACCATTCGGAGCAATAAATCTTGAAGGTTTCACATTTATTTAGAAATTCTGAGGAAAATTGGAAGGGCTAAGAAAAAAACATGTGTCTCGTCAACATTAAAGAACGCTCGACTGTCGACCGACCGTGTTACATGAAACATGAACGTCAATCAATCTCTCTTATCACCTCCCCCTTCAGTGACAGCTTGGATTTGATAAGCTTCTTCCCCTTCCAGCTGTAAAACTGTATCTCTTTCATATAAGACTGCTTGTATAATCCTTTTTTGATAAACATTCTAAGAATTTTCTATTATGCGTTAATGCATAGACTACGTGCGATCAGTCAGTAAGGATAAAAATACATAGTTTTTTGGTTAAGCTCGTGGGGCTGTAAATGTTTTATTATTGTCTGTACTTAAGATATCTTGAAAACGAACCAATAGAATTAGAAATTTTGGAATATAAGCCTATATAAGCAATAATGATTTTGATGACAGTGTATAGCAATTCATGGAATTTAGCTTATTGATAGCATACATTCTTATATCTTACGTGTAATCATGGTGGCAACAAGAAAATAGAAGATTAAATAAATGTTTTGAGAAAACTGAAAACAGTCATATAAGATATTAACGTGTAAGATAAGTATCCTAACTCCCTCTACACAAACAGCACGATTTTACTGTAGACTTTTAATTAATTATACACTGCTATGAATCACAACTTAACAAAAATGTTAATATATTTTGTGAAATAGTTAATGTATAGATTTTAAGTTAGGAATGAAACTACATTTCTACCTAGACAAGAATGAGTTTAATGATGGGGTTCAACCATTAAATTTATGTCTTTCATTAAAGTCTTATCGCGGAGTAGAGTAACAAAATGTATATTTTGTCTGCCGGAGATGTAAAATTGTTGGCTGGTTGTCCATCTGTCAGAAGCACATCTCGAGAATGAAATAAGCTAAACATTTGAAAATTTGCCTGCAGACCCAGCGAAACCTATTAAGCGACACGTAGCGTATTGTATTTACTTCTTTCCACCTTGTTAGTACAAGTGGAAAGATCTGACTTAGTGTGATAGAACCGGAATACAATCCATCAAACTTACAATTGGATAGACTGTCAAAGCAGTTTGCCCGTTTTAGCAGCATCACAATTTGTACCGGTTTACGACTTGATATGTAGCTGCATGTAACATTTACGACCTACTATACTGTAGGTCCACTCCCTGTCAACAACCTATTTATCACGGAGTTAATGGCGTTTCAGGCCTCGAGATTGGCTCTCTGTTAACTCTCTGTGTAAAACGAGCAGAGAAACTTAACGGCTTATCCGGTGCTTTTTACTGGCAAGTCTGGTTCATTGATTCAGATAATGCATTTGTTACGGTAACGCACATGAAAATTGTATAAAACTTAGCTTAAACTTTTGGCTTGAAATGGTTTGAATAAGTTACTAAACACATATTGAACTATAACAAAATTATTATACTGTGAATAAAATATGTCATATTATGACTCCTTTACTATGAAATTATTAGATTAGGCTATTTATAAAGGAATTAATCTGTTATGTTATTAACTCCACATTACAGGGCTATCTTTATATTAGTATCAAATATAGGCAACCAAACCCTTAAAAAAATATTTGCCATACATGTGTTTTGGCATTAAGTCACTTTTAGTGGCATATCATACAGTTAGTACTATAACTGAAATTTCGCTTAAACAACAGCAGATACACCTTATCAGACCTCGCTTAGCAAGATATTGAAAGATAAGAGATGACTGACTAAGAGATACATGTTAACCTATTATCCCTTTGTGCTTAGTAGTTAATAAGAGTGGTAGATAAAGAAGTAAGTAGTAAGAAGTAACTAAGGAAGTGTTAGACCTCGCGTTCGCTTAAATTAGTTTCAAAATAAGGCAGTTACATCAATATTGTACACTAAGAAATGTGTTGTGATGAAGAAGCAGGGAAGTAACCGAAAAAGAAACCAGCAGGGATCACTTCTGGCTGGTTTATAACTACCAGTTGAACCTACCACTGGGCACAGCAAAAACCGATGTGCCACTTTAATCTGGGAAACCTTATGGATGTCCAGTAGCGGCACATCACTAACCGCAAATGTTGAGATTCTGGGGTTCATGGGCAATTCGATAGGTCTAGTCTACTGTGGAAGATGACTGTTGGAGTTGGTGGGGTTTGTTCCCTTACCTCAGAGGTTCTTGTTAACCTCAACAAGGGTGTGCCACGTCCTGCCTACTTTGACTGGAGAGGCTAGTTCACAGCTGGCCTTCCTTCTTCCGGGATGACTCTGAGATGTAGTGCCCTAATTCTTCCTCATGGATCTCGATAGGAAGCGGCCCCTACTCCCTAACCTTACCCATGCTGAATATCCTATCACTCCGGAAGTAGCGCAAAGGTTCTTACATGACTAAGTGCAATTTATAAGCTTCTTGTCCTAAGAGAACAAAAAAAAATAAAAAAAAAAATAAAAAAAAAAAAAAAATAAAAAAACTTGAAAAGAATCGTGTGCTTCTAGTTTTGATTGACAATACATTTTACTTTTAAATTCAAATTAAGAAACACAGTTTCGTTGAATATTCAAAGAATAAAGAACTTCCGTTTTGAAAATTCTTATAAGTTAACATAAAAAATCCAATAATATAACATGATTTGATTGAAACAAGTATTAAAGTATTCCTTTATAATTCACTGTACCGTAGCTATGTTACGAAGGGTTGGTTTAATGTAAGTTTCCTTGCCAACTTCTCTTTGGATCTCTTTAAACGGACATAACTCCAGACTCCAGAGTTAAATCTGAGACAACGTCATATACCAGACGCTACAGTAAAATGAAGTTAAACTGGAGCTAAACTAATATTTTCAAACGTTTCACTGTATTTTTCTACGCATACAACTCCAATGCGGGGTGTTGAAAAAGTACAAAACCATTTTTCTATCTTTCGATGGAATACAGATAACAAATTTCGTTTAATTAAAGACCTGTACAATGCTTTTTACAATATTTGTTGTTCATTGTAATTTTTGCAAACATACAGGGAATTTCCTGAGCATGATAATGCAAATTTTCTTATATAAATAATATTCATAAGGAAAACGTATAAAAACTATATTTTGTATCTCGGTTACTAACTAAATATTTTTTTAAATCCTAAAATTAAACATTTTATAAGAATAATTGAACGAAACATTAGGTTTTATAAATGAATTTTGAAAATGAATATATTGAGAAATATATTCCTTACGTTTATACTCCTTTAACACTACTTGTCATTATTGTTTAAAAAAATAATGACTTACATTTCATGTGTACAAAGAGACAAATTTGGTTTAACTCAACGGTTTACTTACACATGTATTGTCGATAAATATACATACTTTATATTTATGTAAATTTTTTAAAGGCACATATATTAGGGAATATGTTAAGTCTAATTATTTTCATCTGCAACTACATAAAAAACAAATGGTTGTGGACTGTTATCGATTCATACTAAGTAAGATGTCTCCTAAATGTTCAGAATATCCCAATACAGTTTTCATAATTTAATTTCTTTATATGCAGAAAAATTACCTTCCTTTCAAAACTCCCTTCCAATATTGCCTCTCTACGGCAACGAACCTAAAACTGGCATCAATCATTGCCATTAAAGGATAGAAAAACACTTACAAGACATTAGACTCCTTCTGGTGGCTCTATTTATCTTAACCACCCACCATCTAAATCAAAGCAATACATTTGAGAATATGTTTTGTTTTGAAATATGTTATCGAAATTTCGCCATATGCCACGCAAAAACTTTCGCTTCTACACTGAGGATCGGCGTTTCCTATTTATAGATTTATAATGCAACAATTTTCTAACAGAGAATAAGCTAATAACATAATATTATATGAAGTATTAAGCAAAATAATTGTTGTAATATACTCGTACTTCGGATAAACGGAACTTCGGATAACTGCATTTCGGATAATCATGCCCCAACTGTAACTAGTAATTTTATTAGATAATGATATTAGTTTACTTTGTTGATTTATACTTCACAAGGACATAAATATTTCATTAAGTAAATAAAAATAATTGATTAATGGTTTAAGTAATGTATAAAATGACAAACAAATGAATGATAAGATTCTTATTCTTGGATTTTAAAGGCTTATTTCTATAGTAGATTTCGCTTGCTAGAGTGTAGAATGCCTTATCCTGCTCTTCATATGATTATAATAAAACTCGTTCACTAATCAGCACCGAACCAAAATGTCTGCTCCTGTCAACGTGTTATATACGATTTTGGCAACCATTTCATTACTGATAATACTCGTATTCCAAAGACGATGGTATATTTTTATTTTATTTTCGTATTTATTGAGAAAAGATTAATGGTTATAATTTTGAAGATCTAGTTAGTCTTAATTTCGGTAAAGAAAAATAAATAAAAATAAAAACTGTTTTAACTATCCACTTGTGCCTCTTTAGGTGCACTATAATTATATATTGTCGAATATATAGATAATACATAATTATAGATGATTAGATGAATTATTATAGAATATAAAGATGAATAATTCTCAAAGACAGACGTTGTTGTACTTGCCACATCTAATACGAGAGTCTTAATTATGACTCTTTTGTAGTTACCCGTCAAGAACAATACTTATAATACTCACAAAAGCTGTCCCAATGTTGAAAGTGGTGTTAAATTCATTTAACGTGACAGCACTGCATCTGACATTACAAAAAGACTCATTGGAAAATTAATTACAGCGTCCTGCCAAAATTTAAAAGGTATAATTACTGTGTATTGTGTAACAATCAAGTGTTAATTAAGGATGTTGTAAAAGTACTGTGTAAGGATAAACACAGTGAGTTAACTGAGTTTTATTGTGAACGGTGGAGCTTTCTGCAAGGTTCTTTGTCACTCGGCTCGATTGTAATCTCGAAGTAATGCTGGTGAATTCCACATATGTATAAAACTTGTATACTCTGTCAATGAAGTACTCCAATAATAAGGATGGAATACAAAATAAAATTTGCATATATTTAAATTACAATCTAACGTTGAATTTAGAAAACTATTGAAAATACAAGCTGCTTCAGTTTATTTACTGAAAAGTACTTGATTTTATTAGTTCACTTTATTGTCTGTCGACAACGGTGTTTGTACTGTTTGTTAAGTGCAAATATTGCAATCGATTTTAAATAAACTTCGCGAAGAACCACAAACATAGTTCAAAATTCAAGAAAACTGTACGATAACCAGATTTATTTTGAACGTTATGGATTAACACCCTTATAAAACTTTTTAAATATTGAAAATGTTACATACAGAAGTTTAAATTATTATGCAACTAAATCTGCTCATTTGCTTTATCATTAAGACAGTTGAAATTATAAAATTTTTTTACTTATAAAAATTGTATATTTAATCAAATAAGTATACAATATATACTATAATATGTATATATATATTATAATATTATATTAATATATATATATATATATATATATATATATATATTATAATATATTATATTAATATATATAGTATAAGTATATTAATTAAATAAAATGTTATATTTAAAAATTGAAACCCAGCACTAAAAATAGAAGAGAACAGTTAAATTAATATAACAATTTGTAAAGCTGACAGCAACTCTATACAATTTAAAGCAGAAGGAATGGTTAATACTTGTATGAATACTAACACACCGTGCTCCTACGTTTTGTGTTTAAATGTTATGATCAATTTAAATTAAATTAAATGCAATGAGAATGTGATTATGAATCTTTTTGAATCAAGAAAAATTACTTTACGCTCTCCAGTCGATAACATTTGTGAAGGCATATTAACGTGTTACGTGCTGTAACCCCTTAGTCTTTCTTTAAAAAGAAAATTACATACATTTTTTTATTTAGAGTTATTTGCCGTAAAATTTTATTCATTTTTTAGTCAAAACATGTTTAGTAAACAATACATAAGGGTAAAAAATAAATACGGAGTAAAACGGGCCAGAAAGCTAAAACCTTAGTCATCAAGTAACTAAGTAACTTACTTGACAATAGCAGAATTTGCTAGAAATTTGGAAAGGCTGAGCATAACAATGTAGCAATCAAAGCAAATGAAAATCATCTGACGGTGAAAACATGAACATGGAACAAAACACATTTTGCTCGGACCATAATTATTAGGTACACATTTCAAGTATATCTATATCACTAGTTAAACTGCTAAAACCAACATGATGAAACAGTTTCCGGAAACAATACACATATATAGTCAAATCATCTACTACAGTTATTCCTTCTATGTACATGAGTGACGAAATGTGATTAAACTAATCTTTGAACTAATAAGTAATACAATGTAAAAATATATGTTTTTGAATTTTTTTGGTTGAAACCGGATTAACTTATTTTATCTATAAAAGTGATAAAAACGGTAGAGTAAAAATTTATAAAATTTTAAAAAATGTTTCCATGGATTGATAGAGATTAACGTGTGCATCCAATTATGCAGAATGAAATAGAAGAAAATACGGAGCGAATTTTAAGAAACGAAACCAACGGGCAAGTGATAAAGGTTTAACCTGGGAGTTGTGCAGGAATGTGTATATCTGTAATAGTCTGCTATTTAAATAGTAACAATGATTGCATGAGAGAATTTTAATTTATAATTTCTACACAGAGGTTGGAAGCTTGCAGTGCTCCATAAGTTATAAAGTGGACAATAAACGATTTAGGGTTTCTGTTGACATATAATCTGAATTTATTGCAGCTCAGCCACATTTTGCTATACAATAGGAAAAATGAGAATATTTCTTGATCGAGTCACTTTAAACAGGATTGTAATTAAAGTTTTTATCTGGAATTTTTAGATTCAAACGTTCATATTTCTTAATACGACAATGGATGTATTACAAATTGTTATTTTAAATAATAATTTCACATTATAAATACATGACTGATAACTATAATTAAAATAATAAAATCATTCTGATAATTTGCCAACTTGCTGGATGGAAAAATTATCAAAGATCTTATTTCGTTCCAATACTACTTCGAAAACATACAAAACACACCAATTAATGCAGAGGGGTTTCCACCTTACAAAACTATAGGCTATAGGAGTAATCACTTGTAAGGTGGCAATATACCCTAAAAGTAATTTAGGAAATAAATTTATTTGTTTGCAAACGGTTTGGAAACAAGAATTAAGCAATGATTTTGCAATATCAATATCAAAAGTGTTGTTTGGAATAAAATTCAGAAGTTCGCAGAGTTGATTCCCTTCTTCAGGTACCTATTGGAAACAAAACGCTTCATATTCATAATATATCATATAAACATTCATTCATAATACAATTTATTGCTTTATTTAGTTTACTAGGTTGGTGTCAATGTTTTAAAACAATTGTCCAGAATTATTTGATTATTTTTATATGTAATCATACAATAGTCCAGCGGTTGTCTCTGATCAGCTGTTAGTTGTTGTGCTCATAACCTTACTACGTGACTGATTCAATTAGACATGAAAAATGACATTTTAGCCACCCTACACCCCTGTGTGTCTGATGATATTATTCCCAGGTATACAAAATATCTTATAGAACAGGAACGCTGATGTTGCTACAACTGCACAACAGCCAAAAACGAAATGCCCGGCTTCTAATTTGCATCACCTGCAGCCTTAAAACATATTTTACCAGTGTACCAATGCGCAGTAAATACAAAATTGTTAAAAAGGAGCCAGCAAGGGAAACAGCAAAGCACAAATAAAAGCCTTTATGTTGCTATTTGAAAAAAAAAAATGCCTCATAGTAAAAAACGCGTTGAAAAGGTTGGCCGAGTTCACTGCCTCTTAGGCTATTCTAGAATATAATTTTTGCAACAAAGTTCAATCACTTGTAATGAAAGCTTCAAGAGTATCTCCACGTTTTTTAGCGTTTTGCTAGGGCACACTTTGATAAGTAAAAAGATATTTTAGTGTTAACTATAAAAAATTATATTTTTTAGGTACATTGCCCCCTTATTAGAAATTAGGCCTAGTAAAAAGTCAGTTTTAATGAATTTTCAGTTTAATTTAAACTTAATTCACCACAAATATATTTCTAAGAAATACGAGTATCTAGTCTATACTGTTACTTTAACATAATATCAGTCTATTTTGTACGTATAATGTGCTCATATACTTCTAGACAAATTAGAACTCGCTGGAATAAGAGGACCTTTGCTAAACTGGTTTAGTAGTTTTCTAAAAGAAAGAACCCAGCAAGTAAAAATTCAAAACTGTCTCAGTCACGCAAAATCTATTGTGAAAGGTGTACCCCAGGGATCGGTACTGTCTGCAACACTATTTTTAATTTTCATAAATGATTTAATGAATGTTCCATTCAAGGGTAAAATAATAGCATTTGCCGATGACGTTGCCATCCATTACTCCAAGAAAAGTTGGGAAAACATATGGGTCGACATTAATGAAGATTTGCAGTCCTTGGGAACCTGGTGTATTAACAACAGAATGAAAATAAATGCTGAAAAACAAACTTTATTAATTTTGACCTAAAACAATACTCTTTCCCTAATACTTTAAAATATCACGATTATTTAAATTGCTCAATCAATGATAACTGTCCCTGCCCGATTATTAGTCAAGTAACTCATATAAAATATCTGGGCGTAATTCTAGACGAAAACGCTTCATGGAAGCAACACATCTATCATCTACAGACCCAATTAAGAAAAAATATAAGAACGTTCTATTATTTAAGAAATCTTTTAACCGATGACCTTTTACGTATGCTATATTTTGCCTTAATCCACTCAAGACTGACTTATGGTATAGAAGTGTGGGGTGCAGCAAACAATACCACAATAAATCCATTAGAAATCATACAAAAACACTTTATAAGGATCATAACATTTAAATCCAAACACGAACCGTCCTTGCCTCTATTTCGCCTCCTAAAAATTCTGCCTCTGAAATACCTTTTTATTTTTAAAGTATTAAAAATGTTTTACATACGTAGTGGAAATAAATGTTCAAAACAATTTCGCTTCTATACCAGGGCAGCTTCTAAAGTAACATACATTAGACCAAAAGTGAATAAAACTATGTTCAGTAAAACATTTATATTTTTAGGCCCAAAAATTTTTAATATTTTACCAATAGACATAAAAAACAGTCAAAACATAAGGCTATTTCAGATTAAATTAAAATCATGGCTGTTTGATAAAGACAACATTAATGACCTGGTAGAAATATTACATTAGCTATAATTATGAAAATTAAAAACGAATTCCTATTGTAGATATATGGAATAGAGTTTATATGCGTTTGTGTAAATATTTTTAAGTATTCAATTGTTTGGCTTTATTTAATGTATTGGATGTTTTTAGTTCGCCTACTGACGAGGTTACTTAGTGAAGTGAATAGTTTACTTAGTTTATTTTACTTACTCGTATTAATGTAAAGTGTACTTTGGTTCAGTTAAATAAATAAGTGCTGACACTGCAGCGGACCGCTAGGTTATAAGTAATATTTAGACTGTTTGATGTAAGAAGTTCTTGTTTATTTTCATTGTGCTAGTCACCTTTACTTGATGCGGTGACTAGTCATTCCAAGTTTTTTTACATATGTTTACCTTTGTTATTTGATGATGGAATAAATACATTCTTATTCTTATTCTTATTCATATAACCTTTAAAATACTGCTATTAAATCATTTATATTGTAATCGCATTTTAAAACTAACTCGTAATATAAAATCAGTACGGTGACGTTTAAAAAGTATCAGCTTAAAGTTATATTGAATCAGCGAGCTGGAAGAGAGAGAAAACGCAGGAAACATCTGCGTTGGAGTCACTTCCTCCACCAGAATAAGAATTAGTAGTTAGAGGAGTCGATGAAAAAACTCAAGATGGCTTTTAAAACTTAAGACTGACTTTTTGTGGCACACTCCATAACAACATTGAGATTATAATTGGCGTCCTTCACTATATTTACCTTGAAACCTCTAAATATCAGGGAACAGTAAGTAAGTAATGTTTACTGTAGAGTGATAATGTATTTATTTAGTTTTATTTATTGAATTTCCTACCAAGTGTGAGATTTTACCACCATGGACTATTTGGTCTTCTTAAGTGTTCTTTCGGCTTTAAATGAGGATTCCACTTACACATATTGAAGTCACTGAAAATGTATATTTTAAATTAAGTACACAAAACTTGTATTTTATCCTTACCTTCCTATCGGTATAAGAACTAATGGGACTGACAGCAGCACAAGTCTAACCTCAGTGACAAGATAACTATGAATATAACCGATACATCCACATACCCAATAGAGGTAAAATTTACCTTACAACAGCATTATGTTTATAATATTTATATTTATTCATATTTATGTGTATATTTATATTTATACTCCGATAGGAAGAAAAATTTCTCAATTTGCAACAGTTGCCTTCATTGTGTACAGTTAAATCAGAAATGTTGTTCTCTTTATAGTCTAGGAGCTGAGAGCCGATGCATAAATTTCCTCTAAGAAATAAATCAATTGTCAGCCACGCTAGTTTTGGTGGTCAGATGAAAAGGACATCGAAGTAGTTGAAACATGTGAAATAAATTTTGTTTTCTGTTTACATTTTCCTTAGCTTTTTCAACTTAAAACAAAACCGTCAGACGCATAAACAATTAAGTAATTTCACTGTCAACAACAACTAGCTGTAGCTGCTGAAAGTCACTATTTTCTGGATCTGTATATCGTTACCTGACATTGTTTTTAACATTCTTTTACATGTCTGATGATTGGTTTTACGTGTGTCAAGTTAAGAAAAGTATAATATAGGAAACAAATTTTGATATCTATATAATTGATATCTTTAACCCTTTAGATACCCTCCAATTTTGACATCCACCGAAACTAGTATGGTCGACGATCGGTTTCTTTCTTATGGGAGATTTCTCTGTTGATTGCACTCTGTTTGCGTGCTTATACAATGCGATTCAACTCTCGACTATTTTATAACAAAGAATTCATGAATAGCATATCATTCATAAACAGAATCGTTCATTAAAAAATACCATTGAATCAGCAAATTCCAATTGAAATAAAAACAATAGCTATATTACTATACACTATAACAGCTCTTGTGGACGATGTGCCGTAATGATCTAGAATAATTGTTATTTTAGATTATACCATTATTGATTATCATTTCTTTAACAAGAATCGTGCGTAATGTAATCTCGTGCGTAGTTTTATTTGATGTAAGTTTCTAAATTTAAAGTTGAAATACGAGAAATATAAATGATGTTTACATAAAAAATGAGATTTTACAACTCTCTGAGAGGAAATGAAAGTCGTTACTTTGTTTAACTTTATCCGAAGAGTAAATCCTACATTATTGTACACAAGTCCCCGGGCGCTTTCTGTAGTAACCAGAAACATTTAATAAACAACTTGCAGATTTTAAAATAAATACTAAAGAAAACATGTGAAATAAACTTTTGTAATATTTAAAATTAGTTCCCATCACGACGAATTATTAAGCTAAGAAATAAGATCGTTCTAAATTCAACTGCTTATTTGGATTTCAAAACAGTGACATGTTTAATAAAACGTTATTGGATTGTTCTTAAATAAATAAAAGAAGTATTTACACTATACTAATAAATTACTTTAATTATTCTATGAGAATCAGCCAAAGCCATATATTAACCTAGCTGGAGATTCAGGAACTCGAGTACGTAATTAAAGTACGAGATATGCCATATAATACAAAAAGACCATACAATATCCTGTCTGGGAAAAGGGTAGATTTCACACGTAACCGCCATCTCGAAATGTCAAACTGGAGATGCAATATTAATTTAGATGTTTAATTTTCACAACACTGATAGAACAATTTAAACTCTCAATGTCGACGTGTAATATAATCGGAACGCTTTAAAACATTTAGAAACTCCATAATCTTAAAACATCACAATAGAAAAGTCATTGTAAGCATACAACATTCTTTATAATAACGTCGACTTGATTTATTTACAAATATTTAATTATAGCGGTTCAGCTGTATACTTCTATTAATTTAAACGGGCACCATCTTGAAACTTAGAGTTGTAGAAGAATAAGTAAAAATACATATTGCCAGAAATTGCTTGACTACTTTAAGAAATGTGTCAGTTTTTATTTATTTTGTGAAATACCCTAGTTAAATATGTTGCTCAAATACGAATTATAATTTGAAATGTTGTTTATATTACCTTACATATTACAAAAACCGTATCGTGTAGGGTCTAAGTTGGGAATAAGTAGAGTTAAAAGTTTTTCTCGAATAGAAATGGCTTCCATCCTAAAATTTTTGATTGGTTAAGACTGGCTAATAAACTTATCTAATACAGATACTGTCTTTGTACCAAGTTTAGTTTGATTCTGTTATGAACTTCAGTAGTTATCGAGTTCATAATTACTCTTTCAATGTTGTACACTACTTAAAACTTGGTTAAGACTGGCTAATGAACTTATCTAATACAGATACTGTCTTTGTACCAAGTTTAGTTTGATTCTGTTATGAACTTCAGTAGTTATCGTGTTCATAATTACTCTTTCAATGCTGTACACTACTTAAAATTTTTATTCACCCACTATCTAGAAATCTTACCAATATAAAGAAAAAAGGACAAACACTATTTAAATGCCCTGAGCATTCTAAACTATTTATTCATTCTAAATATTTTTCATTATTATAACATTACATGAAATCAAATGATAAAAACTCTAATTTAAATTCTTCAGTTTAATATTGGGAGAAGCTCATCTTATTAGAAAAAAATATTGCAGTAAAAGAAACACAATTGTCCAATAATTTAAATTTTAATCCATGAGGCCTTTCAACATCAAACATGCCGTCGTCAGGTCATGGATAAGGATAAAATAAAGCTTGAAATGGTATTGATTAAAATACATTAAAATGTTCTTGATACTGGTTACTGTTTTTTAAAGAATATTTAAAACATATTTTTATCTCAGGGATTATTAATAATGGTTTAATTACTGGTAATTAAAACATATATGTATATCAAATTAACTTGACACTGATTTTGAATTTTGGGTTGGTAAAAGCATGGGAGAAGGTTTGTTTGCATTGTTACCTGTTCGATAAATTAATTGGTTTGTCAACAGGATTCTACAAAAACTTCCATTGTTCGTCAGAGTTAATTAGTCGCGTAACGCTCGGAGTTGCGGTTCAATAATATTATTTCAGTGATAAAAGAAGGGAAAAGGAGTTTATAACTCTCTGATGTGAGGTGAACTGTTCCCTCCTGTAAGTGGCAAAATTTTGAAACTAGGACACAAATAATATATTTTTAAACCTAGTTACCTCAAAAATTTGTTTTAATTTTGCATTAAAGTATCAAGAATGGTGAATAATAACGTTGATAAATAATTTTTCTTTTGGATAAAAGTGTCAGTTTATTATAAATTAAGTACAATACCATACTGAATATGGTAATTTATAAAAATTCATATACAAAATTAATATAGATCTCAGAGAAATGCGTGGTAGTCACTACTGAGTTAAATGAGTTCTTTAACCAGTTAAAATGCAATAAATTGGAGTAGGATTTAATTTTTGTCTCGCCTAGAGGCAACAGCAAAGGTTATGAGAAAACATCCATGAAACTGTTATTAGAGAATGCCTCTGCCACTTGTCTCATTTATCAAGTATTGCTCGGAAAAAATTATGCATGCTTAAACTTTTATATCTCTGGATTCCAGGAAGCAATTCCAACGTTAACAATTTTTCCTTTAATGCCATAAAATGTTCGTCTCGATAGTGATTACAGGCTACGGCCTGACTATTTTGATCTCAGTTATTTCATAAATACCAATAAGATATTTTCTAGAATTAAACATTTTTAACATAAATAATATTTTTACGATGTCGTGTTTAAGTACATGAGTATAAATGTATTGTATCTAACCTTTATTTATAAGTAAAAATATCCTTTACTATAATATTTTTCACACAGTAATTATTTGGAAATATATTTTCACCTAAATGATTCTCTTAACAAACAAACCATGTATCACAGTTTTGTATCTAAGCATTTTTATAATGGAATATGGACCATATTGTTTGGACAAACTGTCTTAATCATGCATCATGCAACCAAACAGTATGTACATAATATAAGTGGCTGAACTCCTAGTGTTTTTTTATTTTCTTGTTGTTTACAGCTGAAGATGATAAAATTGACACAAATGCTCACCAGACCATAAAGTTGACACCATTCCTCACCAGACAGTTTCATCATAGAACTTAACGTTAAAAAAACAAATAACTCGATTGATTGGTGTTACATTTCACCCGATGAGGAATAAAATTATCCGGAAATGTCCACAGACTGACAAGATGATTCAAACACACAAACAAAACAAATCGTCAGATATTGAAAATTGGGCTATAGCGTAACATACTTATAAAATACACATGCAATAGAATTCGGTAAAACAAAAGCAAACATAGATACTACCATTCAAGGATGATGCGAGAAACCTAAGAAATCAAATAACTTTAACAAAGAATATATCTATGAAAGAGTAAAAAAATCGGGCTGCCTGTGACAAAAGAAGGCAATATTGATCGCTATTATTTTGATTGATACTTACCCTCGAGAAAACCAAAGGAGAAACTTAGAGTTGCCAATTCTTTTATATGTTAATACAGAAAGACACGCTCACTGATGGCTGTGAGAAGACATTGGGAGTAGTGATTGATACCGGCATCAGTATGAAGAATGAATTCCCTTTCTCTCAGATCAGTGAATAGGGCATCGATGTTGCACAGTTTGATATCTCAAACTTATGTGCATTTGAGAGAAGATGGACAATGATAAGTACTTAGCTCTAGATACGCACCTGGATAATGGAGATCTAGAGGATTAAGTATGTCAGCATGCTCAACTCGTTGAGTGTATCCAGTACAAGACGTAAAAACCAAGTCCAGAATAACATTGTTGGCATTTCATCGAATTACAGGGCGATTACATAAAATACACAGTTAGATACACTTAAACTTAAATCTTGATATCTATTTCTTAGTCCATTAAAATTCTGATAGCATAACTTAAGCTTAGGGTCACCGTTGGATTTGATTCGGGGTTTGCTTCTTAACAATGGCAGGAACACCGTTGTTGTACTTTATGGTGAGAATTAATTCACAATTTTTCGTCCTATATTTAAGCTGGGGTCTATGACTCATCACAAGATATTAAATTTCCAACGGAGTTTTATCTCTGGTTACATACACTTTTGACCATGCAGGATTGCAATCTTTAAATGAGGTCTTAACTGCAGTAATAAGAAGGTAGATAGCATTCTTTACAGACTGTAAGACCAGTTTCATGGGTCGATCCTTGCCGACCTGAAACCAAGTCTGAAGAAGGTTGTTGTGGGAATTTCCTCAGGAGATACATTCTGTAGTAGAATAGTATTAAGGTATTATAATCATGTGTTTTTTTATTGGCAGCTTACTACGACCATCAAGATGCTCGGGAAGATTTAATATAATCAAATCCCGTGAGCTACGAGTTCTATCATTTATCTCACTAACCAAGGTTCTAACTGACAGTATTCATATCCTCTCTGAAATTCTCGATTTCTCTCTCAACCGCTTCCATTCTTGGCTCGAGGTTAGAGATCTTGTCTGATATTTAGCGAAGCTCATAATTTATTTCTGCAATTCCGGCCGAAACAACAGTAATGTCGTCAATCATTTTTGTGGCCACATTGGTAGGTTGAGAAGTCATTTTTGGAATGGTTGCTACCAGATAAGCCATGGAGTCGCCATCATCCGATGTACAATTAACTCTGGTACATATCCACCGCCTCTTGGTATTATAGGCATATTGAATATATTCACTCTTCGTAAGACCAACACACTTTATGTGAAACCAGTGCTTGTGAACCGAATCACACGCGATTCCGTCCTTCGAATCCAATACTTTCCAATAATTCATTGTATTGGATGAGTATTAGATAATACCATCTGGAAACCTTGCAGATGGTATTAGCGTTTGCCATAATATATAACAAATACTGAAACACAACTTATTCCACAATTACAAATCTAACATAGACACCTACTTGATCCACCACTCGTTGAGTTGTGTGTTGTTTTGTTATAATACACAGTGGTCATTAGTCAATGTTGATCCAGACGGCTGTGGAGTTAAAAAACCAACGTGGTGACGTTTGTGATCAGACTGTATGCACACAATGTTGTTAGTGACGTCACATAGACTATGGTAGCCGGTTTTATAGAAAAATTAGAGACTTGTTAGCGGTGAAAGTAATTATTTACACGTAGATTCACAGTCATACACAATCCCAACCGGGTGACAGACTCCAAGCAGCGCCGCAAAAACACCAAAGGTGAGCAATCACCAAAGAGAACACTAATCCAATGATAACTAGTTAAATACGTTGAATTGAAACGTTAACCGTAACGATGAATTAAACACGTTATGTGCAAAACATTTTCTTTGTCTGAAATCGCTTTTATTGGGATTTTAATCAACTGTAGCTCAATCTGTCTTTTCCATACCCAGAACACAAATCACGATGGATTTCCACTAGTCTACAGGACGACTAATGACGCCACTTAATTCACAGTTGGTGGGAGAATCAGATGTGGCGGCCATTTTCAACACTTTTAGAGCACTTAAAATGGCATAGCGACCCTTACTATGATACTGCCGGATCTGCACTGAATGTACACAGCGCCAGTCAGATGGCGCTGTTATCCCCACCCGTCCTGCTATCAAATGGCTTGTCAACTACTTCCCGAACAATCTTCGTAGTTTCAAAATTTTTATATGTATTTTAAGTAATAAAAAGTCAACGAGTTAAATAAGTGACTTACTCTTTTTGAACTGTTAAAACAATTAACTTGTTTATGTCTTTGTACATTGGTGTCAATGAAGCTGGCACTTAAGTTGCAAATTATTTGCGGGAAATAGTTTGTTAACCGCGAGGAAACTCAGAATGCCATTGACTCGACTTTGGCCCTTTTAGTCGCGGATCCCACATCAAAGGCTGGGCGACTTCACAAACAGAAAATGGTTGGCGCTAATGAAGCGAATTAACTAACGCTAAAGTGGAGCTTTGATGATTAGAGTTAACATTGTGAAATACGGTATAGACCTATAGCATTTTTTCACAGTGAATTTATGTTATTAAATGCTTCTTACAAAATATAGGCTGATTAAACAGTTCGCATACTTTAACGGTTTTTATTTTTATTTAATAGTAGTTACTTGCATCTTTGAACGCAATTTCATTTTGAAATAGAGGAACACTATGACCATATTCTTTTTAAATAGCAGTATAATTAATTGTAAGGCAAGTGATAGTCACTGTAAGATATTCGAATTCATTGATCCATTTTAGATTTAAGTTTAAAGATAGAGCGCTGAGGTCAGAGAGCGAAAAGGTTTTTTATAAGTAGGCTACCTCTGAAATATCTCTCCAATATTTCAAGATATTTATTGAGAAGTGATTTCAGTGATAATTGTACTATTTTGTGCAAGTGTGGAGAAATCTCTAAAGGAAGACTATAGTCGAAGTATAATAATGTAATAAATGATGGCATTTAACTGTAATTGGTTAAATCCCAATAAAAATTGAGAAAAAGAAATATCTTTTACTTTCAACACGGCTTTTCAAAAGTGTAACTATCTTTGATAGACAGCAAACATTGACTATCATCTATTTGTATATATGTTTGTACGTTTTATTCTTGAATGGGACAGGTTATTAAAAACACATTAAAAATCTACTGATTAAGCGAAATATATATAAATATAATAGATAATGAAGTGTTAAGAAGTTTTTCAAGCCAAGTGGGGCTGAGGTTTTAGAAATAGGAATAGGAGTATATATTAACCAGGAGCCCTCACAATATACATGCAAATTTTCAGTACAATCGGTTCAGTAGTTTTTACGTGATTGAATAACACACAAACACACAGACAGGCACAATTAGGTTTTATATGATAGTACAGATGTTATATGAAGCAGACTTGTACTAAACTTTTATGAGCAGCGAATTTCTTTATCCCAACGGCAATTTTTTTTTTTTTTTTTTTTTTTTTTTTTTTTTTTAATTAATAATGGAGAAATTATGAAGGGTGGAGGAACGACTAATACGTGAAAATATTATTTTGTAAGTGAACACATCAACACATTATATTATAGAATACATTTTGGAGATATTTAGTCTTCGGCAAGTGCCAGTCAAGGTACTCCTCGCCTCCAAGTACTTAGCTTACAAAATTCCGTCAGGAATGCCGATTAATGATTAATTAGGTTGTAAAAAACACAAATTTTATTTTTAATATAACGGGTTGTTATGAGCAGGAGTTGAAAAGTATACAGTTTATTTATAAAAAAAAAACAAGTTGTGAGAGCAAGTCACTTTACTGAACCGGAAGTCTAATACTTGTAGCAATATATATCCGGTAAAACAAATTAACGCCAAGCTCTGGGGACGAGAATTGGGGCGTAAATCTAGAACACCCGATAACTGCACGGACACAGCTGTTATTGGAGAGAACTTTGTTGGACACAGTTAATCACCCTGTTTGCCACACACAATCTTTTTCTCAAAATTGGTTCTTTTGCAGTACTGTTGGGCTATATTTGAAAGTCTATGAAGTGGATCAGTAAAGGAAGAAAGTATTTAGATAACTGTACGGTGTTGTAATAAATGCCTTCTTAGACATACCTGTCCCATTAAAAAGAAAAGTAAATTATCTTAGATTCTTAAATTTGTTTAGATCTTATATACAAGGACTATTTCCTAACTAGCGGTTCTAAGATTGTCTTTGTAATCCAATTTCTACCAAACTATACAATGATTTGGCTCCTTTCCAGACTGAATTGAAGTTTTTAAATATTTTTATTAAAATTAAAGTAACTAATATTTGTTATATTATTGTATATAAGCCGTATAAACTTTATCTGCAAGCTATTTACTTTTGGTCTCTGTTTCGAGTTTTATGCGATTTTCCCCCACCGTTCCAACTTAGTTCTTTATTTTTAATATTGATGTATAATTTTCAATTATGGTTTACGACTATATAAAAATGCAAATACAATATGTGAAAATTATATTGCACTATTAAATGTACTTATTAATTTTTAAACATATAAGTCTTTGAGAACGTTGGCATGACGCGTTTTAGTTGTAAGTATAGTAATTAAATTAATATCTTGAAATTTGAGAATATCCCAGTCTCAAATATTTTTAAGATTGCTAATTAAAAATTACCTTCCAGTCTTAATCAAGCGAAGTAGCAAATACGACAGCAGAAAACAGCAAAAAGGAACACGAAATCGTTGCATCATAATTGGTCTACAAGCGGAATGGATGCGTTAGTAATATTTACTTAACTAGCATCATTACTTAGTTTTAAAAATTAAAATTTGAAAATTCCATATCTACTTTAAATTTGTTTATCAATTTTGTACTTAAAAAAATGAAGTGCTTCTCTTTAAACTTAGTTCACTTTCAGCTTGAACAGAACTTCAGAGGTGAAATATTGAAAACCGTCATGCTGAGAGAAGCTTAGTCAAGACTTGTTCTCTGTCAGCTCAATTTCTTTAGGCTCGGCTGACTAAAGTAAAGGAATATCGCACAACGAATGAAGAAAACTTCGTGGAGTGCAAAATTAGTTTGAATTTTAGTAATAAATGCCAGAATTAACCATAAATTAAATATTGTAATGCATTACATTTCACATTAAAATTTAATGCATTAAGTATATATAGTTTAAAGTAAATAAACATGTATTAGTGACAAGAGTGTCTATACTGTTGTAACATTTGGTTTGGCGAAAAATTCGGATTACTTTGGAAATATTACTGGTACGGAATATTAGTTTATATACTAATTTTCACAACACAGAGTATGGGAAGTCAATAGTAATTTAAATCACAAGATAATTTTCATGTTAGCGTGTCTTTCTTCCTCAGTAAACTAGCATCTAGATCTACAATTTTGTAATAGATCATATTATTTTCAAAAAAATTACTATGAACACTACTGAAACCATTTGCCATATTCTTTAAACATTTTTTAAATATACAAAATTGTATATAGATTTTACAAAACTAAAAATTTTGTACAGCTATGGGTGAAAGTTGTGAACAAAGTAAATGTTACAATTAATTAACATAGTTTGCAGTTTATTGTCATATACATACAAATTTATAATCAATCCAAACACTAAAAAGTGTCACAATGAATTACCTAATCTATCATCTAAGCGTTGTGTTTATTTTAGTTTTCCTTCTAACAAATATCACATCTCTGCCTACCCTCGTTATGCTAGAAATGTATAATTCTTTGACTCTGTATTTGCTCTAATAGCTAAAATCGGATTAGGATTAATACAAATTGACAATGTCCAATGATCAATTTTTTCCACATTATTTGTGTATTCGAAGTACTGTACACGCCTTATGGTTTGGTGATGCAATAATTCAAACCGAAACCAGAAATGATGTGCTATAATGATAAATAAAGATTAAGGAATGTTTTAAATTAAAATTAAACAATGAAAAGTCATCATCTTTTTAAAAATTAACGTTTTTAAATTTTCATTATATTTTATTACTATTTTGTGGTTTTCCATGTAATTATTTTAAGTTAAATTGATTAAAAGATTTCTTTTTATTTTGATAGATTTTTTGTAATTGTAATTTTAAAATTTTGAAACTTCAAAAAATATTATTTAGAAATAACATAATGTATTTACGGTTTTCATGTATTTGATTTGTTATTACTCCCAAGAACAAACTTACACACCGTCGTAATAAGCGTAAAAAAACAATAAAAAAGTTGTATAAAATTTTCAGCAACAAAGTTCCAAATGCCATGTTGAACTATATTTTCCTGGAGGTTGTAAATAATCATAACTTAGGCTAAAATTGTAAGTTTAGATTTGCAGAACATTTGGTAATTTTATTGTGTTCTTTTGTGGAAATACTATTTATTAAAATGAATTAAGTACGTTCGTCCTGTTACGCGAAGGAAGTCACCCTTAAGTATTAAGTCCAACCACTACTAAACACTGTAAATAGTAAAGTACCTCTGCAGACTTTAACATCCCCATGTTATTGATGTTAGAATCTAATTTTGCTTCCGTACCAATTATTGGACTTCCTTACCGTAAAGCAATTATTGGACTTCTGTTCAATTCCTGTTAAAGCAATAAACACCAATTTCTCGTAAGAGGAGAAGGCGGAAAGCAGAGTAACAAACCGTAACGGTCGGCAACTACGCAATTGTTCCTGGAAGGAGGCTTTATTGGACTCTATTAATCATTTTGTTTGTCGTTTGTAATCGTCTTTCAGTGCTATATTTAATCTGTTATTATTCTTTTTGAGATGTTATTTTGATGTGCGAGCTTTTGTTTTGATTTTTAATGCTAATGTTATTAGAAAGTTATTTTGTATTAATTATTAGAAAATGTTATACTTCTTAGCTTATCCAAACTACTGTAATGAAAATATTATCCTAAAAAATTAATAAACTGTAGCATTTTCTTGATTAAATTTTTCAGTTTATATTTGCTTACACCTAATAAAACTGTTTCTTTGAAGTTGTAATAAACAATTAAGTTTTATAGTATAATTTAAAATTTAAATTCTCTATAAAAAACATTAGCGACTGATTTACAGGTAAATCGTTTAGGTACGAATCTTTGACTCTACTTTAAATTAGCTTCATATTAGTTATTGTATATAGTACGAAAATACTAAATAATAATATTAAATAACCCTATATGATTTTTTGAGACACCCGTACATAACATTTAAAGAAAATAGGTTTTTGTACCAAAATTTTAAAATTGCATTAAACAAATTATTTACTGTTTATGCATTTAAACAAATATGAACCAAGTGATGTAATAAAAATAAAAACATACATTTTAGGTAAATTGGGTTATTTTTATATTTTATTGAATGAAATAACAGTCTCCTTTAACTTTCTTATAAATTAAAAGGTAATATAAGCTAAAACTTCTTTTTTCTTGTGTATAGTTTTTTACAGGATGCCTATAGTAAGGTGAGTAGGAGGTGTAAAAAAATATTCTTGTGAACACAAACAACAAATCTGCTATATTAAATCGTAAATATTTAAAGTAAGTCATACTTTAACTTAATTACATAACAAAATCAATTAAAAATAAAAAGGTTTGACCTACACATACTAATCACTGCTAAAAAATAACTGATAAAAGTTTAATGTAGATAAATTATACGTTTCAAAAATTTATATAATTTACGAAGCAATTGGTTAAACTTTATCATTTTTAATAAACAGATTGTAGATTAAACGAGATGTAAGCTCTAGTTATAAAAGGTGGAAACGAAAGAGAAAGCAAGGATGATTTCTCTAAGGAGGTCTCATGTCTCTGGTAAACCCGAGATTAGTCTCGTACGGTTTATACGAAACAAGTCTTCTATTATTGAACATTTACTTCTCCATTTGCCTCATCTGGACTTTTTCTTTATTATGATCTCTAAATTGAGTCAATAGATTGTTTATCTAATACGATTGCACCTGACATTTGGTATACTCATTTGAATATTGGAATAATTTGTAGACAAAGGTCCAAGTAGATTACGAGACAAAAGTATGTTTATACTAGCAGTCAACCGGGACTTTTTACGTAATTTCATTTTGAGAAACAGGGAATCATGGGCATATCTCTTTTATGACATTCTAATCACTCCTGATTTAGGAGATAATCGCTGATCAATCAAAGATAATCAAAATATTTCTACAGTCTGTTTTGTTTTAGAATTAAGTTTACAAAACAGTGTTTTGGGGCCCTCAAGTCGGAGAGTGATAAAACTTTTATTAGTATTAAGAAATAGCACACATTTTCTTCAATATTCTATGAATTTTTATTGAAGAACTATAATAGGCTCGTTGCTAAACTTTCAGCAACAGTTGAACTATTATAGCTTTGATTGGAGGGGTCCTTAGCTTTTCACTTAACGTACTTATAATGTAACTTATGGTGGGGCCTATATAATCTTGAAAAGAAAGTAGGCATATTTAGGTACATATAATTACAGTGATTATGGTTAAGATCTTCAAGTGTTAAGCGGAAATCCGTATCGTTATTAATTTAGATATTGCGCGTGTATGAGCACTTTTGGTTCGATATTATATTAATTCATAAGGTTATATTTTCGATCACTCAAATATTTATCAGGTCTAACATATTTTTGGTAACATATTTGAGTATGGTTTGTTACTCCGATCAAGAATATATATATATATAAATCTAAGGATTTATATATATATATATAAACCCTATATATATATATATAGTAGTAGTTCTAAAAACCATAATTCTTAAAAAAAACACACATAATCCCAAATACAGGTTTAATTTGCACGTCTATAAACGTGCAGGTAAAGTAAGATAGTAACTTTTATTGCATTGCACTACTGATCGAGCACTGCAAACAATATTTAGTTATATTTATAGTTTAAAGTGTATTTTTACTAAAACTTCTAGTTTTATTATCTGCATAACCTCTTTGCTCAACAGTGATGGCTAAAAGGGTTGGAATAAGATGTTTTATTACTAGTTATCTCTGTGCTTTCGAATTACAAATGTAAAGAAATCATAAATGGTTCTTAAATTAATAAACATGTTCTAGTGTTGTAACGTTATAATACTAACAAAAAACAATTGATAGAAAAACCTATTTACTGTCCGTTGATTAAGCCAAGGTGAGAGTTTTTAAGACCATTGTGGTGTAGACCGGAGGAATATTCGAAATAGGAATAGGCGTACATGTTAACTAGGGACCCTTAGAACGTCCATGTAAAATGTCAAAACAATCGGTGAATTAGGTTTTATTTGATTGAGTAAGACAGACAATCGCCATTAGATTTTTATATAATAGTAAGAATATTAAATTCTAACGTACTACCTGAATATGTGAATATGGTATTTGTTGATAGTTTAATTAATCAAAATAACTTATATATGCTATACAAACTTAAAGTGCTAATATACAGGGTGGTTATAAATTATTGTACACATTTTAAGATTGAATAAATAAATAACCAATCAACTTAAAAACATGGAAATTGTTTTATTAAATAGCAAATTTAAAACAGTTTTATTACCAATGAAGGACAAAAAGATTACTGTTACTCATACTTTTACAAGGAAACTAAACTAAATCCACGTGCTATCCGAGATTTGCACGCAAAGTTTGTAGCCTAAATTCAACCTCACACCATGTGTTTCTGAGCATTGCTGGAGTTATGCTTCCAATAACCTCTCGAACTCTATTCTTGAGTTCCTCAATATCTTGAACTTTTTTGGCGAAGATTCTGTCCTTGACATAGCCCCACAAAAAAAGTCTAAGGGTGTAATGTCTGGGGAACGTGGAGGCCAAGGAATAGTCACGTACTATCTTACCCCAGTGTGGAGGTGCACCATCTTGCTGCCAGTAAACATTTGGTTGTCTATGCTCAATTTGCGGTATTGCAAAAAGTTCAAGCATGTCGAGGTATACCTCTTTAGTGACTGTCGGTTCTGCGAAGAAAAAGGGTCCTATCACTTCATCTATAGCCAATGCACACCAAACGTTTATTTTAGGGCTGTCTCTTTCTTGTTCTCGAACAGTAAGAGGATTTTCAGTACCCCCAAATCCTACAATTGTGTCTATTCATCTTACCAGAAACATGAAAGGTTGCTTCATCAGAAAAAATTACTTTTTTCAAGAAATTGCTTTCTCCAATGTTTATTATTTGTTCTTCGAGGTCAAGTAATCTAACAGCAAAATCGTAGCGTCAAAGTTTATCGTTAGGTTTTAGTTCATGTAATAACTGAATTTTGTATGGATGGAGCTTAAGGTGTTTGTGCAAAATTTTTAAGACTGTTGATCGAGGTAATCCTAATTCCAAACTTGCACGCCGAGTAGACTTACCAGGGCTCCTCGTAAACAATTCTCTTTCTTGATCAACAATAGCTTCATAAACTGGAGGTCTACCAGCACCTTTCCTATGTTGGACACTTCCCGTCTGTTCAAACTGCCTATACCAGCGTTTTATAGAATTGTTACTCGGAGGATTGCGGCCATACTCTAATGGAAACCTTCTTTGAACAGTTATTACAGATCTGCTTTCATGAAACCAAAGAACACACCTTGCTTATTCTTGCACACTAGCCATTTTGATACTGAGGTTAGTTTAGTGTTTGTTTAGTCAACTGTAATTAACAGCTGGTGTGGAAAGATCCATTGTTGACCAGCTGACTATGTCACAACACAAGTCATTAAGAAGAATCATACCTTACACCCACAGTTTAAGTGACATTTTTACTTTCTTTTTATAACTACTTTTTATAATTATTGTAATGTGTACAATTATTAATTTTCAGTCAGTATATAAAACTGTTTTAAATTTACAATTTAATAAAACAATTACCATGTTTTTAAGTTGATTGGTTATTTATTTATTCAATCTTAAAATGTGTACAATAATTTATAACCACCCTGTATATTTAACATTATTTTTATTTAAGACAATAAAATTTTCTATTACACGAAAAACATAAAACCAATATTTAAAACTTTTATTTGTTTTGTGAGGCCTTTCAATAGCGAGGCTATCATCTTCAGACACATCACAAAAGTAAATACAAAAGTAAATTTGATTATTAATAATAGTTAACATATGTGATTTAATATTGATTTGTCCTGTGTGGCGTAGTGTGTAAATACAATTAAATTATTACTGGTATTATACTATATAAATTTTGAATGTTATTTTTGTAGTCTTCGTTTAAGTAATATTGAATTTTGTATTGGTCCATAAAATATTAAATCCATCCACTCTTAATTAATGCAAGAAGTCCGCTAGTCATGCTGTAATAGATCTTATTTAAAACTACTGTAGTTACCATGCCATATTATTATTAATTGGCCAGATTAAGCAGCAAAGAGGGTATTATATAATATAAGAGGTAGGAGCATGGTATACCACGTGTGTCGCCGATCATTCTTCACTTAGTTGTATGTGAAGTATTATAGTTCATTACATTAGAATATACATCACTCCGGCAGAGTGAGATAGGCTTCAATGACGCATTGTAAAATTCCATGATTAGACTTCCACAATCATATAACTCATTCTCCTGTATTTGAAAATGAAATTTTATTTTTTTAAAGATGAAATCTTCTTAGAGATATCTTACCACAAGATGAATTTATTTTTTTTTAATTAAGCTGAGATTCATAATAATGAAAGTCTTCACATCAAATAACCAAAGGAAGATATTGTAAGCGTTGAAGTAGTTAGGCTACATGTGTAATATGTCTCATGTTAAAATCTCTTATGATTAAATTTAGTTTGTTTAAAATTTTATTTATTCTGCTGTTTCCCGTTTCGATCATACTTGCCTATAAGAAAAAATCCAAATTTTTGCTAACGCTCATCGGAATTGCATGAAGTGACATGTACCATTATCATACCTAAGTGCTGCCTATGAATAAAAAAGAAATTAAACATAAAGTCTATGGGTTAGTTCGTTTTCGAGACATGGTGTGGACCGACAGAGACAATGAATATTTTTGGCATACTTATTGATTACTGCTCATCTATGTGAATTCTTGCAATATACAATCAAAACACAAAGTAGTTTATACAACAACGTGAATCGTAGGGAAAATATCAGCATGGCAAAAGTCTCTTGTTTATTTACACCTATACATTTTACAAGCAAATGATCTTCTCAAGTTAGGCACAACATTTTTTCAAGGTTCACATTTACATATTTACAAAAAATAAATACGATGAACACTAAATTAACAAATGAACTCTGTGGCTGAGGGTGGGGTTTGAAATGAACTTGTTATATTTGTGGCATTATACAATAAACAAACATTCTATATTATGTAATAGGAACGTCCACTCTACACATTACAGTTAAAAAACCCCAGTTTACAGCTTTATACACGGCAACATTTTAGAATTTCAATGAAATTTATAGCATGAATATACTCTCCACTAAAAATAAATCAATAGCAAGTTAGTCAACTATTAAATAATATATATACATAAACTTTAATAAATAATGCTAAAATAATAACAATAAATAGTACAAATGTATGAATATTTATATAGCAATAAAAATATATCAAAAAATAAAAAGTATCAATAAAATTAAAAGAATAATAACATAAATAATAAATAAACTAATAATAAAGTAGTAATATCTCTTACCTGCCTGCCAATATTTGCACCTGTCTAATACATCATGCGCTCGACATTATTCTGTTTGACTATATTCATAGAGGTAAATTGTTCGTGACAATGCAACCCATATTTTGCTAATTCAATCTACTATTCCCAAATTGTTACGACATTGATAACGAAAATATTTTCTTAACATCGCAGGGTACCTCTCATTTTCTTACGGAATTAAATATTTCATTGTTTAATTATAAACATTTCGTTATATGTCATATCACCGGTTGATCTTATAAGTCTCTGTTAATAGTGCAAAATTTACTGATACATTGATTAAACTGCTTTAATAAAAGCATACTATACTAACGTACTATTGAAACTTCAGCTAGTAATAAACTTCTGCTGCGAGATTTATAAAAACGTATCTTTCTAATGTGTTAGTAATGTAGTATATTTCACCATGCCATGCCGTGTGTAGGAGTACGGCATACAATGAGTCGTGTAACAGAATTCGCCAAGATTGCATGCAGAATTTAAAGTGTACAAATGAAAATTTTCTTACGACATTTTCACGATAGTTACGCTACATGCATATTTTAGAATGTCGTATATTTTACTAGGTTTGCTTAAAAATTTATTTATTATGTGATTTTCCCGTTATTTACCCATGAGATTAATGTAAATATCTTCGTTAACGCTCGGCATATCCCATGGAGTGACATGCACTCAGCAGTGTGGATGGCACAAGACTACGCTCGAAGGCTACACGTAATTGTGTAAATTCACAGTAAATAGTACGTATTTATGACGCGTATTTATGTGTATGTTATTAGCCATAAGCAGATAGCTACTGACAATTGTACTCATGCAGACCGTTTCTTGGAAACAGGAATATAATGGTAATCAAGCTTTGTCGGTATTGTTTATGTATTTATTTCATGCAATGAACTGTTACTAAACGACAGAATGAAGTTGTTAAATAAAAACACATCGCGAAATTAAAATGAAATTAACTTAGTTTGCCAATTAGCCATCCATCAGAACAGCATTGAGGTTTTGACTGTTTTGCATTTCACATATGCAAAATGGTAGGATTACCCACCATAATTGACATAAATTATATATATGTGGTCTTCGGTAATGCGCTATGTATAGTGGCTACAATTCTAAACATCTCGCTACGAATTCAGTAGTTCACAAAACACCTTTAGAGAATTAAACTGAAATCCGCCACACGTCCTTATGGTAGATTATTTCAACTTTTAGAGTTTCTTAATTAGTTACGGTTGCAAAATTATTATTTGGGACAACAAAACCCATAATTTTTACTTCATTTTACTATTCAAAAGTTGATATAGCTTTAAACTGAAAATATCTCTTTAATAACACAGGAAACCTCTAATTCCTTAAGAAAATATCTATTAATAATCAGATATTTACCTTTGTTCTATTGAGAAAATAGGAATTTTGAATTCTATTCAGTGAATCCTGTGGTGATTAGTCCATTAAGTTAAAAAAAGTTTATCTAGAGATACAAAATGTATAGAGATCTCAACTATGTGCGTTGAACAGATTTTTTTGATGTCTATAAAAACCGATGCCAAAGTGCGATTGTCTGTTGGGAAAATAATAAATTGTGGTTCGATGATAAGCTATTTCAAATTTATGAACATACGTCGAGTGAAAATAAAAATATGTACGTACATGGTTTTGTTGCACACTGTAAAATAATATTTGTTACAAGTTACAAAACAAATAAATAAATAAGAAAGATAGGGTTAAGGGGTAAGTTTTTGCCATAATGTTAATGTATGTCTGTCTAAAATAAACAAATAATAAAATATTCTTTTTTGTTGTTTATGAAATTGTAATATGTGCAAATGTTATTATCTGTGAAATCTGTAGTTCAATCTAGGAAAATGTGCCGACATTCTAAAATGAATTTAAGTTAAAACGTTGAATATTGATCATTAATCTCTCAGACATGTTTTTCAGTTGTGGGATAGAATGTCACATCACTGTTGTTTACTTTCCAACAACTACCTCTGTCACATTGTTAAAAAAACTGGAATCCAAATATCGCTTATTATATTATTGGTTTGGTTATTTATTTTACCATTTCTAAGCTACGAGATAAATTATACATGTTGGTCTAGTATGTGTTACCATGTTATCTTGATACCATTTCATAAAACCTGTCTGTCATTCAGTGGATCGAATGCTGTCAATTGTGTCTAATCAAAATGTATAATAATTAGACAGATATGAAATCTAGCTAACACAATTTTTCTTTCGAATTACTGTACATGGTATCCTAGTTCCGACCATCTCCTTGTTCTATAGTAATCTCAGTGGACAATCCACAGTGAACAAATTGTGTGCCTTTAGTAGACTTCATAGCAGGCTTACTTAGAATGTTCTACCGTTTTATGAAACCAACCTTTCCATCAAATCACATGTGTTGTTAAGTGACTGAAGAATATCATATGATTAGCTTTTATAACATACTTTGCCTGTTTATTTGTTTCTTTATTCTAAGTTTTCTCGTATTCCTCACTATTAATATTACAATTGTAACAATTTAAAAAAAAAAAAAACTACAAATATATATTACAATGTATTTATTATTGAGTTTAAGTATTACTGAACTGCAATTTAATTCTCAGCTGCGATTAAAATTTAAAATCTGATAATCGTTGCAAAATTAGGCTAGAATCTATTAAAAAACTTAAAGTAAAAAGTTAGTTTTAAAACATTATCTGTACTTAACACACAGACAACAAAAAACGTATTACGGTATCGACATATATACCATAATAAATCATAATAAACCATGATAAATCATATATACCAACATATATCAATCATAAATAGATTGCTGAAATGTAAAATACACATCTTAGTCCGTACAGTTATTTTTACTTGTGGTTGAATGAGTAGTAAAACTTATAACAAAGGAGATGCAAAGGCTTTACCACAAGACAGCTGCCCCAGGAAACAGACGCAGAAATTTAATGAGATTTTTGTAACAACAAGCTGTAACATTTGTTTCATTCTTTCACTTGCTGCTACTGAGACAAATATATCTCTTTTCCCTCTCTAAAAAAATAATATTTATAAATTGTAAAACTCTTAAATGAGCGAACCTGAATAACGTCAAAATTTTCTAAAACGCATTTATAAGAAAAATATAATTTCGTGAAATTTGAAATAAAGCTAACACTGTTTATTTATCACAGCAGTTTATCAGCCAGTGTAAATAGCACAAACAATTGTAGATATAAAGTTCAACTATACGTTTGTCTTCAACAACAAAGATTGCTATACAAATCTAATGTCTTCTAGGGTGTCTTCATGTTTGTTTGTATGTTTGTGTGTTACTTAATCGCATACTAACTACTAGACCGAGTGTACTTGGTTCACACGCGCGCGCGCACACACACACACACGCACACACACACACACACACACACACACACACACACACACACACACACACACACACACACACACACACACACGCATTCTATACTTGTTTCAAAACTACCTCCGGTCTACCCCACTGATGTTTACAGTTGCAAAAGATTCCATCTTAACTTCCAAAAGCAGTAAAATCCAGCAATAAAATATTGTTGACTGGAAGTGAAAGAGCCTGTGAAATGTAATCAACTGCTCTGTGTAAACATTGTTTTATGACAGCACAACAAAATATGTTTAATCAATTTTGCTACAATTTTCAACTCGTTTACTTGGTCTTAAAAGTAAGCTTGACAGTAACAATAATTCTTATTAAGTGGGCACAGAGTAAGACATTATCCAGATAATACTAGTATATTTTATGTCAAATATGCTTTTAACTGTACGTTTTAGCAAATATTATGCATGCAGTGTTTGATCAGTACTGTAATGCGAATATCAAAGACAAAGTTACTATCTAACTTTTTCTATAAATGTAAAGACTGTAATACGACCCATCTTAGTTGTCTTTTGACAGAAGTAGACTTCTTAGACGTGCTTATGTATACATCTTGATCAGGGGGAAAAACAAAAACGTTGTGACACCAGAGATATGTTAGAATGGAAATAAATTACAATTGCGGAAAGTAGATGACCGAAGTAGGCTTCTCACACGTGTTCATGTGAATATACGAGTATTTTCTTGATTGGGGAAGCAAGGTAAAATCAACTATGGCATAAAAAAAATACCAAGAGCGGAATACATTACAAAAGCCATAAATATGGACTTTTGGCATATTTTCTTGATCGTGGCAACAAAGCAAACTAAAAATTTGCGCCGGAAATATTATTTACTCCAACCAGAAGTATTTTGAATGTAATTTAAAAAGAAGGTACCTACCTGGTGTGCATGTTTTTAACACGAAATTGCGTGCGAATCAGCGGGTAACTGCTAGTTTATAACATGATTTCAATTTGGTCAAAGAACTATTTTGACTTTAGATGGTATTTACATGTGATCACTATCTCGAAAGTCGTGCAAGATACCAAAAAGATTATTTACTACAAAATTTGTAGTAAATTTTATAAAAAATCCTGAACACTTTTTTCTCTAGGTACATAGAAAAAAAGATTTTTAAGATTTAAAACGAGCGTAATGACGTACCAAGCTGGCCAACGGACTTAGCAGTGACATTATAAGTTTAGTTTTGTACCGAGTTTCAACTTTTTTTACAGTGATTATTTCAGCAAGTCGTGTTATATAGCGACACATGCAGTATATCGTCCGTATGAGGACGATTGCATAGTTTTTTTTTTTAATATACAAATCTACCTCAAAATGGGGTTTTAGTTTATTCTATTTAATGAAAAAATAAATTAGCATTATATTCGTATTCAATTTTAAATTTCTGCATAACACTCCTAACAAGGTATATTTATTTGACTACACCTATATAGAAATAAAAGAAAGGAAAAAGAACTATTACTATATTTGGGAGTCCTTATTTACATTTTGTGTTACGAATTTTTTCTGAAATATGGATGTTGATTTCAAATACAATCTGAATACGCGGTTCATTAGGGGCCAGAGGGGTGGAGGGAAATTTGTTACTTCTGCTTAGTCTGCTTTCTTACTTCCATCCAGCTGTATAAAAGACTTAATGTATATGAAGCCACTCGTTAACAGTTTTTTACTGAGCAGCTCGTTAGCTCATAGCTGAAGTGTAAAAACCACCACAGTATCCCACTTCTGACAAGGAGTGAAAAATGACAGAAAGTTCACTCGTCTACATAAAGTTTTAACTCACTCTGTTTTAGCCTATAAATAGCCAGATTTTGTTTCTTGCTTACTTACACCTATACAGCCGTACAAAAGTAGTGAGAAACAAGCTTAGTTCCTTTTGTTAAAGTTACAAAAGACAAACAAAAACTAACTAAAACTACAATTTGTTGATTTAAAGGCCTAACAGGATTATGGCAGTTCATTTTCGCTATGTATAAAAAAATTCAAAGACGACATTATATTTCTTACAAGTTAAGAATACCAAAATGTCCACAAAAAAGCGATTCGAAAAAAGTATATGCTCTTACAATCCAAAAAGTAAAAGTAAAGTGATGGTCGAAGCTGTGCTGTTCACCGCCAAACTAATGAAGTCCTTTCTTTAACTTATATCCACATTTGAAGAGAATATGGGACGCCACATCTCATTGAGGAACTTCCTGTTCTCCCACTACCGTGAATTCTCCTGTAGTGAATTTAGTTCGTATTTCGGATCCTGAGTCTCAGAAATGTACTTGTGCTTTTGACATACATAAAACAGTTTTGGCTGTCAACTTTGACTTTGACTTGTTTTATTATCATCTTTTTTAATTGTTAACTTTCCGTTCATAACGTCATGTTTACGATGAACATAAGGATCCTACCCCAATTTGCAAACGTTCCACAATCAAAGTCTGTACAAAATCGTATTCAAAAATGTCTATGCAACGTATACATATTCAGTTTTCAATTATTGTCCTGATTATTAAAAACACATAAAAAGTAATAAAAAAATTACATTATTCATAACTAATGATATTCAATAATATTTATAATATACAGAATTTAGTGACATTTTAGTTTTCAACTTCAGATAATAAAGTTCAGTTACTTGTTTTTTTACTTTATTGCCAGCAATAGGTATATCAGCAGCAATATTCAGTTCTAACACCCTCTTTGGATACTGACAACGGTTGTTGGGTGGAAGTTGTTTATAAATTCAAAGTATTTAATCCAACTCTTCAGAACAGATAAGCCAAATTCGAGAATTATAGAACTATCTTCTTTTAATAGTACTTTATCAAGAGAATTGAATTCCTTTGGACAAGTACAAAATAACATTTTTAAGTGGATTTTTGCAAATGTTACCATAAACATCGTAAAACAAGTTTAAAAGATTCGAAACTTACTATTTAATTTTCTACACTACTCTTTTTTAGTTAAACAGTTTGATTAAATCTTAACAAACTGAATTTTTATAGGCCGTCAATACGTTGAAGATGAAGGTCGAAAGAAAGAAAGAAAGAAAGAAACACTTCTTTATTGAGGCGAAATTAGGACCATATGGTCCTTTCTTACATTTAACCTCTTAAAAAATATTTCTTAATAATGCAAATTAAGGCTAATTAACTATAATAACTTACACTTACAGTATTCCATTCACTCTTCCATTCACATAGTCATGATTCAAAGAGTAGCCCCGCCGCCCGCCCCGATCATCCGGTCCAGGTATTTTCGTCTCAGCTCCGCCACAAACAGTTTTTGGCTCTCAAGTTTTCGGTCGAGGATGTTTTAAAAAAAAATTGTATCCTTCTCAGAAGGGTCTCCCAGTCAGTAATCACAAAGCCACAACTAATTATGTAAACATGCTAGAATCATCTGAATAATCCGTTCCAGCGAATTTTTCATTGGAAGAAGAATGGCATGAGATGTAATCGAACTCTTATTTCAAAATCAAACACAACAAATTATTTATTAGGAGCCAACGAGGCATCTCATCTTTCTCAATTTGATCTTGAACATATTCGTTTTGTAACTAAGATATGTGAAATAAAATGTGTTTCAGGTTTCATTACAAAAACACACACATATTATTTCAAAAAAGTCTAAAGTAGTACAAAAAAACCTTTGTAAAAAGTTTATGATACTATTAATAAGCCTGTGAAATTGTATGATTTTTAAAATAGTTCTTATTTAATATTTCGCACGTATTATTATATTAAATTTTAAAGTTTGGGTATCTACATAATCTTTACTACAAACATGTAGCATAAAGTGATTCGGTATGAAGGGAAACTAACTATAATCTTCACTTAATATAAAAGAACATTTAACAGTATTCAATTTTGTCTCAAGTTCTTTTTAACACAATTATGAATTAAGTATTGTTATTTTTATTCAGATTTTAATTGATATTAACAGAGTTTCAAAGGGAACAGTTATTTTTGAAATTATTTTATTTAACTTAGCATAAAAAACCCAAAATTTAAAAACAAACAGAAATAAGAATACATTACCATCAAATACTCAAGATACAGGTATACTAATACGATGTTAAATGTGCGTGTGCCAAGGATTAGGTGGGGTCTACCGGCTAAATATAGGGGTTTTATTGCTATATAATGTTTTAAACATACAGCCGGGTAGAATATTTTGATTCTACAGTTTTATATTTACACTGTGGGCCCGGGGAATAACGAGGATTACAGTGTCTTGTGATTGCACAAATGTCCTAATTCGTGTGACTTTGCCACCTGGGAGCCGTACATTGTACATTAATATGTTAACTTTCACGTAGAAACGCCCAAGCTCCACCGCAACTATGAACATTCTTGATAACAAATCAGTTCAGAGATTAACGAATATACATGGCATGACTTGGAGTGCAAACTTTGTCTCCAGCACCAGTGTAACTGAGATACATGTAAAGATAAGCCTGCACTTACGCGCAAGTTCCTTTGCCAGCTGAGTGATTACTCTCGTTACGGAATACATGCTACGGATAGTGGGGATAAAGAGAAATAGTAGGATTTTGGGTAGATACGTCGTTCATGTTTAATATTTCTGCAAAAGAAACCGAAGTTTTGCTTTATTGTGCGTCGTATTTCAATCAATAAAACATATAGCAATTGACAGTCTCTATAATCCTGTTTTATTAATTTATCCATCGATGATAACTAAAAACAATGTGATTAATTTAAATTTTTCTATGTAAATAAATTGAAATGTTAAGTACTAATAACTCTGAGCAAAATTAGGACTATTGGGATGATTCTGATCATACTTATAACTGAAGGACTACCAGTTTGGTTCTTTTGTTTTGTTGGCATATTTTACATAAACAAAGTAAGAAAGGTATTAAGGATACCACTGTATTACATTTTGAGTGAGGATTTATTTTCATTAATGTAAAAAGGGAAGTATGTTGAAAGCACTAAGTAATTGGGGACTTTTTGTAAATTACAAATGTTGTGATAGCTAAGAAATAAAGTTTATTGTAAATTACTTCCGACGTAAAATCTTCATTTGACTGTGTTTTTTCCTTGGTCATCGTTCTAAAAATTATGGAAAATAAAAAGTAATACTTCTCTAATAAATATTAGAAAATAATAAGTAATATTTTTCTCTAAGCCACGGACCTAATTCCTTATTGGGGGACTAGGAACAGTCTCAGCTTCAACTAATATTACATATTTAATATCATCTCGAATACAAGAAGGAAATCAGTAATGGTTATTGAATATTTACTTACCGTGTATCTAATTGGTTCATTCAAAGTGAAATAATTCAATATTGAAACAACCTTACTTGACTCAATTTTGTGTTACTGCTAATGTTGGCAAAAACCACTTATTTGCGTTATTAAAATGTTTAATTATCAATTTGGTATAACTTATTCCGATCACTTTTACAAACAGAATTATGGATACAAGCCGCTCTCATCAAGTTAAATTGAGTTTTATTAGCTCCAATTATTTAGTTTTAACTAATATTGGTTGAAAAGGAATAGGCTTCTTGATTTTATGTTTATACGAAATGAAACATTGACTTTGATAACGAAGTAAGATTGAAACATTACGACTTCGCTGTCGCTTATCAATAATTTATTACAATCACGACATGTTTAGGTAACATGCAGGCTAGACTACAATCACTTCGTGCTGGCTACAATCAGCTGGCAAAGGAACAACACGTAAGGTGCAGGCTTATCTTTACATGTATCTTAGTTGTACTGGTGTTGGAGACAAAGTTTGCACTCCAAGTCATGCCATTTATATTCGGTAAACTCTGACCTAATTTGCGATCAAGAATTTTCAAGGTTGCGTTTTCAAGGGCGTTTGTACGTGAAAGGTAACATATCAATGTACAATGTATGGCTCCCAGGTGGCAAAGTCACTCGAAATAAGGACATTTGTGCAATCACAAGACACTGTAATCCTCGTTATTCCCCGGGCTTACAGTGTAAATATAAAACTGTAGAATCAAAATATTCTACCCGGCTGTGTGTTTAAAACATTATATAGCAATAAAACCCCTATATTTAGATTTTACTTATTTACTTTTATTTATAAAAAATGAATGTAAAATGTTTTCAAATTTATAACAGTGTTTGGAGTTAGATAAGTATGTTGTTAAGGAAATGTGTTCTCGTCCTAAATTGAATTCTCACAGCAAAGTTGACCACAGGTGCGTGTAATAAAACTTCAGTACGAAGGCTTTTCTCTCATTTCCTGCTTGTAATTTTAGTTTTAAATCCCGTAGTCAGAGATTTAGCCATTGTATATATATATATATATATATATATATATATATATATATTATATAATATACATTCATTAAATTTGTATAAGTGGCAATAGCCTAATTTCAATAAACATTGAATCGCAAAAAGTACTTATATAAGTACTCAGTGATGAGTCGGGGCGCTCGGAGAGTAAACATCGTTATCAGTGCGTGCTCCTGCTACTGTGTTTCGAGTGGTCGTTGATATAGTTCACGTTTCTACAAGTCGTGCAACAGTGTTTAATTGCTATTTTACACAGCGATTTTTGTTTTACACACAATTATTTTCTGTAAAAATGTCGAGCTGTGGTGTATGCGTCAAGAATATTAAAATTAATCAATCTAAACTCACCTGTTGTTGACTGTAAACGAGATTTCCATGCGGCATGTTTGAAATATAGCAAGGCTGACGTGGATTGCCTAAATGAAGAGGGTCTAGTTTGGAGGTGTAAGGACTGTCAATCCACGAGGAGGAAAAAGCATGAGACTCGAGTCTGCAGCAGATGAAGGTAAACTATCTCTTGAAGATATCAATGAGAGTGGTTACCGATATAAGAGATAGCCAAGCAAAATATGAGGAAAAGTTTTAATAAGGCCTGTGAATCAATGGACTCACAGCTCATAGAGAACACCAAGGCCTCTTAAAGCACAACAGGAGCAGAATGAGAAACTTAATCAGCTGATTGAGTCTATCACATCGGAGAACAAGGAGCTGAAGAAGAAGGTGAGAGCTCTTGAAGATCGTCTGGAGAACATAGAGCAGTACTCTCGCAGTAACTGTGTGGAGATTCAAGGAATCCCTGTAACTTCCAATGAAGATGTGTTGACCATCGTGAAGGACGTCGGCAAGGCACTGGACTTAACCGTATCTGACACTATGGTGGACGCGTGGTCCATAGACTTGGTGCCAAGCAGAGTGGAAACAATCCGCCGGGGATTATTGTGAAGTTCGTTCGTCGACTGGACAAGGAGGAGTTTCTACGGAGGCGACGTGTGAAGAGGACCCTCTCAACTCGTCACATCGGTGCAACTGATGACCGTCCCATCTACGTCAACGAGTCTCTATATCACCGGCGAGACGGGCGCTGTACGCTCTGGCGAGGAAGTATCAGCGCGAGAAAAACTTCAAGTTCCTCTGGGTGAGAAACGGCAAGATCTTCCTCAGGAAAGAAGAAAAGGCGCCAGTCAGAGTTTATCACACGAGAGGAGGACTTGGACTAAACTAAACTGTAAATATATATATATACATGTACTTCACTTTCAGTAATACTTTCATCATATAAGATATGCTACGTATTTTGGTTTGTTTTTTTGTTATTACTGTGTTATTACTGGAAACATAAGATAAAATTTTAAGTTCTCTTTAAAGTTAAAAATAGTTTTAAAACAATAGAAATATTTGGTTTTTACAATACGTTATTTATTTATTTCTTTTAATAAGCAAATAACATTCTGCTAGATTTAATTATTTTCAAGGTAGTCAACTTGGTAGTAGAACTGTTTCAATTAAAATCTTTTACTAGAGCCGTTAATAAATTTCAAAATGTAAAATAATGGATACGAACTAATCAGTGTAACGTTAAACAATGGTCGGATTTTACAATATTGCATCAAAACATTCGTAGTATGAGAAGTAACTTCGATTTATTCATTGCTGAATTAAGTAGTAGAACATTTGTTTCCTGAAATAATTGTACTGACAGAAAATATGGATAGATAATGAAGAGTTACAGTTTTTTAAATTCCAAATTATAAGAGTTTTTCAAATGCAAATGAAAATCAGAGGGCAGGAGGTATAGCAATTTTTGTAAAGTTGGATGTTGAAATTTTTATATGTGAACCGATAAACTTTAAAACAGCAGATTCTAATGAATATTAGAATTTAAGTTTAATTCACAGAGGTTTTGTTTGTTTGCAATTAACAGGCTGCATAGCTTCAGCAAGGACGATTTCCTAGTTGAGATTAATGAGTATTTTCTTCGTAATAATACTTTTAAAACAAAAAAGAACGCTCTTTTCATCGGGGACGCTAATTTAAATTTATTTGAAAATAGTATGATAATTGACAATTTACAATGCATTTCTTTGCTCAAACGGATTCGATTGTTTATTGAAAGAACCAACTAGAGTAACGACAGAATCAGTTTCATGCATCGATCACGTGTTTGCTAGATTAGCAAACAAAGTCAAGACTCAAGTCGATGTAAAGGTAATAGACGCGAATATTACAGATCACAGGATGGCTGTTGTGTGCGTGCGGGTGGTCGTGGGTGGGGGAGGGGTGGAGGGACAGACATCAGCTGATTCTGCCGGCCCCTCCCCTCCCTCCTATCGCATAGATTACGACGGGCTTCTTGCGCGACTTGAACAGGTTAAATAAATGGGTAGAAGTCTACGACGATAAAAAACCCGTCAACTGCGTTTGATACTTTTCATAATACCATCCAAAAAATAATTTCTGAAAGTAAATTTGAACAATCAACCAAAACAAGCGGTGTTTTTAAAATTAAACCTTGGATGAGTGATTGTATTTGCAAAAAAATAAAAATAAAAAATAAACTCTATAAACTCGTTAAGCATCACCCAAACAATGGAAAATTAAAAATTGCGTTATAAAAATTACAGGAATAAACTGCAATTTGAAATCAGAAATTTAAAAAATTCTTATTACGATAATACTTTTCATAAATGTAACGGAGATTCGAGGACTACGTGGAAGGTTATAAATGAAATAACAGGACAAACGTCAAAACGACCTCCATACAGTCTTTAAATATTAATGGTAACGAAATCTGCGATATTAAACAAATTTCTAATGAGTTTAATTCATTTTTTTTGTCTATTGTAGATAAGCTAGACATAAAAAAATTAAAACCTGATAACTTTGACTTATGTTGTTTATAGAGAGATTTTTTTAAGTTATATAATTCAATCAATTCCATGTTTTTAGCTCCAGTAGTGGTAGATGATTTAGTATCTGTTATAAGAGATTTGAAAAATAACACCTCGCCTGGAATTGATAACATTAGCTCATCTCTAATTAAATTGATGTATCCAAAAAATAGTGAATGTCTTAACTGTACTTAATTAATTTAAGTTTTGAAAAGGGCAAATTTCCGGATATTATAAAAACCGCTGTGGTAATTCCTTTGCATAAGAGTGGACCGAATAATGACTGCAACAATTTCAGACCGATATCTTTTACTCTCAACTTTTGCAAAGATTTTTGAAAAAATTATGAAAAAAAGATTAGTTAAATTTTCTTGAGCAAACCCATTTCTTTAGTAAAAATCAGTTCGGTTTCAGAGAGGGCTTGAGTACTGAAAACTGCGTTAAAAAACTTTATATGGATGACGTACTTGAAGCGATAAATTCAGGACGCAAAGTTAGTGGATTATTTTTGGACATAAAGAAAGCTTTCGATACTGTAGATCATGACATTCTTTTAAATAAATTAAACTGTTGCGGTATCAGAGGAAACGTTCTTTCCTGGTTTTCAAGTTATTTAAATAATAGGAGACAATGTGTAAAAATTAGCAATACTTTTCAGTGACTTTGGTATAATAAAAAAAGTGGAGTACCCCAAGGGTCAGTATTAGGTGCAATATTGTTTATAGTATATATTAATGATCTCTGTAATTCAAATTTATATGGTAGAATAAACATCATTTGCTGACGACACAGCATTAACCTACATAAAGGATGACTGGAATGATATAGAAGAAGCAATGAGTATAGATTTAAAAGCCCTTCA
The DNA here is from genome assembly GCF_021130785.1 of Homalodisca vitripennis. Classification (NCBI taxonomy): domain Eukaryota; kingdom Metazoa; phylum Arthropoda; class Insecta; order Hemiptera; family Cicadellidae; genus Homalodisca; species Homalodisca vitripennis. Next base: position 52,859,251 of record NC_060209.1, on the reverse strand, counting down.
ATGGTGGTTCACAAAGAACAATATGTATATTAAGTCCCGAAAAAACAAAGTACATAAATTTTAGCCTGAAAAAAGATCCACAACATTTTACCAAACAAATTTTATACAATTGTGTGAGTTGTTTGTGTACAAACAAAGAGTGTCCTGAGTGTGCAATTGTGTCTCAGTCTGACAATTTGAAATACCTGGGAATCTTGCTGGATAGGGAAATAAACTGGAAAAAACACATAGACATGGTAAAGAAAAAACTTAATGGTATTTTAAGAACCTTTTATTTTCTACAAAATTATGTGTACAGAGGAAGTTTATGAGAATGTTATATTTTTTCATTAGTAAATAGTAGATTAGAATACGGAAATATTTTGCTGGGGTGGAACCTATGAAACCAATTTAAAGCCTCTTCTAAATGCAACAAAAGAAATTCATTCGATTAGTTAAAAGAAAATGTAGGTACGAGCCATCTCATCCATTATTTATAAGTTTAAAACATTTTTCCAATTACATATTTGTTTGTGTATAAGGTTTTAAAAATATTTTATGTCACTAGTGGTAATTTGCCTGTATTAATTAATATCTACAAAAATAAATTAAGGCACAAAGACAAAATAGCAGTTCCAAAACCTAATTTAAACTATTTTTAGAAAAAGCTATTGTTTTTTAGGACCTAAAATGTTTTAATACAATACCAAAAGATATAAGTAATTCAAAAAAAATATACATATTTTTTCAAAACTATTGAAATTATGGTTATTAAGTAAACAGAATATAAATTGTCTTCTGCATACCATAAGTTAAAAAGTTTTATTCGGATCAAAGTTGCACATAAGTATAAATTTAGAATTAACATAGATATTTGATAAACAGGAGTTTTTTTCTAATCAAAATTAATTGTCAAAACATTCTATCTGAGCTATCATGAATTTAATTTAGCATGAAGGAACCTCTGCACAGGCTTTTGCCTTTAGAGGCCCTATATATTCATAAAAGTATGTTTCAATTAAAATATTTGTTAGTATAATCATATAACTGGTGTTTCCTTTTTTTTACTTTTAGTTTATTTGATTGTAAGAGTCATCATGCAAGTGGTATATTTAAATGTGTGCTAAATACTAAAATATTGTTAAATTGATTTCTTAAGTTATTAGTATACAATTCTTGTACTTTTTTTAAAAATATGTACGGAACACTTTTATGAATAAAAAAAAAAATATTCTATTCTATAAGTATTATATATAATATATATAATATATATATATATATATATATATATATAACGTATTTCTATATAATATAAACTTAATTTAATTAATTTTAATATTATTTATTAAAAGACAAAACATAAATGATGGGTAAATGTTTAAGTTATTATTATATGAAATAGCTATAGAAAGTAAAATTTATGACGCATTTAGATTTTATCACGATTTAATAACTAATGTTAATCGTTATAAAACTTTTAATGATCTAAAGTTAATTTACTCAGTAGTGTATTGTGTTTAATTTTCAAAAAGTTTTGATTTGTCAATTTTTTAACTTTAAGTTTATTTGATAATTTATCTTTGTATAGGTACGTGTATATGGTAAACAGTTTTGTTGATATTTAATAAAGTGATATATGTTTATGAGTTAAAGTGTTTCTATTCAAGTTAATGTAAACGGACTGTATATGATATGAGGACCCTATATAATTACTATTATATATATATATATATATATATATATATATATATATATATATATATATATATACATACTAAAATTTGACAGTAGGTCCTCTAATACATGTCCTCTCCGTGTGCAGGTCTTCAACTACTTAACATTCGTGTTATTAAAGAAACAATGTTTAAGATAGTCCTAATCAAAATAATTCTCCAATAATGAAATAACTAATGTCTGAAGTTACAATAAGGTACAACCTTTCTAGAATTTTCTTGTACTAATACTAGAAGCTATATCTATCAGCATTAGTATATCTCTATAAAATAATGTGCACTATCACATACGATTTACGTATAGTTAATCCATCTAAGTATCCTAAGTTTCTAAAGACGTTCGTCAAATACTCATAGAAATGTTTGGAGCTAAGTAAAGTCTAGGTTCTGAGCCTTTCTCATCTGTTCAGATGTGTTAAGTGTCAATAATAAGTGTAAACATGACTGCACCTACCATCCGAAGAGATAATAACAGACAGGATACTCGTAAGCATGTAAACAGGTGAGTGAAGTAGAAGTATCCCGTGCCGTTACGATGGCACATATTATGACTCTGGACAGTCATATAAATGTATACAATAATAGTTTCTAGCAATAATACTGGAAAATTACTGCCTTTATTTTTAGTAATGTACAACAGGTAAAAATCACTTTACAGCCGAGAGGATTTAAATTTTAGGTGGTTTGGATGTAAAATACATTCTTAATTATATATATAATTTTTTAAAGATTCAAATGGCCGTAATTAGCAAAGGTTTTATAACCTTTTTTTAATTACGACCATTTGAACCTTTTTTCCAAAACATCTATGTTTAAGCAGTTGGGAAATTTGGTAAATTATTCATAATTTGTGAATTTGCAAGTTTATTATTTCATTTGTACTTTAAGGCTGCTAAAAAATTGAAAATATGGATTTTTAACTCTGACAATTTTAAACAGTTATATATTTAATAAAAATGGCTCATGATATTTTTTACAAGGTTTCTCAAACTCAAGTTATTTCAACAAAACACTTGGGTTAAATTTGTTAAAAAATATATTTAAAAAGTAGTTATTTTTATGGTTTTTATATTTTTAAATTTTAATATGGTTCAATAAAAATAAACATGAAATACAGTTGTTTTTATAAAATGGTTAGAGCAGCTACAATTAAAACAGGTGATTGTAGTGGCCTACTAGCAGTGGTGTCGCATAATGAAAGTCGGTATTGTTAGGTGTACCCAGCTTAAGGAAATATTTACATAAAGCATAATACATATAATACACATTTTTATCATATTCCGTATTTTTGATACATTTTTGGAAATCCGCCATTTTGAAATTCAATCTTTTAAAGATTTATTTTTCTGCAATTTTTTTGGCTCGGTTGTTCTAAAATTAAAATTGTGAAGCGAAAAACAAAATAATGAATGGTTACTTAATTATTGAGTTTGTACAAGTTTGAACATGATGGTTTATCTATGGTCCAGGAAAAATATCTGATAAGGTTAGTTGAAAGTTTTGGGACTCCCAGTGTAACAATATACTATTAACTTGGTATTCATGGCAATATTGAATATATCTCTGCTAGTCTGCATTATCTCTACAGTTTATTACTAGGGAAATAGTCTAGACTGAGTTATATTGTTCAATAAGAAATATTGATTTCTAGTCCGCAAGTAGTAAAATGATTGATACTAATTGCGCTATAACCAACTAAACACTTCATCTCCTCGATAGAAACAATGCTACAGCAGTTGTAGTCAGAGTTGTATCGCTCACTGGAAATATTGTGTTGTCATCCACAGCAGGGTTTATACATACCCAATCGGTAATTTACTCATATTCCTCGGCTCTAACTAATGCTACAGCAGTTGTAGTCAAAGTTGTATCGCTCACTGGAAATATTGTGTTGTCATCCACAGCTGGGTTTATACATATCCAATCGGTAGTTTACTCATCTTCCTCTGCTCTAACTAATGCTACAGAAGTTGTAGTCAGAGTTGTATCGCTCACTGGAAATATTGTTTTGTCACCCACAGCTGGGTTTATAGATATCCAATCGGTAATTTACTCATCTTCCTCTGCTCTAACTAATGCTACAGAAGTTGTAGTCAGAGTTGTATCGCTCACTGGAAATATTGTTTTGTCACCCACAGCTGGGTTTATACATATCCAATCGGTAATTTACTCATCTTCCTCTGCTCTAACTAATGCTACAGCAGTTGTAGTCAGAGTTGTATCGCTCACTGGAAATATGTTTTTGTCACCCACAGCTGGGTTTATACATATCCAATCGGTAGTTTACTCATCTTCCTCTGCTCTAACTAATGCTACAGAAGTTGTAGTCAGAGTTGTATCGCTCACTGGAAATATTGTTTTGTCATCCACAGCTGGGTTTATACATATCCAATCGGTAATTTACTCATCTTCCTCTGCTCTAACTAATGCTACAGCAGTTGTAGTCAGAGTTGTATCGCTCACTGGAAATATTGTTTTGTCACCCACAGCTGGGTTTATACATATCCAATCGGTAGTTTACTCATCTTTCTCTGCTCTAACTAATGCTACAGCAGTTGTAGTCAGAGTTGTATCGCTCACTGGAAATATTGTGTTGTTTTCCACAGCTGGGTTTGTACATATCCAATCGGTGGTTTACTCATCTTTCTCTGCTCTAACTAATGGTAAGGCATTTGTAAACCGAATTCTCACTGACTGCGATGTACTGTTTTATCATCCACAGAGTCAATTTATAGCTAACCAATCAATAGTCTGCAGCTCTTCCTCTGGTGTAATTAATGGTGTGGCAATTGTAGTCAGAATGACCTCACTCAATGAGATGTATTGTTTTGTCATGCTCAGGCTGAGTTTATGCATAATCAATCAATATTCTGGATCTCTTCCTTTGGTATATTGTATTGTCATTTATGACCCTCCGATGGGTTTGTTTATGAGTGTAATAATAAAACTTCATTTTTTTATCCAAATGATACCGTAGTTTTAAGCTGAGCTGTATTTAATGTCACTTACATTTACGTGTGTTTTATTAATCGTGGTAGTGATTTTTTTTAAAACAGGCATAAGAAATCAGTGTAATTTTGTCTTAAATACTTTCTAGTTAGTGTTTTTCAATGCATCAAACTCGTAAGCAAATGATTTAGGAATAAAAAAACTTACTTAATAGTTTCATATCCTATTAATGTTATCGTAGTTCCTAAACCTTATTCTTCAATTAACCAGAATATCAATTGGTAATAATATTTACATAATTCGAAACATAATACAGGAGTTCAGAGGAAAAAGTAAAAACTGTTCAATGAATGCATAAGATCTTTATCATTTGTATACAATAAAGCATTTATGATAATATCTCGTTGATAGGATTTATCTTACTAACTCACGCACGCGACGACGACGACGAACACACACACACACACACACACACACACACACACACACACACACACACACACACACACACACACACACACACACACACAAAGCAGCACATAATCGATAATGCTTCTATTTTATAAGTTTTATCCCGTTTTAACATTTAGTAAGCATATTATATCCTAGAACAAAAAACGCTTATATCATATTAATAACCGAATTTGTTCTGTACTATAAAAATGAATTATATTTGGAAAAAAATGTTGAGGAGGAAACAGTGATTCAATCTCTAATGCCCGACCAACAGAAACCACATCAAAGGCATTTCCTTTTGATGTTAGTGCAGTAGGCTTTTTGAAAGAATGATATTATATGCTTACACATTTATATTTAAGGATATACATTAACCAAAAACGTGAGATGGATCACCGACAAATATCTAAGAATCTACTTTAAATACGAATTCATTCATTGTTTTAATATATTGTGTTGGTAATTCAATTTAATTTATTTAGTTATTTAATAACAAAGCCAATTAGTATATAATAGTAGATGTAATATTAAAGTTAACATTTAAAAAAGGATATAATTTATTTTTGTTTTAAGTTTAAAACCTGATTTGTTAGAATGAGAAGGCTGTGTCCTAGTGTTACTAATGCAAATACCTTTATTATCAGATAATTTTTACATAAATTCCCTTTTTTTACAAAAGAAAACGTTCAATTACGTAGACAATCAACAATGCTTTAATTTAGGATATTATTACAAATATTATTCATTTTATACGTGTTCTGTAATATAAAGGGCGGGTTTTTGCAAAATCTTATTTTACAAAAATCGAAGGTAATCATCTCAAACAAATGAATACTTGAATTTTATGTATAATAGGATCATAAATGGACATAACAGTTTAATACATTTATTCTTTCCCCAAAACCTTAATGACATTGTTGTCGTTTACACTTTTTTTGAAAATCACACTTTTTTCCATCCATATTCTTATTTATGAATACTTACTTTAATAATTAGCACAATACAGATAATAATTAGTATAAATTATATAAACAGAGCTCAGGTCCAGGTGTAGAATCCAACATAATTGTATACAGCTAAAATCACTATTTAGGTAATTATTATATTTTTTAAACAACATAATTAAAATAGTTAAAGACCATAATTATTTTGAAGTCAAATCAATCTTTTAAAGTAACTGAAATAAATGTTATTGTATGCAGATTATAGTGCGTATGCTTAAAAAAAATTATACGAAACAGGATTTGTGTAATAAATAATACATAACTATTTCTCCTCTATGTTGTTTCTAATAAATCCGTGCAGGTTTTTGTTTTCCAAAACCTATACAAAGCCTACATAACTGCCCGGATGATCAGAGCAGAGACAAAAAGCCGTCTGAACACCGAAAATCCCTGGATCACAGCCGTGATCATATGTCTATATTGGTTTTCCTCAACGAGTGACAACACTTCTATATGGGAGTCAGACATTGTTTCCTGTCATCCCATTAAAACCTAAATGATTATAAATTAATATAAAGAAATTAGCATAAATTATAGTTACATTTATTTATATTTGTTACTGTCAATAACCTATTACGTATAGTTAAATCGTTCAGCTACTTATATATGGAAAAACTTCAATATAGAGAAAACTCAGGGTTTTTAGTCTTTGTATAATATATTGCACACAAATTTAGCAAAACATTTTATAAGTTCTCTAGTTCTGGAGAGACATGAACAGTTGGAAACCGTATAAACACTCGTTACTTAGTGGTTAATTATAAGTAATAACTAGAATAAGTTATTTCATTAAACCTTTAGCTATTTAAAAAACCTATATTGGTTAATCACTTTTATAGTGGCGTAATACTTTTGTAATAGAATGGAAGCACACCAAATACATAAAAAATACGAATGTTTTAGTTATACATTTAACTACCTATCGATTACACAGTATTATTTCTCCACTTTGATTATAAGATAAACTAAATCTTTATTTAGAGGAAAAAAGTCAGTAAACAGTTAAAGGTCTCCACGAGAACAATCTGCTTTCCCAGCACTTTTGTAGTACTAGACTGTCAAAATATGTTTCAATCTATATATATATATATATATATATATATATATATATATATATATCTTCTATATATATAAAAATGAATGTTTGTCCTTTATGGAATCGTGAACTATTGGACCGATCATGATGAAAATTTGTACGTATATGTATTTTTCCACGGAGAAGGTTTATAAGCTATGCCCATCCCTTTCCCGATTCAGGATTCCGCCCCACTGGTTACAGAAATACCCATAAGAAATGCATTGCAGCAAACATATGTTAACGTCTTTTCAAATTTTTAATCAGCTGTTCTTTGTAAACATATATTACACTTATAGTTTTAAAGCATAGAGTAAGCTTAAGAGAAACGACAAATTTTGTTTAAACTGTTTTTGCAATCACTGTTAAACATAGACTTTACTATCCAGATAATACAATTCAAATTTGACGTAAAAATTCACCTTTAACTGCAATATTTATTTAATATAAACCATGCTCATGCTTGATCAGAAGAGTAATGCAGATATCATAATTACTATCTTACGTTGGCTACAAATATAAAGAATGTTATAAAATCAACCTTAGTTGTTTTTTTTGACAGAAGTATGGTTCTCAAAACTCCGTGTGTACATATTCTCTCGATCGAGGCAACAAAGCAAGCTCAATCGTGGCATCGGAGATATAACTAATTTAATCTAAAATTTATTATAGTAAAAAAAAAAAATTTACTATAATCTAATATAAGGACTTCGGTTCTTAAGATTTGCGTGCGAAGCCGTGGGTAACAGCTAGATAGAGGCAGGAATATGGTACATACCTTCATAATACGCCCAAGAGGCTCACGATGGAACGACTATCAATTATCTCAGCAATGTTTAGAATGTGATAGAAAAAGAATAAGTGAATATAGTGTACTGTTTTCAACGGGAAATTGCGTGCGAAGCCGCGGGCAACTTTTGCAAAAAATTATTGAAATGCGCAGCAAAGCGCGCCGGGCCCGCTAGTATATATATATAAATGAATGTTTGTGTGTTTGTCCTTTATGGAATGGTAAACTATATGACCGATCATTACGAAAATTTGTATGTATATGTATTTTTCCACGAAGAAGGTTTCTATGGTATGTCTATTGATGTAACTCGCCTCCAGGTAGCGTTGCCAAAATAATAGTTTTCAAAGCGCATGCACATTATAAACTGCAATTACGAGACAGTTACGAATATTTAATAGCCAAACACTATTTGAAGGCGCTATGTTATGATTTATATTGTCTTGAAGATAAATTTCTGGTTGAACTTAAAGCTTGAGTGTTAGACCACTTATAATAAAACACATGTACGTGTACAATGGCTATAAACATAAACAGATTTTCTTGATCGTGGCAACAAAGCAAACTCTACATTGGCGTTGGTAATATAATTTACTTGAGCCAGAAGTGCACATACACGGGTAACGCTTACGAAAAGCGTGCGAAGCCGCGGGAAACAGCTAGTATTATATAAAATGCTTTTTAATAATTTATATCGTACAAATAAACAATTTCAGAACGTGGATATTTTAATCTTATATTTTTAATCATCATTAGTACCATTTTACAAGCTTGGCTGAGCTACTTAAGTCATGAAAATTAATGCAATTAAACAATGAATTATGTTTACTTCGCGACGGTGCTAAGTTCTCCTCCCTTCGACAATAAGTGCAGACAGTCTCCTCGCAAATCGAAATTTATTGAATGTACAATTACTTATTAACCAACATGTTCTAAATTAATACCAAGGAGAATATGAAGAGAAGTTGTAAATGACGTCTTTACGGCATTTTTTCTGAGTTACTTGCAACTTTATTTTCGTTTGGCGTAATGATCTCTTAATCAATTGACATTTTCGGTTGGTTATTTGATTTGACGTACCTGGACATCCATAGGGGTTTCCAGAATTAAGTTACACATCGTCGGTGTACCTAATGTAGGTTTAACTGGAAGGTATAAAAGACGAGCCAGAAGTGAACCCTCCTTGAGTGTCAAGCCCAATAATTTAGACTGTTATGGTTCTCATTTCTGTATTTTACAAAGCAGTACTTGTTTCCAGGAACAATCATTGTCAGAATGTGAAGAAGATTTTATATAAACCTTTTTATAGATATATTTGGACCACTGAGCAAGTAGAGTTACTTGAAATCCGACCAAAAAATCTTCGATAAGTCGAACAACTACCTGTTTTCTTATGGAGGAGCATAATTAAAGTTTATATATTTATAAGACAATTTGAACCTAGATTAAAATAAATATTTATGAGCTCGAGCGATGAGAAATCTTTAATCGTCTTCAAAGGCAAGCTCCTCTGAAAGAGCTACAATATTAAAATTGTGTAAGAAACTTCATCATAATGGATCAACCTCCTGTTCGCAGTACTTTGTTTTCCCTGGTAAATATACCAATAATAAATATACAAAGTAATAACTTTGTATTTGAGGTGAAATGTATACGATAAACAGTGTTTTATAGTTAAGCCACATTCAGGCTTTGGTTTTTAAGCGCCACTAAACCGATTTACCAATTGAGTAACTAATACCTGTAACTGTTTAGTTAGTTGAATGCTCTCAGTTTCTTTATTGATTAAATTAGTCACATAAAGAAGAATGTGGATTGAAAATAACGTAAAACTATTGGTTTGTTATATTACCAACAAAAATGGGCGTACCTCTGAGATGAAAATAACTGTAGCTTTACTACGTGTATCTCGTTACCAAAAATATATAGGAGAATTGTTTAGTATAACTTAAATATAACTATTTTTAATTTTATGAATTAGCTGGAGGAGATTTCATAATCAATTCAGTAGACAAGAATTTGTAGAGTTTTCTGATTTAAAGAGTTCTTTTGCGAACATTATTGAAGAAAAATATTCCAAATCTGTGAAAATGATGTATTGATTGCCGAAAAAACTGATTTTGCAACAGCAGATTCTCTGTTTTATGCTGAATAAAATAAGAGAAATGTAACAGTATATGTTGAAAATAAAGCACGAACAAAATCAAATGAGGTTACAGTTTTGTAAAAGTATAGTTTTTCTTGTGGTCAGTTGTAAATAATAATAATTGGGTCCAAACAAAAGTTACTGTTTGTATATAGTACAATTAAGTAAAGCTAAGCTTGTAAAAAAATCGACTAGTATATAAAACATAATGTTATTCATTACCTTTAGCAAATGCACTGTGAAAATTCAAAACGACTTTCATGTAAAAACATTCACTGAATGTGTACAGTGGCAAATTGTATAACTATTTACCACTTCATAGAGTAGTGGACTACAGAAATAGCGGGTAAAGTTAGTTCACTTTATAACCACCAAGGAAAGATTTGTAACTCAGCCAGTTGTTAGAACGCAATATTACCAACCCAAATCACAAACTTTCCTCGTAGTTATGATTATTTATGGTGTTAAACTACTATAAAAGTGCCATATAAAGGGTTAAATGTGTACATAACTGCATCATAAATAATACAAATTTGTGTCTTTTGTCGGTTTATTATATTCCATAAAAACGTTTTTCCTTAAAATTTTAAGACTATTTAGCTCAAAAATGTATTACATGTATTCTTACAGTGAAAAATATTTGTAGTCCTGTTTTTCATAGATGTATTATATTCTCTTAAATATTATAGCGTTGTCACATCCATTTGAGGTTCTAATTTTATAAACTAGAAATAATATACGAAAACTACAACTCTACCTTGAGGGAAGTGAGTCATTATGAGTGAATATTACATCAAGCCCTAGCTTATGTCGCGATATCATATACTGATTAATTTGGCAAACACGTGTACACGCATTAGGATATAATGTTTTATTCATAGAATTCATCAAACGAAATTTATTTATTTTATATTTAGGAAAGAAATGGTAGTCAAGTGGAAGATTTCATTCTCAACAAAAACATGGAAATGTAGTTATTCAAGGGATAGGGTGGCAATCTGCTTTGTTTTGTAGGCAACAGATGCTGTTAAACAAGAACGGATTGGAAGTCACGACCCTCGTCACTTTATTGACAGTGTACCCTTGAGATACAGGCTGTGATTTTACAGCGTATATTGACGTTTACTTGGAGTGAGTGAATAAAGATACACTTAATAAAGATACACTAGATCTCAGTTCATGGCCATTATAACTATTGTCGAGATTTTTGTAAACAAACTTTTTAAGGAACAATGTGAAATAGTAATTGTTGAATCTTGTTGGGTTATGACTTTACTTCATTTTCCAAAATGAAGTTAATTTACTTTAATAAATATTCGGAAACTATACAAGAGGTGAAAAACTTGTATAACGTTTCCGATTTTAAAATAGAAACATTATTATCGTATTAACAAATGCAATGATCGTGTCCTATGATCTTTTCAATGGAAGAGAAGACTGTGTCTCTATAACACACCAGACCTCATAAGGTTGTAAACTTTATTACCAGTGTATCTAAAAAAAATAGTTTAAATCTTATACAAAATATTAAATCATCAAATAGATCCAGAAACAGAGTATATGTACCTCCAGCAAATATTTATTTAAAAAGAAACACACATCAAGACATCAAAACTTAATTTATTTATACTTCTTAAAACTGTTTTATACGTTTATTTAAACTTCATATTTTCTGAAGTACAACTACGAATAATAATTTATATTAAAGATACTATTATATGGAGGAGTCAGTGTAAAAGTGAAAAGTTCCTTAATTTGACAAATATACTTCCAAATTTAGAGACCATAATTAAATATGCATTCCAATTTACAGCTTTCAAAGATAAATTAAAAGTTTTTGACAAACTTAAACTTTATTATAGCTATGTTTGTGCGAATTTTATTTATTGTGCATCGAAACATTCATTAGGGTAGGATGCTGGACTAAACCCCTATGATGGATGTTGAAAATAAAATTTAACCTATTCAAATTATTTCAGCAATATATTTGATTTTATTCAATATATAGTGTTTTTTTTTTAAATTATAAAACATACTTTCAAGGTCAATACTGATTTAATAATAGAGGTTTCAGGTATTTACTTAAAAACACCCATCATTGTTGTCTTCATCCGCGTTGTTTTCGGTTGAACTAGGCCTTGTTAATATTGGACCAGGAAGTCCAGTACAGTAGGTGTGGGGAATGGGAAGGATAAAGAGAGGGATTAAAGTATGTCTGTCTTCTTCTTCTCATTTATTGGACTCCTGCTGAGGTAAAGCTTGTTCTGTTGGACTTTCAAATAAACTTTCAAAATATTATCTTCAAAAAAATTCGGGACGTCACTAAAAGTTTCCTTTTACAGGAGTTTAAAAGGCAACTCCTTTACAAATCGTATCTACCTTTTCTTAAGACAGTACACTGATTTTTGTGTCATATCTTTTTCCGGTTTGTACAGTCGCCTCAAGTAAATTTGTGCTATAAATTTGTCTCTTAACATTTAGAATATTTTAAACCGATGTGCTCTTTTTTTAAATTTATATTATTTTGAACCAATCGTTCGGCACAAAGATTGACTTGTGTGCCTTACTTCTCCTTTAAATTATTCCAAATTCACGTCATTAGGAATATAGACTTTACCTAAAAATTCATTAAGAGGTTTGCAAATAAAATGTGTCTTGAACTAAGTTTAGCAAAATAAGGCTCGTTTTTATATTTGTATTTTTTTTTACTATGAGTCTTAAAGGTAATTTGTAATAATGCTTAGTGGAAACTAGATTCTCAGAGCTCCTTCTACTATCAGATTCATCCCAGACATGCATCATCCCACTTTTTTCATTGAAACAACGAATTCCAACAAATTTATTGTTTTCAGCTTTGTTCCTGAATGCTAACTTTAAGAATAGGAAAAAATGGACATGGTTCACTTTTACACTGACCCCTCAATTCTAATAACTAAAGCGCCCTTAGTTGAATACTCCGTTAGGCGCCATTAATGAATAATATGTAAAAAATCAACCATCTTAATGGTTAACGGTTGTGTATTGCTTTTATAGAGAAAGAAGTAAAAACTTGTTATGCTACAATATTACCTGTTTGTGGAGTAATAACACTATTCATTTTAATATGTCTTCATTTAGAGTTCTACACGGAGCAAACTTTATAATAAGGCCAGGTAAAAAGCAGTATTATTATTTTTTAATATAATCATATTTGTAACATTAGTATTTGTTGATCGTTAGTTAACAAATGTGACACCAAAGTAAATCCAAAGAAATTATCCATTGTAACAAGAGCTTCATATTTTTCAACCATCACGGTTTCTTATTAGTCAGATTGTTATAACTATTAGAACAATATAGGGTGTTATTACTATAAAAAGCAATCATTCTTACGTGTGATTGGAAACAGGATATACGAGTCTAGAAAAATAACAGCTTAGCTCTCAGTTATGACAGTAGTTTGAACAGATATTTCCTGTGGAAAAATCAACACGGACCATCCGCATGATGAAATTAGCATCAATAAGCTTTCTACACGAGTCCCTCCACAATTTTGGGACCCCTTACGAGTAGAGGAAGGGGGTTGCTTTTTAGTAACAGACAAAATTTTTATATAACACTCCCTTGGTCTCTGCGATGACTAAATTACCTATTAAAAACTACAAAATATAAAATATGATCACATTGATTATTTAAGACAATGTTGTGAAAACTGTTACACAACATCTAAATGGAAAGAAATCTTAACTGAAAACACAAAGGAAACCCCGGGTTTGTTCAGTTTTCCAGAATACAGTCACGTAAATATTCATTGAGTTGGAATGTCGCATTAGAGAGTTGCGACGAGTCCCAGAGTTTACGTGATTTAATATCTGGTAAAGTGTTCAATGTTAACTTGTATGGAAAATACTTCAATCCGCTATAACTTTGTAATTTATTCATATTTGAACCTCAGAAACTGATAAATTAGATAAGAATACTAATCTGACATGATATTTTTTAAAAGGAGACGTTAAAGTTAAAACAGACGATGGCCACGGCAGACAACATAGTACATGCTGGAAGTATAATACGGGAGTTAACTATGAGAACTAGAAACAAATTACTTCCGTTTATTCTACTTCACCTGACTGTCTATAGTAGCCCACCTATACAATGCGTGGAAGTCCAACAGTTCAAACAAGGTTTAGTACTTTAGATTCTACCCACCATAGAATAATAATTTATTCTTGTATTTTTATACCTTAATCGTCTCTTATTTTCCGTTTACGTAGTAGAATAAGTAACAAATATAATAGTTTGAATTAACTAATGGATTTCTGAATTTTAACCTAAAATTTATACATGCTTTAAGTAGAAGAAAATAATGAATTCAATCTTTCTTGTTATGTGCAAATGGGGATACATAAATGCTATAGTTCACACGTATAATTATAACAAAACTATTATTTCCAATTAAGATTTCTTTGATTGGAAATTATTTATTTAAAATCATCTCTTTTCTGCACTGGCAAGCCATTTAATAAACAATACGTTGTGGTAACTAATCACCTGCACCGTTTCGACAACATAGACACCCAGACTACAAAAAGTGCAATATAGGTGAAAAGATATCCTCAATGCGCGGCGAGTGGTGAGGAGGTGGTGTTAGTTTTGAGCTTATTTTTTTTTAGATTCCTTCAGACGAACATGGCTCCAGACTTCAGGAGGCAAGTCTGCAACAGCATCAGATTTCAGATGCTGCATGTAAGAGGAAGGTAAACCAAAACTAAACTCAACTTTTGCATAGAATCAGCCTTTCCTATAATAGCTGAGGCCTATGATATTTATTGAAAAAAAAGGATGTTCTGCAAAAGGCTAAAAACAGATATTTATAAAAAAACTAGCAAGGATTTTAATTTTTTATGTATACTTTATCTGTAATATTTTGTATTTGCACATATTACGACCTAAATATTCTGTTTTTGCAGAATAAAGTGCCCCTTATTGTCAGATTATTCAAAAACAATGCTAGGTGCACTGACAAAATATTTTATTTTACTTCTAATACTACCATATAGTGTACTTAAATAATATTTTATTATATGTGTAAACTGAAGATCTATGAACAAGTGTTTCTTTAAAATAAACTTTCCAAAATAATCCCTCGTTAATTTCTAATTAGTTTAAAATATAATATGTTTAAAATATTCAATAAACTCATTATTAGTTTGTATTAGAAATTTAATATTTACTATTTACCCAAGCTTAAAAAGCCTTAAAAATACTTACGTGTGTTCCATGGGGCGCATCAGTAATATTTACAGTCATAAAGAAGAATTGAATAATTGACATAACACTTAAATTTATCTGAGGGCTCATAACCAATTGATAACTCGTGAAATTTAGACTTAAATAAAAAGGGTGCTGCTCATTATGTAATAGTTCGTTGAATAGAAAAATAATTTGTACAAAAATTTAGAAAACAGATGTTAAACATGTCTTATTAAATACTAATCAGACAGATTTTATTATGTGAAATATCGATCAAGTGCTTCCCTAAAACGAAACATTAAAATTGAATTTTTAATTTAATTCATTCCACAAAGGCCAGTTTCGATTCTTTATATA
This sequence comes from Homalodisca vitripennis, assembly GCF_021130785.1. Classification (NCBI taxonomy): domain Eukaryota; kingdom Metazoa; phylum Arthropoda; class Insecta; order Hemiptera; family Cicadellidae; genus Homalodisca; species Homalodisca vitripennis. Next base: position 52,843,530 of record NC_060209.1, on the reverse strand, counting down.
AATAATCAGAAACTTCTAAGCAGATTTCCCGATTTTCATTGCCTGGAATAATGTTGGGATGACATCCAAGTACGTTCGTAGCATCAGGTCATCGAAAGTGTCAGCTCTCTCAGTTGTGTAGGAGACTTGTGAGTGACGCATGACCGTATCAGCCAATCAGAGACTCGGTTTTAATTGTCTGGTTGTCAAATGAGAACAGTAGATTGGCCTTAATCAGGTACACGTTTGTACCATATACTTGTTTTATCGCATCAGTACAGTAGCAAATATAAAGAATATTAGCAGAATGATATTTAATCATTAAAAGATAAGCTAAAATTTAATCATAAAATTTCCTTCATATTATTTCTTAGCAAATAAATTTCTTTTCACAGTTACATTTTAAAAGTAAATGTGAACATAATTACAAGTAGTTGTACCCAAGTAATTTATAAGGTACGGAACTTACTGTGTAACATTTCTCATGTTGCATTAACAGAACTTAAGCGGTCAATCTGTCAACATGTTTTCGAGTGAAATAGGTCGCATCAATTTACCAACGAGTTATTGCATTACTTTTTGCTGCCGTTTGTGAAAAGTCAGACATGAGTGTCTTATACTAAATTATTTTATTACTATTCACTAAATATTTTCATAATTAAAAAAACCAAAAGCTGTTTTGAATAATGTTTTCAAAAATGTTATAAAAAATGTACTTATTTATTTGTGATTTACAATTTGCCATAATATTTAAAATGGATTTTCCTAATCAATTAGATGTATCAGATAGCTCTGTACTCGGACGTTTCATAAATACTGTACACTATTCAAAAGCAAACTCACTGAAATGCCGAAAGCTTGACTGAGCTCGTTTAGTTGAAGAGGAAGAAGAATAGAGACTCATTACGAAAACATGCAACTCGGTTCTGAGACTGGTGGATGACAGCGTAAGAGTGAACGTGTGCTCTTTTAGTGACGGGAAATCACTTGACTGCTAAGTAAGGTTTTATAGAGATAAAATGGTTTACCAGCCTCAAATACTGAATAACTTATTTATTTCTAATTAGGTTTTAAAAGAATATTTGAAAAATTGTTGCTTTGATTTTTACAGGTTAAGGATATATAAGAAAAATATGGGCGTCGACCGGCCACCATCTAACCTGGTACCTTAACTAAAGTTACTTATCAACTCCATTGGTTTATTGGTCTAGCTACTCTTAGGCTACTGCAACAGTTCATTATTCATTCTTAGCTTCAATTTATTGACTTTAAACGGTACCACGACTTAACTCATGAAGCCTTCGCATCGTGGTAGTTTATAATTCCGTGTCTGGCTTTATTAAAGAGATAAACTTACTAAAGAATTACATTTTAACAGTTTGATTACAGTTACCGATACAAATTATTCTAGGGCAGGAAAAATTTCTTTTATGTTTGTGTATATGTGTTGTGTTTGTGTGTGTGTTTGTTGGTATAAATAAATACAATACCCTGAAAAAGAATTGAGATTTAGACTTGACTTTTTTGCGTGAAGCCTTGTCACTCAATGGGATTTGGCTGGGTGTTATCAAATCCCAACTTTCCGCAGAATATCTCAAGATCGGATAGACCTAAGACTTAAAATGTATACATGTTGCTAAAACTTATGTCTGTTTGTCTGTCTGTCTTCCTTAGTATATGTTGAGATCAAAACTGCTGTAGATTTGAACTATTGTGTGAAGATCAAATCTAAGTAAGTTTGATGATTTTGCATGTATCTCTATGGGAATTGGTTAATCGTTAAAGAAGTTTTTCGCTGGGACAGTTATAGGAGAACGAATATGCTTCGATTTGGGATGAAATTTCATTTCTATATAGACAAGAGCGATGTACATTTTGTATATAACCGTAATTTGGCCAGAAAGCCGTCAAAAGTACGCTCATAGACTTTAATCAACGGTGGAGGAGGGAAACTGTGCTCCTGCGAAGTTTACAGGTAACTTGTAGTTCTTTTGGCAGTAGTTCCGTCAAGGCAGATCTTCCAACTTGGTGAAGCCTGTTTCGCGACACTTGGTCTTGGTGGTGGTAAAGAAATATAGTTTAACTAAAGATTAAATTATGAATGTTCATTTATAAATACAGTTCGTGACGAAGGAAACCTAAAAATAATTTACATAAAATATAATAACAGTGAAAATAATATAAGCACAGGGTGAGTGCACGCTACAGGAAGGTAAATGTCGTGTTCACATTCCGTGCACGACAGCTGTTTTTACAACGGCACGGTAATTTAGTTAAACGGTTTTTCTAACTATTAAATGCAATGAAACCAGTTCAATCAATATATCTTGGAATAAATTTAGAGTAACTACATTTCTTTTACTGTTACAATAATACTAATAATTTAACACTGTAAAACCAAATATACTTCTTGATACCTGAAGTAAAGTAGTCGAATAATAGAACCGTAAAGAGAAAAAAATGTCTTAAAATTATAATATCTAAATATATAACAAATCATAATGTATATATATTAAACCTTTATAAACAAATGTTTCTTTCTATTAAATTAAAACATTGAAACCACACTAACTAACATTTTGTATTGGATATGAAAACAATACTATATTATAATGTTCCAGTATTAAATATAAATCTTTTCTAGTTGCGATAAATAATTTAACATTTCTTTTTCATTGAAAAATCTTAATTTTAATGTTTAATATTTCTTCAAACTTGAAAAAATGTATCTGTCAAAACCTTGATTAGATCTGTACTGACATAACTATACGCAACTTTACTATCACAATCATTCTTCTATTGACGTTGATTCTTTAACGCAAAAAAAATTATAATGTTTCTAGAAAAGATACCACTGCCCATTAATATACCACCTTAAATACTATTATATCTTACCCAAGTGATTTCAGAGATGTTATATTTCTCTAAACTATTTGTTTACTGTGACAGTTGGACTATTGTCGGAGACAAAAATATGTACAAGTATTTTATTGATAGAGGATTTGTTTTCATAAAAAACAGTATTGGTTTTTGCCCGGTAAAGGTACGGACCTAGCCATGCAGAGGCATGTGGGAAGCATAAATTGTTTAATAAATAATAAATTTTAATAAGTGAGCATAGACACACTGCTGCTCTATACTTGGATTTGGAAGAGGGGTTTTGATTTACTGGATATTGAAATTTCAATCGGCAAGTTCAAAATATGGGATTGGACGTAATTTTTAAAAATTGGTTCATCATATTTTGTAAATGTAGGAAACAAATAGTTACAATTAATGGTGTATTGGGTGATGGTTTGGTATTATTATATGGAACATCGTATGGTGGTGTGCTTGGCCCCTTGATATTTTTAATTTATATAAAAGATTTGCTTTTCCTTTCATTAATCTTTTTTGTTGATTATGCAGACGAAACAGCACTGGTATGCTCCACTTTTAACAGATATATTTTAAGGATTTAATTGCATATGCATATATTTGTAATATTTGTTACATTTCACATATTACACCCATCACTGACTTCTAAATGTATTTATAATAATTACTTCATTTTTATTGTCATCGTATTCTAAAAATTAAATTATGGGGTTTTTATTATAACAGTAATAAAAAATAAAATATCTGGAATGAAATATTTCTAAATATCTTGTAAACACAGCACCTATTGTTGTTCCATATTTTGTTGTGCTTATATTATTGTCTTTTGATATTTTTAATGTTGATTTCTGTTACTTTTAATTGCTTATGTCTTGTTACTCTATTTATATTTTATTGCTTGGTTTTATATAGCTTATTGTACGTTAATACGTTGTATAAAAACACGTGTAACGTGTTATATAACAAATACGTGTATATGTTATTGTTTGTTTTGTTTATATTTTTTATTTCACGTAATTGAAGAGTGTTATGAATTATTTTATATAAACGTATTAGCATATAAGTTATTCATCTCATTGTGAAATGTATCTAATAATCTATTTAAGTAAAGATAAGTTACTGGTCAGTTACGGATCATGAATAAAATATTCAGTAAAGGCCTTTCTTTAAGATACGGATTTGTTTTATAAAACAACAGTAAAGTTTAGAGAGCAAACAAAAAAAAACCATTCGGAGCAATAAATCTTGAAGTTTTCACATTTATTTAGAAATTCTGAGCAAAATTGGAAGGGCTGAGAAAAAAACATGTGTCTCGTCAACATTAAAGAACGCTCGACTGTCGACCGACCGTGTTACATGAAACATGAACGTCAATCAATCTCTCTTATCACCTCCCCCTTCAGTGACAGCTTGGATTTGATAAGCTTCTTCCCCTTCCAGCTGTAAAACTGCATCTCTTTCATATAAGACTGCTTGTATAATCCTTTTTTGATAAACATTCTAAGAATTTTCTATTATGCGTTAATGCATAGACTACGTGCGATCAGTCAGTAAGGATAAAAATACATAGTTTTTTGGTTAAGCTCGTGGGGCTGTAAATGTTTTATTATTGTCTGTACTTAAGATATCTTGAAAACGAACCGCCCAATAGAATTAGAAATTTTGGAATATAAGCCTATATAAGCAATAATAATTTTGATGACAGTGTATAGCAATTCATGGAATTTAGCTTATTGATAGCATACATTCTTATATCTTACGTGTAATCATGGTGGCAACAAGAAAATAGAAGATTAAATAAATGTTTTGAGAAAACTGAAAACAGTCATATAAGATATTAACGTGTAAGATAAGTATCCTAACCCCCTCTACACAAACAGCACGATTTTACTGTAGAATTTTAATTAATTATACACTGCTATGAATCACAACTTACAAAAATGTTAATATATTTTGTGAAATAATTAATATAGACATTAAGTTAGGAATGAAACTACATTTCTACCTAGACAAGAATGAGTTTAATGATGGGGTTCAACCATGAAATTTATGTCCTTCATTAAAGTCTTATCGCTGAGTAGAGTAACAAAATGTATATGTTGTCTGCCGGAGATGTAAAATTGTTGGCTGGTTGTCCATCTGTCAGAAGCACATCTCGAGAATGAAATAAGCTAAACATTTGAAAATTTGCCTGCAGACCCAGCGAAACCTATTAAGCGACACGTAGCGTATTGTATTTACTTCTTTCCAGCTTGTTAGTACAAGTGGAAAGATCTGAAATAGTGTGATAGAACCGGAACACAATCCATCAAACTTACAATTGGATAGACTGTCAAAGCAGTTTGCCCGTTTTAGCAGCATCACAATTTGTACCGGTTTACGACTTGATATGTAGCTGCATGTAACATTTACGACCTACTATACTGTAGGTCCACTCCCTGTCAACAACCTATTTATCACGGAGTTAATGGCGTTTCAGGCCTCGAGATTGGCTCTCTGTTAACTCTCTGTGTAAAACGAGCAGAGAAACTTAACGGCTTATCCGGTGCTTTTTACTGGCAAGTCTGGTTCATTGATTCAGATAATGCATTTGTTACGGTAACGCACATGGAAATTGTATAAAACTTAGCTTAAACTCTTGGCTTGAAATGGTTTGAATAAGTTATTGAACTATAACATATATTGAACTATAAAAAAATTATTATACTGTGAATAAAATATGTCATATTATGACTCCTTTACTATGAAATTATTAGATTAGGCTATTTATAAAGGAATTAAGTTATGTTATTAACTCCACATTACAGGGCTATCTTTATATTAGTATCAAATATAGGCAACCAAACCCTTAAAAAAATATTTGCCATACATGTGTTTTGGCATTAAGTCACTTTTAGTGGCATATCATACAGTTAGTACTATAACTGAAATTTCGCTTAAACAACAGCAGATACACCTTATCAGACCTCGCTTAGCAAGATATTGAAAGATAAGAGATGACTGACTAAAGCCCCGTTTACACTAGCATGTAGCGCTTGCGCAAGTAGGACGTGCAAGTTAATGCAAGCTGTACTTGCATGCAAGTCAAGGTTTACACCTACTGCAAGTGGAACTAGCCTCAATTCCAGTCAGTGCAGTGCTACATGTGATGCGGAATGTCGGATGTTATAGAGGACGTTAGGGCTGTAGTGAGAGATGCAGTTAGTTTGTTACGTGATGAGCTTTTTGTAGAAGCAAATGAATTACTATTAAATATAAAGAGAAGAAAAAAAAGGTCATGCTGGGAAAGAAGATGGGTTTCAAGAAGGCTGCAACTAGGAGGATCAAAACTATTAGATGAATTGGCGAGAGAAGACCAAGATAGCTTTAGGAACATCCTCCGTCTCTCAAAAAATAAATTTGACGAATTGCTAGACCATGTGAAAGAGTGCATACAGAAAAGGATACAAAGATGAGGGTAGCCCTACAGCAAAAATTAAGTTACAAATTACGTTAAGATTTTTGGCTACTGGAGATTCCTTTGCTTCCCTACAGTATTTTTATCGAGTACCAAAATGCACTATTTCAAAAATTCATTCCTGATGTTTGTGCTGCTATATATGAAGCATTGCAGGAATTTGTGCAGGTAAGAGATTTTCCTAGCTATTAATAAAATGTTTTTTTGAGGATACGTGTACTTCATTTAAACACAAGTTCAATGATAATAAATTTATTATACAATAGTCAAAGGAAATATTGATTAGCAGTAGATTGGAAATTGGTAAAAAATGTTAGTGTCATAGAGACCAAAAATTAGGTATTGAAAATGTCTTTGAACTTTTCTTAGATGTCGTCGGTTTCTTCCCCTTCGCCTTCATTTAAAATACTGTTTATAGCCATTGACAATAAGTTGTTATCCTGCACTATTTGAGCCGACGTGTCCATATTATGCTACACGGGAGAGGCTGCACTATCCTCACTTGGGCCAACACGTGAATACTCAATATTGGAATGAGATGAGTAGTTTGGAGATGGAGATAATACATTTTGGGACGGACTTTGTACGTTATTATGTTGGGCAGGTTGTATGTTTCTTTTCATTCTTAATTCAAACAAATGGGTTTGAATGTGTTGCATAGCAAGTAAAGCGGATGACTCAGGGCAATTTTTTTCAACTGGGAAGCAACAAATTGGCCGAATAAATCGAACTCATTGCTTTCTGTCATCTGTAACATTCCGTGGTTCAAATGCCTTATCTGATAATCTCTTTTAGTGTTATAATGGAAGATTCAATTTTCTGTACTCTCTCATCTGTTTTTGTTTTAAATGCAGTTCTAATCTTGGGAGGAATAACAGTTTGGTGGTCTGTTGTAATCTTTCTCTTGATACGGGGTGTTTGATGTTCGTCCACTCTCAGCATCAATATCTTGGGATTCTTCGTTTCGTTGGTCCTGTGGGGAAAAAAGGTGTAACTTAATGAAAATTGTTTCTGTTAAAAGTAAAACATGTTCTGATATTTTATATGTGTTACGACATGACAATATTTTTATTTTTTGTAGATGCCAATGACGGAAGCCGGATGGGAAGACATAATGAGCGGTTTTTCAACACGATGGAACTTTCCTAGATGTTGTGGTAGCATCGATGGAAAACATATTCAATACGTTGTCCAAATGAATCCGGGTCAGATTACTACAATTATAAGGAAATTTCAGTACTATACTTCTTGGTGTGGTCGATGATGCCTATTGTTTTACGTACGTTGACATAGGGAGCAATGGCCGAGCATCCGATGGCGGAGTGTTGGCAAAATAGTAAGTTGCAAACAGGCTATAGATAATACACATTAAACCTGCCTGAAAACGCTTTGTTCGTTGCAGATGATGCATTTCCTTTAAGGGAATATTTACTTAAACCTTACACTAAAAAGGGCAGGGCCCTTAACTTTTAAAGCAAAAAAGTGTTCAACTACAGACTGTCTAGAGCTCGTCGAATTGTTGAGAATGCTTTTGGATTACTGGCATCAAGATTTCGTATATTTGAAAAGCCTATTCCCTTATCACCTGAAAAGGTTGACAGCATTGTTAAAGCAACGATTGCATTGCATAATTGGCTACGTATCCCGTAAAATAAGCCCAGGGGTTTATTTTCACAGAGGTTGTGTTGACGTTTGAAGATATTGAAACTGGTGAAATAATTGAAGGTGACTGGCACAAAAACGTGAGAGCAGGAAGGTTTACTGAAAGTTAGAAATTTTGGACACTTACGTAATCCTACAAAAAGGGCGAAGATGGTGAGGGATGAGTTAGCAGATTGGTTCATGGGAGAAGGTAGTGTACCATGGCAATTTCAGTTCGTCCAAATCAGGAAACATTTTAAGTGTTTGACAATCAATTTGGGCTAATTCAGCCAAATTGGCATTTAATGGTACCATCAATACATGTATAATGTAACTGTAACTGTATGTATAATGTGTTTCATTTTGAACATTGATTAAATAAACGTTAATGGAAAAAACCGTTTTACATTATGTTGTTATTTAGGCTTAAGTTACCTTACATTACAAAACTTAATGCCTACCTTATTACCATCTTCATTTGGAATTCCAATTACTTGGCTCTCTCTTTGTCTTCACAAACTGCTCCTAATATGCGGTCCATTGTTGGAAACCACCTCAGTGTCGGTGTGTACGTCATCTAAACCACTTCCTGAAGACTTGCTTTTTGTTATTTTTACTAGCTCGTTTGAATATGTAATTCCTCAGGCTTCGCATCTTTTCTTTAGCATCTTTAACAGTAAAGTTTGGCATATTTATTCCTTTTACAATCTGTAACCAGCCGTCTTCTTTAAGATTTCTATCTTTATATTCCGCCAATTTATAATCCCATAAACAAGGGTATCCCTCATTACAGTTCAAAAAAAGTTTCAATGTTGTTTATGTTCCATTTATCATACTTTTTTACCTTTTTTCCTTCCTTCTTGACAGTCTCCTTTCTATCACGGGTTTATCACTTTCATTGTTCTCGTTGGTATCAGCCATGACAACTCAGTAACCACTACAACTATAACAAATATACAAATTAAACCTTAAACTCAAATGTACAGAGCACACCGGAACACGACTAAACACTCACTTTACTTGCTTATAAGTCGGAGTGGTCTGCAAGTCACGTGTTTACACAGGCAAGTGGAGCCGGCGTGCAAGTAGAAACTGACGCGTAAGTTGTTACTTGCGCCGGTAATATTTGTCAGAACAAATATTACCGGCGCAAGTAAACAATGCATGCAAGTCAGCCCTGCAAGTTTAACTTTTGTGCATGTTAGTGTTTACATTTGCAAGTTTTCTTGCAAGTAGGATGCAAGTAAAACTTGCGCAAGCGCTACATGCTAGTGTAAACGGGGCTTAAGAGATACATGTTAACCTATTATCCCTTTGTGCTTAGTAGTTAATAAGAGTGGTAGATAAAGAAGTAAGTAGTAAGAAGTAACTAAGGAAGTGTTAGACCTCGCGTTCGCTTAAATTAGTTTCAAAATAAGGCAGTTAAATCAATATTGTACACTAAGAAATGTGTTGTGATGAAGAAGCAGGTAAGTAACCGAAAAAGAAACCAGCAGGGATCACTTCTGGCTGGTTTATACCTACCAGTTGAACCCACCACTGGGCACAGCAAAAACCGATGTGCCACTTCAATCTGGGAAACCTTATGGATGTCCAGTAGCGGCACATCACTAACCGCAAATGTTGAGATTCTGGGGTTCATGGGCAATTCGATAGGTCTAGTCTACTGTGGAAGATGACTGTTGGAGTTGGTGGGCTTTGTTCCCTTACCTCAGAGGTTCTTGTTAACCTCAACAAGGGTGTGCCACGTCCTGCCTACTTTGACTGGAGAGGCTGGTTTACAGCTGGCCTTCCTTCTTCCGGGATGACTCTGAGATGTAGTGCCCTAATTCTTCCTCATGGATCTCGATAGGAAGCGGCCCCTACTCCCTAACCTTACCCATCCTGAATATCCTATCACTCCGGAAGTAGCGCAAAGGTTCTTACATGACTAAGTGCAATTTATAAGCTTCTTGTCCTAAGAAAACAAAAAAAATAAATAAATAAATTTAAAAAAAAAAAAAAATAAAAAAACTTGAAAAGAATCGTGTGCTTCTAGTTTTGATTGACAATACATTTTACTTTTAAATTCAAATTAAGAAACACAGTTTCGTTGAATATTCAAAGAATAAAGAACTTCCGTTCTGAAAATTCTTATAAATTAACATAAAAAATCCAATAATATAACATGATTTGATTGAAACAAGTATTAAAGTATTCCTTTATAATTCACTGTACCGTAGCTATGTTACGAAGGGTTGGTTTAATGTAAGTTTCGTTGCCAACTTCTCTTTGGATCTCTTTAAACGAACATAACTCCAGACTCCAGAGTCTAGTCTGAGACAACGTCATATACCAGACGCTACAGTAAAATGAAGGTGAACTGGAGCTAAACTAATATTTTCAAATATTTCATTGTATTTTTCTACGCATACAACACTCCAATGCAGGGTGTTGAAAAAGTACAAAACCATTTTTCTATCTTTCGATAGAATACAGATAACAAATTTCGTTTAATTAAAGACCTGTACAATGCTTTTTACAATATTTGTTGTTCATTGTAATTTTTTCAAACATACAGGGAAGTTCTTGAGCATGATAGTGCAAATTTTCTTATATAAATAATATTCATGAGGAAAACATATAAAAACTATATTTTGTATCTCGGTTACTATCTAAATATTTTTTAAGTCCTAAAATTAAACATTTTATAAGAATAATTGAACGAAACATTAGATTTTATAAATGAATTTTGAAAATGAATATATTGAGAAATATATTCCTTGCGTTGATACTCCTTTAACAAATACTTGTCATTATTGCTTAAAAAAATAATATGACTTACATTTCATGTGTACAAAGAGACAAATTTGGTTTAACTCAACGGTTCATTTACACATGTATTGTCGATAAATATACATACTTTATATTTAAGTAAATTTATTAAAGGCACATATATTAGGGAATATGTTAAGTCTAATTATTTTAATCTGCAACTACATAAAAAACAATTGGTTGTGGACTGTTATCGATTCATACTAAGTAAGATGTTTCCTCAATGTTCAGAATATCCTAATATAGTTTTCCTAATTTAAATTCTTTATATGCAGAAAAATTACCTTCCTTTCAAAACTCCCTTTCAATATTGCCTCTCTACGGCAATGAACCTAAAACTGGCATCAATCATTGCCATTAAAGGATAGAAAAACACTTACAAGACATTAGACTCCTTCTGGTGGCTCTATTTATCTTAACCACCCACCATCTAAATCAAAGCAATACATTTGAGAATATGTTTTATTCTGAAATTTGATATCGAAATTTCGCCATATGCCACGCAAAAACTTTCGCTTCTACACTGAGGATCGGCGTTTCCTATTTATAGATTTATAATGCAACAATTTTCTAACAGAAAATAAGCTAATAACATAATATTATATAAAGTATTAAGCAAAATAATTGTTGTAATATACTCGTACTTCGGATAAACGGAACTTCGGATAACTGCATTTCGGATAATCATGTCCCAACTGTAACTAGTAATTTTATTGGATAATGACATTAGTTTACTTTGTTGATTTATACTTCACAAGGACATAAATATTTCATTAAGTAAATAAAAATAATTGATTAATGGTTTAAGTAATGTATAAAATGACAAACAAATGAATGATAATATTCTTATTCTTGGCTTTTAAAGGCTTATTTCTATAGTAGATTTCGCTTGCTAGAGTGTAGAATGCCTTATCCTGCTCTTCATATGATTATAATAAAACTCGTTCACTAATCAGCACCGAACCAAAATGTCTGCTCCTGTCAACGTGTTATATACGATTTTGGCAACCATTTCATTACTGATAATACTCGTATTCCAAAGACGATGGTATATTTTTATTTTATTTTCGTATTTATTGAGAAAAGATTAATGGTTATAATTTTGAAGATCTAGTTAGCCTTAATTTCGGTAAAGAAAAATAAATAAAAATAAAAACTGTTTTAACTATCCACTTGTGCCTCTTTAGGTGCACTATAATTAAATATTGTCGAATATATAGATAATAGATAATTATAGATGATTAGATGAATTATTATAGAATATAAAGATGAATAATTCTCAAAGACAGACGTTGTTGTACTTGCCACATCTAATACGAGAGTCTTAATTATGACTCTTTTGTAGTTACCCGTCAAGAACAATACTTATAATACTAACAAAAGCTGTCCCAATGTTGAAAGTGGTGTTAAATTCATTTAACGTGACAGCACTGCATCTGACATTACAAAAAGACTCATTGGAAAATTAATTACAGCGTCCTGCCAAAATTTAAAAGGTATAATTACTGTGTATTGTGTAACAATCAAGTGTTAATTAAGGATGTTGTAAAAGTACTGTGTAAGGATAAACACAGTGAGTTAACTGAGTTTTATTGTGAACGGTGGAGCTTTCTGCAAGGTTCTTTGTCACTCGGCTCGATTGTAATCTCGAAGTAATGCTGGTGAATTCCACATATGTATAAAACTTGTATACTCTGTCAATGAAGTACTCCAATAATAAGGATGGAATACAAAATAAAATTTGCATATATTTAAATTACAATCTAACGTTGAATTTAGAAAACTATTGAAAATACAAGCTGCTTCAGTTTATTTACTGAAAAGTACTTGATTTTATTAGTTCACTTTATTGTCTGTCGACAACGGTGTTTGTACTGTTTGTTAAGTGCAAATATTGCAATCGATTTTAAATAAACTTCGCGAAGAACCACAAACATAGTTCAAAATTCAAGAAAACTATACGATAACCAGATTTATTTTGAACGTTATGGATTTACACCCTTATAAAACTTTTGAAAGTGTTACATACAGAAGTTTAAATTATTATGCAACTAAATCTGCTCATTTGCTTTATCATTAAGATAGTTGAAATTATAAAATTTTTTTACTTATAAAAATTGTAGCTTATATTTAATCAAATAAGTATATATTGTATATATATATATATATATATAGTATAAGTATATTAATAAAATAAAATGTTATATTTAAAAATTGAAACCCAGCACTAAAAATAGAAGAGAACAGTTAAATTAATATAACAATTTGTAAAGCTGACAGCAACTCTATACAATTTAAAGCAGAAGGAATGGTTAATACTTGTATGAATACTAACACACCGTGCTCCTAAGTTTTGTGTTTAAATGTTATGATCAATTTAAATTAAATTAAATGCAATGAGAATGTGATTATGAATCTTTTTTAATCAAGAAAAATTACTTTACGCTCTCCAGTTGATAACATTTGTGAAGGCATATTAACGTGCTGTAACCCCTTAGTCTTTCTTTAAACAGAAAATTACATACATTTTTTTATTTAGAGTTATTTGCCGTAAAATTTTATTCAGTTTTAAGTTAAAACATGTTTAGTAAACAATACATAAGGGTAAAAAATAAATACGGAGTAAAACGGGCCAGAAAGCTAAAACCTTAGTCATCAAGTAACTAAGTAACTTACTTGACAATAGCAGAATTTGCTAGAAATTTGGAAAGGCTGAGCATAACAATGTAGCAATCAAAGCAAATGAAAATCATCTGACGGTGAAAACATGAACATGGAACAAAACACATTTTGCTCGGACCATAATTATTAGGTACACATTTCAAGTATATCTATATCACTAGTTAAACTGCTAAAACCAACATGATGAAACAGTTTCCGGAAACAATACACATATATAGTCAAATCATCTACTACAGTTATTCCTTCTATGTACATGAGTGACGAAATGTGATTAAACTAATCTTTGAACTAATAAGTAATACAATGTAAAAATATATGTTTTTGAATTTTTTTGGTTGAAACCGGATTAACTTATTTTATCTATAAAAGTGATAAAAACGGTAGAGTAAAAATTTATAAAATTAAAAAAAGTTTTCCATGGATTGATAGAGATTAACGTGTGCATCCAATTATGCAGAATGAAATAGAAGCAAATACGGAGCGAATTTTAAGAAACGAAACCAACGGGCAAGTGATAAAGGTTTAACCTGGGAGTTGTGCAGGAATGTGTATATCTGTAATAGTCTGCTATTTAAATAGTAACAATGATTGCATGAGAGAATTTTAATTTATAATTTCTACACAGAGGTTGGAAGCTTGCAGTGCTCCATAAGTTATAAAGTGGACAATAAACGATTTAGGGTTTCTGTTGACATATAATCTGAATTTATTGCAGCTCAGCCACATTTTGCTATACAATAGGAAAATGAGAATATTTCTTGATCGAGTCACTTTAAACAGGATTGTAATTAAAGTTTTTATCTGGAATTTTTAGATTCAAACGTTCATATTTCTTAATACGACAATGGATGTATTACAAATTGTTATTTTAAATAATAATTTCACATTATAAATACATGACTGATAACTATAATTAAAATAATAAAATCATTCTGATAATTTGCCAACTTGCTGGATGGAAAAATTATCAAAGATCTTATTTCGTTCCAATACTACTTCGAAAACATACAAAACACACCAATTAATGCAGAGGGTTTTCCACCTTACAAAACTATAGGCTATAGGCGTAATCACTTGTAAGGTGGCAATATACCCTAAAAGTAATTTAGGAAATAAATTTATTTGTTTGCAAACGGTTTGGAAACAAGAAACAAGCAATGATTTTGCAATATCAATATCAAAAGTGTTGTTTGGAATAAAATTCAGAAGTTCGCAGAGTTGATTTCCTTCTTCAGGTACCTATTGGAAACAAAACGCTTCATATTCATAATATATTATATATAAACATTCATTCATAATACAATTTATTGCTTTATTTAGTTTACTAGGTTGGTGTCAATGTTTTAAAACAATTGTCCAGAATTATTTGATTATTTTTATATGTAATCATACAATAGTCCAGCGGTTGTCTCTGATCAGCTGTTAGTTGTTGTGCTCATAACCTTACTACGTGACTGATTCAATTAGACATGAAAAATGACATTTTAGCCACCCTACACCCCTGTGTGTCTGATGATATTATTCCCAGGTATACAAAATATCTTATAGAACAGGAACGCTGATGTTGCTACAACTGCACAACAGCCAAAAACGAAATGCCCGGCTTCTAATTTGCATCACCTGCAGCCTTAAAACATATTTTACCAGTGTACCAATGCGCAGTAAATACAAAATTGTTAAAAAGGAGCCAGCAAGGGAAACAGCAAAGCACAAATAAAAGCCTTCATGTTGATATTTGAAAAAAAAAATGCCTCATAGTAAAAAACGCGTTGAAAAGGTTGACCGAGTTCACTGCCTCTTAGGCTATTCTAGAATATAATTTTTGCAACAAAGTTCAATCACTTGTAATGAAAGCTTCAAGAGTATCTCCACGTTTTTTTAGCGTTTTGCTAGGGCACACTTTGATAAGTAAAAAGATATTTTAGTGTTTACTATAAAAAATTATGTTTTTTAGGTACATTGCCCCCTTATTAGAAATTAGGCCTAGTAAAAAATTTCAGTTTTAATGAATTTTCAGTTTAATTTAAACTTAATTCACCACAAATATATTTCTAAGAAATACGAGTATCTAGTCTATACTGTTACTTTAACACAATATCAGTCTATTTTGTACGTATAATGTGCTCATATAACCTTTAAAATACTGTTATTAAATCATTTATATTGTAATCGCATTTTAAAACTAACTCGTAATATAAAATCAGTACGGTGACGTTTAAAAAGTATCAGCTTAAAGTTATATTGAATCAGCGAGCTGGAAGAGAGAGAAAACGCAGGAAACATCTGCGTTGGAGTCACTTCCTCCACCAGAATAAGAATTAGTAGTTAGAGGAGTCGATGAAAAAAACTCAAGATGGCTTTTAAAACTTAAGACTGACTTTTTGTGGCACACTCCATAACAACATTGAAAACTGATCAAGGGAATATAATTGGCCTCCTTCACTATATTTACCTTGAAACCTCTAAATATCAGGGAACAGTAAGTAAGTAATGTTTACTGTAGAGTGATAATGTATTTATTTAGTTTTATTTATTGAATTTTTTACCAAGTGTGAGATTTTCCCACCATGGACTATTTGGTCTTCTTATGTGTTCTTTCGGCTTTAAGTGAGGATTCCACTTACACATATGGAAGTCACTGAAAATGTATATTTTAAATTAAGTACACAAAACTTGTATTTTATCCTTACCTTCCTATCGGTATAAGAACTAATGGGACTGACAGCAGCACAAGTCTAACCTCAGTGACAAGATAACTATGAATATAACCGATACATCCACATACCCAATAGAGGTAAAATTTACCTTACAACAGCATTATGTTT
Organism: Homalodisca vitripennis; assembly: GCF_021130785.1. Classification (NCBI taxonomy): domain Eukaryota; kingdom Metazoa; phylum Arthropoda; class Insecta; order Hemiptera; family Cicadellidae; genus Homalodisca; species Homalodisca vitripennis. The sequence continues at coordinate 52,827,255 of NC_060209.1, read as the reverse complement.
ATAATATTTATATTTATTCATATTTATGTGTATATTTATATTTATACTCCGATAGGCAGAAAAATTTCTCAATTTGCAACAGTTGCCTTCATTGTGTACAGTTAAATCAGAAATGTTGTTCTCTTTGTAGTCTAGGAGCTGAGAGCCGATGCATAAATTTCCTCTAAGAAATAAATCAATTGTCAGCCACGCTAGTTTTGGTGGTCAGATGAAAAGGACATCGAAGTAGTTGAAACATGTGAAATAAATTTTGTTTTCTGTTTACATTTTCCTTAGCTTTTTCAACTTAAAACAAACCGTCAGACGCATAAACAATTAAGTTAATTTCACTGTCAACAACAAAAACTAGCTGTAGCTGCTGAAAGTCACTATTTTCTGGATCTGTATATCGTTACCTGACATTGTTTTTAACATTCTTTTACATGTCTGATGATTGGTTTTACGTGTGTCAAGTTAAGAAAAGTATAATATAGGAAACAAATTTTGATATCTATATAATTGATATCTTTAATCCTTTTGATACCCTCCAATTTTGACATCCACCGAAACTAGCATGGTCGACGATCGGTTTCTTTCTTATGGGAGATTTCTCTGTTGATTGCACTCTGTTTGCGTGCTTATACAATGCGATTCAACTCTCGACTATTTTATAACAAAGAATTCATGAATAGCATATCATTCATAAACAGAATCGTTCATTAAAAAATACCATTGAATCAGCAAATTCCAATTGAAATAAAAACAATAGCTATATTACTATACACTATAACAGCTCTTGTGGACGATGTGCCGTAATGATCTAGAATAATTGTTATTTTAGATTATACCATTATTGATTATCATTTCTTTAACAAGAATCGTGCGTAATGTAATCTCGTGCGTAGTTTTATTTGATGTAAGTTTCTAAATTTAAAGTTGAAATACGAGAAATATAAATGATGTTTACATAAAAAATGAGATTTTACAACTCTCTGAGAGGAAATGAAAGTCGTTACTTTGTTTAACTTTATCCGAAGAGTAAATCCTACATTATTGTACACAAGTCCCCGGGCGCTTTCTGTAGTAACCAGAAACATTTAATAAACAACTTGCAGATTTTAAAATAAATACTAAAGAAAACATGTGAAATAAACTTTTGTAATATTTAAAATTAGTTCCCATCACGACGAATTATTAAGCTAAGAAATAAATAAGATCGTTCTAAATTCAACTGCTTATTTGGATTTCAAAACAGTGACATGTTTTATAAAACGTTATTGGATTGTTCTTAAACAAATAAAAGAAGTATTTACACTATACTAATATATTAATTTAATTATTCTATGAGAATCAGCCAAAGCCATATATTAACCTAGCTGGAGATTCAGGAACTCGAGTACATAATTAAAGTACGAGATATGCCATATAATACAAAAAGACCATACAATATCCTGTCTGGAAAAAGGGTAGATTTCACACGTAACCGCCATCTGAAAATGTCAAACTGGAGATGCAATATTAATTTAGATGTTTAATTTGCACAACACTGATAGAACAATTTAAACTCTCAATGTCGACGTGTAATATAATCGGAACGCTTTCAGACATTTAGAAACTCCATAATCTTAAAACATTACAATAGAAAAGTCATTGTAAGCATATAAATTTCTTTATAATAACGTTGAATTGATTTATTTACAAATATTCAATTATAGCGGTCCAGCTGTATACTTCTATTAATTTAAACGGGCACCATCTTGAAACTTAGAGTTGTAGAAGAATAAGTAAAAATACATATTGCCAGAAATTGCTTGACTACTTTAAGAAATGTGTCAGTTTTTATTTATTTTGTGAAATACCCCAGTTAAATATGTTGCTCAAATACGAATTATAATTTGAAGTGCTGTTTATATTACCTTAAATATTACAAAAACCGTATCGTGTAGGGTCTAAGTTGGGAATAAGTAGAGTTAAAAGTTTTTCTCGAATAGAAATGGCTTCCATCCTAAAATTTTTGATTGGTTAAGACTGGCTAATGAACTTATCTAATACAGATACTGTCTTTGTACCAAGTTTAGTTTGATTCTGTTATGAACTTCAGTAGTTATCGTGTTCATAATTACTCTTTCAATGTTGTACACTACTTAAAACTTGGTTAAGACTGGCTAATGAACTTATCTAATACAGATACTGTCTTTGTACCAAGTTTAGTTTGATTCTGTTATGAACTTCAGTAGTTATCGTGTTCATAATTACTCTTTCAATGTTGTACACTACTTAAAACTTGGTTAAGACTGGCTAATGAACTTGTCTAATACAGATGGTGTCTTTGTACCAAGTTTAGTTTGATTCTGTTATGAACTTCAGTAGTTATAGTGTTCATAATTACTCTTTCAATGTTGTACACTACTTAAAACTTGGTTAAGACTGGCTAATGAACTTATCTAATACAGATGGTGTCTTTGTACCAAGTTTAGTTTGCTTATGTTATGAACTTCAGTAGTTATAGTGTTCATAATTACTCTTTCAATGTTGTACACTACTTAAAACTTGGTTAAGACTGGCTAATGAACTTATCTAATACAGATGGTGTCTTTGTACCAAGTTTAGTTTGATTCTGTTATGAACTTCAGTAGTTATCGTGTTCATAATTACTCTTTCAATGTTGTACACTACTTAAAACTTGGTTAAGACTGGCTAATGAACTTGTCTAATACAGATGGTGTCTTTGTACCAAGTTTAGTTTGATTCTGTTATGAACTTCAGTAGTTATCGTGTTCGTAATTACTCTTTAAATGTTGTACACCACTTAAAACTTGGTTAAGACTGGCTAATGAACTTATCTAATACAGATGGTGTCTTTGTACCAAGTTTAGTTTGATTCTGTTATGAACTTCAGTAGTTATAGTGTTCATAATTACTCTTTCAATGTTGTACACTACTTAAAACTTGGTTAAGACTGGCTAATGAACTTATCTAATACAGATGGTGTCTTTGTACCAAGTTTAGTTTGATTCTGTTATGAACTTCAGTAGTTATCGTGTTCATAATTACTCTTTCAATGTTGTACACTACTTAAAACTTGGTTAAGACTGGCTAATGAACTTGTCTAATACAGATGGTGTCTTTGTACCAAGTTTAGTTTGATTCTGTTATGAACTTCAGTAGTTATCGTGTTCGTAATTACTCTTTAAATGTTGTACACCACTTAAAACTTGGTTAAGACTGGCTAATGAACTTATCTAATACAGATGGTGTCTTTGTACCAAGTTTAGTTTGATTCTGTTATGAACTTCAGTAGTTATAGTGTTCATAATTACTTTTTCAATGTTGTACACCACTTAAAACTTGGTTAAGACTGGCTAATGAACTTATCTAATACAGATGGTGTCTTTGTACCAAGTTTAGTTTGATTCTGTTATGAACTTCAGTAGTTATCGAGTTCATAATTACTCTTTCAATGCTGTACACTACTTAAAATTTTTATTCACCCACTATCTAGAAATCTTACCAATATAAAGAAAAAAGGACAAACACTATTTAAATGCCCTGAGCATTCTAAACTATTTATTTATTCTAAATATTTTTCATTATTATAACATTACATAATGATAAAATCAAATCAAATAATTTATCAAATGATAAAAACTCTAATTTAAAACTCTTCAGTTTAATATTGGGAGAAGCTCATCTTATTAGAAAAAAATATTGCAGTAAAAGAAACACAATTGTTCAATAATTTAAATTTTAATCCATGAGGCCTTTCAACATCAAACATGCCGTCGTCAGGTCGTGGATAAGGATAAAATAAAGCTTGAAATGGTATTGATTAAAATATATTAAAATGTTCTTGATACTGGTTACTGTTTTTTAAAGAACATTTAAAACATATTTTTATCTCAGGGATTATTAATAATGGTTTAAATACTGGTAATTAAAACATGTATGTGTATCAAATTAACTTGACACTGATTTTGAATTTTGAGTTGGTAAAAGCATGGGAGAAGGTTTGTTAGCATTGTTACCTGTTCGATAAATTAATTGGTTTGTCAACAGGATTCTACAAAAACTTCCATTGTTCGTCAGAGTTAATTAGTCGCGTAACGCTCGGAGTTGCGGTTCAATAATATTATTTCAGTGATAAAAGAAGGAAGAAGGAGTTTATAACTCTCTGATGTGAGGTGAACTGTTCCCTCCTGTAAGTGGCAAAATTTTGAAACTAGGACACAAATTATATATATATATATATATATATAATCCTTGTTACCTCAAAGATTTGTTTTATAAATTTGTTTTAATTTTGCATTAAAGTATCAAGAATGGTGAATAATAACGTTGATAAATAATTTTTCTTTTGGATAAAAGTGTCAGTTTATTATAAATTAAGTACAATACCATACTGAATATGGTAATTTGTAAAAATTCATATACAAAATTAATATAGATCTCAGAGAAATGCGTGGTAGTCACTACTGAGTTAAATGAGTTCTTTAACCAGTTAAAATGCAATAAATTGGAGTAGGATTTAATTTTTGTCTCGCCTAGAAGCAACAGCAAAGGTTATGAGAAAACATCCATGAAACTGTTATTAGAGAATGCCTCTGCCACTTGTCTCATTTATCAAGTATTGCTCGGAAAAAATTATGCATGCTTAAACTTTTATGTCTCTGGATTCCAGGAAGCAATTCCAACGTTAACAATTTTTCCTTTAACGCCATAAAATGTTCGTCTCGATAGTGATTACAGGCTACGGCCTGACTATTTTGATCTCAGTTATTTCATAAATACCAATAAGATATTTTCTAGAATTAAACATTTTTAACATAAATAATATTTTTACGATTTCGTGTTTAAGTACAAGAGTATAAATGTATTGTATCTAACCTTTATTTATAAGTAAAAATATCCTTTACTATAATATTTTTCACACAGTAATTGTTTGGAAATATATTTTCACCTAAATGATTCTCTTAACAAACAAACCATGTATCACAGTTTTGTATCTAAGCATTTTAATAATGGAATATGGACCATATTGTTTGGACAAACTGTCTTAATCATGCATCATGCAACCAAACAGTATGTACATAATATAAGTGGCTGAACTCCTAGTGTTTTTTTATTTTCTTGTTGTTTACAGCTGAAGATGATAAAATTGACACAAATGCTCACCAGACCATAAAGTTGACACCATTCCTTACCAGACAGTTTCATCATAGAACTTAACGTTAAAAAAACAAATAACTCGATTGATTGGTGTTACATTTCACCCGATGAGGAATAAAATTATCCGGAAATGTCCACAGACTGACAAGATGATTCAAACACACAAACAAAACAAATCGTCAGATATTGAAAATTGGGCTATAGCGTAACATACTTATAAAATACACATGCAATAGAATTCGGTAAAACAAAAGCAAACATTGATACTACAATTCAAGGATGATGCGAGAAACCTAAGAAATCAAATAACTTTAACAAAGAATATATCTATGAAAGAGTAAAAAAATCGGGCTGCCTGTGACAAAAGAAGGCAATATTGATCGCTATTATTTTGATTGATACTTACCCTCGAGAAAACCAAAGGAGAAACTTAGAGTTGCCAATTCTTTTATATGTGAATACAGAAAGACACGCTCACTGATGGCTGTGAGAAGGCTTTGGGAGTAGTGATTGATACCGGCATCAGGATGAAGAATGAATTCCATTTCTCTCAGATCAGTGAATAGGGCATCAATGTTGCACAGTTTGATATCTCAAACTTATGTGCATTTGAGAGAAGATGGACAATGATAAGTACTTAGCTCTAGATACGCACCTGGATAATGGAGATCTAGAGGATTAAGTACGTCAGCATGCTCAACTCGTTGAGTGTATCCAGTACAAGACGTAAAAACCAAGTCCAGAATAACATTGTTGGCATTTCATCGAATTACAGGGCGATTACATAAAATACACAGTTAGATACACTTAAACTTAAATCTTGATATCTATTTCTTAGTCCATTAAAATTCTGATAGAATAACTTAAGCTTAGGGTCACCGTTGGATTTGATTCGGGGTTTGCTTCTTAACAATGGCAGGAACACCGTTGTTGTACTTTATGGTGAGAATTAATTCACAATTTTTCATCCTATATTCAAGCTGGGGTCTATGACTCATCACAAGATATTAAATTTCCAACGGAGTTTTATCTCTAGTTACATACACTTTTGACCATGCAGGATTGCAATCTTTAAATGAGGTCTTAACTGCAGTAATAAGAAGATAGATAGCATTCTATTCAGACTGTAAGACCAGTTTCATGGGTCGATCCTTGCCGACCTGAAACCAAGTCTGAAGAAGGTTGTTGTGGGAATTTCCTCAGGAGATACATTCTGTAGTAGAATAGTATTAAGGTATTATAATCATGTGTTTTTTTATTGGCAGCTTACTACGACCATCAAGATGCTCGGGAAGATTTAATATAATCAAATCCCGTGAGCTACGAGTTCTATCATTTATCTCACTAACCAAGGTTCTAACTGACAGTATTCATATCCTCTCTGAAATTCTCGATTTCTCTCTCAACCGCTTCCATTCTTGGCTCGAGGTTAGAGATCTTGTCTGATATTTAGCGAAGCTCATAATTTATTTCTGCAATTCCGGCCGAAACAACAGTAATGTCGTCAATCATTTTTGTGGCCACATTGGTAGGTTGAGAAGTCATTTTTGGAATGGTTGCTACCAGATAAGCCATGGAGTCGCCATCATCCGATGTACAATTAACTCTGGTACATATCCACCGCCTCTTGGTATTATAGGCATATTGAATATATTCACTCTTCGTAAGACCAACACACTTTATGTGAAACCAGTGCTTGTGAACCGAATCACACGCGATTCCGTCCTTCGAATCCAATACTTTCCAATAATTCATTGTATTGGATGAGTATTAGATAATACCATCTGGAAACCTTTCAGATGGTATTAGCGTTTGCCATAATATATAACAAATACTGCAACACAACTTATTCCACAATTACAAATCTAACATAGACACCTACTTGATCCACCACTCGTTGAGTTGTGTGTTGTTTTGTTATAATACACAGTGGTCATTAGTCAATGTTGATCCAGACGGCTGTGGAGTTAAAAAAACCAACGTGGTGACGTTTGTGATCAGACTGTATGCACACAATGTTGTTAGTGACGTCACATAGACTATGGTAGCCGGTTTTATAGAAAAATTAGAGACTTGTTAGCGGTGAAAGTAATTATTTACACGTAGATTCACAGTCATACACAATCCCAACCGGGTGACAGACTCCAAGCAGCGCCGCAAAAACACCAAAGGTGAGCAATCACCAAAGAGAACACTAATCCAATGATAACTAGTTAAATACGTTGAATTGAAACGTTAACCGTAACGATGAATTAAACACGTTATGTGCAAAACATTTTCTTTGTCTGAAATCGCTTTTATTGGGATTTTAATCAACTGTAGCTCAATCTGTCTTTTCCATACCCAGAACACAAATCACGATGGATTTCCACTAGTCTACAGGACGACTAATGACGCCACTTAATTCACAGTTGGTGGGAGAATCAGATGTGGCGGCCATTTTCAACACTTTTAGAGCACTTAAAATGGCATAGCGACCCTTACTAAGATACTGCCGGATCTGCACTGAATGTACACAGCGCCAGTCAGATGGCGCTGTTATCCCCACCCGTCCTGCTATCAAATGGCTTGTCAACTACTTCCCGAACAATCTTCGTAGTTTCAAAATTTTTATATGTATTTTAAGTAATAAAAAGTCAACGAGTTAAATAAGTGACTTACTCTTTTTGAACTGTTAAAACAATTAACTTGTTTATGTCTTTGTACATTGGTGTCAATGAAGCTGGCACTTAAGTTGCAAATTATTTTCGGGAAATAGTTTGTTAACCGCGAGGAAACTCAGAATGCCATTGGCTCGACTTTGGCCCTTTTAGTCGCGGATCCCACATCAAAGGCTGGGCGACTTCACAAACAGAAAATGGTTGGCGCTAATGAAGCGAATTAACTAACGCTAAAGTGGAGCTTTGATGATTAGAGTTAACATTGTGAAATACGGTATAGACCTATAGCATTTTTTCACAGTGAATTTATGTTATTAAATGCTTCTTACAAAATATAGGCTGATTAAACAGTTCGCATACTTTAACGGTTTTTATTTTTATTTAATAGTAGTTACTTGCATCTTTGAACGCAATTTCATTTTGAAATAGAGGAACACTATGACCATATTCTTTTTAAATAGCAGTATAATTAATTGTAAGGCAAGTGATAGTCACTGTAAGATATTCGAATTCATTGATCCATTTTAGATTTATGTTTAAAGATAGAGCGCTGAGGTCAGAGAGCGAAAAGGTTTTTTATAAGTAGGCTACCTCTGAAATATCTCTCCAATATTTCAAGATATTTATTAAGAAGTGATTTCAGTGATAATTGTACTACTTTGTGCAAGTGTGGAGAAATCTCTAAAGGAAGACTATAGTCGAAGTATAATAATGTAATAAATGATGGCATTTAACTGTAATTGGTTAAATCCCAATAAAAATTGAGAAAAAGAAATATCTTTTACTTTCAACACGGCTTTTCAAAAGTGTAACTATCTTTGATAGACAGCAAACATTGACGATCATCTATTTGTATATATGTTTGTACGTTTTATTCTTGAATGGGACAGGTTATTAAAAACACATTAAAAATCTACTGATTAAGCGAAATATATAAATATAATAGATAATGAAGTGTTAAGAAGTTTTTCAAGCCAAGTGGGGCTGAGGTTTTAGAAATAGGAATAGGAGTATATATTAACCAGGAACCCTCACAATATCCATGCAAATTTTCAGTACAATCGGTTCAGTAGTTTTTACGTGATTGAATAACACACAAACACACAGACAGGCACAATTAGGTTTTATATGATAGTACAGATGTTATATGAAGCAGACTTGTACTAAACTTTTATGAGCAGCGAATTTCTTTATCCCAACGCCCAATTTTGGTTTTTTTTTTTTTAATTAATAATGGAGAAATTATGAAGGGTGGAGGAACGACTAATACGTGAAAATATTATATTGTAAGTGAACACATAGACACATTATATTATAGAGTACATTTTGGAGATATTTAGTCTTGGGCAAGTGCCAGTCAAGGTACTCCTCGCCTCCATGTACTTAGCTTACGAAATTCCGTCAGGAATGCCGATTAATTAAGTTGTAAAAAACACAATTTTTATTTTTAATATAACGGGTCGTTATGAGCAGGAGTTGAAAAGTATACAGTTTATTTATAAAAAAAACAAGTTGTGAGAGCAAGTCACTTTACTGAACCGGAAGTCTAATACTTGTAGCACTATATATCCGGTAAAACAAATTAACGCCAAGCTCTGGAGACGAGAATTGGGGCGTAAATCTAGAACACCCGATAACTGCACGGACACAGCTGTTATTGGAGAGAACTTTGTTGGACACAGTTAATCACCCTGTTTACCACACACAATCTTTTTCTCAAAATTGGTTCTTTTGCAGTACTGTTGGGCTATATTTGAAAGTCTATGAAGTGGATCAGTAAAGGAAGAAAGTATTTAGATAACTGTACGGTGTTGTAATAAATGCCTTCTTAGACATACCTGTCCCATTAAAAAGAAAAGTAAATTATCTTAGATTCTTAAATTTGTTAAGATCTTATATACAAGGACTATTTCCTAACTAGCGGTTCTAAGATTGTCTTTGTAATCCAATTTCTACCAAACTATACAATGATTTGGTTCCTGTCCAGACTGAATTTATTTTTTTAAATATTTTTATTAAAATTAAAGTAACTAATATTTGTTATATTATTGTATATAAGCCGTATAAACTTTATCTTGCAAGCTATTTACTTTTGGTCTCTGTTTCGAGTTTTATGCGATTTCCCCCCACCGTTCCAACTTAGTTCTTTATTTTTAATATTGATGTATAATTTTCAATTATGGTTTACGACTATATAAAAAATGCTATTATATTGCACTATTAAATGTACTTATTAATTTTTAAACATATAAGTCTTTGAGAACGTTGGCATGACGCGTTTTAGTTGCAAGTATAGTAATTAAATTAATATCTTGAAATTTGAGAATATCCCAGTCTCAAATATTTTTAAGATTGCTAATTAAAAATTACCTTCCAGTCTTAATCAAGCGAAGTAGCAAATACGACAGCAGAAAACAGCAGAAAGGAACACGAAATCGTTGCATCATAATTGGTCTACAAGCGGAATGGATGCGTTAGTAATATTTACTTAACTAGCATCATTACTTAGTTTTAAAAATTAAAATTTGAAAATTCCATATCTACTTTAAATTTGTTTATCAATTTTGTACTTTAAAAAAATGAAGTGCTTCTCTTTCAACTTAGTTCACTTTCAGCTTGAACAGAACTTCAGAGGTGAAATATTGAAAACCGTCATGCTGAGAGAAGCTTAGTCAAGACTTGTTCTCTGTCAGCTCAATTTCTTTAGGCTCGGCTGACTAAAGTAAAGGAACATCGCACAACGAATGAAGAAAACTTCGTGGAGTGCAAAATTAGTTTGAACTTTAGTAATAAATGCCAGAATTAACCATAAATTAAATATTGTAATGCATTAAATTTCACATTAAAATTTAATGCATTAAGTATATATAGTTTAAAGTAAATGAACACGTATTAGTGACAAGAGTGTCCATACTGTTGTAACATTTGGTTTGGCGAAAAATTCGGATTACTTTGGAAATATTACTGGTACGGAATATTAGTTTATATACTAATTTTCACAACACAGAGTATGGGAAGTCAATAGTAATTTTTTAAATCACAAGATAATTTTCATGTTAGCGTGTCTTTCTTCCTCAGTAAACTAGCATCTAGATCTACAATTTTGTAATATTTATTATTTAAAAAAAATTACTATGAACACTACTGAAACCATTTGCCATATTCTTTAAACATCTTTTAAATATACAAAATTGTATATAGATTTTCCAAAACTTAAAAATTTTGTACAGCTATGGGTAAAAGTTGTGAACAAAGTAAATGTTACAATTAATTAACATAGTTTGCAGTTTATTGTCATATACATACAAATTTATAATCAATCCAAACACTAAAAAGTGTCACAATGAATTACATAATCTATCATCTAAGCGTTGTGTTTATTTTAGTTTTCCTTCTAACAAATATCAGATCTCTGCCTACCCTCGCTATGCTAGAAATGTATAATTCTTTGACTCTGTATTTGCTCTAATAGCTAAAATCGGATTAGGATTAATACAAATTGACAATGTCCAATGATCAATTTTGTCCACATTATTTGTGTATTCGAAGTACTGTACACGCCTTATGGTTTGGTGATGCAATAATTCAAACCAAAACCAGAAATGATGTGCTATAATGATAAATAAAGATTAAGGAATTTTTAAATTAAAATTAAACAATGAAAAGTCATCATCTTTTTAAAAATTAACTTTTTAAATTTTCATTATATTTTATTACTATTTTGTGGTTTTCCATGCCATTATTTTAAGTTAAATTGATTAAAATATTTCTTGTTATTTTGATAAATTTTTGTAATTGTACTTTTAAAATTTTGAAACTTCAAAAAATATTAATTAGAAATAACATAATGTATTTACGGTTTTCATATATTTGATTTGTTATTACTCCCAAAAACAAACTTACATACCGTCGTAATAAGCGTGAAAAACAATAAACATTGTATACAGTCCTGTGCTTTTCCTGCTTTATGTCAACGACATAGAATCATCGCTTCTGCATGGAAGAACAGGGCAGTTTGAAGATGATACGACTCTTTTTTTCAATGCAAGATCAAGCGAAGTTTTTGGAACAACAGGCTTTTGTTGATATCAACAACTGTGTCCAATACTTCAACAGCCTCAAACTCACAATAAACTCTTCAAAAACCAACGTTTTAAACTTTTCTTTGCGCACTGCGGGCAACCAGTGCGGACCTGCCATCTTGATGGCTGACTCTACACTGGATGAAGTTTACTCTTCAGTTTGTAGACTTCCCTCAGTTTTATTTTGGGTAGAGGCCGTATTTGTAAATGAACTTACCCAGATTTTAATTGTTTTTAGATCTTGAACAGCGCCGTGCCAACCAATGTTAAAGTGAGTTGTAAAAAATCTGTGAGTTTTTACATAAGAATCACTGTTCTTAAAAACGTTTCTACAGCAAAAGCATGTTGGTCAGTACTTATTTTCTTGGTTACATGATGGTTATTGTGTGCAGTGTAATCGCTCACCTTTAAATTTGAAAATAGGCCTACATTTTTACAATAAACTGCTGGAATAGTTTTATTGACGGGTGAATATATGAGAAACAGTCATTAGCCGCTAAATAATATAAATCACACCAATTATAACACTTTCAGCCATCCTCATGTGCTTCCTCTTTTAGATCTCAATAATAGTTTTTCTTTAACTGTAACCAAAAGAAATGTATATGATAATAATGATTTATTTTCGTTCTAAAGTAAAGGTTACAACATAGTAGCCTACTTGTCGGAAAAATTACTGTCCAATTATACAGTATACGGACAGCAAGAAGTGAAAAAAATATTTACAAGTATTAACGTTTAAATATACTTAGCCTAAGTGAAATATATATACAAATGCAAAGATACCAGACGTAAATAACGTCGGCATTCCGTGGCGTTAAAATTAATTTACAAGTAAACAGAGATCAAATGATTTTTCACACATAAAAATTAATAAACTACAAGTACCTTATAGTTTGCAATATTATAATAAGTAAGTTACAACAGAAAAGAATATTTAATTTTTAATATAAACCATAAGTTTAGGTTGATACTGAGTTCAAAAATTCAATAATATTATTTTGAAATAGTCGTAGTCTATTTCATTTAATCTTATAACTAATGTAGTACTAAAGTATTTCGGTCCGGTGTATTCAAAACATACTGTAATCTGAACTGAATAAGTCAAGTGCATTTATTACGAAGCATGTGTGATCACATCGACCTCATATGTAATAAAATATTTTGTTGTGCATTGTTGAAATTAGTTAATCCAAGAAAGATTTTTATCCAAAAATTAATCCTACATATTTAAAATTAGAACAAGTCCTATTATTTGACAGTTTCAATTTGCAAAATTAACACAATTACAATTTGAGTTGTGATTTTTTAGAGTATGTTGAAAAGTGTAGCCTCTGAGATCAAAATTAACAAACAAGGTTTTACTTACGACTTGCATTTAATTTATATTACACCAATTTAAAATGGAAAGAAGATTTAATTTAATTTCTTTTAAAAATCTCTGAATGGTTTTGTCAGAATAAAAATTGCAACATCATAGGCAAAATGTTTTATTTGTACATGTATATTCTGCTTTATAGATGTTTAATGGACATTAATAAAAGGCCTCCTGTGGTACTCCTAGCGCGACAAGCATGAGCTGACTCAGACGGTAAACGGACTGTAGGCCCACGTCGTAAAACTGCCGGAAGCATTTCTTACCTACTTCTTAAGGGATGGACAGTGGGTCCCAGGCCGGGACCGTGGACCTACTGTCCGACTCACGGGTTTCTTTTGACGAGGGTTTGACAGGGGATCGCCGTACTCACTCTACTGTCCTTGAACGGATGTTTCGAGATCTATACTCTGTATATTTTAACTATTATTCATTAGGCTACTGTATTTTTACTAGTTCTTACTAACTAGCTGCAGTATACAGCTACAGAAAGAATGAAACAAAAAGCTAAATGCATAAATGAAAGTCGGGTTTATTTTCTTAAGTATATTGTTAAGTAATACACCATTTATAACTTAAGAATTGCTGTAACGATTATAATGGTCTTTTAAAACAACTATTAAACTATCGTAAAATGCACGGAAAAATTAGGTAATTAGAACAAGAATTTTATATAATACGAGTCTGTTAAACTGTTCTGTTTAAATGTATGATAGCACAATCATATGTGTAATAATTTTACCATTATTTTCAATTTATTTATATTTGGTGTTGAAAGCATAGAATTAGCTTGATAGTAACCACTACTTATTTAACCTTTTATGCAACCATTGTTGAACACATAGTAACAAAAATATTCAGATAAGAAAATTAAAAGTTTTGGTAATAAAGATCTACTTTTAATTGTACACTTTAGCAAATATTGAGTATGCAGAGTTTGGTGAGTACTGTAAAGCTGATATCATTTTTTTGATGTAAAAATGTGAAGCATTTACTATATAACTTTTACTATAAATTTAAAGACTGTTCTGAAACGCAAACTTGATTGAGCAAACAAAGTAACAAAGCGAACTAAGGCACAAAATCTATTAAGCCAGGAATAAATACAATCACTATAAGTATACACTTTTAGACATATTTCCTGGATCGTAGGAACAAAGAAATCTCAACGTTGGTGTCGGAAATATGAATTATGCGAACCAGAAGTGGTCATACGACAGCTGTTTAAAATTGTGTAAGAAACCGCAGGGAACTACTAGTTTTAACATATTGTAATCGTGGCCTTTCAACACTTTTACATCATTTGTATTTTTTATTAACTAAGATGTTCCACATTTTTAACGGTTTGATTTATTTTAAAGAGGAAAGAACTAATAGGGTTTAAGAAGCTATTAAATAGTTTATTGTGGCCGAAGTCGCTGGTAACTTGCTAGTAACTAAAAATATTATATACTGTGTTTCCGGGATTTGAACGAACTTAAAATTATGTCGTAACGGCATATAGCCATGAATAGCAACTGCAAGTTTGAATGGAACTTAAAAATCTCTTGTGTCCGGTGCAAATACGTTTATTTTATGCGTCAATGCTTAAAGGACTTCCTTCTTTAGAAATTAATTTACTTTAAGTGGATCTAATGTCCACATAAACATTTCCCACGTAATATGAAAGGGGCATGTCATCTCACCTATGTATCATCAACTAAAATATAATAGGTCAAATGCCTTTAAATACTGTCCTCGCTGTAAATGTAATGATACGATTGTTTAAATCCAAATTTGCTAAAATATGATGTCAGTTTTTTAAGATAATACTTGGATTGTCATAAATGTTTGTGGTTTAGCACTTATATTATGACAGGATTAAACTTGTCCCAGCAAAACCGTGAATACCAAATAACATAGCAATTCACTGAGCAGAACATGTTACATAAAATAGGTATACAGGTGTTTTTTTTTATCAGCTACATTTCTAACTTTGTAAATGTACAGTTTAACTTAAAATAGAAGTATAATATTTATTTTAAGACTAACATATAAATCTCTAGCGCTAAACAATAATAAAACACACAAAGATGCAATAAATTTCATGTTCATAACATTTCTGTTGAAAATATTATTCTATTGTTAATCGTCCTCCTTCTAAAATTGTACTATGGATATAAATACATATATGAGTAATATACGTTGTTTTAATTTATCACCTATCTGGACTTTGGGCAATAGTACCGCTTATTAAATTTGTATAAGTTATTGTTTTCTTCAATAAGAAGTATCCGTCGGTAAAGTAATTTTCTTCTAAAATTATACTCAATTTGTAAGTCGAAAGTTAATTTACATTTTAGGTTAATCTAGCGGTACTATCCAATACAGCATTCATTTGTAAATTGTAATTAATCATGTATTGGTAATTCAAAAATAAGAATTTTTAATATGAGACCATAATTAGTTTTCATAACACTTTGTAAAATTGTCTATACTGCAAGTTGTTTTTTAATAAACATAAAGTTCGTTGTTAGTAAAAATAATCAACAAATTTCCCTAATTGAGTTATACCTATTTTAAAAGATTAATTTTTAATAACGTCTTACCTCCTGAGACATATTAGTACTCGTATATACTCGCACTCTTTTGTGTAAGCTAATATGTCTCTGAAGACAAGAGAGAAATTTTGGTTTATAGGCCAAGAGCCACTATTTAAGGTAATACAATATTTTGCCTATCTATAGTTATATATTTAAAGTAATTTGATACAATTATAAATGTGATATATTAAATATGATCTAAAGTGTAGTTTTAATTAATAACAGTAATAATAAAACAATCAACTATCCATTTCAATTAACGTGTTGCCTACTATGAGTGACGTGTCTACTCGCATATACCGTATTACGCTAACGATGGACCAAGATAAGGTATAATAAAATTATAACAAACTGACTGTAGATGTTTATCATTCATTAGGATATTGTCGATTTACTCAGATAGTAATGTAGTGATGTATGGAATTTGTTCAAATTTAATCCCAATTAGCAACCCACTTCATATGTGATACCTTGAGTTTTGGTTTGAGTAAGCTGTTATATTTACTGCCTAAGCAGTACGCTGTGCGTGTGTAGTGGAAGTATCACTCACATTCTTCCACAGATTGAAGATTGAGCGCAGGTAGAAAAGTTATTTCACGGCCAGGTCAGTTTTGAAAAGTAGGACAGTTAGTCCACGCCGACACCCGTGGACTAACTGTCCTACCCTGCAGAAAAGTGACGTCAGCCACCCTCGTCAAAACTAGGCGTGGACCTACAGTCCTACAATCATACAATCATTTTTAGCCACCATAAAGTTTTGACCAAGACTTGGTAGGATTAAATTTATTAGGTTTTCCTTTTAGATTTTTCAAGATATTCCATTTTTAACAACAACAAAAAAACGCACACTAACCGACAGAGGGGAAATTAAGCAATGTAGATCCATAATACTCAGTATATAAATGTATGTTTTGACCTAAGCAATAACGCTTTTGAAAATACAGTAGTATATTTATTGCTACGTGTTTAAACATTGTTTTCAAATTTGTTTTTTTAATTATAGTTGAACTAACTGATATGGATATAACTGAATGATATTGATTCTTGTAGATATAAAATAATATTTAAATTGTTTGTCAAGTGTGTTTGAATTATACTATTCAGTTTAAATAGTATAATTCAGTTGAGATGCGTCATTAAAAATAATTGGCTCTTAGCCGTCACAAAATTACAATTTCACGCTTCTAAATTTTCCCACTTTTGGTTGGTATTCGAAAAATTAAAATAAATAAATAATTGTTTTTAAATTGGTTAATAGGTTGATGTAATCTCTGAACATGTATATTTTATTACACATGCCGGATTTACGCAATATCAGTTCCTCTGCGTTGTTCGTACCATGATTCCAAATTAATTTTATTCTAAAATAACCCTGTATTTGAATGCCTAGAACCTAGTTGTTTACTTAAGTATATTTCATGCATAGTATTTTTACAATTGGTAATGAACTGTTTCTTTTTGAAAATATTAAGTAAACGACAGCAATGCAGTAAATGTACTCATTGCATTATATTTAAATTATTATATATATATAATAAATATATAATAATTATATAATATAATATATATAAATCGCAATATGGTTAAACGATTATATATTCTATTCCGTTGGTGTAATTATTCATCTCATCAATACGGCCCAGATTCAAAGGGGTGCTAAATCAGCACATGAGCACGGTCAAGGCGCTGAATTAGGACCCCGCTATTCGAAGGGGGGGGCTTTATTCAGGGCCTGGACACGGCATCTGTGCTGATTTAGCACCCCCTTTGGTGACGTCAAAATGACGTCAGTAGCGAGGGGGTGCTATGTCCAGGGGGTGCTAATTCAGGCGCACCATGCCAATCGCCTCCAATTTAAATAAGAAAAATAAATATACTTTCGTAAGGCTTAAAAAAGTGGTATAATACTTATTTAAACTATTATTATTTATATAATAATAATTTACTATTTTATCAAAGAACTTTTTAGTAAAGGAATCAATTGTTATTCTAATTGTTCTATTATAAATTTTATCCCACGTGGAAACATTGCAGTTTAAAATCTTATCCTCTTGTATATGAAACCCTTTGAACACGAAGAATAATCTCTGAAGAACTCATGACTGCAACTGCTCCTGAAGTCTCACATCTATCAAAATAACCCACATAGCACCCAATAGTATCAAAAATATTTCATTTAAATATTGGTAATGTTTCAGATACATTTCAAAATGTATCTGCTTAGTTTCAGACACGTATCTAACTGACAAGAATGTCCTCTCATGTTTCGTCACAAATATATGTATAATTATGTTTCAATGTAACATATCAGATATGTTTCAAAGTAACATCTGATATGTTTCAAAGTAATATCGCTACCTCAGTGCAACAGTGGGACATCTGAGATTTTTAGTGTTTTGAGGTTATGATAGGTTTTGATTCTGTTGGAGATGTAGATTTCAGTGTTACAGTGGGTTTCCCAAGATATCTAACAATTAAAGCAATATAAAAGATATCCTGATGTAACACTTAGTTGTTTTTTTTATTCCATTATATTATAGTGAAACAGTGGGATATCTGAGTTGTCCCAGTGTTGCTCTTTTATTCCTTTGTTTCTGTCTTCAGTGCACTGAAGTTGTGTCCCAATATTACACCAGCTGTTTTTGTGTTGAGATAAGGTTAAGATCATACTGTTTAGTTTATTCTTATGATAAAAGTGTTTTCTCAGCACAATTTGTGCAATGTTTTCTTCCAGAACATGAACAATTAATAATTCCAAAAAGTTGGCTGATATTGAAGAAACAAAAATCAGACTTGTGAAAGGTAAAATGCATGTAGAAAGACAATCTTTGATCAATTTTACGATCTGTGTGGACATTACAAGAAAAAGGAATTACATACCAAAACTCATTTCTTTTTCCAGTAACAATAATGAGCGACCACTGTAAACGCAACGCATCGTTTTATCTTGAGGTAGATGGTAGAAGAGAGCGAGTTTGTAAATTAATGTTTAAATCTACATTTGCTATTCCTAACAATTTCATATCTACTGTCATGAAAAAGAGTGATGTTTTTACTGGGGGAGATTCAAGAGGAAAGCATGGGAAACAGAAGAAAACTGAAGATGCATTAGTAAATTCAGTAATGGAAGACATAAATAATTTCCCACGGATTGAATCCCATTACTGTAGGGCAAGAAACTAATAAGGAATACTTGGAAGGTGGGTTAAACTTATCAATGATGTATAGGATGTATGAAGAAGAAAACAAGGCTAAAGGTTTGAATTACGTAAAAAACATTTGTATGAATCAATTTTCAATACCAAGTTTAATATAAGTTTTTTTTTAAGCCAAAGAAGGATTTATGTGTAAAATGCGAGGAGTACAAAACTCTTGAACGATGAAGAAAAAATAGAAAATGAAGATAATTTGAAAAAGCACAGAGAATAAGTTTCACTTTCGAGAATGGAGAAAGAAAAGGATAAGGAAAAATGTGCTAGTGACAAAAACCTGATGTTAGCAGTGTACGATTTAGAGGCAGTCTTCCAGTTGCCACAGGGTAAAAGCATCACTATTTTATTACAAGTCTACATTGAATGCTTATAATTTTACAATAGTATAATTTTTACATTTCTAATAAGGATATTTCACAAAGAACAGGTCATTGTTATTTATGGCACGAAGGTATTGCAAACCGAGGTGGTGTAGAAATTGCAAGCTGCGTTTATGAATTCATTAAGGAACACTGTAAGGACAACAAGAATTTAATATTTTGCAGTGATAACACTGTATCACAAAATAAGAACAAGTATGTCTTTGCCATGTACCTATTTTGCATTCAAACCATGCATATTGAAAGTATTACACATAAATACCCAATAGTCGGCCATACGGAAAATGAAAGCAGACAGTATTCATTCCTGCATTGAAAGAGAAAAACAAAGACTATTGAAAAAGTGGTCCAAATTTTATTCCTAGTGAAATATCCATGCTTATTATAACCTCCAAAAAGTCAGGGGAACCGTATAATGAAAATAAATGGAAACTCTAGACTTCTACGATTGGAAGAAGCTTTCTGAAGACATAGCCAAAAAATTGCTGTAAACAAGGATGATGAGAAATGTACATGGAACGATGTAAAGATAGTAGAAGTTAGAAAATAAAATGAATATTAATTGTTTTACAAAATGTCTTATAAAGACGAACATTTCAAAGAAATTGACACAAGAAACGAATCTAGAAAGAGTGCAAAGGAGTTAGTTTTGAAGAAACCTTATACCGAAGCACCTCCTATTTCAGATAATAAGAAAAAGGATCTATTATCATTGTGTTCAGCAAACCTAATTCCTAAAGCACATTACCAATTTTATTGTAATTTACAAAGCTCAAAGAAGGTCATTTCAATAGCCCAGGACAGCAGTGATGAAGATGATTAAAACAAGGTTTTTTCTTGATAAATTTAATACTTTTTTAAAGTTGTATGTACAAAAGTTCTAAAAATGTAAATAAAAAAAAATATTAAAATACATTGTTTTATTTTATCATTATTTATTATAATTAAAAATAATTATTCTAAATAATAGTTTAAATATTACACTTGAGACATAGATTTGGAAAAGTATGGTTTATTAGTGCTACAGTGGGACATCTGTGCCAAGTCTTATTTTATATTTTTTATGTCCATAATTGAGGTACTAATTACAAGTAACTGTTGCAAACTGTTTAAAGATGTATCAGATGACACTTTGGTAATTTTTTTAGTTTCAATTAGGCAAATGTTTAAGAAGTAAACTGCTATCATCTAACATGAAAAACTTTGATCGCTGATTCCCGAAAGTAGGGTGTTTGGTACATGTCCCACTGTTGCTCTGAGGTAGCGATATATCGGTTACAATAATGAACAAACACGTAACTAGCATGTTTCAGGTGCATTTATTTACTATTAGTCTTCGAAATGTACATGGTATTAGAAGTTTATGTGAATAGCAAGAATGAACAAGAAAAATTCAAATGCATTATTTTAAGTTTAGTTACTTGTATAATACAGTTTTTCGAAATTCTAAATCTGGTCTTAACTGTGTTTATTACAAAATATCCATTATTTCATAGCTACGAATATGATTACACAATATTTTTATTATAGGAAAAGTTTTAAATAATTGAAAAAATTTGAAAAACTGTTGAATATAAATAATACAGTTGACACACACACATATAACGAGACATAACATTGGTATTAAAAAGCAACAAACACATGTTTATTAAAGTTTATTTCGGACAAAAATCACAGTTGAACATAAACATATTTTGAAATAAAGAAAAACTGAATTAAACTAAGACTGCAGGACATTTCTCTACAAGTGTGGAAACACCGGAAAGTTGGTCTTATGTCAAAACTAATAATTTTTTTTAATAATACAAATTTAAACTAACAATTTAAAAACAAACACAACTGAAAATAACTTTTAAAAAATACAACAAACACAAAATATTTTATATAGTCATGAAAAAATAACATTTAAACAACAAACAAGACATTTCAAAATTTACTATGAAACATTTTAATTTTATATATTAAAATATGTATGATTAACAAGAAAAAATTAAATGCATCCAAAAAAATAAACTATGAATATAATAAAAACAATTTTTAAATTAATTTAACTTTTAGTTATACAATAAATAACTAGATTAATGCATGTACTCCAATTTCCCAACATTTGAATTACTGCTTTCTTTGGAGATGCTGCTACTGGTCCTCTCCTTTCTGTAATCAAACGTTCAAGTATATTAAGAGGCCATCATGTAAGTTCATTCAATAAGTAGTTGTTCTTACTATCTCAGACACATATAGTTTAATAAAATAAAATTAGTTTAGTTCATTAAAATTAGCATCTGCCTACTTTTATTCTTATAAGCTAATCGAGAGTATTTGGTCAAGATAACATCAAATGTAATCGATATTGTCAAGTCCTCTGGAGAATCACAGAAGAACAACAGCCAGAGAAATCTATAGCTCATTTCATTCTCGAGATGTTCTGCGGACACCTAAACTGAAATTCAATCATACAAAATATACAAGGTACATTACGTATTGTAACAAACTGGGGTTGCATGTAGTTTCAAATCTATAGTTCATTTCATTCTCGAGATGTTCTGTGGACACCTAAACTGAAATTCAATCATACAAAATATACAAGGTACATTACGTATTGTAACAATCTGGGGTTGTATGTAGTTTCAAATCTATAGCTCATTTCATTCTCGAGATGCTCTGCGGAAAGCTAAACTGAAATTCAATCATACAAAAATATATAAGGTACATTACGTATTGTAACAATCTGTGGTTGTATGTAGTTTCAAATCTATAGCACATTTCATTCTCGAGATGTTCTGCGGAAAGCTAAACTGAAATTCAATCATACATAATATACAAGGTACACTGCGTATTGTAACAAAACCGGGGTTGCATGCACAGTTTCAAATCTATAGCTCATTTCATTCTCGAGATGCTCTGCAAAAAAGCTAAACTGAAATTCAATCATACATAATATACAAGGTACATTACGTATTGTAACAAACTGGGGTTGCATGCACAAGTCTCAAATCTATAGCTCATTTCATTCTCGAGATGTTCTGTGGACACCTAAACTGAAATTCAATCATACAAAATATACATGGTACATTACGTATTGTAACAAACTGGGGTTGTATGTACAGTTTCAAATCTATAGCTCATTACATTCTCGAGATGCTCTGCGGAAAGCCAAACTAAAATTCAATCATACAAAATATACAAGGTACACTACGTATCGTAACAAACTGGGGTTGCATGTAGTTTCAAATCTATAGCTTATTTCATTCTCGAGATGTTCTGTGGACACCTAAACTGAAATTCAATCATACAAAATATACATGGTACATTACGTATTGTAAACAAAACTGGGGTTGTATGTACAGTTTCAAATCTATAGCTCATTACATTCTCGAGATGTTCTGCGGTAAAAGCTAAACTGAAATTCAATCATACATATATATACAAGGTACACTACGTATTGTAACAATCTTGGGTTTGTATGCAGTTTCAAATCTATAGCTCATTTCATTCTCGAGATGTTCTGCGGAAAGCTAAACTGAAAATTCAATCATACAAAATATACATGGTACATTACGTATTGTAACAAACTGGGGTTGTATGTACAGTTTCAAATCTATAGCTCATTACATTCTCGAGATGTTCTGCGGAAAGCTAAAACTGAAATTCAATCATACAAAATATACAAGGTACATTACGTATTGTAAACAATCTTGGGGTTGCATGTAGTTACAAATCTATAGCTCATTTCATTCTCGAGATGCTCTGCGGAAAGCTAAACTGAAATTCAATCATACAAAATATACAAGGTACATTACGTAATGTAACAATCTGGGGTTGCATGTAGTTCCAAATCTATAGCTCATTTCATTCTCGAGATGCTCTGCGGAAAGCTAAACTGAAATTCAATCATACATAATCTACAAGGTACACTACGTATTGTAACAATCTGGGGTTGTATGTAGTTTCAAATCTATAGCTCATTCCATTCTCGAGATGCTCTGCGGAAAGCTAAACTGAAATTCAATCATACAAAATATATAAGGTACATTACGTATTGTAACAATCTGTGGTTGTATGTAGTTTCAAATCTATAGCACATTTCATTCTCGAGATGTTCTGCGGAAAGCTAAAGTGAAATTCAATCATACATAATATACAAGGTACACTACGTATTGTAACAAACCGGGGTTTGCATGCACAGTTTCAAATCTATAGCTCATTTCATTCTCGAGATGCTCTGCGAAAAGCTAAACTGAAATTCAATCATACATAATATACAAGGTACATTACGTATTGTAACAAACCGGGGTTGCATGCACAGTTTCAAATCTATAGCTCATTTCATTCTCGAGATTTTCTGCGGAAAGCTAAACTGAAATTCAATCATACATAATATACAAGGTACATTACGTATTGTAACAAACTGGGGTTGCATGCACAGTCTCAAATCTATAGCTCATTTCATTCTCGAGATGTTCTGTGGACACCTAAACTGAAATTCAATCATACAAAATATACATGGTACATTACGTATTGTAACAAACTGGGGTTGTATGTACAGTTTCAAATCTATAGCTCATTACATTCTCGAGATGTTCTGCGGAAAGCTAAACTGAAATTCAATCATACAAAATAAAGTTGACTCGAAATTGACCCACCAAGTTACTACATAATTATGTTTTATTTGTTGAAATAGTTCTACATGTGTGCAGACAGACATACAAAAATGAAATTTTTCCAGTCTCTTCGCTAACGCTCCGCCAATAATACGTTATACATTTGCACGTACTTAGAAAAGACCACGAAAAGAAAAAATATGACATTTCTATTTTCAAAACACATTATGGCATGTTTTAGTACATTTTAAAAAGTTAATTTTTAAACACTAATAGTCAAGTAAAGTTTCACTTACTAAATCGAATGTGAGTAGATATGTTTTAAATTGGTTATATTAAAAGTAAACGTGTCATGTAAGCTAGATTCCTAATCAGTTCCTTAATTTTAAAGCATTTACGTAAGAAGTTAATGACTATGATCATGAGAATGTTCATGATATTTGGGAAGCTGTGCTTCCAGTCACTAAAATGTGTAAAGTTTTTGCATCACCTGTTTGAAATTAAATAACATTCAATACAACATAAATTATCACCTGACTGTGAGTAATAACCAATCCTATAAACAACATCCATATTAGGAAAGGTGCGCTTAAAATATATTTCCATACAATGCTTTTTCCATCATAGTAAGTTCGCAGGAATTATATCTCCACTATTATTTTTTGTTTTCATCATTGTCATTTGTCTTAGCATTCCAAGTAGAAGGATCATCTATGGAAAATGAATTAGGTAAGGTTACTTCAACCTGTGATTGTACACTAATTTCAATTGGCTGCTGGAAAACTTCAGGCTCATCATTTAGGTTAACGTTGTTGCAGGGCTGATCAATGTGTGTATCTAGGCCTAGTAATTCTTCTTCTGTAAAGTTAAACGAGGTCGATGAAGAAGGTTAATGATAAGTCATCTCAGCATTCACAGTTAGGCGTTTTAAATTATTAATGTATGTCCTATTTTAGGTACTTTCTTAAATAGTTTGTTGCGACCCAGCCTTTCAGCAGTGCGTTTTTTTGTATTCAAACAATAATTAAATGAGCTAATAAGATGTGCAGGTGACGTTATTTGGTTGATGAGAGGATGGAAATAACACATACGCTCACGACCCAACTACAGGAACAGCAAGTGACGATAAAAATACACTGGAAGTGTGGCCAAAGCCACCAACTGCAATTTATTGGACTTTTTTAAGCAGGAGGGGACCTTCAAAAGATACCAACGTCCCGGTTATAATGGACTTTTACCCCACTAAAACCACTCTTGCTGCCACGTCCTTTCGTGGCCGTACAACATCTGGATCCTATGTCCACTGGCTGTAGAGTGTACGCTTAGACAAAATAAAATTGCATATGTAATTTAAGCGTATTGGCTGGGAATGCAAACTGAAACAATGTCCTGACTTGCTAAATGGTTGTGGTCCCTGACAAGGAACGCCGTAGGTCCTTTCGTGGACCCGTACCTAATTAGTGGTCCACACTAAAAGTTCATACTTAATAATAAATTAAACCTAATTCATACTTAACGAATAAGTAATTAATATTCATATAATGAACTACACTGTGATTTGATAATTAAAGAGAGAGGATTATAGTTATTACTTAATCAATTTTAAGATATTTTTTATAATCTAGACAAGTAAATAGTGGGATTTAGAAGAACAGTTTTTATTTTTACATTATAAATTATATGACAATAGTAAACATTACAATGGGGGGGGGGTGGGGGGGGGGGGGGGTGGGGGGGGGGGGGGGTGGGGGGGGGGGGGGGTGGGGGGGGGGGGGGGTGGGGGGGGGGGGGGGTGGGGGGGGGGCTTTTATTGTTTAACAGGGAAGATTGAAACTGTATACAGGATAGTAAATTAGCTTTTAATTATAAGTCAAGTAAGAGTTAAGAAAATCTCTCTTTTACATTAAAGAAAATTACTAGTCTACATTTACTGTTTAGTGCCATTTTTAAACTCTCATTATTGGGTTTTGTAAGAAAATTGATACATTAAATCTATGAAATGACGAGCTTAATGGATTGCACCATTTAATTCTTGTTATAACTTAGAATAAAGGCATCCCTGAACTGCAATATCTGTCTGGGGTTTTCAATAATATTTTTCAATATTGTATAGAATAGTGACGATTTTCTATATCTTTTTTGTTTTCATAATTCGCCGCTCAAGTCCATTTCTTAGTAATAGCGATTTACGTTTTGGATAAGATCCAAAATAAAAAATAATCTGATTTGCCTGTCATTTATAAGAGCAAATAAATGTTTTTAAATATATAAAAATATGATAAAGTCAACTTATTATTCCAATTTAACAGCTGTCAGTCTCTCATTATCTTAGATGTGTTTATTTTATAAATCAGTTCTATTTTAAAATCCCTTAAACTGATTAGATAAAATAAGGATGACAACAATGCCATGTACAAACAAATAGTAAATGTGTCTTATGAGTGTCATTATATGGTTACAACTCAATACGAGAAATCTAAGAGAAAGTAGTAATTTTGTTGAAAAATATACCTTTATATTTAGTTAGTTCGATCGGAAATCATTGGACTGAGCTCTGAAATATGTATTGATAATTTATAAATAGTATGTAAGTTCATTTGATTATTTGGAAATGAAAAGTCTACAATGAGTCCAAACGTAAACGTCTTACCACATTCTTCAACCTCTAAATTATAAAATAACGTGCAGATTTTTAATACATGTTAAGTTATTACATGATATTATAGATCTACCTCTTCATTTTATTTGATCTCAACGCTGACTCATAATCATAAGGATACAATTTTCTTCTCCAGTATTATAAGATTATACCTATGTTTATGTAATCATTGAGAAATTAAATATTTATTTTAAGAAACCTTTGATATGATTTACTGACATATTCCCACCAAGCTCTTGTATCTTATAAATAATTTTATGTTTATAAAATTCTTCCATAAAACAAACTCACATTACTTATAAAGTAAAGTAAGAAAGGATTTTAGGTTCCGTCAGGGATCCGTTCTTGGCCTTGGTTTCTTTTTGATTTACGTCAAAAAAATCTAACAGCACTATTCAAAATGGACATCTTGTTCATAATGCAGATGACACATATCTCTGTCAAAGACATTAAATAAAAATGACTTGGAAATAGATCTACATGGAAAATTAATAAATTAAATTCTTTTTCTGAAAACAATCAAAAACAAACTTCTATTCATACCAACTTATGACAGTAAGAAAATTGAAAAATTGACCAGTGGTCTCAGTGAACTATTCTATTATAGAAGAAGTCAATTAAGTCAGAAAGTCTACCACATTCCTAAAACTGAACCTCGCTAGAGGGCTGAATTGGAGTGATCACACTGACTTGTTTATGTTCTAGAGTTGCCAATTGTAACTTAGCTCTGCAGAACCTAACAAAATATTGTTCTGAAAATGTTATAAATATGGCCTCTTATGGGCTAGCAGTATAAGCATTTGCTGTTAGTGTGTGTCAAAATTAGAGGTCCTTGCTTTATCGTATTTGCATCTTCTTACAGGTTTAATTGACTTTATAGTCAGGGCCGGATTCAGAACTATTCAGAAATGTGTAGTATTCTTTTACTCAAACTTAAAACCTCTTAGTCTATAAACATAAAATAATCAATGTTGTTTTTTCTTAATCTAAGTCTAGATTATGTTAGGTTAAGTTAGATTAGGTTAGGTTAAATTTATTAGGCATGAGAAAATTCAGACATCAAAAACTACTCAATGATAAAATTATTTATTATTTTCAAAAAGTTCAAACTCAAGTTTTCAGATTATTGATGCCTAGCTTTAATATTAGCGAATGTATCAATGACATCATTAAAGTTAAGCTCACACGTCAAGTAGTTTTCTATGACTGCAACAATTAACTTTACCTGACCGACATACCAAAAGCATCTTGAATAATTCTTTACTCGTGGAAGAGCAGAAAATGAATTTTCTGCTGTACAGTTACTGGCTGGTGTACACAAAAACATATTAAAAGCTTAATTTGGATGTAAGTCCTGGAGGTCTTTGACAAAATATATACTGTATGTTCAACTGCGACAACGACATCTCTTCTGTACTGAATGAATCTTTACACAACACACCTTTCAAGACATTCCAACAACAAAAAAAAGGAGCTTCAATGACCTTTGAGACAATTCATTAAAAGATATTGCAGCAGATGTAATTTCAGTGGCACTTAAGTGGTAGAGGTTTGATAAGAATGAGAATCAGTTTGGAAATTCATTGTAAATAGTAATTTTCTTTTTTAACTCAGACAGATGATTGTCAATTATTAGTTTATAGCTTTCTTTGACTTTGTCATCCACGGTTTTTCTGTGGTCTATTTTTCTGTGATAGTAACTTTTTTTTATTTAATTATTTAAGATACGTTTTGAAGTTTATCCCCGGTTTCAGGTAGTTAATATTACAAAATAATAGAAAATATTAAACCATAAAACCAAGAAAATATTTGATAATTATAAACAGGGTCAGATTTTAGGCACGGATCACATGGGCCCGGGCCAAGGGCTGCAAATTTTATGGGCCAGTTTAAATTTTCCTAAAACTTAAATGCATTTTGTGCAGACTTTTTGTTTCACTCAGATTTATACACTAATTAAAATTGTAACACATTTGAAAGAGAAGCTTTTTAAATAAATTGTGTATTATATATCAGACTTCACTATTATTCTGAGTAGTGCGTCACTACGTATAGGGGCAACCGTCGATGTACACGAGGCGAATTGGGCGCGACTCCTCAGGCTGGGTGCTGGAGTCGGACCATGAGTATGAGGAGGCGGGGAGGGCGGCTACCATCGCCCACGGCCAGCTTCGTTGTACTTCGTGGCTAATTCGGGTAGTTTGTGGAATGACTAACTATGGTATAAATAAAGATACTGAAAATATGAAGGAAAGACAGTTTTCACCTTTAATACAATGAGATGATGTTTAAGAATAATATTTATATTTCGCTTTAGCTGTGACATGAAATGTTTATTTTTCTTGCACTAACTCCAAATAAACCAATGTGACGCCTTCAATAACTGAATGCGATGTATGCGTTTTACTGTATATCAATTGCTAGTTACATATTCTTAGGCACATATTTTCAGTATTCTTTAAAAAGCAAGATTTTCCATTTCCTTCTGTGGTTTTCAAACAAATTCATTACGTTTAACGTTATTATAATTATAATATTTCCATTATTCTTTATTTATATAAAGTTTACTTTTCGAAGCATTTCCATGTTAATTTTACAAAACTTGAACCATTTATTTTGGATCTCTTAGAATTTAAATTAAAAAGTAAAAACAAGAGGAACTGTGTGGTTAAAAACACGTCCACTTTGTTTAAACGTCAACTAATTTCAAACAAAATAGTCAATCGTTAATTTGGCCAGATTCGTTTCTAAAGGTATTAACGCATTCAAATCCGATCGGGAGTTTTCAATGAGGTTTTGTTCACTCTACGGCTGTGAAGTGTTCAGTTCATTCCAGAAATTCAGTTCTGTCGCAGCGATGTAACAGTGAATCAGTTCCATCCACTGAGCTCTCACTTTGATCACTGATCATCTCTGTACAGTTCACGGAAGACACTATGCACAAAAGATACGATGCAGAATAATTATGTTGACGATGAAATATTGAAGGAGTTAAGTTTTAATGACTTGTTGTCTGTAGTTCACATCAAAAAGGATAAATATTTACGATAGTTATACACAACTGAAATAATTACCTGTTTATTGTTAAATAACAGATCCTATGCTACAAACAACAGGTTTAATTTGCATTTTCAGTTTTTATATACATTTTTACTCAGTAATATTGTGTTTTATTTCACCACAACCTAAAATAATGTATGTTCGGAATTTTATGAATGAAAATATTTTATTCCGTGTTCTAAAACATTACACTTCATGCATCAGATCAAGTAGTAGGAATATACTCGATCATCCTACACAGCTTTGATGGCCGGAAGTCAAACAAAATACACTATTATCAGTCAGTAATTTCATGACACTGAGAATCGGTATCCGGACTCTGTGATGTTGTCACTTGATTTGGTTACAAACTTTAAAAATTTTGAATAAACAGTTGTTTTTGCAACGTTTAAGCATGATTGACAGATATTAGACTATTAAATTCTTAACAATTTAAAATGTCGCCCATTTTGAAATCGAAAGTAATACTCGTAATATTTATCTAAATTAATTGTATTTTCAATTTAATTAGCTTAACATAAATGCCAAGTTTCACATTATTTGCTTCAATGTTATTTGAGATATGAACTTTTTATAAACAACACATATGGATAAACAGACATTAAACTGATATAGGACATGTTTTGGGCGTATACATTCCGGCGCCTACATTTTAAACTCCAAAATTGGATATTCAATCCAATTTTGCCAAATAGGTCTAGTCCCGCAATGAAAAATATAAACAGCAATAATAATATAATTGGTATTTGACATACTTTTTTTAATATTTTTATTATGTCGAATGACAAGGATTATTTCATTTTAATATAACCAGAGGAGGCGGAAACAGTAAATAAACATGACTTCTTTGAATTTCTCATCATTAGAACGATGCATATTGACATACGAACAATAATAAACAAGTTCGAAGAAAATATATAACAACTGGGTATAAAAGCAACACTGTCTGGAGCCTTGTTAGGGGAGAGTTTCTTTTCCCTGACATAGTCCAATGTTTGGAAGTGATGTTCTTTAGTTTATGTCTCACCCAGAGTTGTTACTAACTATAACAGTCTGTCCAGTCCAGAATATGTATCAGTAACATAATTTACCCAATAGCGATTTTATAGGTTATTTTAATACAAGGATTTTTAACAGCTGTGGTATAATATGATAATTTCCACGCCTCAGTCTATTACGCGATTTAGAGAGTACATTTTCTATACTAGTAGGATACATAAATGACCAATTGAGCGTTAGGTAGCAGCACTGATGACTCTACATTCGCTTTATTATTTGGCATTGTGTGTGTAACCGCAAGTGTTCCAATGTTAGCTCAGCTCTCAACTGTGTCCACTTGACGGAAGCACACAACACATTGTATTCAACTGTGAAGTGGGGTGGAACAGTAAATGGGTTAACCCACTACAGCAAAACTGTTATAAGGGAGGTTACATGATCACAATGAAAACAAAAATTATATTTATATAATAAAGTATTGCAAAAGCTACAAAAAGTCATTAGTATGAGATATACACGCATGTATAAAACTACTACTACTTATGATTATTTCATAACCTTTCACAACAATATCATCAAGCACTTATTCTTCTTGGGGACATTTGGGGATTTAGAGGTAAGTCAGGCACGCGATCGTTCTATGGTATCTCACGCGATCATGTAAAGATGATCTGATCGAAGCTGCAGAGTAGTTGGGATACACAAAATCAGAGATACCGAGCATTCCTGCACTTATATATTATTTTATATTGAATTCCAAGTATTGGGTTTGGCTAAGTAATGAAATTATGTTTCTATATTCTAAGGACTGTTACGATATTTTAAAAGTTTAAGTGGGTTTTCTATTTCATGTTTTGGTGCCATTGAGTTTTTTATTTCTTTTGTCTTATAATTCTAATCCTAATAATAATAATATTAAAAAATACGAAAGTGACATTGTTTATTTGTTTTGCTTTCACGAGTAAATTATTCAACTAATTGTAACTGAAAATGTAGATGGACAATTCTTGGGGTCTCTTGTATAGGCCTATTCTTTTTTAGAAACTCCCTCTGGACTACGCCCCACTGGTCTCTAAAGTAGAAAAAAATCCAATCCTTGATCTTTGAAGTTGCGTAATAGAAATTAAAAGAGACTGTTAAATGTAATAAAATATTCTGGTAAACAATGTTTTATGAACAGCACAAGCTTATGTTTAATTAATTTAACCAACATTTCCTAATTAAATGCCATCAAACTCTTATACAACATATAAGTATGTTTAAAAAGTATTTCAATATAAATTATATATACAAAATCAGATCCAAAATTCAACTGGTAAAGTAACGGTTTTGTAACTTTCAAATAATATCGAGAATTATGTTATACTTTGAAACTATTAATAATTCATAACAAAATAAATAATGTTAATTTTTTAATTAAACAAAAAAACTATGTATTAGTTAAGTCAATGAATTGTTTCGTGCCCCAATTTTTTGCATTTAACCCTGAATCCCTCAAAAACTACTACAGGTACAGTTCTGAAACCTATTTTATTAGCTTTATCAGGTAAAAATACATAAGAATCCACGATATTTCTTACTTAATTAACCTTTCCAAAAGTTCAGTATGGCTTTATTTTACTCTTTACCCAGGAATTCAGGCGAAATCTTTCGCTAGCTGTAACTCGCTAACGAAGCGTTTTCGGACCTATGTTTATATAAACATTTTTTCATTATTTTTACTAGTACAATGTGCTGTAGAAGTGGGGGGAGAACTTCATGAATCACCCTGTATTTCTAAATCTCCAAGCTGTATAATGGTGCCTTTTTTTAAAGCCGAAGAATCAAACTAGTTTCAGTAACTGGGCGTTTTTATTTTCAAAATACATTAAAGCTTTTTTTAAACTATGATAATATATTTTAAAATTAATTTCATGTCAACATTTGGAACCGAGTTTTAGAGAACTATTTTATATT
The DNA here is from genome assembly GCF_021130785.1 of Homalodisca vitripennis. Taxonomy (NCBI): domain Eukaryota; kingdom Metazoa; phylum Arthropoda; class Insecta; order Hemiptera; family Cicadellidae; genus Homalodisca; species Homalodisca vitripennis. The sequence continues at coordinate 52,794,544 of NC_060209.1, read as the reverse complement.
TGTATTGCATTGTAAAAAGTTACTTATTGTGTTATTAATTATCCTGTTCTTCAGCTTCAGGTCAAAATTTCGTGATGAAAGAAGTTTTTGGGTGAAAACTGTTAATGTTTCATGAATCTACAGGAACGTCATAACAAAATCTCTGTATCAAATGTATAAACAAATTTATAAAATCAATGTTTTGCCGCCTGTGTGGGTCTTGTCAGCGTGAAACAAGATTCTGTATGCAGAAGATTTCTATAACGAATTTAGCGATAGACCAAGTTTGCGTTGAAAATGCTGCGAAGCCTGTAAAAGTACACATGGTATGGTGTACTTTTACCTTGTATTATGTAAGTGTATAAAAATTCGTTCTGATTAACACAAACATTTCTGTTCAGTGCAGAGCGCTTTTTAAACATTAATATTAGTCACAAATGTTTGTCTATTGGAACTGGGTACAACGCCAAGACAATCTAAAAGTAGTGATAAAAGTTTATTTTCCAACTAAAGCACAGAATGTATTCTATTGTCAGACATTTTCAGTATCGGAAACCATCATAACGTTTCTGTGTGAGTTCACTTAATGTGTTGTAACACAAAGACATGAACAACTTACACCCTGAAAGCTGTTGCACTGTCTGTCGGACACAATACGGAGTCGACACAAAGATAAACACTTAATTTTCATCGAGTTTACGAGCATTGGCGGCGCGGCGCGGCGGCGGCTGCAAGTAGTCACTAATGATGTGACGTCACCAGTCATCATTAAACATCTGTTTGTGTCTTCGTTTGGGTCCCTTTCACTGCTTATACCATTGTTCGTGATTTTGTTACAAAGAAAAATTCAGGTCCATTCATTTATAGTCTTTTAACTCGTTATGTATAACTGAGAGTTTAGCGTGTCAATTATCAATGTAAACAGAGTCATAAAGGAAATCTCGTTCTCATCTTATGGGTATTAAAAAGTTAATTTTTGTGTCTTTTGTATTATATTTTAAGGATTTATTTGCTTCTACTGAAATTAGTCTGGATGACATATTGATAGAGTGTTTTTAATATTGTAGTTTTTATAAGTATTTGAGTTAGTTTTATATAATTTTGTTTTTCAATTGGATTATTTGATAAAATCACTGCTACAATAAATACATACAATTACACCAAGCTGTTACACGAATAGTTTCCTAAATAAAACTGCAAACATATTCACTGAAGACGAAGACGTTACTCTACCCGCTCTCTTGGTATTCATAGACACTTTGAATAGAAATACAACTAATCAAGGGGGCAACAAAGTTTAAAAATAATAACATCTTCACAGTTTCGAATTGATAAGGGTCTAGAGTTTCCTCCCTTTTTGACCGCTTGAAATTTCAATAGAGTATTGATGAAATAACAACAAGTATTCATAGACACTATGAACAGAAATAAAACTAATCAAGAGGACAACAAAACGTTATAATATTAACATCTTCACGTTTTCGAGTTAATCAGGGTAGAGTTTATAACTACTTGAAGTTTCAATCAATAACGGAAGAAAACTAAATTTAACTGAAACTGATACTAGCAAAAACTGACAATGTAACTCAGTTATCCATAACTCTTTTAATGTAGATCAAAAGTATTAATGTACCAATACTGACTCCTCCCTGGTTTGATGAATCTCATGAAATAACAGGAATTGTAGGACTAAATTTATTTTTATCAGCTTATGATACTGGATATCACTATTAGTATTAATTTGTATTGGGTGATTATGCACTAAGTAAATTACATTGCTTGAATTTGCTGAATTAAAGAAAAACCTCTGTAACTATGGAATTCTCTTTCACAAATTAATTATTCATAAGTAATATTAATTAGTAATTAAACGAAATATAAATTATATGCTTTTACAACGCTTTCTTTCTTTATTTTTTTTTTAACGAAGAGGCTAATCCCCTTTTTAATTCTTATTCTGCCCGTCCTAATAAGCCACTGGCCTGTGGGAGGATCTTATCAATGAGATAAAGGGGAAAAGTCGATACAGCTCGATGGTAATGATAAAAAGTGCAACGGTCATAGACAGGATTTCACCCTGTGCTATCTATAAACCCAAAGACCATCCTGCTAGACCACACGGCTGTCGCCACTCCTACATTTGGCACTCTCTAATTTTGCAAAAATATAAATGTTTTAATTTATAGTAATGAAAACGTAGAAGCTGCAACGGACTCGTACATACCGTGTATTGTTTACACGATATAAACTATAATTTTTTTCTTGGCTGGTGATAAAGATATTTTCATATTATAAACAATACTCTAAAGCAGGACACTAAAAAAAACTAGGTCGTCGCCGATTATTGTGTATAATGCTTGTTACTTAAGCAACCCCGCTGCAATTAACTGGTTAAATTTAACTCAATTAGTGATAGTCAGATCTTGTACAGTATTTTATAATGGTCCTAATTATTGTGATCAGCACAATTATGTGAATGTGAACACACAAGTTTTAATAAAAGATTACCCACATCAAGTTGAAAACTGAAATTTTAGTAAGCTTAGTCCCAACAATAATTGAAGAAAAATGTATTTTATCTTGTATTATAAACATAGGATATAATAACTCCAGGCTATAGCAACCTAACAGTTGCCAGTTAGTAATGTAGACACAACTCACAATTGTGAGTGATTTCATTTCCCATATATATACACTCTGCAGAAGCTCTTCCCCTCCAAGAAATTTACTAGCACCACTACTGATCGTAAACAATGAACTATAAAAAATAATTATTTACCATCAATAAATTTAAATAATAACATTAAGTTTTAACTTACATGTTAAACATGGATCTAATAATTAATACACATTTTAACCGCTTCTGTTAGTTAGCAAGAGTCCCACGAAACAAAGAAATACATAATTATGTAACCTGTGGCTTTAGTGTCATTCACGACTCATTTTTGCCAATACACCGAGCTTGTGACTTAATGGGAAGAGGTGAAGGGTTCATTCAAAAGAGCTTCATTTACTCTGAGCTAATGCTCTGTGTCACTAACGACAGTCTCACAGTTCACATTTAACATTTAACGTTTGAACTCCAATGATCCTCCAGTTGAATCTTGGTGAGCCAATTGTTTCAGTCAACTCTTTAGCGACCCATAATCACATGACTCGATACATAGTCCAGTAAAATGCATCGAAATCAATTATTTTTCGAGTACAATCGTCCTCACAAACGTTATTACCAAAAGGTTTCCCTTTTATTTCAAATACAACTTAGCTGTTGGTCTGCTAATTTCGTTTAATTTTTTTCAACCAATATGTTACGAAAATAATTATGGAGGTTTTAACATCTTAATCACTCCGGGAAGGAATTAATCATTAGAATATATGATTTCATAATTATTTTCTCTCAAACATACAAGATTGATCCAAACACTTTTTGAAACACTCATTATCAAAAGAAAATCAAAGAACCGTACTCAAATTTAACAGACATTATGTATATGTAATTGTTGATATCTAATGTATATTAATATTGCTATTATACGTATCATTGTATTTCTAGCCTAACTATACAGCTTAATAGAATATTTAAATGTTCTGTAAGTACTTTATATACTTACTATCTCACGTACTCGCCATCACCAGATTTTTATAATATATAATTATAAAAAATGAAGAATTTAAAATATGCAAATAAACACAATTAAATAAGCGGATAATGTTTATCTAAGTGAAGACTCCATTTTAACCTTTCAGTGACAATTTAATTATTTTGCTTTAATTTATAAATGGCATATATTTATTTATTTACAGTCCATTATAGACAGTTAGTGGTAGGACTTACAAACACGAAGGTTTAACAAGAGTTTGTACATATGAAAATGAAATCGCCCGCAAGTATTGAGTTGTGTACATTAGCTGATTGGCAACTGTTATACTGCTATAGCCTGGATTAATTACGTCCAGTACATATAATACATACCTACAATATGCGATCCGAACATTGTTTTAATTCCAAAATTTAGTTTCGTTTACCATATTTAATTTAATTGTTTTCGCGCGTTGAAAATAATTGTTAATTTAATAAAAAATAAATTCATAAATATGATCATAAATAGGCTACATGAAGTAAATGAATAGTTTGGAATGTTTTTAATTATAAGCTTCGTTGAGTTAAATAATTAAGTTAATTTAAAATAGAATTAAAATATAACACAATTAATTATAAATACGAATGGATTGTATATTTCTTAAATAACAATGAATGTACTGTAGAAGTGAAGCTCGAAGGAGTGGAAGCTGTTTAGAATCACCGAACATGGGAAATAAAAGTACACAAAAACTGTCTTACATTAATGTTTGAAGGGGACAATATGTACCGAATGACGATAACACATAGGGGTGGTGACTTCTGAGGTCGTAGTAATAAATACTCGAATTGCAAAGTTTACTTATAAGTTCAATTTAATTAATTAAACTTACAAGCACCACTTTTAGTTGGTAAATTAAATGTATGCCTTGCCACGTAGCTGCAAAGTAGAGTACAAGAACTAAAAATGTATATCTGATAGGTGGGCCTAAAATATCCAATGTTCTATGGAATTATGCCTACGATATTTTACTTTATAAAACTTTAAGATTTTACTTCCCTTCGCAATATGTAGACTCACAACCCGGGTGTCGGCGTCTTGGCACGAGACATTGAAGCTGTAGTCTAAGAAGGGTTATTTCTAGTCGGTAATTACTAGAAGAGGAGTAGAAGTTATGAAAGTGATAGCCATCTACTCAAATAATACGTGAGCTCGCCTAAAACAAATTCGCGACGGTATTAGCCATTTAATGAGACAAAAAACTTATCACGACAACGTGCTCGTCAGAAGGACGACGCCACAACTTGTATCCATTTCAATCAAGCAAATAAAAGATCTTCAAGGGTAAGTTACTTTACTATTTACAACTTTTCTTTACGTTACATTCATTTTTATATGATTGGCATCAAAGGGCTAATTTAATAATACGAAAATATAAATTTTACTTACGGACAAAGCGCGCGAGGTGAAATCAGTCACGTAGTTGGGCTGCTACGAAGGGTTACAATAAAATATTCATACGCGTGCCAATTAGGTAGTTAGTTCGTCAATAATTTAGTTCCGGAACATTGGATAAAAAATAATATTAAGTTGGACTGGCTAACTAGGTTGTGAAATGTTGCATTATATAAAATGGAACTAACTAACGGTACAGATAAGTGTAAAATAAACTAGTTTTACTTTGAGAAGGACTGTCCAACTATTCAAAAGTTACATATTAAGTACCTTGAGGAGTATGTGTCTGGGTTTTCTCAGGTCATGGTAAATGTTGAACACAATTGAAATTAATACATTTCTAATTCCAAAGTTTTTGTAGCACACCCCGTTTCTGAAACACACATGATAATAGCAATTGTTGCCAAGGTATATTTTAAATACTTAAAGGTTTATTTTAAGAAAAGTTTTAAGAAAAAGTGGAGAAGAAATATTGGTAAATCACCAGGTGCGAGCAAAATAGCAACATGACTGGGAAGTGAGGAAGTGGTTTTTTGCGCCAGGAATAAATTATTTATTGGGAAAAACCAAAATACTGTGAGGAATGTTTTAGAGAGATTTCAAAATGTTATTCCCAAAAATTCTGCCATTGCAAAAGATCAAGTACAGAACTATACAATGCTTAACTCTGAAATGATTGAAGTGAGGGAAATAATTTATTTATCTCATTTAAAGGCTGACATCATCGAGGCTGCTGAATAAAACAAACGTTCAGTTGCCGGAGACATACCACAGAAGACAGAAAAGCACTAAATCATGCTTATTTTGACAACAAAACCACAATTTGTAATTAAAAATGGGTCGTCCCAGAAGCTCAAAAAATTACCTGAACTACGTCATAAAATTTATAAATACAAAACGGCTTGTGAAAACAACTGTCCCAAAAGCCCAAATAAGATGAAATTTGGTACAAAAATTGATAGTATAACCATCTTGGTACGCCATTTCGTTTCAGTAGGTGGCCAAAATTGTTATGAAATGCTTATAAAATTTCCTTAAGTTTTTGATAAAAACAATTTTTTCATATTGTACAGATTTAAAAACATTGAGTACTCACGAATATTCCGTGGGAATAAATGATTAGTATTTCAGCTGTCACTAAAACTACCTACTTCTTCCGACTGAGCTGGAAGGACTGTTTTAGATTTTTCCTGCTTTCAGAAAATTTATTTTAAGGGTTATAGCTATAAAATGTTACAATCTCCGCAACCGAACGAGGACTAAAAGCACGATCTGAAAGCGTACTCTCTTTTATGGACCTTCCTTACTAAAATAGTAAACTCTAAAATTCAGGTAGCTTACTACGGGTTTTTAAACCTTCGTATAGTATATAGACGTACTGAAATTTTTTTACAGGCCAATAAAGATTGTTTTTAAAAGAAACAATATGCTTGTGGTTTCAATGAATTTTCCCAGTCTTTAATTTTAAATGTCGCTTTAAAGAACGATAAATTTATAAGGTTAAAAAGCAAAATATTAGACTAATGTATGCTCAAATAATGTTAAAATATCTGAACATGGGGATAATGCACAATAATTACTATCTAAGCACGTACCTATCGTTGTTTTAAACCAAGCACCATTTAAAAATTTTACCCGTTTGCCCTTTCCACTGCTCTCCCAGTCTATCTGCGTATTGAGATGTAGTAACTTATACTGCAGTACTACCTAACCACTCACCACACAGTCAGAGCTTTAATAAAACATAGAAAAGTACAAATTTAGTCCTCTGAGTCATCAATTGGCGCTAGAAACTAACATTTATTTTTCAATTGAAATATGAAACAGTTATCTCCATAAAAACATAAAGTAAATGAATCTATACACGACATAAGAGTGACCTCTTCAGTCACAAGGAGAACTTAAAACTTAAATTTTGGATACTACACTGGTTTTCCTTGTACAAATATTTTTTATTTTTTATTCCAAATACAAAAAGTCACCCACAGGTGAGAGTGGGTGTTAAGTTTTACAAAGCACCAACTTTAAGATTACATAGAATATACAGTTACTGAATCATTTTGAAGCAGTTTCGATTGTCATTGAGAGAAATAAATGCACCAAAACTGATTTTTAAATGCAGAAAGTTGAAGCTGGAGAGTTTTGGGGTTTCTTTGAATTTTTGTAAGGTGCATTATACAAAAATTACGTAAAACGTCACTGGATAGTCCGCCTCCTGTTCATTTCCACATTTTGTTCTACAGGTGCATCCCTTCCATCCTCTTCTGGTACACTAGGATTGTGAATAGAATGCATCAGTGAGTGTGCTACTTTAATCTTATCTTGGACTAGAATAATATTTGTCTTGCCTCCATATTTGTACAAATATACCACATGTACTCCAACTGAGGTGCCATCCTAAAATATGACGGAACTTAAATTCATACCTTGCATTATTCTATTCAATCGTAATGCATGAAATTAAATTCCTACTCGAGGTCGATTATGGCCGTTGAAAGAAAAATGCATAACAACAACTTACCCGTTGCTCCATGTCATGTTACAAAACATTCTTAGAAGAGCTTCATTTGGACCCCGATGTAACCCGGGAAGTTTTCTACATAAAATCTTAGGTACCGTATGGTGATTTGAACAATTCACAACTCTGCACTCGATTCTGCGCTTTTGCTCCAGGTAAGATATTTATATAGGGTCATTACTTTGAACGATATCTTCGTTATCAAGTATGACATGTTATGATCAATTAGAAGTCTTGGAATTTTGTTTCGTTTCGTTGCTTCATATATTGTGTTTCTAATTTTATGTTACGCTTTATTTTCTGTAAAAATGAGGCGCTTAGGACTTATAGTGATTAAGACATTTTATAATTTCATTACTCAATCCTGTATCGATACTCTAGGGCGCATGTTTTATTTTTCCTCTAATAGGGACGTCATCACGAAGCCAAACTCCAAAACCTATGTTTCCTATCCATTCTGAGGTAACTTGTGGTTATTGTAAGAAAACAGCATCCCTGCAAATTTCATTGTCTGGCTTCTCATTACAATACTGTATTATGATCCCAGTATATTTACTTATTTATAGAACAATTTTAAAGACTCCCCAGGGGTATGGAAAATGTATCCATGCATTCTTGTACACAACTAAAAGCGGCACATTATATACAAATTCTTTATTTGTTTTCAAGAAATATATTGCCCTTTTTTATTCTCCTATTTTACACATCCTTAAATTTCAAGCACTTATTATGACTTTTTATTATCCTAACAAAATGTCTGAACTCAAATGTATCCATAGTTCCCATATTGAGACAGCAGAGAACTTCCAGAAAAAACCGACTGCTGAGAAGTCCTCTAGTTCTTGGGTTATTTATTGTAGGTTGCAGCACCGGATTTAGTTTAATAGTACATTCATCCATAAGCCTGAGACTGAACTGTTTCTGTTGCAGCCAATCTGTCCGCATTTTCAATCGGGACGATGCTCGGCTGGACGTCTCCAATGCAGCCACTCCTTTCCTCTGACAATGCTCCAGTCGGCACAGAGCCCATATCTACGGAATTCATCTCATGGGTGGGCTCGATCAACTTCATTGGATCCCTTTGTGGAACCTTCTTCTGCGGTATTACCTCCCATAACCTTGTTGGGCGCAAGTATACTGCTCTTCATAGTCAGCTGGATTGTAATTTCGACCGCACAGAACGTTTGGTGGTTGCTCATTGCGAGGGTCATTGTTGGAATAGGCTGCAGTGGAGTTATTATCAACATTCCCATATACGTCGCAGAAATGGCAGGAGACAAAATCAGAGGTTCTCTTGGTTCTTTATTGATGATATTTTTGAATGCCGGGTGCGTTTTCTCGTACGATATCAGTTCACTTACGTTATACCATGGACTCTCCGCTATATGTTTGTGTATACCTATAGTTTTCTTGATGCTGTTTTCATTTCTTACTGAAAGTTATTTGTGGAATCACGGTAAGAGAAAAGAAGCGGAAAGATCTCTTCTGTGGTTTCGAGCTGGGCATATCCAGCAGACATTGAAATAAATTGAAAACTTTCAGATAAGAACCGACAGGTTTACTGCTAAACCCTCATACAGAGACTTGTTCAGGTCAAAAAGGAGTGAAGAAGGCGGTTATTTTAAGTATTGGGTTTGTCATTGGTCAACAGTTTTGTGGAATTTTAGCCATTGTGACGTATACTGTGAAAAATATTCCAAGATTCAGGCTCATCGCTGTCAGCCCACAATTCAATGATTGTCGTTGGAATTCTACAGTTACTTTTAGCCCTCATGTCGTCCTTCCTGGTCGATCGGGCTGAAAGGAAATTTTCGCTTATATCTTCATATTGTGCAATGTCCATATCGCTGTCTACGCTGAGCACTTATTTATACTTCTATGATGTTTCTTGGAACCCTATGCTCAAGTGGATTCCGATTGTTTGTATTTCGGTAAATGTTATAAGTTACTCAATAGGAGTCGGACTCGTTCCTTTTGTTGTTATGTCCGAAATATTCCCTCCTGATATTCGGGGATTTGCATCATCAAAAATCCAAATGTTAGGAAGTTTCTTGTCATTTGCAACTGTTAAAACCTTTTCTTTTCTCACAAGGCTACTAGGAACCCATGGCTGTTTTCTTCTTTACGCAGTTTTCTGTGCCGTATTGTAAATTTTTACTTTCAAAATATTGCCCAAAACAAAGGGGAAACCGCTTAAAACTATTTTGAAATTATTAAATGGTGAAGATACAATAAAAATTGGAGAAAACGAGCTTTCAGAACTTGTGAGTGAACAAAAGACCACAATAGTAAAAAACCAGTTAGAATAATAAGTTATACAAAACAAATAACTTTTTAAATTACTGAGGCTCTTTTACTTTTCCATAATAATTGTATCATACATGTAAGTTTTTGTTATAATGCGTAACTTATATATAATTGTTAATACGTGTTATATAATCTACTTAAATCGTGAGTAATATTTGACTGAAAGAAAAATGATTTTTCATATTATTTAAATTTTATTATATATGTACGTAAGCTTTTTTATAATGTGTAATTTGTTATACTTGTTTTGTAGTAAAAAAGACTACTTAAGTTGTGATTAAAATATATAAAGTTAGTGTTTGTTGTTATTTAATTAGTTATTTCTCAAACCATAAAGATTTAGTGGTACATTATTGTTAAATTTAAATCAGTAGTATTTTAACTTGAAATAATTGTATTATTTTAAATCTATATTATCTTCTAAGTAGCTCCCTTAAGTATATTGTTCTTTACTGAAATGTTATCTATTATACTGCCATAACAGTAATTTCTACTTAGAGTAGCCTATAATGATCTCGATTTAGGCTTCAACACTAAAATTAACCATGACACATTTTACCAGAAATAACATTCTCGTTAATCAGAATATTTCTAACAATGTTTATCAACAAATTCATTGAAATGGATAATTGGAGTTGGTGTAATGAATGTCACTTGTAGCAAAGAACCACAAGTCGTATTTTGGAAAATTGAGGTGATACTTGTGACCCCATTTTCTCTTGACAATATGCTGATTGTTGGCATTGCATTATGTTATTCTACTTAATAGAGGATACTGAATATTATTATAGAAATGTATTATGGAAGTCAATCCAGCACGCCGCGCTGGTCAAGAAAAGTAACATTTTCTTGAACAACGTAAAATATAATCAATCATTTAATACGCAACGATGTTTTTTTAGTTCGTGGCGATAATGCGGGGGTCGAGAAGAGGCGATTGTAGGACTGTAGGTCCACGCCTAGTTTGACGAGGGTGGCTGACGTCACTTTTCTGCAGGGTAGGACAGTTAGTCCACAGGTGTCGGCGTGGACTAACTGTCCTACTTTTCAAAACTGATCTGGCTGTGCATTAGTTTTTCTACCTGTACTTATTCTTTACTCTGGTCAGTGATGCTTCCACTACATTCGCACAGCGTACTGCTAAAGCAGCAAATATTAACAATAGTTTACTCAAGCTATCACATATGAAGTGGATTACTAATAGGGAATATATCTTAACGAATTCCATATAGCATTATATTACTATCTGATTAATTTGGCATTGTCCTAATGAATCATAAACATCTACAGTAAGTTTGTATTAGTTATTCCTTATATTGGACCATCGTTTGTATAATACTGTCTATACCAGTAGACACTATAATGGTTAGACATTCTTAAGTTAGAAATGGCGTAACTAACCTGACTTTATTTTATGTATATAATTTCGTTTCATTCTTTTTGCAGCTGTCTTATGTAGTGTACTGAAAATTATTTAGCAGATATAGAGTTTAGATTTCGAAACATCCATTCAAGTGCTGCAGTGTGAGTACGACGATCCCTTATCAACCCCTCGTCAAAAGAAACCCGTGAGTCGGACAGTGAGTCCCAGGCCGGTACCGTGGACCTACTGTCCACCCCTTAAGAAGTAGGTATGAAATGCTTCCGGCAGTGTTATGACGTGGACCTACAGTCCGTTTACCGGCCCTTTAACCCTCCAACTGATAATAAGAAACTCCCAGAATGATTCCATGGTTTTTGTCTTTGCGCAGTATATTTTACGGATATTTTTTTTTTAATATCTGCTAAATGCTGAATAATATCATTTTTTTTGTTAGAAACCAGAAAGAAATTTGATAATAATTCAAATATTCATTTACTGTATTGTTTTTTTTTTAATTGTCCATAAATTGAAAAATTGATGAACGTCTGTGCCGACGGTCAATTGTAACTAAGGCTTTAATGAGTAATCCTCTCGGGTCGAAGAGACCGTAGTATGGCATGTTAGCAGACTCCATACTGGAAGAAGTCAATAATTCAAAATTCGTTGGAATACACCTCGATCGAGGTTTGGCATGGAATCACGTTTGCTTATTTTTAGCCTCTGGCTTTTATGATTTAAAGTCGTTAGCCAAATAGTACAGTTGCTGGACTTTACCAGGCCTTTACATTTTGGGATCAACTTTGCATCAAATGTCTGAACTTCCTAATAGTGGTCGAGATATACATTGGTATACGTCTGGAGGCAGAGAACTTCCTGTGCGGAATAGGAGGTATAGGTGTATGAACACTTGCTCTCACAGGCAGGTGTTCATTTTATCAGGTTACCAAATTGGTAGAAATTCCACAAGTCACTTGACATTCGCCTAAAAAGCTTTTTATCGTCAGTATTTGATAACCTGAACGAGTTTTTGGCATACAACCGGATTGCACGTAGGCTAAATTGTATATTCAACTGTTCACTTTTATGTAATGCAAATGGAAAGGAACATAAATTTAAATTACACTCGATGTGTCTTTTTTAATACATAGTTTGACTGCCTAGCCTGCAAAGGAGACCAAACCATATGTTACGGGATTTAAAGTATTTCGGTTTAAAACAATTTGAAGATTTTTAGGATTCCTAATTAATTGCACTATAGGAAACAAAACAGAGCTGCACAAAATCGAATCGTTAGTGAATTTATATCTACTATTTTAACCGGCTTTCTGAAAATTTCTCAGAAATATTAATTAACAACATGGTTTGATATTTTCTCTCTTTGGCTAGACACATTTAATTTACTTATTTTCTAACTTAAGAAACACATTGGTGTTTTTGTATTTAACATGTGCTGAAATGTCGTCTGTATGCCACTAGCGCGTATTGATTAAAAAGTATTTAGTGCTTTATAACTACCAACAATCATTAATAAACAATATGGCCACAATTTCCAACAGACAGCAGTGTAACCATGGAAATAAATGAATAAAGTATCATAAGTTATAGAAAATTAAACACGTCTTATAAATGTCATAAAATTTATTTAAATATACCTTTCCCAAATCAACTCCGATGTACAAAAATTGGTGAACTGTGACTAAGAAAATACTAGTAAGAACTTTACCAACACCTGCTGAAGAACACTAAGAGAGTGACTAAATTACCACAATACAGAGATCATGAAAATCAACACAACACTCGTGGACTGGAAGACACAGAGGTATGTCACGTAGATTAATGGCCGTTTACACTAAGTTCTACCGAGGACGCTGGTCACTTGGTACCAACATTTGTCGAAGTACATCCACACTGCTCGTCCCATTTCCAAGTTCTACCGAGGGCGCTGGTCACTTGGTACCAAAATTCGTCGAAGGACATCCACACTGTGCTCGTCCCATTTGCAAGTTCTACCGAGGGCGCTGGTCACTTGGTACCTAAATTCGTCGAAGGACATCCACACTGTGCTCGTCCCATTTGCAAGTTCTACCGAGGGCGCTGGTCACTTGGTACCAAAATTCGTCGAAGGACATCCACACTGTGCTCGTCCCATTTGCAAGTTCTACCGAGGACGCTGGTCACTTGGTACCAAAAATTTCGTCGAAGGACATCCACACTGTGCTCGTCCCATTTGCAAGTTCTACCGAGGGCGCTGGTCACTTGGTACCAAAATTCGTCGAAGGACATCCACACTGTGCTCGTTCCATTTGCAAGTTCTACCGAGGGCGCTGGTCACTTGGTACATAAATTCGTCGAAGGACATCCACACTGTGCTCGTCCCATTTGCAAGTTCTACCGAGGGCGCTGGTCACTTGGTACATAAATTCGTCGAAGGACATCCACACTGTGCTCGTCCCATTTGCAAGTTCTACCGAGGGCGCTGGTCACTTGGTACATAAATTCGTCGAAGGACATCCACACTGTGCTCGTCCCATTTGCAAGTTCTACCGAGGGCGCTGGTCACTTGGTACCATAAATTCGTCGAAGGACATCCACACTGTGCTCGTCCCATTTGCAAGTTCTACCGAGGACGCTGGTCACTTGGTACCAAAAATTTTGTCGAAGTACATCCACACTCCTCGTCCCATTTGCAAGTTCTACTGAGGGCGCTGGTCACTTGGTACCAAAATTCGTCGAAGGACATCCACACTGTGCTCGTCCCATTTGCAAGTTCTACCGAGGGCGCTGGTCACTTGGTACATAAATTCGTCGAAGGACATCCACACTGTGCTCGTCCCATTTGCAAGTTCTACCGAGGACGCTGGTCACTTGGTACCAAAATTTGTCGAAGTACATCCACACTCCTCGTCCCATTTGCAAGTTCTACTGAGGGCGCTGGTCACTTGGTACCAAAATTCGTCGAAGGAACATCCACACTGTGCTCGTCCCATTTGCAAGTTCTACCGAGGGCGCTGGTCACTTGGTACCAAAATTCGTCGAAGGACATCCACACTGTGCTCGTCCCATTTGCAAGTTCTACCGAGGGCGCTGGTCACTTGGTACCAAAATTCGTCGAAGGACATCCACACTGTGCTCGTCCCATTTGCAAGTTCTACCGAGGGCGCTGGTCACTTGGTACAAAAATTTGTCGAAGTACATCCACACTGCTCGTCCCATTTCCAAGTTCTACCGAGGGCGCTGGTCACTTGGTACATAAATTCGTCGAAGGACATCCACACTGTGCTCGTCCCATTTGCAAGTTCTACCGAGGGCGCTGGTCACTTGGTACATAAATTCGTCGAAGGACATCCACACTGTGCTCGTCCCATTTGCAAGTTCTACCGAGGACGCTGGTCACTTGGTTCCAAAATCCAAGTCGATGTCCACTTATACTGTATTCGGCCATTTCCAAGCATTTTTAAAAGCATACACTTAGTATTAACTGTGTCTTTCGCCCGATGTTTGATCACTGTAATCACTTGTATTTTCGTGCAAAAATAAAGACATCTAAAATCAGGAAATTACTTTTCTAACTTTATAAATAAAATTGAGTTATAGCTAAAATTATGAATAACAAATTTGGAGTGATACATCGAAAACAATTGTTCACAGGCCTAAAGCTCAAGATTACCGTAGTTTTCAAGATTATCATTTCAATTCATAAGTGAATGAAATGTTGGATGAATTATAATTAATTCTTTAATGTGTCACGCTTCATTTGAATTTGAGGCCAATCGCACCATCTATTTGTTTATTCCTTGTCAATCCTGAATGAGTGTAGGTGACCTGTGTAGTCTTGATACTTTATAAGGTTTACAGAGGATCATTAAATTAATAGCCCTGTAGTCAGAGAATTTAAGGACCATAAATTTGAATTGAACTTCTAACAAGCCAGGGATTGGTAAATTTGGTCTGATTGTGTTGGCCGAGAGACAAACCCGATTGTCAGTTCCTACGCTGACTCTGATTGAAATATCGCAGTCAATCTAGAGTTATTCCCTTATGTATACTGGCTGGAAAGTGGGCGCTTGGATGAATGAGCAAAGTCTGCACAGGGCAGTCTTAATCAAACCTAAAAATATCATGCGATTCGACTCATACAATACATCAGCCATTCGACAGTGACTCAGTCTATGGACTATAAAACCCACATCTAGACGAGGAAGAGTGCTGCTCTATTAGCATCTCGATGCGAACATTTGCGCATGCCAGCAGCACCAAAAGGTCTTCCGGAAAGGTAAGGATAGCCGCAGGTCTCGTAAAGGGTCCGGTTCGATTACTCCACCGATCGTTGGCCCAACGACCCAAACATTACTTTAGTTTAAAATAAGAGGGTCGTTGGCCCAACGATCAGTGGTGTAATCGGACTGATTTGTTTCATAAAGTAAAACATAACTAAAATGGGTCGTTGGCCCAACGAACCGTATTTACAATTTAAACAGTAAATTTACAATCAAGGTTCGTTGGTCCAACGATCCAAAATTTACTTACAAATACTAATAACGTATATGGTTCGTTGGGCCAACGACCCTATTGCAGTAACAAGTTAAATTGTAGAATGCAGGTTCGATTACACCACTGTTCGTTGGGCCAACGACCCGTTTTATAATTTATAGAGGTTCTATTAGTCCACTGGGTCGTTGGCCCAACGACCCGATCAAATAAAACATTGCATTTCAAATGAAAAGGGTCGATTACTCCACTGACCGATTAGTCCACTATGGACAAGGGCAGGCGGTACGGCAGCCGCTCTTCCTGCACTGTTGGAATTTTATCTTCATTATGAGCGTGAATACATTTGATGAAAATATAAATATATATAACTATAAATGTTATTATAAATTATATATTAATTAAATGCAGGTATGAGGTAACTTGTACATTATTAATATTTTTGTCGGTAAAGAAAAAATTACATTGGTTAATATAAACGTATATTTTTAGTTATAATTTCTTCTACATCATTGACGTGACTAAACAAATATATGTTTATATAAAATTTGTATAAACGGCAAAATCGTGATTTAATGTTTATTTAAACTACATTAGTATCGATTTTTTATCATATACATATACATGTACAAGTAAAAGAACTGGCCAATTCTCTTAAAAAAGCCAATGTATAATGTTCTGAAGCATTTAAACATTTTCGTGTATCTGGTACATTTCTTCAGATGGATATAAACTACATTTACAGTACATATTAGAGGTAACTATCAATCATTAAAGCTTAATTGAGAATATGTTGCCAACTTTAAAATAGAAGCCTCTGAAGAAGTAATGTTGATTGTTAATGGGATGTGAGAGAAGGCATTACATTATCCTATACCGGGTATTCTATATGAGATAATCTATAAACGTAATGCACCTGTTAGACTCTTAGTTATAAGTAGAATAGTGTAATTTGTGGTAATATATTAGAAATATAATTTTATTAGTGATGTCGCAAAAAGAATTCAAATTTCACATGCAACTGTGAAAGTACAGTACTACTAGAGCTTTAATTTCCCATAAGTTCAACATTATTCTTTTGATGGGGTCTTCTTCAGTTTATTTCCAAGTTGAAACATGCAAACTTGAATTGATGTATCCGTGACAAACCTTGTTATAATTATTAATAGTTTTAATGTGAAGTAAACGTTTTCTTTGGCGTCTTCATTGTAGCTTTGTACGCTGTGATGGCTGAGGAGAATAGTGATAACTATCGACCGTGACATGAAGTCGCAGTCATTTACATGATTTTATTAAGTTTTCATTGAGCCCTGTGGTTTACTTTTACAGTTAATTTACATAATAAAAGATGGTAAACGGATTAGGTCTTCGGTTTACACGGCCGGTGTCATAACCAACTGTTTTGGTCTAACCGTGGAAAGCTACCCTCCACCACAATATTTTTCCGGTTTAAGATCTGTTGTTTAAGATAGTTCCCCACATAAAAACCGATACATTGTAAGAATTTAAGTATCGTTTCGACGAGGTGTAAACTGCACAACACATCAAATATTATCAAATCATATAGCTCGTGTTTTAGTATTTAAGGTTATTTAACAACTATCGAGAAGTCTTCCATGAAATTTTTAAAACCTTCAAATTTGTGTACATTATTTACATTTACTCTATATCATTGTCCAGTATGACTTAGACAGTGAAGCAGTGGACCTGTACAGAAGGAGAATCAATCGTGGCCATTAGGCAAACTAGGCGGCTACCGAGGACGACAGCTTTAAGGGGTGGCTAAAAGAAAACAATTACAAGAATGTGTATAAATTACTTTACAGAAACCGAGCCAAAAAAATACATAAAACAGGCTTGTGTCACTTTAAAATTCAACCTTTATCATATCAAACATTACTTAAAGTGTCAGCGTAAACCTTAGGTAAATTGAATATAGTACAATAAACCTTTGTAGTTACCCTCTGAATGTGAAATTGAAGACGGCAACAGTTTTAGTGTTGAGTTCGGAGTTGGGCGTGATGTGGCCTCGAAAAGCATATTGTCGCATCGCTTCTATAACCCCATTACTACTACTTGTCTAAACCTTTACTCAAGTCGGAGGATTGATCAGTCATTAGGCTAGTTTTGAGGGTTTTTTTATCGACTCTGTGTAATTTTTATTAGCGGTATCTAATGTTGCTTGATTATGCGAGCATCCCGTATGTAAGAGGACACGCTAGTGGATGCTGCCTGCTCTTCCGAGGCTCTATATTTAACATGGAGCAAAAATTCAATGGAAAATAGGCACTTGACTTGTCTCAAACTTGATTTCTCAATCTTTCATTCCACAAACAGACTTTATAGTTGAACGCCTGGGGGTTTTGACTTCGGATTACAACTACAGTGAATGCATTTATATGGTCGATGTGGTATTTTGTTTTTCAGACTATAAATTGCAATGTTTATCAAATTCTTTATCTAGGTTTTTTCATTGTTTAAACAAATTACTATAAAAATTCATCTTTGAGCATCTAGTTTTGCTCTAAATGGTATTTTTCAAATTATATGTGAAATTTCACCTAAATAGATGTAGAGAAACATCTATTAAGAACACCACTACTCTTGGTGTGTTTTTGATTATATTTAGGGTTGTCGGGCTCTTGAAATGTAGTAAAACGTGGAGGGAAGAGCGGAGCTGCAGGTGCAAAGTACAATGGAAATATGTAATATAAAAGATAATATACATGTCGCCTTATTTTCAGATTTTAGGACTGTACGTCCACGCCTAGTTTGACGAGGGTGGCTGACGTCACTTTTCTGCAGGGTAGGACAGTTAGTCCACGCTGATACCTGTGGACTAACTGTCCTTCTTTTCAAAACTGACCTGGCCGTGCATTAGTTTTTCTACCTGCACTTATTCTTTATTCTGGTCAGTGATGCTTCCACTACATTCGCACAGCGTACTGCTAAAGCAGTAAATATTAACAACAGTTTACTCAAGCTACCACATATCTTAACGGGATTATATCTTAACGAATATCCATATTTGCATTATATTACTCTCTGATTAATTTGGCATTGTCCTAATGAATCATAAACATCTACAGTAAGTTTGTATTAGTTATTCCTTATATTGGACCATCGTTTGTATAATACTGTATATACCAGTAGACACGTTACTCGTAGTACACGTTAATTGAAATGGATGGTTTATTGTTTTATTAACATTGTTAATAGTTAAAATAACAATTTAGTTCATATCTAATATATCATTTTTAAAATTGTACCAAATTAAGTTAAATAGATACGAAGACAAAATATTTTATTACCTTAAATAGTGGCTCTTGGCATATAATCCAAACAGTAAACAAAACATCTTCCTACACAGACATACTAACTTACATAATAGTGACCTGATGTCGCTAACGATTCGTTGTAAATATCACTCAAACAGGAATTCGATGAACGGCTAAAAAATGTGTCTAGTTTCATTCAAACTTCCAATTGCTATTCATCTCTATATCCCGCTGCGAAAAAATTTAACGTTATTTCAAATAGTGATCCCGGAACGACAGGAGATAACATGTTTAATTACTAGCAGTTATAAGAACTTCGAACGCACCAAATTCTTAAATTTATTCTTAAACCCTATTAGTTTTATTCTCCTTTAAAATAAACCGTTAAGCGTTAAAAGGTTTAAAATTTGGGGTTTAGTTAATAAAAAAAGCCCTAGTTAATGTTGCTTTATTTTCTCGAACAAGGTACAAACAAACTTCTGAGAAGCCTACTTCTGTCAAAAGTCAAATAAACTATGCGTTTTATAACTATATAACAGTTATATAGTACATTCCTTTGATGTCTGCATACAGTACTCAACATGCATACTCAATATTTACTAAAGTGTACAGTTAAAAGTAGATTTGTAATAAAACTTTTAGTTTTCTTATCTAAATATTTGTCTTACTTGTGCTCAACAGTGGTCGCAAAAAATGTTTAAATAAGAAGTGTTGTTATTATCAAGCTTACTCTATGCTTTCACGACTAAATGTAAGGTAATTTATGATTGTGCTACTATAAAACAATGTTTACACAGGACAATTGACTAAAGTTAACAGGCTCTTATACTATTATATAAATGTCTTGTTCTCTTTACCTGATTTTTCTGTGCATTCTTACGATATTTTAATCGTTGTTCTCCTAGTCGGAGCGAAAACATATTCAATAAACCAAAGACCACTATAATCGTTACAGACATTCTTAAGTTAGAAATGGCGTAACTAACCTGACTTTATTTTATGTATATCATTTTGTTTCATTCTTTTTGCAGCTGTCTTATGTAGTGTACTGAAAACTATTTAGCAGATATAGAGTTTAGATCTCGAAACATCCATTCAAGTGCTGCAGTGTGAGTACGACGATCTTTTGTCAACCCCTCGTCAAAAGAATCCCGTGAGTCGGACAGTGGGTCCCAGGCCGGGACCGCGGACCCACTGTCCACCCCTTAAGAAGTAGGTAAGAAATGCTTCCGGCAGTTTTATGATGTGGACCTACAGTCCGTTTACCAGAAGAGGCTATGCGTTATATTTGGCTAACGGCCAATGTGATATCATATGCGTTATATTTGGCCATGTGATATCACTTCACGTGATTGTCCATGGCCGTCGGCTGTCAGCCTTTGTACCCAACTCACAATTTGAAATGTTTGTGAAAACAATCTTTTTGTAAGTTCCTACTGATGGTACTATGTATTTTTAATTGTATAACGACCTTACTTTAATAATAGTGACGTCTATGTTGTTGTAAATGAATGCCGAACAATAATCTGGCATTTTATAGATGAACTCTTAACAAGGATTTAATCGCAACAAATATTTAATTTTGAAATTTAAAAATAGATCATATATGTGATATAGTAAGAAGATTAGATGTTTTCACACATAAATTACTGAAAATTGTTATGGAAGGCAAGGAATGATTGGTAGTTCCGAGGTGTAGACGAGGGAGTAGCCGAACCAAAGGACGCGTTTGACTAGTGTACAGTTTGAGAGCAATATACAGTACACATACCATATCGCATATTGATTCTGAAATGGTAAGGACTCTGTAGTAACTCAGCATATGGAAGATCCGTGTTGGATTCTCGATTAGCAAGCACTTTTTGTGAATCAATATTACTTGAATTATATAAATATGCAAGTAATTTGTAGATCTGTCTAAAAAATACATGTTAACAAATTCATTTTATCAGTAAAACTATTGTGAATGTTGAGTTTAGCTCCTCTTAGTACGGCGTCATACTTGACTCCTGGAATCTGAAGTCATGTTCGTTTGAAAAGATAAAAGAAAGTCGGTGATGAAGCAGCTCAAAACGAACTCTTTACTTCGTTTCAACATCAGAGACACCAAAACATAGGGTAATCAAGGTGAAGAGTCATTATCATTGTCTCATCAGGTTCTCAATTTTGTTCAGAGATCAGATTTATATAGAATGTGCACAATACTATTGTATCCTATATGCCAAATAAAATGTAATGTTATCTGTTATCCATATTTTGATATTAAATCATTTGTTTATGTTTTCCTGTGTGATAGTTGCAATACAAAAACAAGCAATCAAGTTCGGCCAGCGAAGTCTGTTATTAGTTATTTATTGTGTAACAAATAGTGACGAGGATAACCAAAATCATCCAGTTCAAGGTTGTCCATATGTCAGTATCACACACTCTGATCACTAGATCCAATAAGCGTCATAGTTTTCTGTTTTCTGTGGCATCATAGCTGTGCCTGTGATAACGCAGCCCGCTGGCCCCATCCCTCTTCACACTGCGTTCCAGGGAATAGTGTTATCTGTGTCCTACCTGTCTTCATCTCAATTGCTCTCAACCTCACGAACACTACATCTGGCTATTTCTATAGAAGCAGGGCACTATTTTATGTTTTACAAATGTTCTTGTAGAAATTAATTCCAAAATTCCAATTATTATTTGTAGTATTCAATCCATCAAGTATTTGGCATTGCTGTCTTCATAGCATTCTGAAGTTTATTTACATACATACGTTATGCATTAATTTTATGAGGTTGTACGTACAGGTGTAATATTTGTAATGAAAACCTTTAAGTTTGGCTATACATAGAGGTAAATTAAAGTGAAAGGTAAAGAGGTAAATTTAAGAGACAAAGGAGATCTGTAAAATTAAGGCTTACTCAACTTAAGAAAATTTTACAGAATCAAATTACCAATTATAACTGTACAAAATTCAGGTAGAAACAATATGGACAGAATTCAATACGGTACAATCAAATATTGAATGCAATGTGGATCCGGATAGCCTAGAAAATTAACTAGAAACTCTTTTTTTGTCTGACAGTAAATCAATAAAAATTCTAGTCTTCATAAATCAAACTTGAAAGCTTATAGTTTTATTGTAACAATCACAGTTGAAAACATAAACACAGAATAAATTATTTAATTAACATGAGAAATTTAAACATAAACCTATGATTTAATATTAACATTTGGGTAATACCTCCCTCTTTAACTGAAGTCCTGCACTTTCCTTTTGATCAGTTGGTCCACCCGTCTTTTCTATGTTTGGTTGTTATCCATTTTAACAGTTCCATTCGATTGTCTGTCCTATAAATCAATTATGCCAAAGCTCCACTTGTTTTACTTACTACTGTAACTCCTTCCTTGCACCCTGTCTCTTGATCTTTTATTTCTCTTAACTGTCAGTCTCCACCGTTAGGTTTTTATCCTTTACTGAAGTTAGGCTTAATTAACGTAAAGTTTGTTACTATATCTCTTCCAAATGGTAAGGTAAGGTTCCTGTAGAATTTGAGACTGATCAAGACGTATGAAAAGTTTTTGTAATATATATTGAAGTGAGCCCCTTCCTTCTGACGTAGCTTTCAGAGCCCTTTTTACGGTACGTACAATATCTCTCCACCTATCCGTTATAGTTGGCATGAAACGAGGATGTGGTTTTGTGAATAATCCTAAAACTGTCTAAAACGCTGTCAAATTCGTTGGGAATATACTGCTTTCCAGTAAAAATAGTATCTGCAATTCTTGCACTGTCGAGGAAGTAGCAGTTTTATTTGATATTACTTTAATCCATTTTGTTAATGCATAAACCACTGAACATGACTCCTGATGATCTGTTGGACCAAAGAAGTCAACATAAATTCTTTCCCAGAATTCTAAAGGTTCTTGCCAAAGGTGAATTGTGTTCTGGGGAGTATTATTTTTTCTGGACCATCATTAGAGTTGGAATATCTGAAATGTTAGTTAAAAGTTGTGATAAAAAAATTAAAATAAGAATGTAATATATTATGAAGCAGATAATTGTCAAAACCACAACTGTGAGTAAATGGTATATATTATTTTTCCATCTTACTATATTATACTAAAAGCTGTCGCTTCACCGATGTTGTCCTACTTCAAAACTCTGCAGAAGCCCCGAGACCATCCTTCCAAAACATCACTGAATCCATAGAATAAAAAGCAAAGCTCAATTATGAAAAACTTAAAAGTTAGGAAAGTATAAATCTTTTAACACGGTATCACTGATTTTGCATAGACTAGTTGAATACATAAACCATCGGTCCATATCAGGACCTTTCAGACAATCTGCCATCACTATATCACGCGTAATAACAATGAACGACCATGTGCCGGCGCTACCCTCAACCCAATATAGGCCTATTACAGTCCTTCATAACTGCGTGATTAGATTATTGTGAGTATTGACCGAGTTTCTATGAATATCGTTTCATATTTGGAAAAGTTACTTGGGTATATATACAATTCTTTATATAAACATTTACATTTAGTTTGATGTTAGTACTTTGTATTCTAAACAAAACATTTTAACTTATGATGGTAGTTTTTATTAGAGCAAGAAAATAGTCCAATGAGTGCTGATGCTTCAAAATTCTCTCTCAACAGACCGCGCCAAACACGGTTGCCAGTTTGACACGTATGGAGAAGTACTGATCGTATCAACATCACATTTGCTTACTGCACCATTATCAGCTGCTGCTGTAAACACATGATGTACGTGCATATGATTTCAATTACTTGTTCTGCAAATAACATGTATATCGAACAGGCAATATGTGAACATGGCCACGTCAGAGAGGAAACTGCAGCGAATGACAACACCATCGGGCATTTTCATGCTAGTTACAATAGGTGGTTAACCCATTACTGTTCTCACCCCACTTCAATGTTGAATACAATGTGTTGTGTGCTTCCGTCAAGTGGACACAGTTGAGAGCTGAGCTAACATTGCAACACTTGTGTTACACGCACAATACCGACTAAGTAAATTGAACAATCAGCAGTGTTACCACGTAACAAAATACTAGTCAATTATATTGTATGTGTATATAATTTTTACATTAATTCAGAATTATTTACCTATAACAAAACGTTTTTTATTCCATGTAATGTTTGACTTTTAACTTGTATACTTTGAAATATACATTATATGTAGTATATGTGTATAATAATAACATAATACTACACATTACACACAAATTATAATATGTAGTAATATTTTCACATTGTAAGCTATATTGTAACTAGTCTTGAGACCTATATGTCATCGGATAGCTAGGGTATTGTTGGTATAGAACATAACATCGTGTATCAGATATGCAGTGTTCAAAAAAGGGTATCAAAAACTTTTGTGACTGATATTTCTCATATTTCAAACAAAAAATGTCGTATAAACACAGGTTGATAAATGTCTCGTTTAGCCACTACACCATTTTGTATTATCTCTGAAACTAGTTAAGCTAAGGAAAGCCAAATTAAAATACTGTGTGTAATATGTGTCTGCAAATTAAAACACATTTTGTGACATGCTAAGATTAACTAAATTAATGTATTCGATAACAACAGCGTTTTCAAAATTTATGGAAAACAGCTAGTGCTTAATGATTTTTATACTATCTTTAATAGGTACATTAGGATAAAGAGATTCAATATCAAATGATACAAGATATTCGTCTTAATATTTTTGTGGATTTTAAGAAATCATATCTATCATTAATGTAGAAAGTAGGGGGGGGGAATTTAAATAATTGAAACTCTTGCACTAACTATTTTATATTAAGTAAGAAGGAAAATTTATACAAGAAACTATGGACAGAAAAAGTTCTTCATAATTCTAAAGTTAAGTGGTTAAACTTGAAATTAAGTCTTTATATTCAAAACAATTGAATTTTGAACTTCAAGAATTTGAACTCTATCTAGAGATCACTAAAGATTTGAATGAGCAACCAAAATAATTTGTGACACCAGAGACTTGGATACATAAATAAAGGAGTAAAAGTAATTAAATTAGCTTATGCATTCAAAAAACCTTCTGAGCAATAGGCGGTCAGTGTCCTGGACAGCACCACATTCGTACAGAGCGCTCTTATCCGCCCTCAGGAGACCTCATCTCTGCAATTTTGTCTTACACTTTAGTATTTCTACCCTCATTCTATTTAGTTTCTTTCATATTATATAAGGTAGTTCTCCGCCAGCTTTTCCTTGAGAGGTATGGATGGGTTTGTATGAGAGGATTCCCACCTCGCTATGAGATTGCGAGCTGGCGATCCTTCCAATCCTACAATATATATAAGAATCTGAAAACATCTTCTAAAATATCGAATTTAATATGTGCTTGTATACATAAATTGTACTGTTCCCAAAATTTCAGAGCACCACACTGATATGACCCAGTTGCGACCAGGTTTCTATGAGGAAGTGTATAATATGTGCAGATCACACATTGCAGCATGCTGACATTAGCACATTAATATTCATATTTCATGCTCTGCTAACCATACAATTGATGTTGGGTAGCTTTTGGAATACTTCAAACTAAACTGAACAAATCCCACATATAATGTACTTACACATTACTTAAATAATCCATCTCTCATGATATAGTATGATTATACACATGAAATTATTGATTTGATCTCAAAATGTTTGTATCAAAACATAGTTCATAAAAAAGTTCACCATTTTCATTGGAAATTATATATATTTTTTCTTTTTGTACTATTCTTTAGAAAACATTTTAACTCTAATCCTATATATTTTGAGAAAAAAACTTTTTGGAAGTAAAACTTATTAAACAGCAATAAGTATAGTACTTGTTATTAATTCCTTTAGTTTTTATTTACCTGTAAACTGTGTGTAAATTTCTTAAAACTGGTGAAGAGAATACAAGAGTTTTTTTTATTTATGAGAAAACTTAAATAGCAGTTGTTGAAAATATATTTAAAACCTAAATCCTCTTCTAATGTTTACTGTAATTGAAGTTAATTAATAATTATTTATTGTGTTGATCAGATTATATATTTAATCAATAACTAATTCAAAACTGATTACTTATCATCAGTATGTGAATAAAATGCAAAGCCACTGCTAACGATATACATGCTTTGTTCCAGTAAGCCTACTGGGATTCTGTGCTGGGACCACTCTAGGCTGGGTCTCTCCGATGCAACCCCTTCTGACGTCACCGCACCCTCCTGTCGGAACTCAACCTATGTCTGAGGGCACCATCGCTTGGCTCGGATCTATAAACTTCATTGGTTCCGTCATTGGCACCTTCTTCTGGGGAATTGCTGCAGATCGTATGGGGAGAAAAACAGCTGCTAGTCTAGTGGCCATTCCATACATTGCTAGCTGGACTCTGATCCTGGCAGCCCAGAATGCTACCTGGCTGATTATAGCAAGGATAGTTGCTGGAATTGGCAACAGCGGAGCAATAGTTAATGCGCCAATTTTTATTTCAGAAATCGCTCAAGATGACCTTAGAGGATTTTTTGGCTCTTTCTTGATGTTGTGTATTAACGTAGGTATTCTTTTTTCATATGTAATAGGAACTTATTTGAAATACAATCAGGTAGCAATATGTTGCATGACTGTGCCAATTATCTTTGTGTTGACATTTATCTGGCTGCCAGAAACTCCAATGTTCTACTGGAAAAATGGCCAGACTAACAAAGCAGAACAATCACTTTTGTGGTATCGAGGAGGGGATGAGAATGAAACTGAAAAGGTTCTTACAAAATATAAAACTATTTCGAGAAATCAATACAAAAAACCATCCTTAAAATCACTTGTGGCTACTACAGGGACAACCAAAGCATTAATTATCGGAATAGCTTTGAAGATTGCAGTCCAGGGTAGTGGCATATTTCCTATTTTAAATTTTGCTGTCAGTATTTTTAATATGTGCGGCACTTCACTAACTGCATATCAGTCAGCTATTATCATGGGATCTATGCAGTTAATTTTTACCTGTTTCTGTTCTGTGCTGGTTGATCGGCTGGGCAGGAAAGTTCTTCTGGTAGGTTCTCTTTTGATGATGACTGTGTCACTATTAGTGCTTGGAAGCTACTTATTTTTCCTTGACAACCAGCCGATGAATCCAATATTGAGGGGAATTCCTATCGTATCACTTTCCCTCCATGTCATCGCATATGCTGTCGGTGTGGGTCCAGTTCCTTTCATAATAATGGCTGAAATTTTCCCACCAGAAATTAAGGGTCTTGCCATATCACAGCTGCAGCTTCTCACAGGTATAATGGCTTTTACAACTGTTAAATTATTTCCAACTATGAAATCATTGTTAACACCCCAAGGATGTTTTTGGTTTTTCAGTTTCAGCTGCTTAGTATTTTCTATTTTTTTCTCTTTGTATCTACCTGAAACGAAGGGCAAACCTCCAAATGTTATCTTGAAGCTTTTAAACAAAGAAGACCTCACTAACTATGATACAAATGAAGTAACTAAAAATATTAAAGAAAAACAATCTTTACCTTTAGTAAAAAAGGATAGTGTTTAATAAAAGCAGATCGAATTTGTATTTAGTTATATTATTGTATATTTATATAGGTACTTTATGTAGAACTTTAAACTGAATACTGTTATAGTACAAAGTAACATAGGTTGATGTATTTTGTAGGGTTATAAGGTTGTTACTACGTGTACGCATCCCTTACTTCAATACTCAAGTAACTGTGATTTAGAAAAGAAATATACACTATGTTTTATTTTTAAAGCAGTATATATACACAATGTAGAGTCAAAAGTTTCTGAAATGTCACACATGCAGTGTGAGTTTTGAATGTTTCCCTCCATTTATTTCCATTTGCCATATGTCTTCAGATATCAACTCAGGACTACTATCAATAATTTGAGTAGCGAATACTTCAAATTAATATTTTTGGCCGCCATCTTGAATTCAGCATAGTGGATTTAGATATATTTTCAATATAATAGTGGTGTTCTGATACACGATTTTGATATTTTTATTTTGTTCTGAACATGCTCAGTTTTTTAATATTATTAGTTTTTCAGACATTGCTACTTTTATTATTTCATTAATTTATAATGATATTGTAATAAATATCTGAGTTTGCAAAAGGCATAAAATAAAGTAAACTTAAAACAAATTTCTTAAGAAATAATTTACTGATTGTCACTTCAAAATGTAATATAGATGTAATATGATGTAAGGCAGGATTTGTGGACAGGATGTACTGTCGTGGGCTCCTTTGAGCACCCACTTAGGTAAAAATAAGCTTTTAATGAGTTATAATTGTTTTTATTTAAGTAGTCACCTACCATAAATGTGTTCACAAAAACGTTTTTTATTATTCATAAAAGTATCAATGCCTCAATAACGAATAATGGTATTAATGAAACCGATAATGGTATCGTGTTCAGAGTAAAAAGATATATTGAAAACATTTATCACAACACCTCTACTACAATTAAAATTGTACCTAATTATAATATGGCGGGCAAATAATGGATACACACAGCGCAATAGTGCGAATCATAGGAAGAAGAAATTTCCTTACAAAGAACCTTTGCTCCCTTGGATACCCATTTTGAGAACTTTCTTTGACAGTACCAGTATTCACGGTGGATATAGATCTGCATACTATTGTTGTACCGAATGACGATAACACATGGGGGTGGTGACTTCTGAGGTCGTAGTAATAAATACTCGAATTGCACAGTTTACTTATAAGTTCAATTTAATCCGTGAAACTTACAAGCACCACTTTTAGATGGTAAATTAAATGTATGCCTTGCCACGTTGCTGCCAATTAGAGTACAAGAACTAAAAATGTATATCTGATAGTTGGGCCTAAAATATCCAATGTTCTTTGGAATTATGCCTACGATATTTTACTTTATAAAACATTAAGATTTCACTTCCCTTCGCAATGTGTAGACTCACAACCCGGGTGTCGGCGTCTTGGCACGAGACATTGAAGCTGTAGTCTAGGAAGGGTTATTTCTAGTCGGTAATTGCTAGAAGAGAAGTCCAAGTTATGGAAGTGGTAGCCATCTACTCAAATAATACGTGAGATACGTCAGCTCGCCTAAAACAAATTCGCGACGGTATTAGCCATTTAATGAGACAAAACTTATTACAACAAGGTGCTCGTCAGAAGGACGACGCCACAACTTGTATCTATTTCAATCAAGCAAATAAAAGATCTTCAAGGGTAAGTTACTTTACTTTTTACAACTTTACTTTACGTTACATTCATTTTTATATGTTTGGCATCAAAGGGCTAATTTAATAATACGAAAAGATAAATTTTACTTACGGACAAGGCGCGCGAGGTCTGATCGGTCACGTAGTTGGGCTGCTACAAAGGTTTAGAATAAAATATTCATACGCCTGCCAATTAGGTAGTTATTCCGCCGATAATTTAGTTCCGGAATATTGGATAAAAAAGATAATCTTAAATTGTACTGGCTGACTACGTTGTGAAATTTACATTATATAAAATCTAATTAACTAATTAACGCACACTTTTAATGTACCGTGCAGTATTATAAGATATATTTATAAGATTTCCAATATTTGTTAACTGGTACAATGGAAAATAAAACCAATATAATTTTCTTTTAAATTTTGGAATTACGTAATTTTTTGCATTTTACTCTATTGTGAAACTAATTTGAAAAATTTTCTGGAATTCAAGTTCACACATATATAAATACATAAATAGTTAAAATAATTGTTGTCATCCTAACAATAAGTACATTACATTCAAACTGATCATATTTCGATTACAAAAATAATTTTACTGCTGTATAAATACTGCTTACTACTAAATCAGTGTAGTTTATCAGATTAAAAATTTGTTAATATTATAAGAAATCACAAAGATAAGCACTAATATTGGGTACATCTTAATCTCCTTATAGTGAAGATGATTACACAAACATGTAACTTTACTGCTCTTATAATATTAAAGCTCATTTATTCCATAAAGCTTGCAAAATACTAGTTATAAATTAATTTTGTAATTCAGAAGCAGTGGATGTTTGACTAATCCTCTTAAGTGAAATAAAAAATAATGAATGCATTAAAACTTCAAACATGTTATAAAATAATCTGTAAAAATAGTTAACTGACGACTTTAAGAAGGATTTTCAAATCCAAAGTTATATAAAACTAGTCATAATTTATCATAGTTATATGTACATAACTTTTATCCCTATAACGGCCATTGTTATAACACTTTGCTGTTGGCTTTTTTGGAAACATTTTCTTACACAAATTAGAGTAGTGTAAAAAAGTTTTAAAATTGTATTTTTTATAGATACACATGTAAACCATTTTAATTACTCCACAAATAACAAAAATACATTTTTAATTTAAAAATTCTGTATTTATATACCACACATAATTGTTCAACTTTTGTATAACACTATAAAATAATGACTATGTAAATAAGCAAAAGGAACATATTTTTAAATGATAGTTTGTAAAGCATGTGTCTACAATTTTATTATACATGATATAACAAGTATATTTCTCTAATTTTCTATTTTAACCTTAGGTTTGCCTTTAGAGCTGTATTAAATAATAACATTTTCATTGGTAAAAAGGCTTACATCAACAGCAATAGGAATTAACGTAATTTTACGTACGGCCATTGAACGTACTGCAATTGTAGTTTTCAAAAGCAATCAGATTGTACATACAAACGTTGGCTGAAATAGTATTTTCCAGAAGCAATTGCATAGCCTTCAGTCCTTACGGGTTTACAGCACCTGTGGCAGATGCACTCTTTAGTTTACTAATTGTTCATTTCTAGTTACAGGAAACCAAGACCAAACCCCACCGTCCACAACTTTAGCGCAACTGTGATAATACTCGTGCCAAATCTATTGCATATAATTAACCGAATGCAAACATTACTTTTAGTAATACATTAACTTGCGAGAAGACGTCTTGCTTTTATTGTTTAACAGGGAAGATTGAAACTGTATACAGGATAGTAAATTAGCTTTTAATTATAAGTCAAGTAAGAGTTAAGAAAATCTCTTTTACATTAAAGAAATTACTAGTCTACATTTACTGTTTAGTGCCATATTTAAACTCTCATTATTGGGTTTTGTAAGAAAATTGATACATTAAATGTATGAAATGACGAGCTTAATGGATTGCACCATTTAATTCTTGTTATAACTTAGAATAAAGCATCCCTGAACTGCAATATCTGTCTGGTTTCAATAATATTTTTCAATATTGTATAGAATAGTGACGATTTTCTATATCTTTTTTGTTTTCATAATTCCGCCTCAAGTCCATTTCTTAGTAATAGCGATTTACGTTTTGGATAAGATCCAAAATAAAAATAATCTGACTTGCCTGTCCATTTATAAGAGCAAATAAATGTTTTTAAATATATAAAATATGATAAAGTCAACTTATTATTCCAATTTATCAGCTGTCAGTCTCTCATTATCTTAGATGTGTTTATTTTATAAATCAGTTCTATTTTAAATCCTTTAAATTGATTAGATAAAATAAGGATGACAACAATGCCATGTACAAACAAATAGTAGTGTGTCTTATTTTTATATTTAATGTATATGAAATGAGTGTCATTATATGGTTACAACTCAATAGGAGAAATCTGAGAGAAAGTAGTAACTTTTGTTGAAAAATAGGCCTTTATATTTAGTTAGTTCGATCGGAAATCATAGACTGAGCTCTGAAATATTTATTGATAATTTATAAATAGTATGTAAGTTCATTTGATTATTTGGAAATGAAAAGTCTACAATGAGTCCAAACGTAACGTCTTACCACATTCTTCAACCTCTAAATTATAAAATAACGTGCAGATTTTTAATACATGTTAAGTTATTACATGATATTATAGATCTACCTCTTACCATTTTATTTGATCTCAATGCTGACTCATAATCATAAGGATACAATTTTCTTCTCCAGTATTATAAGATTATACCTATGTTTATGTAATCATTGAGAAATTAAATATTTATTTTAAGAAACCTTTGATATGATTTAATTACATATTCCCACCAAGCTCTTGTATCTTATAAATAATTTTATGTTTATAAAATTCTTCCATAAACAAACTCACATTACTTATAAAGTAAAGTAAGAAAGGATTTTGGGTTCCGTCAGGGATCCGTTCTTGGCCTTGGTTTCTTTTTGATTTACGTCAAAAAACATCTAACAGCACTATTCAAAATGGACATCTTGTTCATAATGCAGATGACACATCTCTCTTTCAAAGACTTAAATAAAAATGACTTGGAAATAGACCTACATGGAAATTAATAATTAAATTCTTTTTCTGAAAACAATCAAAAACAAACTTTATTCATACCAACTTATGTAAGTAAATATTTAGTATGTAAGTAAATGAAAATTTACCAGTGGTCTCAGTGAACGATTCTATTATAGAAGAAGTCAATTAAGTCAGAAAGTCTACCACATTCCTAAAACTGAACCTCGCTAGAGGGCTGAATTGGAGTGATCACACTGACTTGTTATGTTCTAGAGTTGCCAATTGTAACTTAGCTCTGCAGAACCTAACAAAATATTGTTCTGAAAATGTTATAAATATGGCCTCTTATGGGCTAGTAGTATAGCATTTGCTGTTAGTGTGTGTCAAAATTATAGGTCTTGCTTTATCGTATTTGCATCTTCTTACAGGTTTAATTGACTTTATAGTCAGGGCCGGATTTTCGAATTTCCACCCATGGGCCCAAAGCATTTCGCTGCCCTCATTCAGAACTATTCAGAAATGAGTAGTATTCTTTTACTCAACTTAAAACCTCTTAGTCTATAAACATAAAAAAATCAATGTTGTTTTTTCTTAATCTAAGTCTAGATTATGTTAGGTTAAGTTAGATTAGGTTAGGTTAAATTATTAGGCATGAGAAAATTCAGACATCAAAAACTACTCAATGATAAAATTATTTATTATTTTCAAAAAGTTCAAGCTCAAGTTTTCAGATTATTGATGCCTAGCTTTAATATTAGCGAATGTATCAATGACATCATTAAAGTCAAGCTCACACGTCAAGTAGTTTTCTATGACTGCAACAGCAAAGTTAATTAACTTTACCTGACCGACATTCCAAAGCATCTTGAATAATTCTTTACTCGTGGAAGAGCAGAAAATGAATTTTCTGATGTACAGTTACTGGCTGATGTACACAAGAACATATTAAAAGCTTAACTTACATTTGGATGTAAGTCCTGGAGATCTTTTAACAAAATATATACTGTATGTTCAACTGCGACAACGACATCTCTTCTGTACTGAATGTCTTTTCTTTACACAACACACCTTTCAAGACATTCAACAACAAAAAAAGGAGCTTTAATGACCTTTGTGACAATTCATTAAAAGACATTGCAGCAGATGTAATTTCAGTGGCACTTAAGTGGTAGAGGTTTGATAAGAATGAGAATCAGTTTGGAAATTCATTGAACTGTGAATAGTAATTTTCTTGTTTAACTCAGACAGATGATTGTCAATTATTAGTTTATAGCTTTCTTTGACTTTGTCATCCACGGTTTTTCTGTGGTCTATTTTTCTGTGATAGTAACTTTTTTTTATTAAAATATTTAAGATACGTTTTGAAGTTTATCCCTGGTTTCAGGTAGTTAATATTACAAAATAATAGAAAATATTAAACCATAAAACCAAGAAAATATTTGATAATTATAAACAGGGTCGGATTTAGGCACGGATCACATGGGCCCGGGCCAAGGGCTGCAAATTTTATGGGCCAGTTTAAATTTTCCTAAAACTTAAAAGCATTTTGTGCTGACTTTTTGTTTCACTCAGATTTATACACTAATTAAAATTGTAACACATTTGAAAGAGAAGCTTTTTAAATCAATTGTATATTATATATCAGACTTCACTATTATTCTGAGTAGTGCGTCACTACGTATAGGGGTAGCCGTCGATGTACACGAGGCGAATTGGGCGCGACTCCTCAGGCTGGGTGCTGGAGTCGGACCATGAGTAGGAGGAGGCGGGGAGGGCGGCTACCATCGCCCACGGCCAGCTTCGTTGTACTTCGTGGCTAATTCGGGTAGTAGTGGAATGACTAACTATGATATAAATAAAGATACTGAAAATATGAAGGAAAGGCAGTCTTCACCTTTAATACAATGAGATGATGTTTAAGAATAATATTTATATTTCGCTTTAGCTGAGACATGAAATGTTTATTTTCTTGCAGTAACTCCAAACAAACCAATGTGACGCCTTCAATAACTGCATGCAATGTATGCGTTTTACTGTATATCAATTGCTAGTTACATATTCTTAGGCACATATTTCAGTATTCTTTAAAAAGTAAGATTTTCCATTCCCTTATGTGGTTTTCTAACAAATTTATTACGTTTAACGTTATTATAATTATAATATTTTTATTATTCTTTGTTTATATAAATTTTACTTTTAGAGATTTCCATTCTAATTTTACAAAACTTGAAAAATTTATGCTGAATCTCTTTGAATTTAAATTAAAAAGTAAAAACAAGACGAACTGTGTGGTTAAAAACACATCCACTTTGTTTAAACGTCACCTAATTTCAAACAAATGAGTCAATCGTTAATTTGGCCAGATTCGTTCTAAAGGTATTAACGCATTCAGATCCGATCGGGAGTTTTCAATGAGGTTTTGTTCACTCTACGGCTGTGAAGTGTTCAGTTCATTCCAGTTCAGTTCTGGAGCGATGTAACAGTGAATCAGTTCCATCCACAGAGCTCTCACTTTGATCACTGATTATTTCTGTACAGTTCACGGAAGACACAGAAAGAAGTTCCCTGACAAACCCATAACAATAGAAAACATAATAAAAGATACGATGCAGAATAATTATGTTGACTATGAAAGATTGAAGGAGTTAAGTTTTAATGGCTTGTTGTCTGTAGTTCACATCAAAAAGGATAAATATTTACGATAGTTATACACAACTGAAATAATTACCTGTTTATTGTTAAAATAACAGATTCTATGCTACTAACAATAGGTTTAATTTGCATTTTCAGTTTTTATATACATTTTTACTCAGTAGTATTGTGTTTATTTCACCATAACCTAAAATAATGTATAAGCTGCTG
Source organism: Homalodisca vitripennis (assembly GCF_021130785.1). Classification (NCBI taxonomy): domain Eukaryota; kingdom Metazoa; phylum Arthropoda; class Insecta; order Hemiptera; family Cicadellidae; genus Homalodisca; species Homalodisca vitripennis. The sequence goes on along the minus strand of NC_060209.1, from coordinate 52,759,415 downwards.
TTCGGAATTTTATGAATGAAAATATCTTTATTCCGTGTTCTAAAACATTACACTTCATGCATCAGATCAAGTAGTAGGAATATACTCGACCATCCTACACAGCTTTGATGGCCGGAAGTCAAACAAAATACACTATTATCAGTCACTAATTTCATGACACTGAGAATCGGTGTCCGGCCTCTGTGATGTTGTCACTTGATTTGGTTACAAACTTTACAAATTTTGAATAAACAGTTGTTTTTGCAACGTTTAAGCATGATTGACAGATATTAGACTATTAAATTCTTAACAATTTAAATGTCGCCATTTTGAAATCGAAAGTAATACTAGTCATATTTATCTAAATTAATTGTATTTTCAATTTAATTAGCTTAACATAAATGCCAAGTTTCACATTATTTGCTTCAATGGTATTTGAGATATGAATTTTTTATAAAAAACACATATGGATATACAGACACTAAACTGATATAGGACATGTTTTGGGCGTATACATTCCGGCGCCTACATTTTAAACTCCAAAACTGGATATTCAATCCAATTTTGCCAAATAGGTCTAGTCCGGCAATGAAAAATATAAACAGCAATAATAATATAATTGGTATTTGACATAGTTTTTTAATATTTTTATTATGTCGAATGACAAGGATTATTTAATTTTAATATAACCAGAGGAGGCGTAAACAGTAAATAACATGACTTGTCTGAATTTCTCATCATTAGAACGATGGATATTGACATACGAACAATAATAAACAAGTTCGAAGAAAATATATAACAACTGGGTAAAAAAGCAACACTGTCTGGAGCCTTGTTAGGGAAGAGTTCTTTTCCCTGACATAGTCAATGTTTGGAAGTGATGTTCTTTAGTTTATGTCTCACCCAGAGTTGTTACTAACTATAACAGTCTGTCCAGTCCAGAATATGTATCAGTAACATAATTTACCAATAGCGATTTTATAGGTTATTTTAATACAAGGATTTTTAACAACTGTGGTATAATATGATAATTTCCACGCTCAGTCTATTACGCGATTTAGAGAGTACATTTTCTGTACTAGTAGGATACATAAATGACCAATTGAGCGTTAGGTAGCAGCACTGATGACTCTACATTCACTTTATTATTTGGCATTGTGTGTGTAACGCAAGTGTTCCAATGTTAGCTCAGCTCTCAACTGTGTCCACTTGACGGAAGCACACAACACATTGTATTCAACTGTGAAGTGGGGTGAGAACAGTAATGGGTTAACCCACTACAACAAAACTGTTATAAGGGAGGTTACATGATCACAATGAAAACAAAAATTATATTTAAATAATAAAGTATTGCAAAAGCTACAAAAAGTCATTAGTATGAGATATACACGCATGTATAAAACTACTACTACTTATGATTATTTCATAACCTTTCACAACAATATCATCAAGCACTTATTCTTCTTGAGGACATTTGGGATTTAGAGGTAAGTCAGGCACGCGATCGTTCTATGGTATCTCACGCGATCATGTAAAGATGATCTGATCGAAGCTGCAGAGTAGTTGGGATACACAAAATCAGAGATACCGTACATAAAGTATTCCTGCACTTATATGTTATTTTATATTGAATTCCAAGTATTGGGTTTGGCTAAGTAATGAAATTATGTTTCTATATTCTAAGGACTGTTACGATATTTTAAAAGTTTAAGTGGGTTTCTATTTCATGTTTTGGTGCCATTGAGTTTTTTATTTCTTTTGTCTTATAATTCTAATCCTAATAATAATAATATTAAAAATACGAAAGTGACATTGTTTATTTGTTTTGCTTTCACGAGTAAATTATTCAACTAATTGTACTGAAATGTAGATGGACAATTCTTGGGGTCTCTTGTATAGGCCTATTCTTTTTTCGAAACTCCCTCTGGACTACGCCCCACTGGTCTCTAAAGTAGAAAAAAATCCAATCTTGATCTTTGAAGTTGCGTAATAGGAATTAAAAGAGACTGTTAAATGTAATAAAATATTCTGGTAAACAATGTTTTATGACAGCACAAGCTTGTGTTTAATTAATTTAACCAACATTTCCTAATTAAATGCCATCAAACTCTTATACAACATATAAGTATGTTAAAAAGTATTTCAATATAAATTATATATACAAAATCAGATCCAAAATTCAACTGGTAAAGTAACGGTTTGTAACTTTCAAATATAATTATCGAGAATTCTGTTATTCTTTGAAACTATTAATTGATAGTCTACTGTTAAAAAAAGCTATGTATTAGTTAAGTCAATGAAATTACCTCAGAGAACCACCCAACAAATGGTTTATTGTGCCCTAGATCCTCAGAGTTTCTCTCTCGGAAGCCCTACATCGTTCCAGACAGCGAAACAACTGCAGTGCTTTGAACATCGCTTTTTGGGTGGGGGGGGGGGGGGGTGGGGGGGGGGGGGGGTGGGGGGGGGGGGGGGTGGGGGGGGGGGGGGGTGGGGGGGGGGGGGGGTGGGGGGGGGGGGGGGATACTACATCTTGGAGAGTAACTGTATACTACATATTGAGGTCTTTTAGGAAGAATCCCCCTATCCGATGTTTATGTTAAAAGTCGGTTTTGTGTAAGCACCGAAAAAAACTTATAAAAGTCCAGAAGCAGATGAACTAATTGTTTTAAAACACACAATCTGTTTGAATTGAACACAATTGATAAAGAAATTTTCTTTATAAAAATAAATTGACTGTCAGCCGAGCTGCTTTTGGTAGAGAAAGTTTAAAATTGGAAGGTGTAAAAAAAGTTTTAAAAATATGAAATGATTCCCATTTTTCTCAGTTATTATGTATATTAGCTTTACTCACTAAAACCAAACTTTAGGCACGGAGCGTCAAAAAATTAACATGTTAAAAGGGCAGCGTCAGGTAACAATATAAAAAAACCTTTAAAGTGGCGGTCTATCAGATTCACTTTATTAAATTAAGTGAAGCTAAGAAATACATTATCTGAAAAATTTAAACCACTTCATACATTTAGCCATTTTTTATACCCTCCAAATTTCTACTTACATAAAAATCTAAGCTCGGCTGGACTGTACGCCCCCCCAATGAATTAACCTCTATCAAAAGTTAGCGTGGTTGACGATCAATTTTCTAGTATAGGAAATATTTATCTACCGATTTTCAACAAAAACAAGGTTGTGTGCTAATACAGTGCTTAAATTGGCTCATCGGCTTCATGCCTATAAGCATCATAGGGTTTTAAAAGCTCGTACTGCTAAATATTTACACACTATCAAGGTAGTGTTACTCTTGAGGCTGAAAATATAAACCTACTTTTGTTGCTGCGTTTATACCAAATTTAACATATTATGCCTGTAGCCTATTATAAATTTAAATATTAATACCCCATTTTCAATCAGGAAGTCTTGTTTGTCTTGAATAGTTTTTGCTCCTAACAGCTTCTCACGGTACAAGACAATTGTCAGTTTAAATACGACCTTTTACGATTTTTTTACATTGTATCATTAGAGGAATTCCAAATTAGTTTTCTTCTTACCCCATCATATCTTAAAACGATAAGATCAAATTTCCATAGTCATGAAACCGCCACATTGGTCGCTGCCCAAGACAACCCAAGGTCGGATTCGTTCTCCGGTTGATATTTACCTCATTGCACAATACTGCAGAAGGTGTTCAGGTGAAAACGTTCGCACACAAAATTAAACCTTGGCTGTACGTGCCTGGGCGTATGTTCGGTCCAACAGCCCCGAGTATATTAAAAACTAACAATCTAGGAGGAAGAGGCCAATACGTGTACTAACATCCAGCACACAACTTGGGCTTTTCATGGTAGGCAGAATTCTTCGTAAAGATACTTAAAAGAGACGTAAAAAAGAAATTGATTCGTAAACCACGCTAGTTTTTGGTGAGAGTTTTTAAATAAGAGAGGCTATCAAAAAGGTTAAATTCATGATTTACAATATTATTCTCAGGTGTATTTTTTCTAGTTTTAAATAAACCCAAACCCCGCCATACATACTTACAATAGACTTAGGAATTGTAAATGAATCGGGTCAGTATGCTAAAAGGGGATCAGTCAAAAAATGTGAAAATATGAGATAACAATGAATTTGTGTATTCCTAGGACTCCCAAAATTACATATCCTTATCACTCAAAAAGGTGATCAGTCTGATGCATGGTTACTACAGAAACCAGTGCATAGACGTAATCAATTCATGCTAAAAGTAGCACAGTCACTGACTGATCCCCTTGTAGCACAATTTGGGTGTGGAGTCAAACAAGCCCAGCCAGCTGTCCACACGGATCACTACTCGCTAGGTTTCGCAGTACCTAAACCTAACCTACAAAACGAATGTTGATTTTGATCATTTCGCATAACAATCACAGCTTTTGAAAGAAATAATTCTTACTTGAATTTGCTTAAGCACGGTGAAAAATGATTGAAGAAGAAAGTGAATGAAAAATATCGAAAGTAATCAAGGAAGAAAAAAGGAAAGGCAAACAAAGATTTGTGGAAGAGAAATAAAACAAAAGCTGCTAGACTACAAGGTTAAGGAATCTCCCGCATCTGACACCTGAAGCTATTTGCAACCCGACTCACATTTCAAAAAAGAAATGAAGAACAATGCAGTTGAAACGATCTAAGTTAATGTTTACAAAAGAGAGTTCACAAAATGAGAGCAAATGCTTTTTACGACCTACATTTCGTACAGAAGATGATGATAAGACAACGACTATCATGTTTTGACCTTCAACAGGTTTCATCCACTCCCCAAAACCCCCAATTCAGCAAGCCTATTAATGCTCGACAAATAGGTTTTTATAATCTGTGTTGTGTTGACCCAAGCGACCTAACAATTCTTTTTTTTTTACTGTTGGACAGAGAATCAAGCAGGCAGAAGGGTCTCTCTCACGAGATCTCTTCAGCTCGAAGTAGACTTATTAGACAGAAAGAATATTAATGAAGAATGGAAAAGAAAACATTAGACTTTTCTGTGATGTGTGTAGGGGGACAAAATGAAGAACAACATGTTTGTTCATCTGCTCTAAAGAACATTTGGAAAAAAGATCACACACTACCCTCGACATCCAAAACATTACTTTGTATTTTCCAGTCCGTGGGCAAAACACCTTCTTGCCCGCCAACAGAGTTTTTGGAAGGGGTGCAAGAGAGAATTAGACAGAAGCATGAGACAATCCAGTCGAAAGAGTACTTGAATTGTTCTACAGAATGTTTGAGTACGGTATAGAGTAGTTAGGCCAAGATTTGTTTGATAAAGGATACCAAAAACCTAACTAACCTTCAAAAAAGCGTTCCTTCAAACGCATTGAGAATTGTAATAAAAGGTACCAATGCGACCCAATCAAACAGAATTCTTGTGAAAGGACAGACATTTCTAAGATCTAATGAGGAAGTCACAGCTGTTACTCTTCTGAAAAGGGGTTTCTCATCAAAGAAAGCCAGGGAATTCATTTTACAAGTTGTCCCGTTTGCAGCATAGTATGTCACAACCAAAAAAGAAGGATGTTGAATCTCTTCTGAATGGAACTGTTTGGCGAGATCATGGAGAGAATGCGAGGCATTTCCTCAGCGACAGTGGTATGTGTAACATCATAGATTCACAAGATGTGACAGAACGAAAACGACAAGCTTGTGAAGAACTATGTGATTGCTTGGAAGACGAATTGAAGGTGTTCATCACCTGAGTTATCTAATTATTTCTTTATAAGACGATGAAAGTGTTTCATATTTGACTTACTAAAAAATTAAATACATGGACGGATTTATGTTAGACCTTACTAATTATTTTTAAAACAAAGTGGACGATGATACTGATTACAGATACTTTCATCATAGATAAAGTAAAGTACCTACCATGCCCAATAAATATATTTTTCATTAAAACTAAACCGGTTTTATTTCTTTATTAATGGATAAAAAATTCAAGAAAATGAATCCGGGTCAAGCTAAACAGGGGATCATTCAAAAAATGTGAAAATTGAGATAACAAAGAATTTATGTATTCCTAGGACCAAATTACATCTTTTCACGCAAAAAGGTGATCATTCTGATGCAGTGGTTACTACAGAAACTCAGTGCAAAGACGTAATCAATTCATGCTAAAAGGAGCTCAGTCACTGACCTGATCCCCTTGTAGCACAATTTGGGTGTTGAGTCAACAAGTCCCAGCCCTCTGTCACACGGATCACTACTCGCTAGTTCGCTACCTAAACCTAACCCTACAAAACGAATGTTGATTTTGATCATATCGCATAATAATCACAGCTTTTAAATGGAAATATTTTTAATGTGATTTTGCTTAAGCACGGTGATAAATGATTGAAGAATGAAAGTGAAGAAATAATATACGAATGTAGATCAAGGAAGAAAAATGAAGGCAAACATAAGATTTGTGGAAGTAGAAATAAAACAAAAGCTGCTAGACTACAAGTCGAAGAAATTTTCGATAGTAAAGAAAACTTAGTAACCAAAGATAAAACTACCGGATTACCATGCAGGCAAGTCAATTTTATTGTTAAAAACCTGTAGTTTTAATATGAAACATTTTCAAAAGTGTGTTGAAGTTCACATAGTCATACCTTATGTTGTTTACAATCTAGTTTACATGGACAAGGTTATCTTTGTTCATTCCTAGCCCTATACCTAACATAGTCATAAAGTAACTTAACGTATGTTCTAATACTACTTACAAATAAAAACTAATGGGGTTGCTGTACGAGATAAAGTTAGGCCTACTTCACCAGTTATTCCTATATTTATTACAGGGTTTAAGCCTATAACCTTTTTGTATTGTTTTCAGGCTGACAAGAGGAAGAACTGCATTGGAAGGCTGTCACTGAAGAAGAATCAATTATTAGATGTTTATATGAACCATTTTTTTAAAACCTGAACACTAAAGAACCAGCAATACTTGTTGATCTACAGTCCCCTTATAGAAGTGAACGATATACAGCAAAGGCGACCAAGAACAGAAGATGCTCGAACAACCTGTGCAGCATTTACATAGTCGATGTAATGAGTTGGGTACAGAACAGAGTTGCAGGTATGGTTACAAGGCTTTTTTATCATTAAATAGTGTGACAAAGACAAGGGTTGAAAGGATTTCTAGAGCATTAAAAATGTTCGGTAAAAGACCAGTGGACAAAAGGGGATTACAATTAACCAAAAATCTATGTCAGAAGAAACACAAAACTTTAAAATACGGAACATATAGAGAGTTTTCCAACTAAAGAGAAAAGCCACTACCTGGGAAGGCCAATAAAGTACTTGTACGCAACTCTTAATATTGAAAGAACGATTACACGTACAGCCTCTTTAAGGAAAAAATATCCACTGACAACTGTCCGGACAATAACTTTCTTCTTTAAATTGCTTTAATGAACACTACAATCTAAAATTTGGGTAACCTCAAGTAGATATTTGTTGTGTGTTTGCGAAGAGTTGAGAATAAAACTAAAAAGCCCACATCTGAATGAACAGCCAAAAGGGTGAGCGGCAAGCAGAACTTCATGTTTCACAAGCGCAAAAACCAAAAAAATTCTTTTTGTAAAATCAAAACCGAGATACTGAGGACAAACAAAATGACAACATTTGTGTGTTTTGTCTTGTTGATTTTCATGCAAAATGTGCAGAATACCAAAGATACCGGTCCAAGAAACTTTTTATTTACGGCAGCTTTCAGTAAATCTGTTTTGTATCCTATAACTTAAAAACCTAATAAAGCAGATATATATCTCTACCAACCAGGGGAGCTGCGAATAAAGGACCGAATGAAGTATGTTCATTTTTATTACAATATTTAAATCACCTGTGACAACAAGAATAATGAGCTAACACATTATACTGAGACAACTGCAGGGGCCAGACAAAACAATCACTTCCACTATCAAGATTTCTTTCCGCCATAACGTACACTCACACTGTTCGACAAGGAAGCGCAGTATTACCCAATATAGAGGCCAATTCCATTCAGCCCTGTTGACAGGGGGGAGAGAACTTCAGCATCATAAAACGTGAGTTGAGAAAAAATGATAGACTATACACTGTGGATCAGATATCAGACTTTATTCTAAAATCGAGCAAGAATGAAAAGTTTGTTGTCCACAAAGTAACAACCCAACAAATTTTGGACTTTAAAAGTTGGTGGCCTGTTTTTTATAAAAAAAAGTTGTATCTGAAGAAACTAAAGGTAGAAAACACCCCCAAACAACAAGAAAATACTCTTCTCAATCAGTTCTTTTATGCACTACACTTACAGAAGTGAGTTTCCTGGGAAAGTTGTTGCACGCCCGTTCATTGACTCGGAATTAAGCCATACTTTCAACCTTACAGGGCAAGGAAGGCCTGTTTTACAGCTCCCTGATAAAACTGCCTATTTGGAAGGAAAAGTACCATTGAAGAAAGCTAAACTTAATGGTCATTATAAAGCTTCGACCATACATCCCCATTGAATTTGAAGAGTGTAGTACAGTGAAATTTATATGTGGCCCACTACAGAAGAATGAACATGAGGACTTTGATGACTAAAAATAACTCAATTGAGTTAACCTATGTACTATTTTACAGTATGACACACATTTAACAATTTTTGTCGGGGATTTTAATTTTTTCCCAAAAATTATTTAAATATGGTGTTTAAAAACAAACATTTTGATCATTTATTTCCCATTTTCATGCTAAAAGGGGGATAAGTCAAGAACTTTATATAATTTTTTTTAGTATGTAAAATTTGTTGTTTTCTGTCTTTTACATTAGTTTCATTTAAATTATGTATGGTCTAATGTTGTGATATTAAAATAAAATAATTGCTCTTGAAACTATTTTTTGTACTCACGAAAACTGTTTTTTTCGTTTTCCGAAAAACGCGTACCCTTGAAGACTGGATCCCCTTTTAGCATGACCCGATTCAAATAGAGTGCGTTGTCATTGACACTTGAATCAGCTGGTATCATCGTGAAAGCTACTCTGCTTATCATCATCGTCTTTGCTCCCAAACACTTCTAAACAAAAACTTTTTCATTTATATTGTATATTTTTAAGTCCACGACAATATTATTCACATTATATGTATATTACTATGCTACATTTATTACATTTATTATTATCTAATAATAAATAATCCTAATAAAATAGTATGTTAATCTATTTTTGTGTCTTATGAAAACTTCTCACCAGTTAAATTATAGTTTAACGAAACAATAAATAATAATGTAATGTATAAAACGAACGGTTTAGTAATAATTTAAATAATAACTCATTTATAACATACTTCTATACTCATATTCTACTTCTAAATTTGCTAACTGACAAGTTCGTAAAATGGTGAACATTATATTTGCTACGTACGACGGTTTAGAGCAACTTTTTCACTCATTATTTGTACTAGAGTTATAAGAAATTTTTAAGACTCAATTAATATGCTTCCAATAGCGTTTTACTCATTGCAATATTTTTATTAGTATCTCTAAAAAATTCAACTTTATTTGCACTTCATCGGTTTTAATATACAAAAACATTTTATACTTTACATTAAAATCTAAAAGCTTATTATTAATATATTTTAAATTACAAATCCTCCTTAGATCAACACTAGAAAATAATAAATTAGAAGCGTTTTGAATTGTAACATTGTTCTTATGCAGTAAAATTGAAGATTGTAAACACAGATGCTCATGTCAAAATTTAAAATATTAAAGATTACTTTATATAAAAGATGTTAAAGGATTAGAGTAACAATGTTTTGTCATATTCTACTTATACAAGCAACAAGCGGGAATGTAAGGAATGTAATATTCCCTGTTATAGCAAATGAGTAGCAAGGTGAGTGGAATGTGGCATTCCAGTCCTCGGCTTGTCTCAAGGCAATAAACAAACCTTTTCTTATGAACACAAAAGCATACTTCTAGTAGCTTGGTCAACTTCCTAGCGTTGCTCCAAAGTTATTATGAAAGTAAAGCATTAATCCAGACATAGTTGAAGGGCTGCAGTTTCTTAATCGTTTGGATTCACTAGATAAGTTAACAAGCGAGCCGATCAAGCCATTTTAAAACAAATTTTCATCTTATGAAGAAAGTATCCCAAACATTCTTATATAAAGTGGTCATGTTTGAACATCATCGTTGGTTTTTTTCCGAAAATGAGTGTTATCCGCTTATGTACTTAACATATTAACTGAATCATATCGGTCTTCAAAATTATATTTTTACTTTTTTAATTAAAGCTTCAATATACTTATAAGCTTCAAAGCTTTTTTAATTTGTTCATTATACGTCTTTCCAACTGGAAGGTGATTATAGTTGTGACTGTCATCACACACTTGACTATTTTGTTCTATTTACATTATTTTTTTATTATTTAGCCTACAAAAAATTGGAAAAAGTGGAAAAATTTACAGAAAATAAATGATAAAAATATGTGTGCGCATACTCTGTTATTAAAATATATTTATTTGGCCAAAAATATATAGCGTAACTTCCGACTCATGGAGATTTGCCGTATTCACTACAACTACGAATTTACGATATATCAGAATTTTGCCCCAAGAGTAATAGACTTTAAAAATATATATATATATTTTTTTTTTTTTTTAACTCATCTAGATTTTTTTTAAATTCTGAATATCTTACGGGATCTGTCGAGTTAAAATTCATGAATAGATAAGAGAATTATTCCTTTCACCTTCTGTGTCATTTAGTGTACGTCTTTACAGCATTTCAACCATATAATACAAACTAATTGATTCCAACAATTTTATTACAAATATACTACTACTACGAGCAATTATAACGAAATCACAATTAACGACAGTTTGTGTGAACCAGTCTCTTAACTTAATATTCCAAAAACCAAAATTACTATTGAAGGCGAGTGTACAATAAGATCAAGTGTAATGGATGGTTTAGGAATAGCTCTTGCTATCGAGATGGACAGTTTTTTAGGAAACATTACTCTATGGGTTTTTAAAAAAAAAGGTTTGTCAACTTATATAATGGAAATTGGCTCTTGACTCATACACAACAATTATTATATAACAGTCAAACCGAAGGAATAACGTACGTCACCTGTTGCATTATATAACGACAATTTACTAGACAGACATACAACATAATTATTACTTTTATTTTCAATTATTTCAACCAGTGGACAAATCGTTATCACAAAATTGTTTGTTGTGGTTTTACTTCTGAAGACAAATATATGTTAAAATTGATAACCGCTTTCCTTATGTTTTTCTAAACAACTAAGTTACTCACTTACATAAACTGATACGTATTCCTCATCGTAAACCGATAGGCCTATAAATATACTTCATAAATTGGTCACTTATTTGCAGAATATGGGAATGATACAACTTAGTTTTACGAAAGCACGCCATGACGGCGCTATTGTTATACTTATAGTATAATTCACACAGTTATTAGTGCATTACGTATATCATAAACACGCATAATTAGCAGTTTAAGAGTAACGGTATCGCGTTAAGTGTTGTCAAGTAATGGTGGAATAATTATCTTAAATTCCACGTGCTATCGTGTGTTCACGGCGGTATCGTGTGGCTAGAGAGATAATAATAATGAGATAAACAGACTTAAGTAATACAATATTAGGTTAAAAGTGCAATCTGTACTTGCCCATGTGCAATATGAATGTTATTTTAAACATTGTAACAATGTGTACCGGATACGCATACCAATTTTATTTTAGTATTTATTTTTTCTATTTTAACTTGATTTAATCGTAGAGACTAACATTTTTCACTAGTTATAGATAAATAAAATAAACATTGTGATTCAATAATTCAAAAAATTGAAAGGCAACTATGGGAACACACACTACTGCTTTAGCGTTAACGTAACCTATCATTCAGAGGGTTGAAATATTTTTCTTCTTTAAGTCTTGTCCATAGGATATATCAAGATCGAATTGAGCTGTAGATTTTAAACATGGCACAAAACTTCTTTTTCTACTAAAAAAATTGAAATTCTAATGATGGCGCGTGTCCCTCTATGGTATTTGGCTTAGCTTGAGTGAAGCATAAATTTCCGAAGAATCTCTTGAGAACAAATTTAATTTTATTACATTCACTAGCAGTTACCCGCAGCTTTCGCAAACAATTTTCTGTTGAAAAAACTGGACAATATATCTATGTATTCTTTTTCTATGACATAATAAACAGTCTACAGATAATAATCGATAGTCACTCAAAGCTATTCCAATCTCCTGATCCAATTTAGATTTAAGTTTAAAGAACAGAGGTTTGGGATCCTGAAGTCGTAAAGTGAAACAGTTTTTTTTTTTTAAGATAATTATTTCCCTCTTTCGCATTTATAATATTAGTGGGATCTTTGCATAAATTTTAATTTCTAACATATATAAAGGGTGAGTTCGGTGATGATGCGCGTCCTTCCATTGGATTTAGCTGAGCGTCATCGAAGCATAAAGGCCGTTTCACACCAGTATATCGTAGCTTTAGCGACATATTTTAAAAGGCGATGCGGACGTTTCTTCTGATTTAATTTAATGGTATTTTTCAACTAAATTCAGTTTGCGGCATATTTGGTCTGAAATGTACTATTACATTACATTAGAAGATACGCCCACGACGTTACGCGCCGCACCACCACGCCATTCCGGGGCGTAGAGAAACGGAGACCTTTATGATCAGTCATCAATCAATCATCTTGATTCATCATAAGCATTATATAAGCAATATGTGTTGTCAAAATTTTATAAATATAAAAGAAATACATTGAAAGTTTATAGTTATAATTTTTTTATTTGCAGTGTAAATAAGGGAACATACATAAAATAAATCAATTGGCCGTTTACAATAAACAATAATGTATAATTACTTAAGCCTTAATCAGATAAAAAACAGCTAAACAATAAATATACAGTGACTTATAATAAATACTTAAAAGTCGATAACAATCTTACAAAATTACAAATTTACAATAAATAATATAATACATAACAGAAACAAAAATAACATCAAAGGTTCAAAATAGAAAAGAAAAAAAAAACATAGAATTTTTATAAGTAAACAATTAAAATACTCAAATAAATAATCTAACACAAATGCAGAATAAGAATAATTGAAAATAATAAATAAAACTGTATGACACGTGTACATTTAAACTTCGTGTATAATATAAAAAGGAATTAAGACCAATCACTTTTACTCTTAAACCTATTAAAGTTGAAGTTCGAAGACGTGGGCCCACTGTGGTGTGGCTTGATTTTACTTTTTCCACTCTAGTGAAAGGAATGTCCAGTAAATTAAAATTACGTATATTTAATGAACATATCACAGTTCTACATTCATAAGATTCGTTAATTCTATAAACTAATAACAACTAATTAAATAAATTAATAACCGTTAGATAGAAAAAAACAAGGGTGGAATCCAGATACTGAAATATTAGTAGCTACAAGTTGTATTGGATATTTCGTTTTAAATCATTCTAAATCATAGTGGTGATTTTTTGAAAGTTAAAGAACTCAGAACTATTTTTAGCAACTTGCCATTTTTTATTTTCAAATCTATATTAAAGAATTATTTAATTAGGATAATATATTTTTCTAAATTAATTTTCTTTGTCATTAAAAATTGGTGGAACGGCCGAATTTTTAAAAAACTATTTTTACATTTGTATTGCATTGTTACTCAGAAGTTACTTATTATGTTGATTTAAATGGATCCTGTTCTTCAGACTTCAGGTCAAAAATGTCGGGATGAAAAGAAGTTATTTTGATGAAAACTGTTAATGTTTTATGACTCGTTATACAGGAAACATTTCCTAGACAAAATCTCTGTATTAAATTTCTAAATAGAATTATATGTAATTCAACTTTTTTGCGCGCCTTTACCCCACTGTTGTGGCGCGGGTGCGGTCGCTGAAAGTTTCTGGTATGCAGAATAATATTTCTATAACCGAAATTTTAGCGAATTAGACAATAGTTTTGCATTAAAGGTGTCTGCGGACAGCCTGGTTTGCAGCAAATTGGTATGGTGTATTTCTACCCTGTATTAATAAGACAATATGTATAATAAATATTTCTAACCACAAACATTTTCTGTGATCGGTTTTGCAGGAGCGCTTTTTATTAAACATTAACATTTAGTAAACATACGTTTGTGCTATTGGAATTGGGTTACAAACGCCAAGACAATCTAAAAAGTAGTGATAAAAGTTTAATTTCCATCTAAAGTACAGGATGTATTCTATTGTTGACATTTTCAGTATTGGGAAACCATTCATGCCGCTTCTGTGTGAGTTCACTTGTTGTGTTGTAACACAAAGACATGAACAACTTACACCCTGAAAGCTGTTGCACTGCCTGTCGGACACAATACGGAGTCGACACAAAGATAAACACTTAATTTTCATCGAGTTTACAAGCATTGGCGACGCGGCGCGGCGGCGGCTGCAAGTAGTCACTAATGATGTGTCGTCACCAGCCATCATTAAACATCTGTTTGTGTCTTCGTTTGGGTCCCTTTCACTGCTTAATTATACATTGTTCGTGTTTTTGTTATGCTACACAAAGCAGAATCCATGTTCCATCCGTTTATAGTCTTTTAACCTCTTTTATGGTATAACTGTGATTTTAGGGCGTTACCAATTATCAAGGTTAACAGTGCATTAAAGAAAAGGCCCGGTTGTTCTTATCTTATGGGTAATTAAAAAGTTATTTTTTATGTGTCTTTTGATTTATTTTAGAATTTATGTGCCTTCTACTACTGAAAATTAGTCCTGGAAGACATTTTATTAACAGAGTGTTTTTTAAAATATTTATGAGTTTGCTATAAGTGGTTTTGAGTTTATTTTATATAATTTTGGTTTATTCAATTCGGATTATTTTGATAACATCACTGTTACGATACAATACATACAATTATAACACCACAGCTGTTACACAAATAATCGAATAGTTTCCTAAATAAAACGGCGTTGAATTAAATTCACTTTAAGGACGAAAGTCGTTTTACTCTACTACCCGCCTCTCTGGGTTGATTCATAGAAACTTTGAAATAGAAACTTAAAAACTAATTCAAGGGGGCAAACATAATTTTCGAAAGTAATAATATCTCCACAGTTTTCGAGGTTGATTAAGGGTTCTAGAGTTTCCTCATTATTATAACTACTTGAAAATTTTCAAGGTACAGTTAATAACGAAAGAAAAACCAAATTTAACTGAAAAATGGTTTATTAGTAAAAAACTGAAAATAATAGTTAAAAAAAAATTCTTTTTTCAATAAAAGTATAATACCAATACAAGTTGGGGGGGGGGTGGGGGGGGGGGGGGGTGGGGGGGGGGGGGGGTGGGGGGGGGGGGGGGTGGGGGGGGGGGGGGGTGGGGGGGGGGGGGGGTGGGGGGGGAAAGAGGTGTCTTTTCATAAGGTCGTATCAGTTATTGAGAAACAAAGATTACCTTCCTAGAAAGCTATATAAAGGACTAAACGCCCAAGCACTCTAAGACGTCGGACGTTTTTTTAGGGGTCTGACATATATAGCGTAGGACGACTCTAATCCTGTAATATATTTTACCGCTGCAACTTTATCGTGTTTCTTCAAACTTGAACTATTACCGACTTTCCTTCTTACTGTTAAAATAAGTTCCTCGCTTATGTGAGTGGCCCTTGAGGACAGCCAGACAAACTATAGAATAATATAATAATAACAACTGAGAAAGAATAATTACCTTTCTGATCAATTTCAAGTAAAAACAAATTGTTGTTCGTGCGCAGCACCCATTTTGACAGTTTTTTTACAAAGTGAATACCTAGAACGTTGTATTAACTCACAAACAAAAACCAAAATATGTTTGTATATTTTATGTATGTTTTTTCTCGTCACTTTACAAAAAAAACTATGATAACTTTAAATATTTTCTTGTTGTTTACAGGGTGTGAAACACTAAAAAGCACTAAATGGTTATGTACTGGGTAAAATAAAAATGTCACTATCTTAGGTGAGCAAATACACAAGGGTATCAAGTGCAAAACCTAAACCTGGTTAAATGACGTTGTTTGTTAAGATTAATAAATGAAGAGAAAGACTCATAAACAAAGCCCTAATTAAGGATATCACGAAACACTTGACACAGACAAAACAATTGAGAGCTGAGAAAGAACGTCCAGCTGGAGGACGTGAGGGTGAGGAGTTGGTTGTGGAGTTGAGTCAGCACAGTTTACTTACATCTCATTTACAACCCACGTCAGTCTCTTCTGGTAACATTAGGCGAACAGCTTTTGTCTTCTAAACCACAGTACCTATTATTAATAACAACTGTAATACAAAAAAACCCACACATAAGCTAATTACATTCCTGATAAGTTTTAGAAGCATTATTTTGTTTAAACAGGAATTTATTACAGTCATTTGATTGAAGAACTTAATATTTCAATGACCATGTTTTTTGGATTTATATAATACAGTTAAGAGCTATATAATGATTTTCAGATATTGTTATTGAATACCACTAGTAAGTTATTTTTAGGAAATGTAATTGTATTTACATAATATGCCTTATAAACACGTTATATAAAACTACAATTATACTCGAGTGTTACAAGTCAGAATAATTCTAGCACAACCACGGGAAATACTGAAAAAAACATTCTAAAAAATCAACTACCAACGCAAACAAAAAAAAAATGTACGGTAACCACGTGATTTAGAGGTTTTCGAAGCAGGTGACATTTTCTGAGGACCAAGAGGGGGAATAGCAATGGTCCGTTCAGTCCTGGGCTTGTATCAAAGATTAAGGATTGTTAACCACACCATTGAAAATGCATCAATGTTTTGTGATTGAATTTTTGTCTGGTGATTTGGGCCACCCTTTTCCCCCCCCATCTCCAATACATAGTGTACTTAATTTCTGTAGCCAACAATATTTTCAAGCTATGTAATTAAAACACGCTGGAATATTTGTGTGATTGCAATCAAAAAGATGTGGACTTTTTTTTTCCAAGCAAAATCATTGGCGAGTTAGCGTCTCCTGATCCTTGAGAACCAATCAGGAATCTTGCATTAGTCCCTGTCATGAACATTAAGCGCTATTCACACGAGCATCCTAAACGCAACATCACCCAAAGCAGTATGTATAAACCAAATGGATGCAGTGCACATGTTAGGCATTGACGTTAACTGCACAGCATTCGAGTTCGCGTGGGTCTGCGTCAACGTAGCCGCAACGGTGTTTTTTAAAAGTGCGTTTGTTTGGATAACTTCAAGCACGATACACACGAGTAGCTCGGCTTACATACCGCGCGTTTCAAGCAAGTGAATAGTTTTGTTACTTAGCAGAACCCCTTTGGTTTGTAATTCATTACTCAAATTATAGGCTGACAGTTTATTTATTTTATTTCAAACGGTCAACACCAATTTACATTTAACCATAACCACTTACATCGTAACATTACATTCCAAGTGGCAGAAGAAAAATGGAGGTACAATTTAAGTATTAACAGTGAGTGCAAACACAATCATAAACTAAACAATTTTTTTGTAACAAATTATATAAAAACTAAATAAAAATAATTAACTACAATAATAAAAAATATGCCAAATGATAATAAGAAACTATGAATAAATTAAATCCAATTGTAACAGGAACAATCAAACACACATGTATAAAAAAATAAAACAACGTTAACAGTTGCTATAAATGCTATAAAAAAAAGTAATAACAGCAAGCATAAAAGGTGTAATGACAATAGAATGGTCATTAAATGGAACTGTACAGATGTATGTGCTTGTGAGGTTTGAGTGTGTCTAAGTAATAACATTTCAGTCAAGATGGCAATTTTTAAAGATGTGCAAGAGATAATCCCGAAGAAGTTCAGTCCCATCTTGCATAGCCTCACTTTCAGAACCTTAGGAGCCTTGACATGCAACCGTGGTAAATGCTACATAAATTAAGTTTGGCTCATATCCTCCTGCGGAAGACGGTCATTGAGCGATTGCCACGGAGGAACACCATGCGCGATTGTTGCTCAGGATATCGGGACAATCCAGCAGGCCGTTTACCAATTTGAAGAGCACAGGTTAGATCTGTACAGTTGGACGCCGAAGTTGTAGAGTTTTAAACTGAAGCTTACAAGGGGTACCGAGAAAGGTAAAACCCAGTCTTGTTCCCTCGGAGCATTCTCACAAATTCGGACTTGCATCCCTTTTCAAGTATTTCGACAGTTTGGCATAAACAAAAAACACTGTGTAGATATAATCAGTTAGAGCTCGGTTAATTTGTCCAAGGCTGGTCACACTCGTTAATGTATTTTGGACCTTAGGTATCCTAACCCAGCAATTCAGCGCCTATCACAACCACTAATCAACGGGTTAAACCACAAGTTATTGTCTATGATTTTTTCCGACGACACGGTCTCATATTTCGTCTACTGCAGGAACTTAGCTGGAGACGAACTTATGTACTTTGCTAATATAGTATCCACTATTACCAGTGGTAAATGTAGGCTATATAAAAATAAAACTTCAACGTACTCTCTGATTTGATCACTTCGGTACAGTTCCCTACTAGATAAGCAGGCATTTGCTAATCTCTTGTTAATATTCCTAGCCACTCACAACTAGAATTTGCCTATTAAATATGAACGATTTCTTGGCTACGTGTGTATACTTCATACTGAGAAAACTGCAAACGTACGTCACTTGATACATTTCGACACAGTACCTGTAGTCGACAGATAGACAGTTTCATCATCGTTGCTGATGTTATTAGATCAATGCTTTATAGCACACACTGGGTTTTAGAAATTTCTGTAGGGTAAATTTATAACAACTTAGTTTAATGTTTTATGCCAACTCTGAGTTCCTGGTCAATTAATAGTTTTAAAGGACTTGCTCGGGTTTAAAACTTGTTTCTAAGCCGTCTACAGTGATTGAGCTGCCTCTGAGTTTTTAAGTAAAGTTTATTGTTCTTTTCGTGCTATTATTTCGAGGCGATTCCTGAACGCTTTACCCATGAAGCGGCTGAGAGATTAATAATACGAAAATTGCTCAATTTCAATAATAGTTGCAATCTTTCATATATATATATATATATATATATATATATATATATATATATATATATTTGAAGTGTGTCTAAGTATAACATTAGTCAAGATGGCAATTTTGAAATTTTATATGTATATGTATATGTGTATATATACAGGGTGATTCATGAAGTTCTCCCCCACTTTCTACAGCACATTGTACTAGTAAAAATAATGAAAAAATGTTATATAAACATAGGTCCGAAAACGCTTCGTTAGCGAGTTACAGCTAGCGAAAGATTTCGCCTGAATTCCTGGGTAAAGAGTAAAAATAAAGCCATACTGAACTTTTGGAAAGGTTAATTAAGTAAGAAATATCGTGGATTCTTATGTATTTTTTACCTGATAAAGCTAATAAAATAGGTTTCAGAACTGTACCTGTAGTAGTTTTTGAGGGATTCAGGGTTAAATGCAAAAAATTGGGGCACGAAACAATGTTTTTTTAAGTTTGATGTACAATAACTTTGTTAAATTGGTAATAAATACATAAAAATCAACAAACATTAATTGTAGAGAATTTAATTCTGAGAAAATTGATATAATCAAAGTCTAAAATAAAACAGAAATAAGAACCAAAAAATCTATTTTATTCAGTATAATACATTACTAGCTGTAAAGAAATACCAGTAACGGTATTTAGTTAAAATAAAACAAAAACAAAATGTTTGTTCCTTAATGATGAGATAAATTGAGAAAACAAGATTAACTGTTAAATAAATTTGTTTGTAAATAAAAATATCATGTTTTAATACGTTGTACTTTTTTTTTATAAAAATTTACAATCAAATGTTCGAAAATAAATGAAGCAAACATTTTCCCATTATTGTTTACTAATCATCAAAATGCAGTTTTTTGTTTTATTAATTTCTAAGTTGGTAACGCACGAATAACAGCTGATCAACAATGGTATTCTGTACTGTTACGTTAGAACTGTGTAACTAGTGGTGTCTTGCAAGCTACAGCAGGAGATCGGGTTCTGTGAATCGTGTTATTAAATGCAATTTTTCTGTGAGTTATAATTCGATTGTTTATTCAGCGAAAAAATGCCTTACTTATTTACATCAGAGGAATACGCTGATATGGTTTTTATTTTGGGTTACTGTAATGGTAATGCTAGAGCTGCTGTAGAAGAATATGAACTACGTTACCCTAATAGGAGGATTCCAGATACCAAAACAATTTCAGGAACTTTTCGTACTCTTCGGGAAACAGGATCACTACCAAGTACTAGAACCAATTATGAACGAGCTGTCCAACTTTGGATGGGTGATATTGTTATTAATGCTGTTCATCGCAGTCCAGGGTGTAAGGTAGACACAACCGTAGATTTTCTAGGCGGATAGGAGTTTTCGCAGTCCAACAGGGTCGTGGGTTAGGTCACTTAATCGAAAACCAAGATTTGTTATCCGTTTCATTAAAACAAAAAGGGTGACTCGTAAACATCTACAGCTAGGGGATGGTCCTCGCTTCGCTTGGGAGTTTTGCAACTTCTTTGAATATTAATAATCAACTCATACAAGCGTAATTTGTTTACGGATGAGGCACAATTCACTCTGGGGATCGGTGTCAATAACTTGCACCAATGATGACACTCATCGGGCAGAAGGAAAATCCCACATGAGGTAGTGGAACAGAAACTATTTCAAACCACCGATTTTAGATCGTCATATGTCTGGTGGGGGCCCTTTTGTTACAATCGGCTGATTGGACCTTTCATATTACCTGGAACGACCTAAATTGCTGAAGTTCTATTTAGCATTTCCTTAAAGAAGAGTTTTTGCCGTAGCTTGATTAGAGAATTGTTCCTTTACCATCGTCAAGGACGTAAGAAAATTTAGTACTCCTTTCCAGCATGACGGGAGCACCTCCCCACTTTTTCACGTGCCCGTTTCTGCTTACTTTAAAAATCAATACAAATTTCCTGGACACTGGAATTTGGTCGTGGAGGAGCCTCACGCCTTGGCCACCAAGATCCACCAGGATTCTGATCTCACCCATTGGCATTATTGCATCTGGGGATGGATGAAAGACATTGCTATACAATGAACAAAAGGTGAATTTCTCGTGATGAAGTTAACGTGCCCGTAATTATGGATTCGGCTGGTGCAGATTAACAGGATGAGAAAGGTCCCTGAAAAATTAAAAAGGAAAACGCCGACAAATAGCAAGATATCAACAATTCGTGCCTGCAAAATGTGATTGATAATGAGTGGCGCCTCATTTTCGATCCGACCGTCCTATTATAAAAAGGTGCGTACGGTTGGCCGAGCCCAACCTGGATTAATTTGTTTGCTTAAAACTAGTAATGTAATTTGATTTACTGAATAAGAATATAAGATTTTTTGGCACTTATTTCTGTTTATTTTAGACTTTGATTATATCAAATTCTTCTCAGAATTAAATTTCTCTACATATTAATGGTTTGTTGATTTTATGTATTTTATTAACCAATTTAACAAAGTTTATTGCTACTATCAAACATAAAAAAAACACAAAAATTTTTTGTTTCTGTGCCCCATATTTTTTGCATTTAAATTAACCGCTGAATCCCTCAAAAACTACTACAGGTACAGTTCTGAAAACCTATATTTATTAGCTTTGTATTCAAGGTAAAAATTACATAAGAATCCACGATATTTCCTTTACTTTAATTACACCTTTCCAAAAGTTTCAGTATGGGCTTTATGTTTACTCATTTACCCCTAGGAAATATCAGTGCGAAAATCTTTTCGCTAGCTGGTAAACTCGCTAATCGAGAGCGTGTTTCACATAGACCTACTGTTTAATTACTAGACAATTTTTTCAATTATTTTTACTAGTACACAATGATTGCTGCTCACGAAAGTCGGGGGCGAGAAACTCTTCCATGAATCACCCCTGTATAGTCGATATATGTGGTTAGGCCGTATATATATAATATAATTAAATAATAATAATAATAATAATTTGAGATAGGTTTTTTGATTTCTTTCAACTAATAGTTTTTTATTGTTTTATAATTTTTAAAGATTTTTACATACATATATATATATCTTAATATATATATATATATATATATATTATATTATACTTATATATATATATATACAAGGGTGAGTTTTGTTGTTTTAAAGTGATCCCAATAGTCTAAACTTTTTTTAATTTACACGACTTAGCACCACAACGCTTTAAATTTTGTAACTTGCTCAATTTTAAAGTTTCACTTCAGGCAGATACACTTTCAAATTTTTTGGATAGGATGGCCGCCATTTTCCCAATATGGCGGTCAACGTTTTTTATAAATCTCTTATGGAACACCCTGTATTTTTATGGTTGTTTTTAGATTCTACTCAACAAAATAATACATTTTTGCTTTGTGAGAGTTTTTCTCAATATCTCCTTAACTGGTTCAGGGAAGCTACGTGGGACTGGAAGTTTTCATTAAAATTTTTGCACAATATGGCGGGCCAACTTTAAAAAGTAATTTTTATGGAAACACCCTGGATATTTATATGTTGTTTTTATATTCTACACTAGACAATAAATAAGTACATTTTTTGCATCTTTAGAGTTATTTCTATATCTCATAATGGTTCAAGGGAGCTACGTGGACTGCAAGTTTTTATCATCAGTCCGAAAATGTAAATATGAATATAAATTATATATGTAAATCGTATATGTTGGTAGTATTTATTATAATATTTAATAATAAATAATTAGATGATAGGTGTTTTTTGATATCTCTTCAAACTAATCAGTTTTTTTTTTATGTTTATCAATTTTGTTAAAGATTTTATTACAGTGTTTTTTTTATTATAGCTTTGTCATTATATAATGGACAATACAATACAATAAGAGGAATATTACGTTGCCTATACATAGTGATTACATAGTATGTAACTATAACACCTCCATCTTTTGTAACAAATAATTTCCTACATCAAAATATTAAACATTGCATGTATTATTGGTTTAATTATTAAAAACAAATATTCTGTATAACTTTTTTTTAATTTTAACATAGGTTGAAAAACCTCTAGAATATTGTATAGATTTAAAAGTAAAAGAAGTAATTTTATTAAATGTTGTTATTTTTTTTGGAGGGCGATTAACCATAACTAATACAATGTGATACCCGGCTACAATCATTTTTTACAACATATGAATCTAATTTAATTACGGATTACTTTGTTCACTTAGATCTATATACAGGGTGTTCCCTTTATATAAGTTATTTAAGAGTAAAAATAATTTTTTTATAGTTATTATAATTTTTTCCTACTAATATATTAAATACCAATCCTCAAGAATACATTTGAAGTTTTTTGTATCTTTTTTTTGTTTTTTAAATGGTGGTCCCCCATATTTAGTTAATAAATCTCATGTTAAACAGCTCTTTAATAAACATGACCCAATTGTCCATTAAAAAACTTACTTATGTATTTAAAATCCGAGGTAAAACTGCAATAAAAAATCCAAATATTTTCTAAAAACATATAAGCCCAAATATAATCCAATCACATATTGATTTACTTTCGTGGCTCCACTTTGTTTCAGTGGACTGTAGTGGAAATCAAAGGTAAGCAGAAAGAATATAATTCCTTAGATTCAAAAAGATGCGGTATTGCTGCGAAGTGTTATGGCCTGAAACAAAATCTCCTAGGCATTTTGCGCTTGAGATAAATCAGCTGAGCCGAGGGTGTCACTGCGAAGATATCTGAACTACCCATCCCGGCGATGGGCGGATGGAGCAATAGCGGCTGCTTGTCACAGTCAGCTTTGTCACCGTTAACCCTTCAAAGTGTACTCAGAAATATAAACTCCGTCTCTTTCTATGTGCACTATGATAATATTCCAGCTGAGCCGAGGTGTCCACTGCGAGATAATCTGAACTATATCATCCCGGCGATGGCGATGGCGCAATAGCGGCTGCTGTTCCACAGTCAGCTGTCACCTTAACCCATTCTAAAGTGTCATCAGAAATATCCGTTTACTCTTCTATTGTGCAACTTGAATAAATCAAGTCTTGAGCCGAGGTTGTACCACTTCTGCGAGATATTCTGAACTCGACGGTCCGGCGATGGCGATGGCGAATAGCGGCTGCTTGTCCACAGTCAGACTGGTCACGCTGTAACCCTTCAAGCTTAAATAACACGGGGTGTTCTCAGAAATATCGCCCCGTCTGCTTCTGATGTTGCGAGTCATTGGTAAAGTCAGCTTGAGGCTCGAGGTTTCGTCACATGCGAGAATAATCTGAGACTACCGTTCCGGCTGATGGCTCGATGGCTTAATAGTCGGCTGCTGTCAACGATGTCAAACTGTTCATCTTAGAACGCCACTCTCACATGTGTCTCATGAAAGTATCCCGTCCTGCTTGTCTATGTTGACACTTGGTGAATATCCAGCTGAGGCCGAGGTGGTCACTGCGAGATATTCTAATAAAACTACGTCCCAGGCTGATGGCAGATTAGGCAAAGATAACGCGAGCTAGCTGTCCACATGTCAACTGTCATCTTTAAAACCCAGCTTTCCATAGGTGGTCCTCAGAGAAAATTAATATCCGTCTCTTCTATGTGCAGCTCTTGGTAAATCAGCTGAGCTCCGAGGATGTCTCACTACCGAGATATATCTGATAAACTACATCCCGGCCGATGGCGATGGGCAATTAGCTGGCTCGACTGTCAACAGTCAGGCTGTTACCCTGTTTAAACTCTTCAAGTTGTTTGAGTAAATAACACCGTTTCTTCTTCTATGGTGCTACCTGGGAAATAAGTTTTGCAAAAAAAACCGCAGCAACTCAATTAAACTTCTCTTTGAACTGAAACTGAGGGAAAGTGAGGTAGTTTGAGATGTTTCAACTTATTGTTAGTGTAAGGAAAGACAAGAAATGATAATGTATATGGGGAACTATTTTCAAAGAAGAAAGTTTTGATAAAAAATATGCATACGTTGACTATAAGCACTCGATATGTACAAGAGAAACTATAATGAGGGTTTTATGCTAATGCGAGCAATGATGAAACGGGGAAGCGAAGGCAGAATGATATATAGTACTGATCAATATAGGACATTTAGTTTTACCCAAAACTAACGTGTGTAGAGGTTGTGTGATTGGGCTTTGATGTATACACATGGCCACCCATTGTAAGGCCCTGCAGGTCATGATAAATACAATAGAATCTTATACCACATACATCTGACGTGCATATGGTTTATTCGAGACTAAACATTTAGTCGCGGTGTACTTTTTCACAGAGGTCGAGCATTTAGAGTTCCAAACTCACCACCAAACTGTCCTCTAAGTGATTTTGGACAGGTAGAGAAAAACTATGTTACCAGCTCATCAATTAATTAAACATTTGAGACAAAACCACTCTAAGGATTGCGGGAGACAAAATTCGTGTTTTTAAGAGTTTTATAGTCGCTCTTTAAGGAAAAATGTCGCGGCCTAATCACAAGAATAAACAGTAGAAGAAATTATATTTGACCGATTATTATTGACACACTACCAATTAGGCAGTAGGATTGATAGAGGCATTTCAAGTTTAAAAATTTAGGGGAAAGGCTGAGAAGATAATCTTCATAGTATAAATTGTTTCCACAGTAATTAACAGGAGTTAATTAGGCCTACAGAGAATGTACTTTTTAAATGACTTTATGATCCTTTCACATATGACTATGACTTGAATAAATGTCAATCAGCTGTTAATTGGTTTTTCGAGCTCTGACATTATAGGATGCCTTTTCAAACATTAAATACACCTCTCCCTGTGGATAAGGTTTTCGCTTCTTTCAACTCGTATTCAAAAAATATATTTTAGGTCTGTCGACAAAAGTTTTAAAAAGTTTGCACAAAGAAGATGTGATCTCACATCAATGTAAAAACCAACTCGTACCAATGTACAAATTTGAAGCACATATACCACGTCAACATTAGAGACTCAATTTTCCAAAGGAATGCACTTGGCGAATATAATATCAGGCAAAATATGTCCTTAACCGTATCAAACAACTTCTGTTACACAGCTTTACGGATTATTGATAAAAAAAACCTTGACCACCTTTGAAACACACATATCATTCAACAAAGGGCCTCCACAAGAAAATTAAACTCTGAAACCCATGAGTTTCACTATCCGTTTATATATAATGTGTTAGATAAGATAAAGAATGCTACTATTGTAAAAGTAAAGATGTCTTATTTTACCAGGCGAAGTTAGGGCTAAGAGGCCCTCTCTAACACTTAACCTGGGGACCAACGGCATAAAGGTGACTTCCAAACTACCACCAATGGTCGGGCAGGCGGGCTGCTTGCAAAGACTGGATCTCTCAGCGGTCACCCATCCAAGCAGCAGCCAAGCTCGACGTTGGTTGATCCGGATTATCTTGCGATAACCGTTGTACCCGCTACCACAGCGCCATTTGCTAATTATTATTAATTATTATTATTATAATTATTATTGTCGAATTTTTTCTTGAATTACGTAGACTAAGGAACTTGACCAAAGCAAGAATACGTAATATACTAATACCAGGTTTAGTCAGTTAGAATTTAATAATTATTTATTATTTACTTGCTGTGGTTATTTGATATTATGTTATAAAATTTTATCTGTTAGGGAGACGATCTCGTAGAAGACCAATACTAGAAATAATTGAGGAACTATGTCATTGCAGTTGTAGAGTATTGGAGTTGGCGGTAATTGGACTACACTAAATATCAATAATAAAATTATGTCTGCAAGTATTAAACATGCGTGTGTAAGTGTTTACCCCTACTAATTAGGTTAGTTTTCGTGCCTGGGAGTTATTACTAGAAAAGGTATGTAAAGTTTTCAAACATTCAGTCATAAGTGGATTGTAACATTTCAATAATGATAAAAAATTTCAGTTTTTTGTTTTTAACGTGGACTTATAAAAAAGCCATCAGACCTGATGCCTATAAATCTTTTACACAACATATAAACGTCATAAGTATATTCATTTTTTATTAACTCTCTCTAGGCACTTATCATAGCCATCTAAATATACAAGATTATTTATTTTTAATCTACTCTCTGGCCAATGACATTCAAATTAATGTGTGTTTTTTATATTTATAATTCTATTTCTCTGTGTTTAAATCCAGTTTTGCTTCTTTTACAGCCTGCTCCGCTTTGAATTTGCGTTTAAAAAAACTGTAAAAACCAAGAATTTACCAAATTAATTTACAAATTAAAATCGACATTGCGTTTTTAAAAACTATTGGAACGTTTATATGTTACCTGAGACTCAATAAATATTATCAATAGTTAATTTGGCAAGAACTGTTCTGAATATATTTACACATTCAAACTCACACCGATCAGTAGCTTTCAGTAACGTTTTATTCACTCCACGGATGTGAGGTGTTAATTTCATTCCATAATTTTCGATGCAGTGGTTTATCAGTAAATCAGTACTTAATTCACAGAGCTCTCTCTTTAATCTCAGTTTGCTATCCAGGTGATCAGGAATATTTCATATAGTGCATATTTGTAACCTGGCTTTTCTAAATAGTCTACTTGTTGTGAACAGAGGTGTTCGTTTCTTGTGTGCTTGTAAAATATTTCTTTCCATTGAATTTTTTTCCAGATAAACATTCTACTATCAATATTTCAATGCTGAGTCCTTGTTCACTAATATTAGGCCTACTGATAACATCAAAATAGGATTTTTTTTTTATTCTATAATCTATATATATAAAAGAAAGTCGTGTTAGTTACACTATTTATAAGTCAAAAGAACGGCTGATCCGATTTGGCTGAAAATTGGTAGGGAGGTATCTAAGACCTGGGAGAAGGACATAGGATACTTTTTATCCCGTTCCCGATTCAGGATTCCGCCCCACTGGTCTCTAAAAGTTACAGAAATATCCGTAAGAAATGCATTACAGCAAACATATGTTATTAAGTGAAAGAGCCTTTTCAAATGCGATCAGCTGTTCTTTGTAAACATATATTAATGCGACAAAATAAATATATATTTACATCATTTTTTTTTTTTTTTTTTTTTTGACAATTTTCATTTACAATCTGTTCAGACATTCTTAGAACAATAAGTAAATTAGATAAAATAATAAATTAACACGAGTTAGACTCTATCCAGCGATAGAGCTAACACAAATAAACAAGAAAGTTTGAAATTAGAACCTAAGAGGTAAGTCCAGGATTGAGTGTCTCTTCAGACGTGTAACTGACGCACTATTATCCAACAGGTTCATCGCAAGATAGTTCGGATGAGAATACAGCTTGTTAATTATAAATTGGGCATTTTTGTATATTTAACTATTTCAAAAATTGATACATTCTCAGCAGGCCAAAATAAAAACATTGCCTCAAAGTAATGTGGCTCCGTCAAAACCATCTTTCTAACATGTCAATATGCTTATTACATTATGTAGGGAACCGTAGAACGTAATATGAATTACAGAGACAAAAGTTATATAAAATAACTTATACAATCATACTTGTTAATAAATTTTCTCCAAGGAAGATGCAATTTTCAGGCTCTTAGATACGATGAGACTATAGATAATACCACCAACCGTCCTCAGAATTGTAAAGAAATCAAGAAATATTCGTTAAAGCAAAACTTTTATGAACTTGACCGATATTTTGTAATACATATATAATATTTAGTATTAATCAATATGTCTACGTATGGATACTAAAACATAATATAAATTTAAATTAATATTATCAAATTAATCATCGTTATTGAATCGAATTGAAGTACGAATTGAATTAAAGATGGTGAATTAAAGAGGTGGAGAGCACTAAGCACATATTTCTCGAACTGTTCAAAGCTTTGCACAATGAAAAATTGCTAAACCAGTAAGATAAATTTGGCGTATGGGGGTTTTCACTTTTCTGGCTCACTTCTTACTTTAAGTTTGATATCAATGCGCAGAGAATTCGAACATCAAACAAAATTTAAATGTTTTACTATATCCCTCAGGGGTCTATCGTTGGGCCCCTTCTATTTCTTATTTTTCGGATGATAATGATGATGATGCAAATCCCATCAATCCACGTTTTAAATGCAAATAAATACACGAATTTGAATTCACCAGGACACCTGCATTTAGGATTTCATTGAAATTAACTTGAAAAGGAATAAATCAATAGAATGATTCTTCGGTGGCCCGGCTACATTGTTGCATTGTTTTAAGAGCCGTATTAATAATAAGCTTTTCCCCACAGGAACAATGTTAAACTTCTTGTAGTATTAACCTTTTACTATTGCAGTGATATGTGAGGTGTATGATTATTTTAGGTTTTTTTGTAAAGTGTCTTTGAAATAAAACACTATTTTAGATCTTTTTAAGAATATCCCATAAATGTACCAAAAAGCTTAAAGGTCTTTAGACTCGAATTAAATGTAGCTTTAAAATGAAAAATCTCTCATAACTTTATAAATAAAATAAGAGCGTAAACCCAAGGTCATTTTTCTAGAGAGAATTCTTAAGAGAACGAGCCCACGAATATGTTCTAGGAAAGTTCAAGAAAAGTGTGGTTCGCTGTTGAAATTTTGTGAAGTCATCTCAGACCCTGACGCCTTCCGTAATCTAGATATATTTCTGTTCCACATAAGTTTTAAAAATTCCTAATAAGGCCTAATCATTCTTTTTTTATAGAGTCTGAAAATTTTGGAAATATTGTGTCAAAAACAAAATTGAACGGGTTTTCAGACTCTAAAAGAAGCATTCACAATCATCTCAAACGTGAATTGTAGAAACATCTTTCAAAAATTTGGGATTGCTGACTTTTCCTTCTCTCTATATTTTTGAGATGATAATATACTGCAGAAGCAGCTTCATTGAGTATATGACCTTCAACTATTTTGTAATATCATTTTATATCATTGATTTAAAAGAGATCTCTTATTTTAAAGATAATATTTAATACATAACCGAAAGTATTTTTAGTTTTTTTCAGTGTTTTTATTGGTTACTCAGAAACTTTTTTTCTTTCAATGTTAGAATAACTTAAAAGCATAGGTTTTAATAAGAAACAACAAGCTATTGTGGGTGTTATCGATCATCTCTTGAAAATTAACTATTCGTGCCCATAATACTACGACAAAATAAATAAAATGAATTTTATTGTTTACATTTAAAAATTGATACAATGAGATAAAAATCAAAGTCGTTTCACTACAGCAGGCTCTGTTTCGCAGAAGAGACGCAAATCAGTACTGAGACCGTATGGGACCCGTAGTTAGGGGATAAGCTTTCTCTAATTAATTCCTGGAACGGGGGTAAACAATTCTACAAACAAAATAAGTTTAAAACTCTTCTAACCTACTTAGTGTCCTGCTCTATTCTGTTGGTGAATGCACGGATATCTAACAGTGCTGGTTTCTATATTTAATGCAACTGAGGGATTAGACATCTTCAGTATTAACTCGTTAAAGACTGCTGACGATTGCAGTGTAACGTAGTATTATGATCATAATGCAATAAAGTAATAATGATTATTACCTCCAGATTACCGCATTAGTATGATCTTAAGTCTATTACATTAACGCTTCTAAGAGCTTATCATTACATTATTTGCTATTACCATTACTTAATCATTATTGTTAATTGCTATATCATTATATTACTTAATATGTGTCCTGTGATTTGCTTAGACACCAAATTAAGTAATTTCTCCAACAGAGGAGAGAACAGTTTTTCAAAATTAGTGAAGACAAATCATTTGATTAATTTCTTTACATTCTTTACCTCTGCACATTAATTAGATTCATCTGCTATTGACTAATTAAAATTAAATAACCGTATACGTAATATGACGGTAATTTATAAATAAAATTATTTTTTTTCGCTCCGGACGCAGTTACCTTTGTATTGGTAAAGTTAAGTAATCAATAGTACCGTACGTAAGTTAATGCTCTGCTATGTCTCTTATTGCCAGCCATGTTCGAATCTATTATCGTGTCAGTGAAACTTAACGCATTATCTGGTAAAATAATTGTGCTTTTAATTTACAGACAACCCCAATAACAATTGCTAATGAGAATACAGTTACTTATTTTTTTATGATTCGTACTTACAAAACACAATCTTCCATTCAAATTTTACGGTGAACACACCACAATGAGCCTTTACATAATACACCCTACAGTAATGAAGTTTTTATAAAGACTTTATAAAAGCTAAAGAAACTGATTAAACTTCGCTGGTACAAGTATACGAAGATATGAATGAAAGTATACGAAAATTATGAAACCAGTCCCAAGACCTTTAATGTACAAAACTTTTAACCAGGTTCAAACTTCTCAGAAAGCTTGACAGTTAAAGAGAGAACTAGGTCACCGAACAATCTCTGAGAGTTCATCCCGTGAAGGAAGTGCTCATCTTTAGTTATAGCAAATGTCTTGGAACTAGAATTGTATTATTAATAGGAACCGACTGAAAACCGGCAGTTTTACCTCTTTTAGTTTTAATAGCATTTGTAGAATAAAATATCATACATGTGAGCTGTTTAATGAGTAGTGTTTAGTAGCTTTTTACAGTTAAATAGGGTTTTTATTAAATAATTGTTTAATTAGGAATAGTGGATCGTGAAAACGAGGTGAACCCAACATTCGAATTGAATCAATACTTCCCACCTTTAAACCTATTTGACACAGAATAAATTGACGTGATTGCAGCAAACATAAACATATAAGCTAATAAGACATATTTGGCTTATTATTCTTATGCTTTGTATGAAATTAAAAAGCTGTTTGAAAATTAATGTAATTATTCTTATATTAATCTTATTTTAAGTAAACCAATACGATAGCCAAAATATTATCATCGTAAAGTCCTTGTATTTGAATTTCGACTTTTCTTGAGCATTGATTAAACTATTAATTGGGACTTTATAAATTTGTAAATGCACTTAAACATACTCCTCCCATCTTCACTTCCTAATTGGAGAAGAATTTCAGTGCTCGAACATTTACGTCAAAGTTTGCTCGGATGTTTCACGGTTTTAAAAGTGCATTTAGATAATCGAAGATATGTGTACCAAAGAAAATCTAACCCGAACAAGAACACTGGAAAAGTTATGTTTAATGGTGAGAAAACTTCACCGAATCCTAGGGCTAAGACTACGGCTCTCTAGCTGAGGGGTTAAGTGCCCGGTACCCGGGGAGGTTAAAAAATGGTTCACACTTAAGAATCAGTTCCACATTTTTGCGTAGTAAAGTTTTCAGTTTCTAGCTAAAATCTTATTGAGTTTTTGCCGGCTGAACTCTTGGTCTAATCAGGAGTACACAACGTACGGTTCTGTCTAAGAGGCTGTACATTTCATTTTCCTTTCAATCCAATGGTTTTTTTTGAGTACACCCTTGGTACAGCTGTTCCCAACACGTTCGGCACACGTCATTTTCGTCAAAATATTTTGCATGGGAAATCATGAACAAGAATTCTAGATACTATCAGGATACTGTCAGGTAAGATGCCTAGGCGATGGGAGTTCAAGTTTCATACTACAGAAAAGAACATCAATATTCAAATATTATTGTAGGTACAATATACACTTGTATAACAAAGTTTCAAGACTACGATTTAGACATGTATACTTCATCGAACTTACCATTCAGACATACATCACTCCAAATATCGTCAAATTTCTCATTTTATTGGAAGAATCACTGTTTGGGCTATGCATTTTAACGCTAAACCACATTTCAAACGAGTTTTACACGCTTTGGGCGAGATTATTATCATTTGGCAAGCTGTCGATTAAGTACATATATTTTCTTCTAATTTAATATGAATTTAGTTTTAAGCTATTGTTAAAAAAACGTATTATGTAACAGTTTGGACTTTAAAAGTACAACACATCACATACATAATCAACAACGCGATAAAACCCAATATATAATATTGAATTAAAAGCTTACATTTTTTTATATTGTAATCACTTCATTAAAAATTCACAACGAATACTTGAATCCTATTCTGTGAGGCCTTTCGATAGCAAGGCTATCTATATTCGGTACACTTCACAAAATAGATCATGGGCAATATATATTATATGTTACCTGTAAAGTTTTTTTTTTTATATTTCTCTACTACGGGTAATAAATAATCTTGGTTAACGACCCCTTGAACCCCAACGTCTCACGCTACTTTACACTGTGTAGGTGTTCCTTATAGTTTACATGTAATATTTCTTAAGGTTTTCCATTTTCTTTATTTTGATAGGAATCGTTTCCAGATAAGTCAATTGGCAACAATAGAGATTTATTTTTAAAGGATAATATGATTTTGGACATTTGGCATCGTTGGCCAACGCAGAAAGGAATGGCTGCAAATAGAGTAACATTGACACATATTTTACTGTAAACTTGTGTATCAAGGTATCAGTATCTGGTCTTGTTTAGTGGAAAACGCAACATTTCGACTTCAGGTTCTTACAGTAAAAAAAAACTATTTCTAACTCATGTGTTTATACACCTACTAGCTGCTTGTTGGAACTCTCTAAAAGAAATAATTAATAAATAAATAATACTTATAATAATTAAATATTTATTTAAATTTACTCTGTTTTAAGTTGTTTTGTTGACAAGTCAGAGAATTGTAACAAATCCTATTATATCTTAACTCGACCAAAAAAATTGCAACTACCAGAAAGGAATTAAGACCGTTTAACTTAATACGTACGAGTAACACAAGTGTTGCGTAACAAGCTTCGCTGACAAGTGTTGCATGTCGCATGTTAAAATACCATATGATTGTACTCAGTCTGTTTACTAAATTATTTCTGCGATTGTCTCGTTGCCCATTATGGTTACCCATAAGACCAATTTTAAAATGTTCGTTGACGCTTAGCCAAATCCCATGCATCATCATCGAGCTCTATTTTCCCTGTATAGAAGTGAAGATTTGTGGCAAAATTTCAAATCTATATGTTAGTTCGTTTTTTAGAAATCATGCATACAAGCAGAACATAAAGATAGAACTTAAATTGTTCTCTCGAGTGGCAAGCTTCACTAAAGCTCAGACCAAATATTACTGATTCGTAAATATACAAATTAATAAACTTCAGTAGGAAACATGATTTTTCCTTCACAATCCATTTATCGTCAAAAACAAACTTCAAACAAAGAACTTCAGTAGGCTATTAAATAATTTATTTACATTATTGTTTATTGCTGAACTATTTCTGTAGGTCTGAATTACAAATTAAAGTACATATTTTTAATTCAGATATAAATATTGTAATATTTATTTCATAAATGAAATTATTCGCGGTAAATTCATGGTTTGTAGATCGTTCAAATTTTCTCACTAAACAGTTAATTAGTTAATGTAAATTAAAAAGTGTATCTGTAAAACTGCAACTACGTAAAAGTTTCATTTTACATTGTGAAAAACAGACAGTAATACACGGGAAATGTGTACTACTATACGACCATGTTTTTACACGTGGAAGCAAAAACAGCCATTTCGCACAGCGGAGACGGTTCCAATATGTATCGTATCATATCACGTTCCCCGCAATGTTACCGACACAGACCGAACTGAATGGATCCCTTCCTCTCAATAAGTTTCCTCTCTTGCACTCATCGATATTACTCTCGGCCTATAGTGCGGTTTTTGTACCCGATACTTTTTATACGATAAATTTAACAGTAATAAACATCATTATTTATTGTGCTATTCTGTGTGCTTAGAACTCGTCAAGACGCAATCAGTGTACATAAGAAATTATTTTTATTACATACGGATTACAAGTTTGAAATGAAATTTTACTGTCCACATTCTGTTTTTAAGGACATTTCGTCACAAAATTTATGTATTTAAAAAAAATATCTTACCTGTAGCCTCTTAGAGTTACTGCTAAAAATTGAGTTGAATATTAAATCAGTTATCGGTCTAAACGCATGAGTACTTAAAGAGTTAATTGTTTTCAAATGTGTATATAGCTTTTTCATATATGTAGCTGGTTTAAAATAATTAAATATGTTATAAAGAAATTAATGTAGAGTATATTATACAATTGACTGCTATTATAGAGTATTCACATATAATAAAACGTTGGGATATATAATATTTAAAAAAAGATTCTTTTGATCCCCGATTAAATCTTATTCTTCCTGTCCTCATTGGCCATTGGCATCTGAGAGGGTCTTATCAAATATAAAAAGAGGAAGAGACTGTGATAGGTTGATGGTAGTGATTAAAAAG
Source organism: Homalodisca vitripennis (assembly GCF_021130785.1). Taxonomy (NCBI): domain Eukaryota; kingdom Metazoa; phylum Arthropoda; class Insecta; order Hemiptera; family Cicadellidae; genus Homalodisca; species Homalodisca vitripennis. The sequence goes on along the minus strand of NC_060209.1, from coordinate 52,724,151 downwards.
TGCAGCGGTGACAGACAGGATTTTAACTTTTGTCCAATCTGTACCTCAGATCCACAGTTTCTACTTTTTAAACCGCTCAGCCATCGGCATGCCAACAATCGACTTAATTGGTTTTTTTGGTTATAAAGCATATAGAACATTTGGACACAATACAAAATGTTATACTTTATGTTTCATAATTTTGTTATGTCCTTTATATTATCGAAAATTAAATATGTCTTCGGTGAGCAGCAATCCGACACAACTGGTAAAAATCCAAAATTTAATTTATTGTGCATTGTATTAATATTGTATTAAAATTATATTTGCTAAACATTCACAGCTTTGTTCATCAAGGTGGGTTTTAGAACACTGTTCAAATATTATTTTAAATGCTTTATATGGTATATTTTTCACTGGTTCAATATATAATAAAAATTAGATAGTAACCTTGTCTTTGCAATCTGCAAAACGCTACTATTCAAGATTTGTTATAGTTATTCAATAAATTCTAAAATTTAAATGTAACCAATGTTTCTGTTACTTTTGATGAACCTCAGGCTGAAAGCTTCAACAGTTGTTTAGGGTCATGTTAATATTATCGTATTAATAATATTGTCGTAAATATTATAAATATTTCTAGAATTATTAAATTTTCTGAACAAATTTTCCTCCATTATTATTTTCAATATTTCAAAACCAAAATTAGCCAAATCGGTCCAGCCGTTCGCGACTTTTAGTGAGACTAACGAACGTCATTTTATTTTTATATCTTAAGATTACTTAATTATGCCTAAATAAAGCATAAATAATTTATAATATAATTATAATAGCCAATTTGTGCACTCCCGAATCGTTAGCCCCTTCGCCCGCAAACCGCAATATTTTAATTCCCAGCAGACTTACCTTTTTTCATCATCCAGTATCCTCTGGTAGATTCCTTGTCCACGCCTTCAGCATCAGAACCCAATTTACTGTCACTGGTGGATGATTCATCAATATGAATGGCCGGTAAGATATCTTTGTGAAGTTATTATCTGAATATTAGGTTACTCAGGTGACTACTAGGAAGGGTAAGATAATAAGGATAACGCGAGTCTGTCTGTAGTCTGAGAGAATGAGGTTTTCTCTGAGGAAAAATATGGTAACAGGAATTAGAGGAAATTTTATAAACAATGCAAACCAAAATTATCCTTAAAATTTGAACCGAATCTGGGAAATGGTTATGAGGGAGTACATGAAATAATAATTCTAGCATTATGTTCTTTTTCGCTTTGTTTATCATATTCAAAAATTGAGATTATTTTGTTTGCATCCAATCTGGGAATTTTGTGCGTTTGTCTTTAAAACAATATCATAAATATTGGAAGCACTCTGACTAGTGGAATATTTTATTCGATATCAGAACATAATTTATTAATTACACTTGAGTCAGTAAACTGTATACCTAACGAAATGTGGCAAATGTAAACTCAGGACACACTAAGCTACCTGTACTTGAACCTGTACAAGGTGTGCACTGAGCATTAGTAAGCTGGGGTATAAGTCACTGTAATATCCTTTAATTTACTGTAAACAGCCAACGCGGATATTTTCTGACCTGCTTGAATATATCTATGCTTTTTCATAGCAGCTAATTTCTCTACCTGAAAGTTGTATTTACTTGGTATCTATTCCTGAATCCTCTTTCAAAGGAAAACCTCAGCAAAGATTTGAGTGATACTTAAAGATAGTGATATAATTATACTAATATACAAATAAGGAATCAAACCACACGAGAAATAAAATGACATCATTAAATTAACTGGAATTAATATTTTTTATGTATATACGACATCACTCTATTTATTTTTTTATTTAAACCATGTATTCCAAAAACTCACTTATAAATTACTTTAAGCATACCTTAGATGCTACAAGCACATTAGTTCTCTATAACAAAAAAACAATATAAATATATGTGTATATCTACTATTTTATATGTACTTTATATATATATATATATATATATTGTAATATATATAAAGTGTATGTATATGTATATATTTTTCTTTATAAACATAGGGGGTTAAAATTCTTTTGCAACGAAAATAAATCTACATAGTGATGAAGCTGGATGTGGATGCTTTTTGAAGCGTGAGGTCTTTTGATCAGGTAAACTCAACTGTAGCACTAGTAATAGATAACAAAGGCCAGAAGTGAACGATTTTTGAAGCGGGAGTACTTATTTATGTATGAGTTTCCTTGATTCAGTTAAACTCTATTGTGAACTCATTTGTGGCACTGAATAATATCACACAATGGAAGTAGATAACAAGGGCTAGAATTGGATGCCTTTTTACCCAACTTATGTACTTTTCTTGATCGGAGCAAAAAGGACAACTCAGCTGTGATGTCTGAAATATTGAAATAATATGTACCTGAAATATGCTTACTTCTGATTTTAAAATATCACAGGACTCATAATATTACATTACAAGTGCTTTAACTATAAAGGTGTGGGTTCCGATTTTGAAAATAACGAGTAAAGTTTTGGGTAACTGCTAGTATTTTTATAAATATTTCGCTGTTTTGCTACATGTTTATGTGCACATTCTGTATAATTTAAAAAAAGAATATTGTTTTCCTAGTGGTCCTCTTATAGCGCATTTATAATTTAACATATATCTGGAATAATTCATCAACAAAATTAATGATATATTCAATATGTCATTGTTATGTTATTAACCATTAAGGATAACAACAGAAATTTAAAGGCTACCACGTTTAATACTTCACCTTTATAATAACGTTAGAAGGACACCAAGAAGTTGACCAAGCTTCTAGAAGTATGCCTTTGTTGCCAGATAAGAAAAAGCTTGTTTTACGCCTTTGAGACGATCTGAGAGGCTGGAATGCGAGATGTGCTACATTCCACTCATCCTCGCAACTTATTTGCCTTCCAAACAGGGAATATATTACATTCACTATCATTTCCTGCTTTGTTGCTTGTATAAGTAGAATATTATAACCACAATTGTTAAAGCTAATCCTTCAACATCTTTAATATGAGGTAATGCTTTCTCAACATGTACGTGGTTAATGTAAAGGGCCTACTACACACGAGGTTAATATTTCTTTAAGTGTACGCAATCCTGGTTTTATTTATTCATCATACAAATTAACAATCATGGGCTAACAATAAACAATTCACAAATAACTCAAAAAAGGTCATCTCATGATACTTTTTTTTTAATTTATCAACGTGGGAACTTGCTAAACGATTAATATAAAGTCTGTTATCGAGCTTTTAGCCACCACTTTGACAATGTATTCTTTGTCGATTCCTTTATCAGCTGTTTGCCAATCTGTTGCTGAACATTAGGTTATGCTTTCTTGGTGTACAAAAAAAAAAAATGTTTATCCTTGAAAAAACTCCATAAAAAGATCACAAGGGGGTGATAACAAGGGATCGAGGCGAGCCAGTTCAATATTGTGTATACAGATTGACGTTCCATCTGTCTTGCTGGATTATGTTCAAGTTCAGCCCGTACCGATACACATCACGGTGAATATATGTGCAATGTGCACTGCCAACTGCAATATTAAATTCAGGAACCTTTTTCTGATAGTGGGTTAAAAGCCATTCTGTTGACAATTTCTAAGAAAATTACTCCCATTTTATTGCTTGTTGTTGCAATTTAAAAGAGGGGTCATAATGTGTGGTTAACAATAGCACAAAACATTAACTTTTGGTAATATCAAGCTCATGCATGGTTCAGGCGTGCGTGCGCTGAACCCTATACTGGCAATTATGACTGTTTACTTTACCAGAAATAAAAAAAAGGGAGAAGTAACAACGCCTAAACAAAGTTAAAACATGTACCAAGTTTTCATTTTTTCAACATGAGGGCTTGTATAGTGTCGTTATTAAAAAATAAAAATGTTTGAGTTTTGTCGTTTGATTTAGTCCTTAAACCAAGTTGAAGTTCGTAAGATTCTATGCTTTCATATGAAAAGTTTTCTTAGGTACTCCCAAATGCTACCTTTGAAGGTAGATGTCTATGGACGGCATGCAAAAACTTTGTTAACGCACTGGGGGGGGGTGGGGGGGGGGGGGGGTGGGGGGGGGGGGGGGTGGGGGGGGGGGGGGGTGGGGGGGGGGGGGGGTGGGGGGGGGGGGGGGTGGGGGGGGGAAACTTGTTTAAGGACTAAATCAAACGACAAAACTCAAACATTTTATTTTTACGACACTATACAAGCCCTAATGGAAAATGAAAACTTGGTACATGTTTTAACTTTGTTTAGCGATGGAGTTACTTTCCACTTATCTGGTAAAGTAAACAGTCATAATGCCTGTATAGGGTTCAGCGAACGCACGCCTGAACCATGCATGAGCTTGATTTACCAAAAGTTAATGTTTTGTGCTATTGCTAACACCACATTGTATGACCCTCAATGGAGTAATTTTCTTAGAAATTTTCACAGAATGGCTTTTACCACAATCAGAAAAAGGTTCCCTGAATTTAATATTGCAGTTGGGCAGTGCAAATTCACATATTCACTGTTATGGTAGGGCTGAACTTGAACATAATCTGCAAGACAGATGGATCATCAATCTGCATGCACAATATTCAACTGGCTCCCTCGATCCCCTGTTATCACCCCCTGTGATCTTTTTATGGAGTTTTTTCAAGGATAACATTTGTACACCAAGAAAGCATACCTAATGTTCAGCAACAGATTGCAAACAGCTAATAAAGGAATCGACAAAGAATACATTGTCAAAGTGTGGCAAAAGCTCGATACAGACTTTATATTAATCGTTTAGCAAGTTCCCACGTTGATAATTAAAAAAAAAGTATCATGAGATGACCTTTTTTGAGTTATTTGTTAATTGTTATTGTTAGCCATGATTGTAATTTGTATGATGATAAATAAAACCAGGATTGCGTACACTTAAAGATATTAACCTCGTGTGTAGTAGCCCTTTACATTAACCACGTACATGTTGAGAAAGCTACCTCATATTAAAGATGTTGAAGGATTAGCTTAACAATGTGTTATAATATTCTACTTATACAAGCAACAAGCAGGAATGTAAGGAATGTAATATTCCCTGTTGAAGCAAATAAGTTGGGAGGTGAGTGGAATGTAGCACATCTCGCATTCCAGCCCTCAGATCGTCTCAACGGCGTAAACAAGCTTTTCTTATTAGCACAAAGGCATACTTCTAGAAGCTTGGTCAACTTCTTGGTGTCCTTCTAACGTTATTATAAAGGTGAAGTATTAAAAGTGGTAGCCTTTAAATTTTCTGTTGTTATCCTTAATGGTTAATAACGTAACAATGACATATTGAATATATCATTAATTTTGTTGATGAATTATTCCAGATATATGTTAAATTATAAATGCACTATAAGAGGACCACTAGGAAACAATATTCTTTTTTCAAATTATACAGAATGTGCACATAAAAATGTAGCAAAACAGCGAATATTTATAAAAATACTAGCAGTTACCCAAACTTTACTCGTTATTTTCAAAATCGGAACCCACATTTTTATAGTTAAAGCACTTGTAATGTAATATTACGAGCCCTGTGATATTTTAAAATCAGAAGTAAGCATATTTCAGGTACATATTATTTCAATATTTCAGACATCACAGCTGAGTTGTCCTTTTTGCTCCGATCAAGAAAAGTACATAAGTTGGGTAAAAAGGCATCCAATTCTAGCCCTTGTTATCTACTTCCATTGTGTGATATTATCAGTGCCACAAATGAGTTCACAATAGAGTTTACCTGAATCAAGAAAACTCATACATAAATAAGTACTCCCGCTTCAAAAATCGTCCACTTCTGGCCTTTGTTATCTATTACTAGTGCTACAGTTGAGTTTACCTGATCAAAAGACCTCACGCTTCAAAAAGCATCCACATCCACTTCATCACTATGTAGATTTATTTTCGTTGCAAAAGAATTTTAACCCCTATGTTTATAAAGAAAAATATATACATATACATACACTTTATATATATTACAATATATATATATATATATATATATATATATATATATATATATAAAGTACATATAAAATAGTAGATATACACATATATTTATATTGTTTTTGTTATAGAGAACTAATGTGCTTGTAGCATCTAAGATATGCTTAAAGTAATTTATAAGTGAGTTTTTGGAATACATGGTTTAAATAAAAAAATAAATAGAGTGATGTCGTATATACATAAAAAATTATTAATTCCGGTTAATTTAATGATGTCATTTTATTTCTCGTGTGGTTTGATTCCTTATTTTATATTAGTATAATTATATCACTATCTTTAAGTATCACTCAAATCTTTGCTGAGGTTTTCCTTTGAAAGAGGATTCAGGAATAGATACCAAGTAAATACAACTTTCAGGTAGAGAAATTAGCTGCTATGAAAAAGCCTAGATATATTCAAGCAGGTCAGAAAATATCCGCGTTGGCTGTTTACAGTAAATTAAAGGATATTACAGTGACTAATGCTTGCTAATGCTCAGTGCACACCTTGTACAGGTACAAGTACAGGTAGCTTAGTGTGTCCTGAGTTTACATTTGCACATTTCGTTAGGTATACAGTTTACTGACACAAGTGTAATTAATAAATTATGTTCTGATATCGAATAAAAATATTCCACTAGTCAGAGTGCTTCCAATATTTATGATATTGTTTTAAAGACAAACGCACAAAATTCCCAGATTGGTGCAAACAAAATAATCTCAATTTTTGAATATGGTAAACAAACCGAAAAAGAACATAATGCTAGAATTATTATTTCATGTACTCCTCATAACCACTTCCCAGATTCGGTTCAAATTTTAAGGATAATTTTGGTTTGGATTGTTATAAATTCCTCTAATTCCTATTACCATATTTTCCTCAGAGAAACCTCATTCTCTCAGACTACAGACAGACCCGCGCTATCTTATCTTACCCTTCCTAATACTCACCAGAGTAACTTAATATTCAGATAATAACTTCACAAAGACATTAGATATATTATTAATGATTAACCATATTAATGAATTAGATCATCAACCAGTGAGAGTAAATTGGTTCTGATGCTGAAGGCGTGGCCAAGGAATCTACCAGAGGATGATACTGGGTGATGAAGAAAAGGTAAATCTGCTGGGAATTAAAATATTGCGGTTTGCGGGCGAAGGAGCTAACGATTCGGGAGTGCACAAATTGGCTATTATAATTATATTATAAATTATGTATGCTTTATTTAGTCATAATTACGTAATCTTAAGATATAAAAATAAAATGACGTTCGTTAGTCTCACTAAAAGTCGCGAACGGCTGGACCGATTTGGCTAATTTTGGTTTTGAAATATTGAAAATAATAATTCAATAATCAGAAAATTTAATAATTCTAGAAATATTTATAATATTTACGACAATATTATTAATACGATAATATTAACTGACCCTAAACAGGTGTTGAAGCTTTCAGCTGAGGTTCATCAAAAGTAACAGAAACATTGGTTACATTTAAATTTTAGAATTTATTGAATAACTATACAAATCTTGAATAGTAGTGTTTTGCAGATTGCAAAGACAAGGTTACTATCTAATTTTTATTTTATATTGAACCAGTGACAAATATACCATATAAAGCATTTAAAATAATATTTGAACAGTGTTCTAAAACCCACCTTGATGAACAAAGCTGTGAATGTTTAGCAAATATAATTTAATACAATATTAATACAAGGCACAATAAATTAAATTTTGGATTTTTACCAGTTGTGTTGGATTGCTGCTCACCGAAGACATATTTAATTTTCGATAATATAAAGGACATAACAAAATTATGAACATAAAGTATAACATTTTGTATTGTGACCAAATGTTCTATATGCTTTATAACCAAAAACCCAATTAAGTCGATTATTGCCATGCCGATGGCTGAGCGGTTTAAGAAGTAGAAACTGTGGATCTGAGGTACAGATTGACAAAAGTTAAAATCCTCTCTGTCACCGCTGCACTTTTTATCACTACCATTAACCTGTCACAGTCTCTTCCTCTTTTTCTATTTGATAAGACCCTCTCACATGCCAATGGCCAATGAGGACGGGAAGAATAAGATTTAATCGGGGATCAAAAAAATCTTTTTTTAAAAATATTATACATCCCAACGTTTTATTATATGAGAATACTTTATAATAGCAGTCAATTGTATAATATACACTACATTAATTTCTTTTTAACATATTTAATTATTTTAAACCAGCTACATATTTGATAAAGCTATATACACATTTGAAAACAATTAAATCTTTAAGTACTCATGCGTTTAGACCGATAACTGATTTAATATTCAACTAAATTTTTAGCAGTAATTCTAAGAGGCTACAGGTAAGATAATTTTTTAAAATACATAATTTTGTGGCGAAATATCAAACAGAATGTGGACAGTAAAATTTCATTTCAAACTTGTAATCCGTATGTAATAAAATAATTCTCTTATGTACACTGATGCGTCTTGACGAGTTCTAACCACAAAGAATAGCACAATAATGTTGTTATTACTGTTAAATTTATCGTATAAAAGACCGGGTACAAAAACCGCACTATAGGCCGAGAGTAATATCGATGAGTGCAAGAGAGGAAACTTATTGAGAGGAAGGGATCCATTCAGTTCGGTCTGTGTCGGTAACATTGCGGGGAACGTGATATGATACGATACATATTGGAACCGTCTCCGCTGTGTGAAATGGCTGTTTTTGCTTCCACGTGTAAAAACATGGTCGCATAGTAGTACATATTTCCCGTGTTTTACCGTCTGTTTTTCACAATGTAAAATGAACTTTTACGTAGTTGCAATTTTACAGATAAACTTTTTAATTTAAATTAACTAATTAACTGTTTAGTGAGAAAATTTGAGCGATCTACAAACGATGAATTTACCGCGAATAATTTCATTTATCAAATAAATATTGCAATATTTATATATGAATTAAAAATATGTACTTTAATTTGTAATGCAGACCTACAGAAATAGTTCAGCAATAAACAATAATGTAAATAAATTATTTAATAGCCTACTGAAGTTCTTTGTTTGAAGTTTGTTTTTGACGATAGATGGATTGTGAAGGAAAAAATCATGTTTCCTACTGAAGTTTATTAATTTGTATATTTACGAATCAGTAATATTTGGTCTGAGCTTTAGTGAAGCTTGCCACTCGAGAGAACAATTTAAGTTCTATCTTTATGTCTGCTTGTACGTATGCATGATTTCTAAAAAACGAACTAACATATAGATTTGAAATTTTGCATAAAGCTTCACTTCTATACAGGGAAAATAGAGCTCGATGATGATGCATGGGATTTGGCTGAGCGTCAACGAACATTTTAAAATTGGTCTTATGGGTAACCATAATGGCAACGAGACAATCGCAGAAATAATTTAGTAAACAGACTGAGTACAATCATATGGTATTTTAACATGCGACATGCAACCTCAGCGAAGCTTGTTACGCAACACTTGTGTTACTCGTACGTATTAAGTTAAACGATCTTAATTCCTTTCTGGTAGTTGCAATTTTTTTGGTGAGTTAAGATATAATAGGATTTGTCACAATTCTCTGACTTGTCAAGAAAACAACTTAAAACAGAGTAAATTTAAATAAATATTTAATTATTATCAGTATTATTTATTTATTAATTATTTCTTTTAGAGAGTTCCAATAAGCAGCTTGTAGGTGTATAAACACATGAGTTAGAAATAGTTTTTTTTTACTGTAAGAACCCTGAAGTTGAAATGTGTGCGTTTTCCCACTAAAAAAGACCAGAAACTGTGTTTCTTACTAAATTTACAGTAAAATATGTGCCAATGTTACTCTATTTGCAGCCATTCCTTTCTGAGTTGGCCAACGATGCCAAATGTCCAAAATCATATTATCCTTTAAAAATAAATCTCTATTGTTGCTAATTGACTTATCTGGAAACGATTCCTATCAAAACGAAGAAAATGGAAAACCTTAAGAAATATTACATGTAAACTATAAGGAACCCCTACACAGTGTAAAGTAGCATGAGACGTTGGGGTTCAAGGGGTCGTTAACCAAGATTATTTATTACCCGTAGTAGAGAAATATAAAAAAAAACTTTACAGGTAACATATAATATATATTGCCCATAATTTATTTTGTGAAGTGTACCGAAGATCTTGCTGTCGAAAGGCCTCACAGAATAGGATTCAAGTATTCGTTGTGAATTTTTAATGAAGTGATTACAATATGAACAAATGTAAGCTTTTTATTCAATATTATATATTGGGTTTTATCGCGTCGTTGATTATGTATGTGATGTGTTGTTAATTTTAACGTCCAAACTGTTACATAATACGTTTTTTTAACAATGGCTAAAACTAAATTCATATGAAATTAGAAGAAAATATATGTACTTAATCTACAGCTTGCCAAATGATAATAATCTCGCCCAAAGCGTTTAAAAATCGTTTGAAATGTGGTTTAGCGTTAAATGCATAGCTGTACATACATAGCACAGCTGTACCAAGGGTTTACTCCAAAAACCACTGGATTGAAAGGAAAAGGAAATGTACATCTCTTCTAATAAACAATTATTTAATAAAAACCTATTTACTGCAAAACACTACTAAACACTACTCATTAAACAGCTCACATGTATGATATTTTATTCTACAAATGCTATTAAAACTAAAAGAGGTAAAACGGCCGGTTTTCAGTCGGTTCCTATTAATAATACAGTTCTAGTTCCAGACATTTGCTATAACTAAAGATGAGCACTTCCTTCACGGGATGAACTCTCAAAGATTGTCGGTGACCTAGTTCTCTCTTTAACTGTCAAGCTTTCTGAGAAGTTTGAACCTGGTTAAAAGTTTGTACATTAAAGGTCTTGGGACTTACACTGGTTTCATATTTTCGTATACTTTCATTCATATCTTCGTATATAGCGAAGTTTAATCAGTTTCTTTCTGTAGGGTGTATTATTTAAGGCGGATTGTAGTGTGTTCACCGTACATTTGAATGGAAGATTGTGTTTGTAAGGACGATCACAAAAAATGAGTTAAGTGTATTCTCATTAGCAATAATTTAGCATTAGTGTTCTCTGTAACAGAAATAAGGCCAAAATGGGTTTCAAATTGTATTTAATTCCTGGATGTTAATGCAAACATGTAATGTTATGTAATGTATAACAATGTAATGTATATATATATATATATATATATATATATATATATATATATATATATATATATATATAAAGGTTCGCTTAAGTTGCACTTAAACATTGTGAGTCTATAGTGCATTTAATTCTCAATGTATTCTGCAGGCAGTTGGACTACGATGATTCCATTCAGTGGAAGTTAACATTAAAAAAAAAAAAACTCGTTGATGTCTAGATATAAATTAAATTACAAACACAATCTTTTTCACAAGATAATCTGTTAAGTTTTATTTACACGATAATAGATTCGAACATGGCTGGCAATAAGCAAATCACGCAACATATATTAAGTAATAGTAAATAATGTAACGATAAGCTTTTGGAAGTGTTATGTAATAGACTTATGACCATGCGGTAATGGAGGTTATAATGGTTATTATTGCATTATGATCATAAAACTATGTTGGACTGCAATCGTCAGCAATTTTAATGAGTTATTACTGAAGATATCTAATCACTCAGTTGCATTAAATATGGAAACCAGCACTGTTAGATATCCGTGCATTCACCAACAGAATAGAATTCACCACAGTAACAAGTAGGTTTGAAGGGTTTTAAACTTATTTTGTTTGTAGAATTTTTTAAACGGTCCAGGAATTAATTAGAGAAAGCTATCGCTTACTACGGTCTCATACTGATGTCCCAACTGCGAAACAGAGCCGGATATAGTGAAACGAATTTGATTTTAATCTCATTATATCAATGTTTAAATGTAAACAATAAAATTAATTTATTTTTGTCGTAGTATTATGGGCACGAATAGTTAATTTTCAAGAGATGATCGATACACCCACAATAGCTTGTTGTTTCTTATTAAACCTATGCTTTTAAGTTTTTCTAACATTGAAAGAAAAAAGTTTCTGAGTAAACAATAAACACACTGAAAAAACTAAAAATACTTTCGGTTAGTATTAAATATATCTTTAAAATAAGATATCTCTTTTAAATCAATGACCAAAAATGATATTGCAAAATGGTTTAAGGTCATAATTTTTCAAAATAAACCTGCGTCTGTAGTATATCATCTCCTCAAAAATATAGAGATAAGGGAAAGTCAGTAATCCTAAATCCTTGAAAGATATCCCTATAATTCATATTTTAGATGATTTTTAAAGCCTCTTTTAGAGTCTGAAGACCCATTACATTTAGTATTTTACACAATATTTCCAAACTTTTCCATCAAAAAATAAAGATGGAGTGCACTCAAATTACCGCCAACTCCAATACACTATAACTACATTGACCTAGTTCCACAATAATTTCCAGTATTGGTCTTCTGCGAGATCTTTTCCCTAACAGATAACATTTTATAACACAATAAATAATGACCACAGGAAGTAAATAATAAATCCTATTAAATTCTGACTAAACCTAGTATGAATTTAAAACGTATTCTTTCTTTAGCCAAGTTGCCTAGTTTACCTAGTTCTATACAAAGGTCGACAATAATAGCATTCTCTATCTTATCTAATACAGTATATATATATCAGTATATATACTGTATTAGATAAGATAGAGAATGCTATTATTGTCGACCTTTGTATAGAACTAGGTAAACTAGGCAACTTGGCTAAAGAAAGAATACGTTTTAAATTCATACTAGATATATATATATATATATATATATATATATATATATATATATATAAATAAATATAAAACACATTAATAAAATTAAAATAATTGGTATAAAATCAGTTGAGTGGTATATGTACTATAAACGTTGTTAAGGGCCGAGACCAGCAACTAAGAAGGTAAATTGAGTTTAGGTTGGAATCAATTTTAACAATTTTTATTGAAACTTTGTTCACAGACAAAATATATTTTTTTGAAGACAGGTAAAAAAGAAACTTTTTATCCATGCAGTGTTTAGTCATTTCTGAAACACTTGAAGCGTTAAGGTGACAGCTGACTGTGACAGCAGCCTATTGCCATCGCCATCGCCGGGATGTAGTTCAGATGTCTCGCAGTGACACCTCGGCTAAGCTGATTTATCAAGTGCACATAGAAGAAACGGATATTTCTGAGACACTTGAAGCGTTAAGGTGACAGCTGACTGTGACAGCAGCCGCTATTGCCATCGCCATCGCCGGGATGTAGTTCAGATATCTCGCAGTGACACCTCGGCTCAGCTGATTTATCAAGCGCAAATGCTAGAGATTTGTTATGCATCAATTCGCAGAATACAGCATCTTTTGAATAAGGAATTATTTCTTTCTGTTCCTTTGGTTTCCACTACAGTCACTGAACAAAGTGGAGCCACCAAAGTAATCAATATGTGATTGGATTATATTGGCTTATATGTTTAAAATATTGGATTTTATTGCAGTTTTATCTCGATTAAATAATAAGTAAGTTTTTTAATGATAATGGGTCAGTTTATTAAAGAGCTGTTTAACATGAGATTTATTTAAATATGGACACATTAAAAAAAAAAAAATACAAAAATCTTCAAATGTATTCTTGAGGATTGTTTAATATATTACACGTAATATCCTCTTATTGTATTGTATTGTCATTATATAATGACAAAGCAATAAAAAAAACACTGTAATAAAATCATAAACATCAAAAACTATTAGTTGAAAGATATCAAAAAACCTATCTCAATTATTATTATTATATTATATGTATATACATACACGATATATATATACAAGAAAGATTGCAACTATTATTGAAATTGAGTAATTTTCATATTATTAATCTCTCAGTCGCTTCATGGGTAAAGCGTTCAAGATCGCCTCGAAATAATAGCATGAAAAGAACAATAAACTTTACTTAAAAACTCAATCACTGTAGACGGCTTAGAAACAAGTTTAAACCCGAGCAAGTCCTTTAAAACTATAATTGACCAGAAACTCAGAGTTGGCATAAAACATTAAACTAAGTTGTTATAGATTTATCCTACAGAAATTTCTAAAACCCAGTGTGTGCTATAAAGCATTGATCTAATAACATCAGCAAAGATGATGAACTGTCTAACTGTCGACTACAGGTACTGTGTCGAAATGTATCAAGTGACGTACGATGCAGTTTTCTCAGTAAGTAGTATACACACGTACCCAAGAAATCGTTCATATTTAATAGGCAAACTCTAGTTGTGAGTGGCTAGGAATATTAACAGAGATTAGCAAATGCCTGCTTATCTAGTAGGGAACTGTACCGAAGTGAATCAAATCAGAGAGTACGTTAAAGTTTTATTTTTATATAGCCTACATTTACCACTGGTAATAGTGGATACTATATTAGCAAAGTACATAAGTTCGTCTCCAGCTAAGTTCCTGCAGTAGACGAAATATGAGACCGTGCGTCGGAAAAAATCATAGACAATAACTTGTGGTTTAACCTTGATTAGTGTTGAGCGCTGAATTGCTGGGTAGATACCTAAGGTCCAATACATACGAGTGTCAGCCTTGACAAATTACCGGCCAAACTGATTTATTACACAGTGTTTTTGTTATGCCAAACTGTCGAAATACTTGAAAAGGTGCAAGTCCGATTTGTGAGAATGCTGAGAACAAGACTGGGTTTTACCTTTCTCGGTACCCCTGTAAGCTTCAGTTTAAACTCTACAACTTCGGCGTCAATGTACAGATCTAACTGTGCTCTTCAAATTGGTAAACGGCCTTCTGGATTGTCCCGATATCCTGAGCAACATCGCGCTGGTGTTCCTCGTGGCAGTCGCTCAATGACCGTCTTCCGCAGGAGATATGAGCCAACTTATTATGCATACCACGGTGGCATGTCAAGGCTCCTAAGGTTCGGAAGTGAGGCTGCAAGATGGACTGACTTCTTCGGGATATCTCTTGCATCTTTCAAAATTGCCATCTTGACTAATGTTATACTTAGACACACTTAAACCTCACAAGCACATACCTCTGTACAGTCATTAATGACCATTCTATTGTCATTACACCTTTTTGCTTGCTGTTATTACTTTTTTATAGCTCTTGCCACTGTTACGTTGTTATTTTTTTATACATTTTGATTGTTCCTGTTACAATTGATTAATTTATTCTAGTTTCTTATTATCATTTGCATATTTTTTATTATTGTAGTAATTATTGTTATTTAGTTTATATAATTTGTTACAAAGATATTGTTTAGTTTATGATGTGTTTGCACTCACTGTTAATACTTAAATGTACTCCATTTTTCTTCTGCCACTTGGAATGTAATGTTACGATGTAAGTGGTTATGTTAAATTTAAATTAATGTTGACCGTTGAAATAAATAAATAAACTGTCACCTATAATTTGCGTAATGAATTACAAACCAAAGGTCTGCTAGTAACAAACTATTCACTTGCTGAAACGCGGTATGTAAGCCGAGCACTCGTGTGTACGTGCTGAAGTTATCAAACAACGCACTGAACACGTTGCGGCTACGTTGACGCAGACACGCGAACCCGAATGCTGCAGTTACGTCAATGTCTAACATGTGCACTGCTCCATTTGGTTATACATACTGCTTTGGGTGATGTTGCGCAAGATGCTCGTGTGAATAGCGCTTAATGTTCATACAGGGACTAATGCAAGATTCTGATTGGTTCTCAGGATCAGGAGACGCTAACTCGCCAATGATTTGCTGGAAAAAAGTCACTCTTTTTGATTGCATTACACAATTCCAGCGTGTTTTAATTACATAGCATCAAATATGTTGCTACAGAAATTAAGTACACTATGTTTGGAGATGAGCCAATCACCAGAAAATTAAATCACAAAACATTGATGCATTTCAATGGTGTGGTTAACAACCCTTATCTTTGATACAGCCCAGACTGAACGACCATTGCTTTCCTCTTGTCCCCAGAAAATGTCACCTGCTTCGAAAACCTCAAAATCACATGGTACCGTACATTTTGTTTGCGTTGGAGTTGATTTTTAGAATGTTTTTCGTATTCCGGGTGTCCTAGAATTATTCTGACTTGTAACACTCGAATATAATTGTAGTTTTATAACGTGTTTATAAGGCATATTATGTAAATAAATTACATTTCTAAAAATAACTTACTAGGGTATTCAAACAATATCTGAAATCATTATACTTAACTGTATTATTAATCAAACATGTCATTGAATATTAAGTTTCAATCAAATGACTGTAATAATTCCTTTAAACAAATAATGCTTCTAAAACTTTATCAGGAATGTAATAGCTTATGTGTGGGTTTTTTTATTACAGTTATTATAATAGGTACTGTGGTTTAGCAGACAAAAGCTGTCGCCCAAGTTACCAGACGAAACTGACGTGTTGTAATGAGATGTAAGTAAACTGCTGACTCAACTCCACAACCAACTCCTCACCCTCACGTCTCCAGCTGGAGTTCTTCTCAGCTCTCATTGTTTGTCTGTGTCAAGTTTCGTGATATCCTTAATTAGGGCTTTGTTTAGAGTCTTCTCTCATTATTAACTTAACAAACAACTCATTTAACCAGTTTAGTTTTGCACGTGATACCTTGTGTATTGCTCATCTAGATAGTGACATTTTAATTTACCCAGTACATAACCATTTTGCTTTTTAGTGTTTCACTTAACAAGAAAATATTTAAAGTTATCATAGTTTTTTATAGTGACGATAAAAACATACATAAAATATACAAACATATTTGTTTTTGTTTGTGAGTTAATACAACGTTCTAGGTATTCATCTTGTAAAAAACTGTCAAAATGGGTGCTGCACGAACAACAATTTGTTTTTACTTGAAATTGATCAGAAAGGTAATTATTCTTTCTCAGTTGTTATTATTATATTATTCTATAGTTGTCTGGCTGTCCTCAAGGGCCACTAACATATGCGAGGAACTTATTTAACAGTAAGAAGGAAAGTCGGTATAGTTCAAGGTTGATGAAACACGATAAAGTGCAGCGGTAAAATACAGGTTTAGGTCGACCTACGCTATATATGTCAGACCCTACGTCCGACGTCTTAGAGTGCTTGGGAGTTTAGTCTTTATATTGTTTTCTAGGAAGTAATATTGTTTCTAAATAACTGATAAGACTTATGAAAAGACACCTCTTTTAACAAATTATTACAATCCTTCTCTCTAAAGCTGTAAAACTAAATCTCACTTATGAAAATAACTATACAATTCGTAATCAAAACTACTATTCAACTGAGAACGTTGAACTTTTTCCTAAAACGAATTCTCAGGTAAATCAAAAATAACAATCAAGCACATAGTTATGTATTAGGATTATTACGCGAGTATACCGAAAATACAAGGCTACAAACAGTGGAATCAGCTGGTTAAAAATATAAATAAACTGACTGGATATTACAAAACTGATATATTATTCACACCAAGAATAACACTGTATGAAAACAAATATTACGATAAAAATATAAACCCTATCAGTTAATGTACGCTTCGACAGTACTGGTATTATGTCTACACATATAAAATAGAATAGACTAGTTAAGTTCCCAAGTTATGAAGCGAATAATTTCATAAAATTTGGATTGTTATCAACTGGTTGATGAAGTTTCTCAACAATCCTCATCATACATACTAATTACCAATTAGTTAAGTTCTCAAATTGGGGAACGTGAGAATATCAATGCAATCGTTTGAGGGTTTCCTGATTGCGTGTTAAGTTTCTCTATAATAGCAATCATTACATATCCTCTTCTGTAAATTACTCAAGTTCTTAAACTGAGGAGACACTAGAGTTTCACCAACACTAATTGGATGCCTACTTTCCGGTGTCAAACTTTCTAAAAATTATTATTCTTTAAATCTTTTAATATTTTTAAATTGCTCTGTTCGCGTCTTGCATGAAGTAATCAAATTTCAGAATTTGCGAGAGATAATTTATTCACCGCTACAACCGGCAGTGAATAATATCACTTATAGTCACTCAAAAGGCAGTGAAACAGATTTACTTCCTTTATTTAAGACGTGGAGCCAAAAGATAACTGAGGTGCATCCATTATGCATTAGTAAAAATAATTTATTAATCAATGTACTTATTCAATTTTAAATGTGTAGGCTCTCTTGTATTTCCTAACATTTTTTATGTACAATGTATGTATATTGATCGAATAAAAATAATTTTTGTGAATATAGGAAGTTAAAGCATATTAAAAATAATAGTTTATAATAATATTTATGATCACGTGATATGACACCAATAATGGTTGATGTATATGAGCACAATGACTGTAGCATATAGATAAATTACCATTGAGTATGGTTTCGGTAGATAGGAGTTGGTATGGATTTGCTGTACCGTATGTGTTAAGGTCGTAAATTGGCAAAGGGCACAGCGCAGGTGTACAGTTAAAGGCGTACGGTAATTTATTAGGCCTAATTGGTCTTCTGTGGGAGCCTTTGTTCTACGTCTTCTAAATTTGGTTTCAATTTGTTTTTCCCAAATAGGGACTAATTGAGTTTACTTCTAACACTTTCGATTTATCTTTATTGAAAATAGATCACAAATAATTTCATGTATCCTGCAATTTGAATAATTTTTATTTAACATTATAAGTTTCTCTAACTGTAAAGCATCATAATAACCTTAAATATTAAGAAATGGAACAAGAGAGTTTCAGTAACATTAGTTGGATGGCAGTTGACTGGTCGATATATAATTTCATACAAATTTTCAACTATAAATACTCATAAGATATGAAAGATGAGTTTCATTAATATTATTTGGCTTTTAGCTGACTGGTTGATATATACTTTCATATCTTTTTATCAATTATGAATCCTTCTAAACTGCAAGATTAGTTGGGTTGTGGCCAATTTGTTGATATACAATTTAATATCGTCGCAAAAATTATAAATATTCCCAAGCTAAAAGATTCATTTCCACTTTTCAATTACTATATTTTTAAACTAGAGTGCTAGAGAGATTCAGTAACACTGATTCGGTAGTAGCTGACTCGTTTATATAGTTTTTATATATTCCTCATCATTTAATATCTACTTTTTAATTAATGTATACTCCTGCACTATGCAAAAGGAAAGTTGCAGTAACACTGATTGATTTAACGCATAATTTAGCTGTTAAACACAAATCAAATGTTTCAAGGCGCTCGAGTTATACGCTCCGCTAACGTTCAGCCATATTTGGAGCTATATAAACAAATAATGTATATTTGTATGATTAATTTAATTTAAGCAGTATAATCCCAAATAGAGTTTCATCCTAAATGTTAAACCTTTAGGTGATCTCGTAGAACAGACATCGTGCGTACAGACAGACAGAAATCTGATGTTCATCAGCGACTGGAGGGAGAGACTGGGCTAAACACTCAGCTAACAACATTATCAAATTATAACACGGAGAAAAGTTGTAAACACGACAGACGGAAACAGAATGTGAGTAGAGTGTCTGCGTGATACGTGCTGCTAGCAGCAAGACACATTACCGACGATCTGTTCTATTATACAGCGGTTTGAGAGACGTGGCAGCCCTCACAGCACGTTTACTGCCTCAGTAGAACTATATATATATATATATATATATATATATATATATATATATATATATCCACTTGAAATTTACACGAAACAAATGTTTACTGTTAGTATTTAGTTTATACTCTCATACGCTTTGCGCTGCTTAAATTGTAGGGATTGTTATCCTGTAATTAAAGGATTAATATATTTATTTTAAAATTACCGTATTAAATTGAGAGAATCATGATACAAGAGGGTAGCTTTCCCGTTTTGTCAATTCATTTATGTTTAATTATGCATTTGATTAATAACAGTTTTAGAGGTATTTGTGTTGTTTGAATTATTTATGGCAGAAACAAGATAGGACGTTTTAAATGGAGAAATGGGGCCTTGTATATCTGAGACCCAGAACATAGGCTTCTTCAAAGTGTTTTGACTATAAAGAAGAGATTGTTTCAGCTTACACTGGATGTACTCAATGATTATTGATTGCTAAAGCTATCAGTCTAACATTCTACAAGGAGAAAATGTTGGTAACAAAGATCGATTATATGGAGTTTTAAGAAAAATTTCTAGCCTCTCTTTAATCAAACCAAAAAAATCATTGACAAATGCCAAAGGAATTAGCCACAGTTCTCTCAAAAATGCTTTTTTTATTAGTCTCCATACAAGAAAGCAATTTTTCTCTTAATGACTTCTACAATATAAACTAATCTGGCACCATAGCCAGAACAACAAACCTACTGAAGTACTATATTTGTAATAAGACAGATTGATACCCTCATATTAGCAGAAAAATTTGACTTAGTAACATCAGGTACCTGGATGGTTGTTGCTGGTAATTTTATTCCAACTATCTAGGTGTTTCCCAGGAAGAAGTCAAATCCCGTGTTAATGCATAGCACGCCGATAATAGCATTTGTATTTTATCACTATAGTGGCTGGATTAATAAAAAGAGCTTTCTAGTTTAGTTCAAGTTATTTATAGAATTATTAAACAAAATAATTAAAACTTTTTGTGATACTTATAATGGATGACAACAAATCACAAGATGCAAAGAGTCCATAGATATAAACTTTGCAAACAATAACAATAACAATAGAAAAACTGTTCAAAACTGCCTTTACAAGAGCAGTTTCCACACATACGGCGTTGAATGAATTTCTAATAATTGTAATATTTCTCTTAGTTGCTTCTTATGAAACTCCTGTAAGGCATTTGGCTGTGACATCTTTAAATATATTACGAACAGCCTCATCATGTTTCTCTGTTCCTCAGGTCATTTAACAACGGCTGATACCATCGACTTTTTAAATGGTATTTTCAGCTGAGCCTTGACCACCATTGATGAATCTTAGTGGTACTCAATATAGCTGAGCCCACGTTATTACCACCGATGACTTTTGATCTGTTATCATCTTCTGATCCTTGATCACCAACGAGATCTGAAATCACAACCAAGCATCTACTATATACATAGATAACTACTGAGCCCCACCCAGCAACAAGTAATTTTCTTTGTAAACTTCACCTCAAACAAACCTTTACTATCTTCCTAATATTGAAATTCCTCACCATATAAAACGCTATGAAAAGAGACAAGACAAAGAAGACAAATAAAAAAAACAAACTGCCAATGAAAAAACGTTTAATGTAAACTGTAAACAGTCAAAATCTTTAAGTAGGCACAAAAACTTCAAACATAAAGAAGAAATGTCCCAAAGAAGAGAAAAGAAACCCCAAAAAAAAAATAGAACTTGAACCAAGATTGTTGTTATCATGAATAAATTGATGTGGATACTGAAAGAATCTGTATGTTATTTTAAACAAAATAAAGATGGGTATAGTTCCTGGTGTAGTGACTACGCACATGAAGCCTGTTCCAGTACTATAAACAATTTATTTTTTTCTGAATGATAGGTGTAAAATAAAAAAGTAATATCTACACGATTAATGTCTGAATTGTGAATGTCATCCAGATATAAAAACTATTAGAAATGCCTCCTTAATAATACAAAAATGAATAATGTCCTTGGTAAAAAAATCAAAAACTTTAAAGATAGTTCGTTTTTTAAAAGCGATGCTTAAAAGAACTTAAAAGTTTTATGTAGCCTATAAATAGGAATAATAATAGTCCATTTCAGCCAATTAGCTGTGTAAAATAGAGATTTACACACTTCAAAGTAAAATTATTATAAGTAGTTGATGCTTAACCTTTTCAAGTAAACGTAGAACTAAGAAAACTTAATAACTTACCCAAGGGTCTTAAATAATATCATACCTCTTTTAATAGGTTTTCATTTACAAATAGTAAATATCTGCCGCCATTTTGAAGAAATTCTTCTATAAAATATTTCCTAGAGATTGAAAATAGTGGTTAAATTTCGGCCTTAAATCTGCAATGGACAGAAGTTAGTTTCTATTCGCGAGTCTCGGCTTAGTCGTAATTGTACAAGTTGTGTGAAGAATGGCCGCAAACTGTTCGGCAAAATTACGTCTCTCTCCGGAACTTGCCAAGAGCTCGAGAAGTGATTTTACTGAATGCGAACATCGACGGTTCATTTCTCCCCGACTCAATTGATACTTTCGGTGGCATTTCAGCCTGAACTGCTTTCATAGTTTACTGGAACAATCACACAACCGAGATTGCTTGGTGGGTAACTAGTTTAGTTCAACAACTATGTGAAAGTTGACTTTCTTCTCAGTTTCTTATAATTATTCTAGGTTTAACACTTTATTAAAGATTTGTATTTTAATATCAACTATTCTAATTGTACGTCCAACCTAGACACACAATTTAAATATACGTTTAATCTACCAATGTAAAATAAACATTGTTTCAATTGTTTCCAATTTAATATCCTTTTAATCTTCGATTGAAAAACCCAAGTAAAATTAACATTGTTTCCTATCCAGGAAACAAAGCCAAGCAGGATGGTATTTTAGCAAAACCAAGTAACGGTTTGTTTAGTATAGAAGTTATAATAACTTGGATTAAAATTTAATAAACTTAAAGAAAAATCTAAAATTGTTTTAAACAGAGCAAAAATAAATAAATCTGAAGCGTCAACAATTTAGTTTTTGTTTCCAGCTAAATATCTCACGATCTCCACACACGTATTATTGATAAATTAGGGGAAAACGTATTGACAGTTCATTTTAATGTAATGTAATCCAATTGTAAAACAAATTTTGAACATCTACAATTTGAAATTACTACTGTTAAATCAGGAAATTGTTATAATTTTAATGGATATATTTATTTTAGATGAATTTTATGAGGACGCAATGTTTCTTGATTAGTCTACGTATTGTGTAATACGTAAACTAATCAATAAAATGCATAAGGAAACTTTTAGAGTCTATTTGGATTTTTTATGAGATTTTAGAATAGCATACACATTTTGCTGCAGTTTTTAAGTCAGGTGATCACAGATTTTTTCTGTTAATTTTTGTTGAAGTAATAGTTCTCTTTATTTTTCGACACGAATGAATAAGTTACCGAATTTAATGAAAATACTTACAAATTGGATGTCGTACACCATGTAATCGGTGGCTAAAATGTAAACATTTTCTCGTGCTCATGGCGTGCTTTTCTTATTGCACCTCGAACCACCATGAGTTCTTACTGTAAAAAAAAAAGTGCTGTGTTTTGATACCTTTTTACAATGTTCCTGGTACAATTAACTGTATGGAACACTTTGCTCTGTTAATTGGATATTAATTATACTTTTTATTTTTTATATAGTATTATTTCTATTGTAGTTGTTGAAGCGGTGTTGTTGCTCTTGTTGTTGCAGTTTATATTATCTAAAGCTATTATGTGTTTCCATTTTGGCTTTAGATACTAATTAATTACATTTTTTATTGATTGGTTACATCTTTATTGTCAAATCTCCACAAATAAGCCTGTTGTAAACTTTTGTTTTGTCTAGTGTTAATGTTAAATAACGTTGTAATATTGTATTCGTTAAAAATAAATGAAAATGGAATTCGATGATAAATTTGATATTTTACTGTATACCATTCATTTGTCGTAGGAATTCATCCAAGCTATCTTTACTTTGCAGCCAAACTGCCCATAAATCAACTGCGACCTTCTCGCTGTCTTCCATGTGCAAGTTTGCCCATAAAAGTTGAAATGGCGACTCACTATCGTTTCGTCAGTTTGTTGAGAAGTTTATCAATTTAGAAATAAGTCGATCAGATACACATTTTCCCAATATCAAAATTTTTAAAATGGTTAAGTTTTCCTTCAAGATACTTATTATAAAAAGGATTTAATTTGTTATAGATTCGATTTAAAATTGGTCAAAAAATCATTAGGTGTATGAGCAAAGCGAATAGGGACTTGAATATCTGTTATTAGGAAAAGTATAATTGATTAAAATAATAATAACTATGTAAGTTTTGTTATACACATATAGAAAAATGTATAATCGCTATATAAATCACGGTATAGAGGTATAGTTTTATATCCTCAGAGCTTTAAAGCTTTTAAAATAACAACACAGAATAATCACTTGTTTTGAATTTTCAGCACTTACACAGGCATAAACATTGGTGTATTAATCTTTTATATATGTATATATATATGAAACATCAATCGAGAGAATTATGAGAAATGCCAAATAATTGCAACATCATTGTTAGATATATAAAGCATTGATTGGTGTGAATACTGAACATCCTGGTGTGCTTCCCGTCCCCGTTTCCTGACTAATATAATGTATCTGACTGAACAGTATCCTTCCGGTACAGGGTGGATGACAGACCAGTCTATCACAATAAAGGATATGAAAGTAATAAAATTATTAAAATGTTATTGCACGCTATTTAAACCATAACTATTTTTTATGATAACATTGAAAAGATTTGAGTTTTTACTGACATAGTTCCTATCCTAACCAACCAATAGTGTTTCACAAGTTACTAGTAGAAGGCGGCTTATAACTTGAAACGAAAAAATTATTAATTTAAATAATGTGACGAAATAAATTTGTATAATGGAATTTGCACGAAGGCAATAGTAGGTTTTCAAGTCTCATCTTTCTTGTAATATTTTGCAGTTACTGGCGTGATCTAAGTATTTTGTATATACTACATTATTACAAGTAAAAATATAGTTGCAGTTTTCCGTATTGACTACTAAATTGACATTGTTTCTAACGTTTTAACAAATTATTATAACTATTGTAACAGATTATTTTATTTTATTTCCTTTCAACGATCAAAGACCACTTTATAACAATAAACATAGTGCATAGATTTGTGTTGGGATCGTTGTAATAATCTGCAGGTGACAGTCACAATACAGAACGTCACGACACTATTTTAGCTAGCGTTACAACAGTCTATTATAACTGCTATAAATAATATAACAAACTAATATTGGGTGTACTATAAGAGTTTCTACCTAGTGACAGCAACAATAATGGACATATTATGAGACTATTTCAGGTAAGGATAACAATTTTAAAAATACTAATAGAAGAAAATCAATGCCTATTAGACATTTGTACCTATGATATTTGTATCTAGTGTTTTAAGAACGCGTTATTATTAACATATAAGTTGGAAAATATGTATTAAATATTTTTAAACACACTGTAAGTAATTTTTGTATTTGTTTTTATAGTTATATTAACAACGATTCCTCTTTAGTATTCTAGTTTAATGGTGCTTTAATTTTAGTAAATATCTAGTCTATATTATTACAAATTGGCCACTATGCATACCATTCAGATTTCAAAATTTATATACTTTTTAATAAAAAATAGTGAGACAAGACCAAGCTAAAGAAACAATTTTTATTTCGCCCTATTTATCGGACTAATTTAAATCCGTTAATTGGATACATAAACAGCTGCATTTTTGAATATGATAATGTATTGTTTATTAAGACTTCCACAATCTGAAATTATATGCCAATACTTTATAATTTTTGTTTTTAATATAAATGATAAATAAGGATATTTTGGCTTATTGTTAAGTCCTAAAACATAAAAATAGTATACGTACTTTAAGTGTTTATAACAAATTGTTATAATCATCAAATACGCTGCTATTTTAGAATGTTACAGTAATTTGTAAAGAAATACTGTTTCTAACCAAGTAGTCAATAAACGCCACAGCTGTTATATTTAATTTTATTATTATGGTACCATTATACGAACGAGTAGTTGTTTAAACAAGGGCAATATATAAGAAAATGAAAGTTTTTTGGGGTGTTATTAAAGGTTGTTTCCCGATATTCCTCTTCTGGAAGTGATAGAATGTTGTAATGCATTA
This sequence comes from Homalodisca vitripennis, assembly GCF_021130785.1. Classification (NCBI taxonomy): domain Eukaryota; kingdom Metazoa; phylum Arthropoda; class Insecta; order Hemiptera; family Cicadellidae; genus Homalodisca; species Homalodisca vitripennis. The sequence continues at coordinate 52,698,223 of NC_060209.1, read as the reverse complement.
TTAAAAAGACGTTTTCAGGACAGACCAAGCAAACAACTGCCACAAAGCTTGCCTCAAACTCAGTACAAACAAGAGTATTGCAAGTTTTGTTCTCTTCTGTTTACCGTAGCACATTTCTAGAATATGCGGAAAGAGACCAGTTAGAAAATACTTTGCTTCCTCAGCCACTTTAATATTTTTAATGTAAGAATTTAACAATTTAAAAAATGACTAAACAAAGATAATTATATTAATTTAAACGTTGTTTGTTGTTTTTATATTCAGCACAGGTGTTTGATAAGTAAGGTTCAACATCTTACAATTGTCAGTGTGGCACGTATAAAGTTATATGAAATCTTTTCAGCAGAAACGCGACGTTTCTAAAACTGGTATCTACCCTCTTGTTCAGATTGGTAACGACTGAATGTAACAAGATAAAACGTGAAAGTTGTATTCGTGACATGCATAGCACAATGTTTGAAGCAATATTTTTGTAGTGGAAAAACTTATATGCTTTGTTACATAAGAGTAATAGTTTGCTTATATAAAACAATTTGCAATATTTAAAAGAATAATTTCAGTGATCTTTCAATAAAATGGTAGTTTGCAAATTAGCCTCTGGATGTTTTCTTAAAGACATCTGTTTTATGATTGGGTCATAAGGAGATTGCATACACATTGAAATTCGTGGATATTTCTGTTCTACTACACCAATGTGTACGTTCATATTTTGAATTAGTAAAGCATGTAACAAAAAAGTACTTGAAATTTACTAATGCGAAGGAATCGGACTGTTAGTAAGAGTTATTTAATTGCGGGAATACGCCATTTTAACTGTAAATGATCAGAAAACGACAACATAGAGATAAGGAGCACAGAGATTGAGAGATAACAGCAGGAATATCTAGAAAAGTATGGTAAGATACTGTTGTCGGATATATTGAACTGAACTGAACATCCATGTACTCATTGACATAAACTAAACAATATTAGTAGTAACTTTAACACTACACGTTCAATTAATTTGCATTGTTAAGTAGTTTAGGGTAATCATATATTAACACCTCTAAAAAAGTTTAATCTTAACATCTCTATGTATTCGTCAGTGTCAAAAGAGTCTTTATATGTCTATAACTCTACAACTCAAACTTTCGCGCCAGTTTCTGAGCACATACAATACATCATTCGTGTGTAGAGCTTTCTTAACAAATTTGAGGAAAAGGTAAAATTAAAATATTTGACTCCAATACTACGTGCTGTCGCTTTAGATGTGTACTGATTACAAAATCCTTCCACCTACTCCTTGGAGTGCCTTCAGTACGTTCCACCGAATAAGTCCCCATCAAATGTTGTTTTGCTGTCCCTACAAACAGTAGTTTGTTACAATGTAAAGAAAGAAAAATATAACATTCCTGTGTTTTTAGTAATTTTTACATAATTTTGAGAAAATGTGTTACATGCGGACACATTGCCACTGAGATTGATACGGATTCCCTTTTATAATCGATCTCTCTTAAAAAAAAAAACTTACAACGGTAGGTGGAAACTAGTTTTTGTTAATAGTAGTTTTAACTGAAATAGTTCCGCAAGCTAAGCAAGTTACAAGGGTGACAGGCAATATTTACATGCATACATTACGCAAACAATGATAAAAATCTCAGCCATGAAATGTTTGGGGGATGGCCCATTCTATATTTGTAAATAGCTTGTATTTAGTTGATAGCAGAATTGATGATATAATATCTTGTCGAGAGTACCCTTGGGAAATTGAAATAGTTCCGCAAGCTAAGCAAGTTACAAGGGCGATAAGCAGTTTTTACATGCATACATCGGATAAACTTTACTAAATATCTCAGCCACGAAATTGCGTGGGTAATGGACCATTCTAAATTATTATATAGAGCTTATGTTTTGGTTTACAAGTTTGTTAACATTAAGGAATAATAACCAATCAGATTATTCCCATTACAATTTTCAAACGAATTCTTTCAGTAAGTATTAACTACGATGATTGAGGTATAGATTTATTGAAATTAATTATATGTTTACAGTATTTTGAATTTAAAATTATTTACTTTCATTAGAAGTGGCTGTAACTACTATTCAGCAAATAATCACAATTTTCTGTTTTGCTACTATGATTGTATCATCTAAAAGGAAACAATATATAACTACACTCTACCAATATAAGTTTCCATTACGTACTAGGAGATTAAGGTTTACCTAAAAAAATTGGGTATTGTTATAGTGAAAAATATTTTGTATGCGTTTTAACGTACTAACTATTATAGGTATTATGGGAGCTAAGTAACACTTCTATGTAAATAATATATTGATAAAATTGGGATGAACCTCATATGAAATAAATAATGATTCAATAAATAAAAAAAACTCTTTATAAGCAAATAACGATTTTGATTGGATGTCGAAACTGAGAACCAGTTCTATTTGATTAGCCGGTGAGTCCTAGTGGTTGGTTACCTGTAGTCTGTACTTCAGTTGTAATAAGTAGTGTTTGGTTTTTGTTAAGTGTATGTTTTAGATGTACTGTGCTTGGAATAAACACAACATGGCTGTTGTTGTTCCTGACTTATGCGTGTCACAACGATATGGTATGTTTTGTTTATTTTATACTATATTTTAGTCATGCATTAGTTTAAACATTTACCTGAAGGAGAGATCAGATTGCAAATCTCGAAACGTAGTGTTACTGATTGTATTATATCACTGAACGATGGAAAATCCTATTTCCAATACTTACATTGTCAAAAATAAACTCCAAACAAAGGACTTTTTGTGGTTAGTTCTAAGACGAAAAAAGATTGTTAACGATCATGTAACTAAAATAAGAAAAGTTCAAACAAAGGACTTTTTGCAGTTAGTTCTGAGACGAAAAAAGATCGTAAACAATCATGTAACTAGAAAGAATTCTTGTGAGAGTCTTGTGAGTTAAACAAAGAATGTGTTGTATAGTTTGTCTTTGATAAAAAAGTATGGAAAACTTCGTACAAAAACATTGATCAATTCATTGAAATGAAAATGCTTTTGTAACAGCTGTTGCTAACTTTTCTAATATAAAGAACTCCTTTTTAAAGAATGCTACCGTTCTTTCTATATGTGTTTTTTTCACTGTAGCATCACATTTTAATCTTCCGTTTCGTAGAATATTTGAATATTTGTCTACATGGATAGTGTTTCAAATGACTTATTTCTCGAAACAGTAATGTTTACCTCTATTGATAGTATCGTCACAAAATATGTACTCATATAGATATTTACGTAGTAAATTCACCGTACACGCGTCTAATATTTGTACAAATTAATATGTAATTGACTGATCTTTAGTGAAGCCTCTCACTCAAAGACAATGGGAAAATTGCATTGTTCTATCTGTCTCTAGACATCGTGTATAGAGACAGATAGAACAAAGTGATTGCAAAAGTGATTTCTCTAAGTAGCCGATTCGTGAGACTGAGCAATAACTAATCTAACTAACTAATATATATATATATATATATATATATATATATATATATATATATATATATATATATATAATATTATATTATATTTTGTACTAAGACAAAGTATGAAAATTAAATGTTATAAATGTGTATCTAAGCTTGTTTTTTTACTCAATGTGAATGGGAAAAGGTACTCAAGGAAGCGTTTAAAATAGAGAAATCCGGTACATCGGATTCACTCCATTTTTCTTATGTAACCTCTAAATTTGATTCATGTCGTTAAAAGGGTAAAGGAGTTGCAACAAGAATAAGAAAGTTTTGTAACTTTGAGTGAAAACTCTGCAATCGTTGAGCTTACATTACTTAGTTGCTTCAACGTCAAGAATAGCTTTGGCTTGTTCTGGAGATAATTTAGTTGAGAGAAGAGCCAAATCGTGTTCAGCTAGATTTCAGGGATTGGAGCTAAGTCTGTTTGCATAGATGGACTCAACCAGCTCGGATAAGACGGTTCAATACCCTCATTCCAATTTAACAACAGATATAGGGTTTTGTGCTACTGATTCTTACTCTGATAAAATATGAATATCCTAATGATCCTAACATTTTTATTGCTTCAGACCTAAAGTGATGTCATTATCTCTGTTGCTATAATCATTAAAAACAATGTTGATTGTACCAGTATAGTAAATATATAAATCTGTTTATTACAATACGTATAAAAATGCATGTGAATATCAGTATTACTCGGCTTCATTAAATAATTATGTTTTAGTTAATTATAATGAAGTAAACAGTCAGCATTACAATTGTAACTTAAACGTAGTGTGATTAAATGTTTCATAAATATATTGAAAACATTTTGGTTCTAATGAAAATTTACCAAAAGAAAAATGTCTAAATAACTGTGATCCATTCGGGAAGTTTTTACCTCAGAAGAGTGGAATTCAGACGATTTTACTGACTGATGAACGTAAATTCGGTTATATGAACAGTTGCAATTTTTAATACAATGTTGCCCTACGTCTCATCTCCTCCATATAAACCGACGACATTACTTATAATTCCACAAATAGTCTCATATTTGTTTGGGTTCTTTTGGCTTTTTTTTGAGTAACAACTGCCATTGTGTCATCCAGCGGGAAATACAGAACAAGCTTTGCAATACCAAATATCTATTCATTTCTCTTTTCACTATTGCTTTTGGAATACTGTTTCTTTAGAAATAACTTTTCCTTTATAACCTAAGTTGTTTCATTCTCAAAGAGACAATTTCACTCCTTAAATAATCTATAATTGTCACAAGTACTTTCTATTTTTATTGTAGAAGGTACTCTTCATTCAGCTCATTTTCATTAAGTTACGTTTTATATACTTTAAATATCACAACCTTTATTTTAATTGATGTTGGTAGTTTTATTCAAAAACTGTTTATCCTTGTATAACTTTTTACTGTATAACTGTACAACTGTCTAGAAGTTATTGGAAGTAATTTGCATTCTTTGTCCAAATAATCAATAAGCTGGGTTATTTGCACTATGGACTTATTCGTCGAATCAGCTAATTGCTCCTCATAGGCCGAGCTGATTTAACCCAACATCATATGACATCACGTGATGGTCTGATCGGTGTGTATACCGTCTCCTGGACGATCCACGGATCAGTAGGGTAGAGTCGGGTAAGAATGCGCGGTCGGATAAGAATGCGCATAGCTATATTTTTAAGTTGGCAAGCCTGATCAGAGAGAATCTGCTTCCCGCCAATTGGACAGATCACACATACGCCGTTCACAGTGAATAGCTTCAGTTTGCCTGGTTTTACGTTTGTGACAGGTAAGAAATTAGTTTTCGTATTTTCATTGTAATAATATTGTTTTGTTTCTTAGCTATTTGTGTCATTCAGACTAACTAATGATAACTTTCATTACACACATTGTGAAGGCCATGTATTCAGCTCTTACATGATGTAATTTGGAGAGTTTACACTCAAATTGGGCTGTGAAATTTCTTAGGTTATGTTCATTTTGTGCTGTACGGGTAAGTTTGCGCGACTGCGTACACCAAATGGTGCGCAGTCTTGGCCACCCCATTAAGGCCCCGGGCACGATACGAGCGGTGAGCGTCGAGCGTCGAGTGTCGAGCGGCACTCGAGCGTCACCAGAGCGGCGAGGGTGGTCACGATACAAGCGGCGCGAGTGTGTTGCAATATGCCTTCGAATGAGGACCTAGTACATCTTCTGTTGCTATAGGAAAATTCAATGTTGAAAAGGCGTGTAGTTCGGGGTTGCAAGCGTGGGATAAAACGATGGGGAGTTCATCCAATTAACACGTTCGCTGCGGGCCACTGTCCGGACAGTCCCGTGACCCTCGCCGAAACTGCGAGGCACTGTCCGGACAGTGCCGATACGCACAATGCATTGCTTATTCGTTTCGCTTGTCACGTGCTGCGATCTTGCGGGAATTATCGGAAACTTTTCAAGCTTGTTCTAGATAAAGTATACTTACTTTCTGATACGTCAGTTCGTCCTGGAAACGCGGGCCTATTGTCCCGACAGTGCCAGCGAAACAGCTGAAATTTCACATGTTTATTGCTATTATGAACCAGTAGGAAAACAATAAAACACGTGTTCCTAATTTCTTTCCCCTTGTGTTATTGTTTTCGTGAGTAGACGTATTAGCAGCTAGGCTTGTTTACAAATTGGATAGGTTATTACTACTAAATTAAAAGTAGGGGAATCTTTTACCGGTATTGCGATTTTATCTATATGTGTGGTGTCAATATTTTTCTTGTACACAGTATACACATATTTTGCTTTTTCGTATACAGTATATATTGTCTCCTTAGTAAATTCATTCAAACGATACTTTTATTTGTTTTACTGTGCGGACAGCACGCGGCGGTGATCTGCACCGCGGACTCTGTGGGTGTTTTACGCTACCTGTATGTGCGGGACTACTGTCCGGACAGTAGCGTTGTCTAGCAACGGAACTTGATGCATATCAAAGTCGATTGAAGTATTCTTGCTACTTTTGGACATCACACAACACATTTCGTATGTTATAGTTAAATTGTATATAGCCCGTCATATGTTAACATAAATGATGCCATGCCAAAAATGCGGACCACTGTCCGGACAGTCCCGATGATTACGAACGCATAAGAACGTAATATAATCGAATATCATTATTTTTTAGCGCATCAAACCAAAATAACGCCAATTCAACGGAAATCGCAAGTTCGAATTTTGCCGCATATCGGGTACATCATTGGCTGCTCTTGCCGCAGCGAACGTGTTAACAGGAGAAGAGGGGTTTATGGAGAGTACCACCATCTCATCAAACATTTGAAAGAAGATCCAGAACGTTTTTTCCAGTACACTCGGATGAGCGTACCGACGTTTGATTTTATTCAAAATAGACTGAAGGGCAGACTGGAGAAGAAAAGAATCGGTTAATTGAGTATCATTAAGCTTCTTCAAAGCAACAATGTCTTTTTTCTTAAGTTTTGCCGGAGGCTCACGTGGTTCTTGCTCCTCTGCCATCATGAATAGACTGAAAACCGTGGAAAGAAACATGACTCATCTGAGCGTCGAGCGTCGTACAAAAAGTAATCGGGCAGGGTTTGGCGGCGCCTTCGACGCTAAGCGGCGCCGCTCACTGTCGCTCACCGCTCAAGTCTATCGTGATACCCCTCTTCACATTTGCACGACAACATACGGGGCCCGATTGCAAAGCGTTGGCAGAGCGGTGCCGCTCTGACGCTCGGCGCTCGACGCTCACCGCTCGTATCGTGCCCGGGGCCTATGCCTCCAACTTATTGTACCTTCATATTATTTGATTTATCATACTGAATAGGCTTATATGATACTAATCGTGGGTTTTTAGTTCCAGATATAAAGAATGGGGAAATACACCAGGAAAACTAAGAGAACATTATTCTTCACAGAAGACAATTTGAATGAAATAAGGACAAGGATTGCCAATGGGGAAAGTAAAAGACAAGTGGCTAAATCCCTTGGTATTTTGGAATCTACTCTTCGAAACCGCCTTAAGAAGGTAAAATGTTGATAAATTGACATACATTTCGGAATGGATTTATTTTTTATGTTGTATTTACATATAATTAATGATTTATGGATGGCTAAGTTTGATTCCTAAATGCATTCCGAAATGTACAAAGCTATTATTTATCATATTTGGGTTTAGATTTTTAAGTAATTGTATAATACATTTCATTAATAGATCCTTTTCCTTTTCAGACTTAAATAAAAAAAAAAGTTTAGGAGCTATAAGCTGTTTATTTGTTTCATGGAAATGTACCAACAAGTCTTGGAAGATACAAGAATGTTTTTACGGACGAAGTGGAAGAGGAATTGGCAAATTTATGTAAAGATTTAGATATGCGTTTCTATGGATTGACTAGGAAGAGAATCATGCAAATTTCCTATCAGTTTGCTGAATTGAATGGTTTGAGTGACAGATTTAATTCTGAAAAGAAGTTAGCCGGAAAAGACTGGGTTAAAGGATTTCTCAAAAGACACAAGCTGTCCACAAGAAAGCCTAGAGATTGCAGTCTGGGAAGAGCGATAGGGTTTAATAAGACTCAAGTTACTAGGTTTTTCCAAAATTTGAAAGCAGTCTACGAGGAAATAAAACTCCCTCCCCACAGAATATTTAACTGTGACGAATCGAGCTTTCCACAGTCCCCAACAAAACTCCTAAAGTGATATCACCAGTTGGTAAAAAAGAAGTTAGTAAGGTGACATCTGGTGAAAGAGGTCAAAATGTTACAGTTGTAGCTTGCTTTAGTGCTACAGGCATCTACGTACCACCAGCTATGATATTTCCTAGAAGACGGATGAGACCAGAGCTTTACTTTGAAGCCCCTGTAGGCACTCTTCCTCTAATCTCTGATAGTGGCTACATGAACTCAAATATTTTTATAGACTGGCTGAAGCACTTCGCTCGCCATACAAAACCCACTGAAGATGACCCTGTTCTATAGCTTCTCGACAACCACTCCACTCATATATCTCTTGAAGGTGTAAATTTCTGTAGAGATAACTTCATAACAATGCTGTCCTTGCCACCCCACGCTAGTCACAAAATTCAACCCCTAGATAAAAGTTTTTTTGGCCCTCTCAAGACAGCTTATTCTGTTGAAGTTGAAAAATGGATGGTAAGTAACCCTGGAAAATGTGTAACCGCTTATCAAATTAATGGATTGTTTAGAGAGGCGTATAACAGAGTGTCAACTATTGAGAAAGCAGTGAAAGGCTTTAGAGCAACTGGTATCTATCCGTATAATCCAGATGTTTTTAGTGATGAAGAGTTTTTGCCTTCCTCAGTCATGGATAGGCCCCAACCAGAAATTGATCATCAAGAGGTTTTAGAGGAAGTTGAAAATGAAGAAGGTGGTGATGAGTCCGTTAATGGAACAACAGTTGAAAATTATATATCTCAACCAGGGCCATCTTCCACACTAACAAGCATCGAAGCAGCCATTGAGATGAAAATGAAACAGAATGAATTGAACGTCACATCTAATGAAAGACAATTAAAAAAGGCATCTAGTAATATTGTTTCTTTAACTGATTTAACCGAGAATTCAGATAATAAAACTATTATCGGTCAACAACTTCTGAAAATTCATCCGTTGCCTAAATGCAAAGTTGTAAAAAGACAAGTGCAAGCCAAAAAATCTGAAATAATATCGGGATCACCGTTCAAAACATTTCTAGAGGAAAAAAAGGGAAAAAAGGAGCAGGAGTTGCGTGAAAAAGAAGAGAGGCGGAGAGTAAAAGAGGAAAAGAAATTAAAAGGTAAAGGTGTGAAGAGAAACCTGGATTTGGATGGAGAGCCAAAAACTGCAAAACTAAGAAAACAGAAGGAAATCGAGAAATGGTAAATGGAAAAGAAGAAGAGACATTTTGTGCAGGTTGTGGTGAAAGCTTTGAAGACTGTTGGGTTCAGTGTGGGCAGTGCGAACAGTGGTGGCATGAGGCGTGTTCAGATTACGTAGGGTCAGGACCTTACACATGTGACCATTGCTAGGCCAGGCCACTCATTATTACCCTCCATTCAGCGCAGTCTTACCCAACCATGCGGTCAAGACTGTGCACATGTAAGGATATACAAAAACACTTGTTTTTTATATTAACATAAAGTTTCAAGTTTTTACTTCATTTATATGCTTGCCCATAAGGCATAGAAAAAAGTAATGTATTTTGTATTTTTGTTACTGTTTAATTATAGCATTTATAACAAAAAAGTTGTTAAGTGCGCATTCTTACCCGCCCCTACCCTATGTGGTTGCAGTTGTTAAAGTTATGATCCGCAGACAAGGATCCATCTCTCGCACTCGTGTCGCTTTACCTCTCTTTAGCCCGGGAGCGGTTTTTCTCAACAAAGTGTGGGGTACCTCGAAACCCTCCTTGAGCTCCGTTAGATTTTGTTAAAACCGTTAGATTGGTGAAGTTTTGTTTAGCCCGAGGCAGATAAATTCCTTTGTACCACGTGTTTAGCCCATAGGTGCCAATGGAGATGCCAAGTGTTTGTTAGCTTTGTCGATAACTGCACATCCACCCTTGAAAACCGAGTCGACACCATGGGAGCCCTCCGGAGGGTGCATCATCACCACGCCGAGCAGCTTGTGTAAGAGGAGAAAGAGTTGGTGAGTGGCATCAATCCTTAAATGTCTCTTTATCCTTAGACCATCTGTGTCTTTTTAGTTTTTAATCTCGTAACTACCACATACTTCATTAGCCCATCGAGCCCGGCTATATTGTTTTAATTTACCCTCACTTTCACAATCGTTGTATCCTCATTAAATAGATTTCACCATTCAACGAATTGACCTTCTCATCCATAGGTATATCATCTTGAACTACTACTGTATTACAGCTGCTATTGGGGTTGTTGTCGACCGCAGCTGAGCTACGCGGTCTGCCACTACTGGAGTCTACATAAACTGAAGGAAACAATGAAAATATACACATCATAAGGAGAACAAAATATTTCGTGTGCAAAAATTTAACTTTAAAACAAAATAATCCCTTTTAAAACTATAAAAATATCACAAATAATTATATAATAATACGTTCTTGTAATGTTATAACTCTAACGCTCTCCAATATGGAATACAATGTAATGTTTTACTATGAATATATTACGTTAAAATAATAAAATATGTTTCTGTATATTATTTATATATAATAATTTATTAGTTAAAGACGTAAAGACTTTGCAGTTACAGGTATTAAAGTTGTAGTCATTGTATTGGTAAAGATAAATAAACAACTTGTAACGTTGCTTTTACGTACAAGTTGTTAAACCAGGTGCTTTTACGGAGGTCTAGTACAAAAGGATAATAACACGCTGTGGAATGAGTAACCCATGACAAAGATGTTGTACAGTAGTGTCAGCCTCAGGCATTTGAGTAAAGCGATGTTACTCTAACACTGGTGTATTGTACTGTCCTTTAGAACATGTTGTAGACCCTTCACTTTACCTTTGAGTCTGGTCTTATCAAAGTCAGCTTGATTATTTTAGGACGTACAACCAAGCTGCCTGAGGTCTACAAATTTTTGTTACCAATAATGCTCCCAGTTAAATGCAAGCTGCACACTCTAAAAGCAGAAAACTTCTAAAGGATAAAATCTTATTTATCATGATGATACAATATTTTCCTTCCTAGAATATGGTACTATTCTGCATGAATCACGTTTTACATTTGGTTATAATGTAATATAGAAAGTTAAGGAAAGCAATAATGTGGTGTATTTAGGTTGTGGTTTTAGAGCCTCCTAAGCGGTTTGCAAATTGCGGAGATGGGCAAATGTTAAGATATGCAACTACTGCTACATCACAAACTAAATTTCCAATTTAGAAATTCAGAATTTGGCACGTCCTACCCTGACTGCTATAAGTGAAAATTCTGTGTCTCATTACACAAAAAATGAACAGTTTTATAGGCCGTGCTATTGTCCTCCAATCGTGAATGAACACTTGATCCGTCTAGTCTTTTAGTCTGAGAACGAGTTAATACCAAGTCACTCTGATGATTAGTTATTGCTCAAGCCTCACGAAACGGCCACTTAAAGAAATCTCTTCTGCAAATTTCCTAGCAGTCAGATTAAATGTAAGCAGCTAAACCAATCTAAATAACCCAGCTGCGCTGGAAGATGTAGCTTGTTCCACTCAGTTGAGGGTAGGGGGTCACAGGATTCATGATTTTCCCGGTATTTTTCAAATATTTGTTTTATAATATACAGTAGAATATAAAGTTTTCATTCCGTATGAATGTAAATTTTACTCCAAAATGTGTTACCAGACGTGTATTTCTTTAACATTCTCCTCGAGATTGTCCCCGGACCTTCTCCTTTTAATGGGAAGTATTTCCCATCCCCCCAGATCCCCTGTAGTGACCCTCTCCCAAACTGTGTCTAAATCTGCTTCTGGTTCTACTTACGTACAGAGTGAGTTCGGTTGAAAAGAATAGCTAACTATCAGGGCACGTAGCGCTCGTCCTGCAAATCGGTTTCTCTCATAGTTCTACTCCTATGTTTCTACTTCCATTACAATTTAATGAATATAAACTTTACTTTGTTTGAATTTGTTTTTGACGATGGAAGGATTATGGAGGAAACAGGATTTTCCTAACATTTCCCATGGTTTAGCGATAAAAATAATCAGTAACAACATAAAATCAGTGTTACTGATTTTTTCTATCACTGAATGATGGCAAACAGGAAAAAATAAACTTTACCTTATATTACATCTTATATTTAATTAAACTGCTGTACAATAACTACCTAGCGGCTCTATCCTGAAGAATCTTTGCTAGTCTCTCAAGCCACCGTGCTATATGGCGTGTGCTTCACTATACGTGCGAAGAGCAGGTTTTAGTGAAGCAGCATTAAGTTTTTCTATTTAAGATCAGTATTATTAATAAAACATTGTTTTGCGATTATATGTTTGCATGTAAAAATGTAAACATATATAATTTTAAAGGTGTGATTAGTAGATGTGTGAATACTTTTGAATTTTTTCCGTAAAGAGTAAAATTTGCTAATCATAGAAAAAACAAACTAAACCAATTTTTGAACTTTTTCTGAATAAATTATAATAATATACAAAAAGTCGTGGATGAAAATTATACAACTCTCTTTCTTCCACAAAAAAATAACGAAGTTAACATAGTCTTTAACATTATCCTCAAGAGACTAAAATAAAGATATCCCTCTGCAAAGAAGGCTCTGTATATATCCAGTGACGGAACAGTAAAGGCGTCTTGAGGTACTACATTACACCATACACTTGTGTACTGCGTTATCTCTTGTGACGTGTTTTTTTTGTAGACGTCAACTCCTTTGATGTGGTTGTTCTATGTGTAGACATGGGTACCTGTAATTGATACATTGTAATAGTAGGAATACGTTTCTATAATCGGCTATGTTGTGTCGAAAATAAGTGAATTCGGACAATTTCACTGAATGGAGTATTTAATATATTTAAATCATACAAACTTATAAAATGGGTGTTGGAAAACAAAATAACATAAATTTAAGTTCATTTTACAACCAGTTTTGTAGACAGTCACTATGTAAGTAGGAACATAAAACTACTTTAGTTCTGAACGCTTATTACGAAAACATTTCTTGTGACCTACTTACCAAATGAAAGCTATTTACACACTTCAGTGCATTGTTGAAGTATTATTCATCATATTTTGTTTCCTTTGTACTACAGTAAAACTTGAAAGCTTCTTAATATAGACTTATACGAGTTAATAAAATTTATACAAAATTATTCGTAACAAAAAAGAGAAAAATTTACAATAGCACTATTTAACATTGTTTAATCGCACTTGTTAATAAAGGAATAAAATTGTGCGTAAAATAAATTATTTATGACAACTTTTAAGACACCCGGTGTGGCTTAAGCATGACATAATACCTGGATAAAGTGTTATAACCCCTGTCAATAGTACAAGATTCTTGAGTACAAATTCCAAGGAAGTATGCAAAATTAATATTTGTTTACAAATGTCTGACAGAGATCAAGAAGGTGGAAATAAATAAATAGAAAATTAAATAAAAACACTTGGATGTAAATATTTATGTGGATCTGAAAACATCTGTTTTGAAAGGGAAATTATGACAGTTTTAAACTGAAAATTAAAAACAAAACTCATAATTACTAACTAATCTTAAAAATAATTTCTCATTCAAGAGCAGCTTCTTTAAGACCTCAAAGCAATTATGTTGTTCTCAAGCTCTTCTCGAGGAAATTGGTTCAGCTTTAATTAAATATTCTCTTAGGATTTTAAAGACGTAATTTGTGAAATGTATTCCCAAGTGTTTAACGGTGAGCTCCTTTCAACGCTTCGCTGCACACTTCGGCATAATTATAAAATATTATTACTGAGGAAAATTTTGTATTTTTACTTCGCCCTCAGACATGAACGAGCTTTAAGGTTGAGCTCATACATAATAAATTATAAATATTATGTCATTGCATAATAATAAAATATAGAGATAATTTTTGAAAAATCGTTGTGTTGATCTTAATGTCGTATCATACAGTTGGAGGAATTTAGCTGTGCTCGTAAGGGTCCTAATACTACCCTTTCAACAAATAAACGCTATCTGTGTGGCGGGTTGCGTTTACGTGCTAGCCGCTGAGATGAAGGCGCAACAATCTCTTTAACGGCTTTAAACTCACGATTTCGATTTGCAGATTAGTATTGACAAATACGTTATTTTAAAAAACACGTTTAACAACACTATAATAAGTTTAAAACAAGGATAAGTCCTATTATTGTTATTATTTGGTATTCTCTTATTATTTAATTCCAAAAAAAAATCAGCACTGTCACAGAACAGACTGATTGTAGTGAGTGTGATGAGTAATTTGGCTCAATACGATTCCTGAAAGGAGGGTTTTACCCATGAGTCACAGAAAATGTTTTCGGGACGCAGCGCATAATGCTACCCCGCCACCCCTCCCGCCTATAACCACACACTCAAGGTCACGCGCGCAGCTAAAGTCCTCGAACTGTACCTGACAGTATTACTTGGAATACTTATATGTTCTGTTAATGTAGGCGTTTGTCTTGTGTGGGAACCAATCATTCAAGGTCGCAAGAGGACAGGTAATTTACGATACTGGAAATATTTACAGCAAAATGTATTGAGTTAATTGCTTTATGTTTGAAAATTATTAAAAACATAATTTTCACATGTTGACATATGTACGCAATAGCTTACTACACGGAAATTTGGCAATCGTGAAAAATGTCTCACATAAGGACAGTTTAAAAAATTAAAGTGGTGCAATCAATTTTAGATTGGAAACTTATTTTTAAACCTTTATTTCATATAACCTTGAGAAAACTTTCTTAAATACAGAAAATATTCTCTTAATAATTCCGCGAATAGATACATAAATTTAACGTAGGAAATTTGTGATATCAGTGTCAAAATTGGCTAAGGATAAAAATGGAAAATGTTTTAGGATGTAAATAATTGATAGGGGGTGAAAATTTTTGTACATATCTTACTTATGTAAATCACATCTCTAAATTGAATATAATTTTTTTTAATGACTAAGAATATAAATAATATTACTTAATGAAATTATTGTTAAAATAATAAAATATGTTTCTGTATATTATTTATATATAATAATTTATTAGTTAAAGACGTAAAGACTTTGCAGTTACAGGTATTAAAGTTGTAGTCATTGTATTGGTAAAGATAAATAAACAACTTGTAACGTTGCTTTTACGTACAAGTTGTTAAACCAGGTGCTTTTACGGAGGTCTAGTACAAAAGGATAATAACACGCTGTGGAATGAGTAACCCATGACAAAGATGTTGTACAGTAGTGTCAGCCTCAGGCATTTGAGTAAAGCGATGTTACTCTAACACTGGTGTATTGTACTGTCCTTTAGAACATGTTGTAGACCCTTCACTTTACCTTTGAGTCTGGTCTTATCAAAGTCAGCTTGATTATTTTAGGACGTACAACCAAGCTGCCTGAGGTCTACAAATTTTTGTTACCAATAATGCTCCCAGTTAAATGCAAGCTGCACACTCTAAAAGCAGAAAACTTCTAAAGGATAAAATCTTATTTATCATGATGATACAATATTTTCCTTCCTAGAATATGGTACTATTCTGCATGAATCACGTTTTACATTTGGTTATAATGTAATATAGAAAGTTAAGGAAAGCAATAATGTGGTGTATTTAGGTTGTGGTTTTAGAGCCTCCTAAGCGGTTTGCAAATTGCGGAGATGGGCAAATGTTAAGATATGCAACTACTGCTACATCACAAACTAAATTTCCAATTTAGAAATTCAGAATTTGGCACGTCCTACCCTGACTGCTATAAGTGAAAATTCTGTGTCTCATTACACAAAAAATGAACAGTTTTATAGGCCGTGCTATTGTCCTCCAATCGTGAATGAACACTTGATCCGTCTAGTCTTTTAGTCTGAGAACGAGTTAATACCAAGTCACTCTGATGATTAGTTATTGCTCAAGCCTCACGAAACGGCCACTTAAAGAAATCTCTTCTGCAAATTTCCTAGCAGTCAGATTAAATGTAAGCAGCTAAACCAATCTAAATAACCCAGCTGCGCTGGAAGATGTAGCTTGTTCCACTCAGTTGAGGGTAGGGGGTCACAGGATTCATGATTTTCCCGGTATTTTTCAAATATTTGTTTTATAATATACAGTAGAATATAAAGTTTTCATTCCGTATGAATGTAAATTTTACTCCAAAATGTGTTACCAGACGTGTATTTCTTTAACATTCTCCTCGAGATTGTCCCCGGACCTTCTCCTTTTAATGGGAAGTATTTCCCATCCCCCCAGATCCCCTGTAGTGACCCTCTCCCAAACTGTGTCTAAATCTGCTTCTGGTTCTACTTACGTACAGAGTGAGTTCGGTTGAAAAGAATAGCTAACTATCAGGGCACGTAGCGCTCGTCCTGCAAATCGGTTTCTCTCATAGTTCTACTCCTATGTTTCTACTTCCATTACAATTTAATGAATATAAACTTTACTTTGTTTGAATTTGTTTTTGACGATGGAAGGATTATGGAGGAAACAGGATTTTCCTAACATTTCCCATGGTTTAGCGATAAAAATAATCAGTAACAACATAAAATCAGTGTTACTGATTTTTTCTATCACTGAATGATGGCAAACAGGAAAAAATAAACTTTACCTTATATTACATCTTATATTTAATTAAACTGCTGTACAATAACTACCTAGCGGCTCTATCCTGAAGAATCTTTGCTAGTCTCTCAAGCCACCGTGCTATATGGCGTGTGCTTCACTATACGTGCGAAGAGCAGGTTTTAGTGAAGCAGCATTAAGTTTTTCTATTTAAGATCAGTATTATTAATAAAACATTGTTTTGCGATTATATGTTTGCATGTAAAAATGTAAACATATATAATTTTAAAGGTGTGATTAGTAGATGTGTGAATACTTTTGAATTTTTTCCGTAAAGAGTAAAATTTGCTAATCATAGAAAAAACAAACTAAACCAATTTTTGAACTTTTTCTGAATAAATTATAATAATATACAAAAAGTCGTGGATGAAAATTATACAACTCTCTTTCTTCCACAAAAAAATAACGAAGTTAACATAGTCTTTAACATTATCCTCAAGAGACTAAAATAAAGATATCCCTCTGCAAAGAAGGCTCTGTATATATCCAGTGACGGAACAGTAAAGGCGTCTTGAGGTACTACATTACACCATACACTTGTGTACTGCGTTATCTCTTGTGACGTGTTTTTTTTGTAGACGTCAACTCCTTTGATGTGGTTGTTCTATGTGTAGACATGGGTACCTGTAATTGATACATTGTAATAGTAGGAATACGTTTCTATAATCGGCTATGTTGTGTCGAAAATAAGTGAATTCGGACAATTTCACTGAATGGAGTATTTAATATATTTAAATCATACAAACTTATAAAATGGGTGTTGGAAAACAAAATAACATAAATTTAAGTTCATTTTACAACCAGTTTTGTAGACAGTCACTATGTAAGTAGGAACATAAAACTACTTTAGTTCTGAACGCTTATTACGAAAACATTTCTTGTGACCTACTTACCAAATGAAAGCTATTTACACACTTCAGTGCATTGTTGAAGTATTATTCATCATATTTTGTTTCCTTTGTACTACAGTAAAACTTGAAAGCTTCTTAATATAGACTTATACGAGTTAATAAAATTTATACAAAATTATTCGTAACAAAAAAGAGAAAAATTTACAATAGCACTATTTAACATTGTTTAATCGCACTTGTTAATAAAGGAATAAAATTGTGCGTAAAATAAATTATTTATGACAACTTTTAAGACACCCGGTGTGGCTTAAGCATGACATAATACCTGGATAAAGTGTTATAACCCCTGTCAATAGTACAAGATTCTTGAGTACAAATTCCAAGGAAGTATGCAAAATTAATATTTGTTTACAAATGTCTGACAGAGATCAAGAAGGTGGAAATAAATAAATAGAAAATTAAATAAAAACACTTGGATGTAAATATTTATGTGGATCTGAAAACATCTGTTTTGAAAGGGAAATTATGACAGTTTTAAACTGAAAATTAAAAACAAAACTCATAATTACTAACTAATCTTAAAAATAATTTCTCATTCAAGAGCAGCTTCTTTAAGACCTCAAAGCAATTATGTTGTTCTCAAGCTCTTCTCGAGGAAATTGGTTCAGCTTTAATTAAATATTCTCTTAGGATTTTAAAGACGTAATTTGTGAAATGTATTCCCAAGTGTTTAACGGTGAGCTCCTTTCAACGCTTCGCTGCACACTTCGGCATAATTATAAAATATTATTACTGAGGAAAATTTTGTATTTTTACTTCGCCCTCAGACATGAACGAGCTTTAAGGTTGAGCTCATACATAATAAATTATAAATATTATGTCATTGCATAATAATAAAATATAGAGATAATTTTGAAAAATCGTTGTGTTGATCTTAATGTCGTATCATACAGTTGGAGGAATTTAGCTGTGCTCGTAAGGGTCCTAATACTACCCTTTCAACAAATAAACGCTATCTGTGTGGCGGGTTGCGTTTACGTGCTAGCCGCTGAGATGAAGGCGCAACAATCTCTTTAACGGCTTTAAACTCACGATTTCGATTTGCAGATTAGTATTGACAAATACGTTATTTTAAAAAACACGTTTAACAACACTATAATAAGTTTAAAACAAGGATAAGTCCTATTATTGTTATTATTTGGTATTCTCTTATTATTTAATTCCAAAAAAAAATCAGCACTGTCACAGAACAGACTGATTGTAGTGAGTGTGATGAGTAATTTGGCTCAATACGATTCCTGAAAGGAGGGTTTTACCCATGAGTCACAGAAAATGTTTTCGGGACGCAGCGCATAATGCTACCCCGCCACCCCTCCCGCCTATAACCACACACTCAAGGTCACGCGCGCAGCTAAAGTCCTCGAACTGTACCTGACAGTATTACTTGGAATACTTATATGTTCTGTTAATGTAGGCGTTTGTCTTGTGTGGGAACCAATCATTCAAGGTCGCAAGAGGACAGGTAATTTACGATACTGGAAATATTTACAGCAAAATGTATTGAGTTAATTGCTTTATGTTTGAAAATTATTAAAAACATAATTTTCACACATGTTGACATATGTACGCAATAGCTTACTACACGGAAATTTGGCAATCGTGAAAAATGTCTCACATAAGGACAGTTTAAAAAATTAAAGTGGTGCAATCAATTTTAGATTGGAAACTTATTTTTAAACCTTTATTTCATATAACCTTGAGAAAACTTTCTTAAATACAGAAAATATTCTCTTAATAATTCCGCGAATAGATACATAAATTTAACGTAGGAAATTTGTGATATCAGTGTCAAAATTGGCTAAGGATAAAAATGGAAAATGTTTTAGGATGTAAATAATTGATAGGGGGTGAAAATTTTTGTACATATCTTACTTATGTAAATCACATCTCTAAATTGAATATAATTTTTTTAATGACTAAGAATATAAATAATATTACTTAATGAAATTATTGTTAAAATAATAAAATATGTTTCTGTATATTATTTATATATAATAATTTATTAGTTAAAGACGTAAAGACTTTGCAGTTACAGGTATTAAAGTTGTAGTCATTGTATTGGTAAAGATAAATAAACAACTTGTAACGTTGCTTTTACGTACAAGTTGTTAAACCAGGTGCTTTTACGGAGGTCTAGTACAAAAGGATAATAACACGCTGTGGAATGAGTAACCCATGACAAAGATGTTGTACAGTAGTGTCAGCCTCAGGCATTTGAGTAAAGCGATGTTACTCTAACACTGGTGTATTGTACTGTCCTTTAGAACATGTTGTAGACCCTTCACTTTACCTTTGAGTCTGGTCTTATCAAAGTCAGCTTGATTATTTTAGGACGTACAACCAAGCTGCCTGAGGTCTACAAATTTTTGTTACCAATAATGCTCCCAGTTAAATGCAAGCTGCACACTCTAAAAGCAGAAAACTTCTAAAGGATAAAATCTTATTTATCATGATGATACAATATTTTCCTTCCTAGAATATGGTACTATTCTGCATGAATCACGTTTTACATTTGGTTATAATGTAATATAGAAAGTTAAGGAAAGCAATAATGTGGTGTATTTAGGTTGTGGTTTTAGAGCCTCCTAAGCGGTTTGCAAATTGCGGAGATGGGCAAATGTTAAGATATGCAACTACTGCTACATCACAAACTAAATTTCCAATTTAGAAATTCAGAATTTGGCACGTCCTACCCTGACTGCTATAAGTGAAAATTCTGTGTCTCATTACACAAAAAATGAACAGTTTTATAGGCCGTGCTATTGTCCTCCAATCGTGAATGAACACTTGATCCGTCTAGTCTTTTAGTCTGAGAACGAGTTAATACCAAGTCACTCTGATGATTAGTTATTGCTCAAGCCTCACGAAACGGCCACTTAAAGAAATCTCTTCTGCAAATTTCCTAGCAGTCAGATTAAATGTAAGCAGCTAAACCAATCTAAATAACCCAGCTGCGCTGGAAGATGTAGCTTGTTCCACTCAGTTGAGGGTAGGGGGTCACAGGATTCATGATTTTCCCGGTATTTTTCAAATATTTGTTTTATAATATACAGTAGAATATAAAGTTTTCATTCCGTATGAATGTAAATTTTACTCCAAAATGTGTTACCAGACGTGTATTTCTTTAACATTCTCCTCGAGATTGTCCCCGGACCTTCTCCTTTTAATGGGAAGTATTTCCCATCCCCCCAGATCCCCTGTAGTGACCCTCTCCCAAACTGTGTCTAAATCTGCTTCTGGTTCTACTTACGTACAGAGTGAGTTCGGTTGAAAAGAATAGCTAACTATCAGGGCACGTAGCGCTCGTCCTGCAAATCGGTTTCTCTCATAGTTCTACTCCTATGTTTCTACTTCCATTACAATTTAATGAATATAAACTTTACTTTGTTTGAATTTGTTTTTGACGATGGAAGGATTATGGAGGAAACAGGATTTTCCTAACATTTCCCATGGTTTAGCGATAAAAATAATCAGTAACAACATAAAATCAGTGTTACTGATTTTTTCTATCACTGAATGATGGCAAACAGGAAAAAATAAACTTTACCTTATATTACATCTTATATTTAATTAAACTGCTGTACAATAACTACCTAGCGGCTCTATCCTGAAGAATCTTTGCTAGTCTCTCAAGCCACCGTGCTATATGGCGTGTGCTTCACTATACGTGCGAAGAGCAGGTTTTAGTGAAGCAGCATTAAGTTTTTCTATTTAAGATCAGTATTATTAATAAAACATTGTTTTGCGATTATATGTTTGCATGTAAAAATGTAAACATATATAATTTTAAAGGTGTGATTAGTAGATGTGTGAATACTTTTGAATTTTTTCCGTAAAGAGTAAAATTTGCTAATCATAGAAAAAACAAACTAAACCAATTTTTGAACTTTTTCTGAATAAATTATAATAATATACAAAAAGTCGTGGATGAAAATTATACAACTCTCTTTCTTCCACAAAAAAATAACGAAGTTAACATAGTCTTTAACATTATCCTCAAGAGACTAAAATAAAGATATCCCTCTGCAAAGAAGGCTCTGTATATATCCAGTGACGGAACAGTAAAGGCGTCTTGAGGTACTACATTACACCATACACTTGTGTACTGCGTTATCTCTTGTGACGTGTTTTTTTTTGTAGACGTCAACTCCTTTGATGTGGTTGTTCTATGTGTAGACATGGGTACCTGTAATTGATACATTGTAATAGTAGGAATACGTTTCTATAATCGGCTATGTTGTGTCGAAAATAAGTGAATTCGGACAATTTCACTGAATGGAGTATTTAATATATTTAAATCATACAAACTTATAAAATGGGTGTTGGAAAACAAAATAACATAAATTTAAGTTCATTTTACAACCAGTTTTGTAGACAGTCACTATGTAAGTAGGAACATAAAACTACTTTAGTTCTGAACGCTTATTACGAAAACATTTCTTGTGACCTACTTACCAAATGAAAGCTATTTACACACTTCAGTGCATTGTTGAAGTATTATTCATCATATTTTGTTTCCTTTGTACTACAGTAAAACTTGAAAGCTTCTTAATATAGACTTATACGAGTTAATAAAATTTATACAAAATTATTCGTAACAAAAAAGAGAAAAATTTACAATAGCACTATTTAACATTGTTTAATCGCACTTGTTAATAAAGGAATAAAATTGTGCGTAAAATAAATTATTTATGACAACTTTTAAGACACCCGGTGTGGCTTAAGCATGACATAATACCTGGATAAAGTGTTATAACCCCTGTCAATAGTACAAGATTCTTGAGTACAAATTCCAAGGAAGTATGCAAAATTAATATTTGTTTACAAATGTCTGACAGAGATCAAGAAGGTGGAAATAAATAAATAGAAAATTAAATAAAAACACTTGGATGTAAATATTTATGTGGATCTGAAAACATCTGTTTTGAAAGGGAAATTATGACAGTTTTAAACTGAAAATTAAAAACAAAACTCATAATTACTAACTAATCTTAAAAATAATTTCTCATTCAAGAGCAGCTTCTTTAAGACCTCAAAGCAATTATGTTGTTCTCAAGCTCTTCTCGAGGAAATTGGTTCAGCTTTAATTAAATATTCTCTTAGGATTTTAAAGACGTAATTTGTGAAATGTATTCCCAAGTGTTTAACGGTGAGCTCCTTTCAACGCTTCGCTGCACACTTCGGCATAATTATAAAATATTATTACTGAGGAAAATTTTGTATTTTTACTTCGCCCTCAGACATGAACGAGCTTTAAGGTTGAGCTCATACATAATAAATTATAAATATTATGTCATTGCATAATAATAAAATATAGAGATAATTTTGAAAAATCGTTGTGTTGATCTTAATGTCGTATCATACAGTTGGAGGAATTTAGCTGTGCTCGTAAGGGTCCTAATACTACCCTTTCAACAAATAAACGCTATCTGTGTGGCGGGTTGCGTTTACGTGCTAGCCGCTGAGATGAAGGCGCAACAATCTCTTTAACGGCTTTAAACTCACGATTTCGATTTGCAGATTAGTATTGACAAATACGTTATTTTAAAAAACACGTTTAACAACACTATAATAAGTTTAAAACAAGGATAAGTCCTATTATTGTTATTATTTGGTATTCTCTTATTATTTAATTCCAAAAAAAAATCAGCACTGTCACAGAACAGACTGATTGTAGTGAGTGTGATGAGTAATTTGGCTCAATACGATTCCTGAAAGGAGGGTTTTACCCATGAGTCACAGAAAATGTTTTCGGGACGCAGCGCATAATGCTACCCCGCCACCCCTCCCGCCTATAACCACACACTCAAGGTCACGCGCGCAGCTAAAGTCCTCGAACTGTACCTGACAGTATTACTTGGAATACTTATATGTTCTGTTAATGTAGGCGTTTGTCTTGTGTGGGAACCAATCATTCAAGGTCGCAAGAGGACAGGTAATTTACGATACTGGAAATATTTACAGCAAAATGTATTGAGTTAATTGCTTTATGTTTGAAAATTATTAAAAACATAATTTTCACATGTTGACATATGTACGCAATAGCTTACTACACGGAAATTTGGCAATCGTGAAAAATGTCTCACATAAGGACAGTTTAAAAAATTAAAGTGGTGCAATCAATTTTAGATTGGAAACTTATTTTTAAACCTTTATTTCATATAACCTTGAGAAAACTTTCTTAAATACAGAAAATATTCTCTTAATAATTCCGCGAATAGATACATAAATTTAACGTAGGAAATTTGTGATATCAGTGTCAAAATTGGCTAAGGATAAAAATGGAAAATGTTTTAGGATGTAAATAATTGATAGGGGGTGAAAATTTTTGTACATATCTTACTTATGTAAATCACATCTCTAAATTGAATATAATTTTTTTAATGACTAAGAATATAAATAATATTACTTAATGAAATTATTGTTTTTATGAATAAACAACATGTCACTTCGTCATGTCGTATTTCATATACATAAACATTTAATTTTACAAAATTAATCTTTCAATACCAATAATTTCTCATAATATAATAAAAATCCTTATTTTATTATTTCGTGTCTTCAAAAATATTATAGTAAAGAGGTGTGACAAAATGTTGTTTACAAATTAAAAAACGACTAAAATCAAAAACCAATGGCGCTCCTTAAGCCCATTATATTATTTAAAAATATGCTACTCGGTTTAGAATACATTTAAGCAAGTATTTTCAGCCTAGGTTACTTTCTAGCCCTCAAGTAAGGATTCTCTTCCCGTGGTAAGTTAAATTGGACATATGTCTCTTTCTACCAAACATTTAAACCACGATGCGTAAAGGGCCTTAGGCACAACCGTTTAGGCGTGTCCGTGCTTCAAAATGATGTTTTATACTGAACTAGCTGTTTCCCGCGGCTTCGCACGCTTTTCGTAAGCTTTGCCTGTGTATGTGCTCTTCTGGTTCAAGTGAATTATATTTCCAACGCCGATGTATAGTTTGCCTTGTTACCACGATCAATAGAATATATGTAGGTTTATAGCCATTGTAAACGTAAATTTATTATATAATTTATTATAAAGTGGTCTAACACTCAAACTTTAAATTCAACCAGAAAGTATCTTAAGGAAAAATACAAAATTATTTAGCGCCTTCAAATAGTGTTTGGATATTTAATGTACGGTACTGTCTAGTAATTGCAGTTTATAATGTGCAGGCGTTTTTAAAAACTGTTATCTTTTGCAGCGCTGCCTGGTGATGTTACATCAATGTGCATATCATATAAACCATTTCCGTGAAAAAAAATACATATACATACAAATGTTTGTAATGTTTGGGCAAATAGTTTACGACTCTATAAAGGACAAACACACAAACATTCATATATATATATATAGATGAGCGAATTTACTGAATGGAGAAGAAATGGGAGTTTAGAAAGCTAACACATTGGACACAGAAAGTTCACTTGCGTTCAGTGTGTTCATATAAAGATTAAGGAATGGTGGTTTATGAGCGGCTGTTATCAGTTTTTGCCTCGTATCAAGACCGTACTGATGCATTGTTATCTCTTGAGCTGAGGAGTGGTATCGTCTCAGACACTGTTCCCAGTCCACATTGAGCACCATGCGCAAACTTGACCACGAGACAGCGAGATACCAGCGAGTGGCCAAGATAAGACAGTTCACCGTCGTATCTTTAGGTACATTTAGTTAAGTGCTATGTTTAGTGTAAAATTTATCAATATAGTAAGCAGTTAACTTTCTCATTTTAAATACAATAAGTAAATTTGAACGTTTTCGCAATTCACCAACTAAATTTAAACTTGTAAAAAATCCGCATATCTGATCTTCAGAATATTTTACGATTTGGGTCTAAAACGAATAATTAAAATAATTAATTTTCCAATACGGCTGATATAGCTTTGCTTAATATCTGAATTGATAATTTTTTATCCCTACTAAAATACAATCGCAATGCTCAATAGCAATGTCACCTGTTGCATTGTAACTTTTCAAGTAATTGTCAGACTAGGAACTGAAATTGTCAAGAAATAAACAATAGAGAATTGTCACTGGGTTTGTATTTAATCTCCACGAGGAATTAATAAGAAATCCTAAGTAGGCTAAAACAAAGGTTATCCAATATATTGGATACATTTTCCAAATTGTTTATATAATTTATATATTTATTGCAATAGGCTACTTTTCCACACTAATGAATTAAAATTTTTTTTTTACCCAGCTTAATATTGATACCAGTACTTAGGTTGTGGGGATCGGATGATAAATAGCACTAAGGAAGTGCATAGTTGACGGCGCTTACGCTATCTTATCTTAGTGAGTTTAGTTTGTTTAAAGAGTCAAAGGCCATAGTCTTAGTAACCTTTCATCCAATTACAACAAGAGAGGCGACCTAGGGGTTAACTTTCAAGTCCCCAATTCTTTCACTGCTGTGTGGTTGCTCTTGACATTTGACACCTACATTGATAAACACCGTACATTTTGAAAGCAATGAAATTGGTTTTAATTTGATAATATTATAGTAAGAAATGTAACAATAGAAGGTTACGGTGCAGTAAACTAACCAATTAGCAACGAAATACTTTAGTAAAGACAGTAGTAATCATGATTAAAAAAGGAAAGGTTTTGTTTATTTTCATTACTAGAATTAAATTTCAAAATGTCACAACATAGATTTAAGTACTGTTCGTTATATCACAATCATATTAAACTTTCTATACTCAAAGGCAATGCCTTGGCGTATAAATGATTAGTCCTTTAATATAGTAAAGGCTCAGCCCCGTAATACTTAAATATTTATCCCTATTATCTTGAACCCTTACAAGGCTAAAATCACCTAAGCATGTAGTGTTTTCTAAAACCATGAAGTTGGTTTGGTTGATATCATGTAGCCATAGTTTATAAATATTCTCACTTTTAATGGTTCAAGTAGTCGTATAATGTCAAAAACTATTTATGGTCGCTAGCATGAATCCTTACAAAATCAAGTAGAAATATAATTGTTCCAAAACTTTTAATTTTTATGAACTATACGTAGTAAGTGAAGAGTAACCATTAATTCTCTACTAAAGACGCCTAACGTCTTACAAACTTAAGACACATTTTTCACAAGTTGCTTAACATGGCCATTTTTCTAAAATAAAAACATTATGTGTATTATAAAGTAGTTGGAATAAAAATTTTGAATTCATTTGAAATTGTCTGTCCTAAAATTTGTATTATTAAAAATGTTCTAACACATTTGTCCAATCCATGTTACTACCATCATCGTGGTTCGAAGTTTTGTTTGCATAAAGAATTATGGGAGTTACTTTCCTCCCATAATCCACGTTATATTGCACATACTAGTATATTCATAAATAATTACATGTGCGTGAGATATATATGTTTTTATATTATGAGGATTTTGGCTTTTGATAGTCTCGGTCGGCAAAAATGAAACTTTCCCATACATTGCATTATGGTGGTGACTGGAGTAGAAAAATTGCTAAGAAGTATACCTAATTCCATTTCTAAAGGTTGAAGTAATCTCATAGAGTCGGAGTTTTCTCAGTGAAAGGGTGTTTGTATAAACATAAACTTTATATACGAGTATATTTTTCCAGAACTTCATCAATAAAATATAGAAGAATCAATGAAAATAACTAGTTTTTTCATACTTTATATACGAAGGTTTATAAATGTTCAAAATTTGATTTCATAGTTTCTCATTTATTCTTTGTTAGTGAAATGTAGCCACTGATATGTTGATGTGGAAACATATGGTACATACAAGTAAATAAAACTTGGTTTATTCAAACACCTGCTATTTGACAAATACCTCTAGAAAGGTGGTACGACTATGTTCGTTGTTTTTCTTTTTACGTAATAAATAACATGATAAAGGATACGCAATATAACAATTTTCGTAACTGATTTAACAAATCTGTTTAATAAAGGATTGAAATCATTACGTATTCAAGTGACTTAATTATAATTTAATCAAAAGCTTAACGTATTAGAGTATATAATAATTTAATCAATTATCCACTAAATTCGTAAGATATCTATCAAATATTTGTTTACTGTGACTTTAATAAGGGTTAATTCCTAGTTGACAACAACCAACCCCACTTTAGAGGTGTTTTTTATTAAGAGTTTTAAATGCTGCAAACCCCAAATGTTAATTTAATCATCATATTTTAAGATCATGAGTATTTATATCCCACAAATAATTACATAATTTTATATAATTGCCAACAATTGGCATTTACATATGTTATAAAAATGCGAAAAATTCGAAGCAAATATAAATTTTTGTGCCTTTTTAATTTATTGCGTTTCCGATTTAGTTTACTAAACATTTTATGAACGTAGGAAATATTTTAATTAATAGTATAAATAAACCTAGCCCATTGTACGAGAAGTATGAATAAGAGACAGTTTAATTAAAAGATCGAAAACAAAAAAGCTCCAACTAATCGAAAATTTACCGCACTAAAGAACATTCAAGTAGTCTGACTTGACATGAACAAGTGTTAATGATGCAATCCTAATCTGTGTAATCTTATCATTCTTGTGTAAGTTAATTATATCACGTCCCTGAAGTGCTCTGACCATAAATATTACATCTCTATATTGTTTATGTATTTAAATTATTATAGAAAGCAAAATCCTACCCTATATTTTAAACAATATATTAATATAACATATAAATATTGTTATCGAAAATATGAAAAAACCATAACGCTCATTTTAGATTTTAATAAAAATAGTCAAATATTCAAGATTAAAATCTATAAAGACATGAAAATCCAATTGTTGAGAACATTTTAATAGTAGATATAAAAAACTGTACATAATATGCATTTAACTAGGATAAATAAATTCCTATTAAAAGTATTCATATATGAGTACTCGCATAGTAAAATTCTGTAATCAATAATACAAATTCACAAAATATTAATTTATTTCTTAACAAAAAGAATGCCGATTATTTATAAAATGTCAGCTATAACCTAGCTCAAAACATACAGTTTCCGAGGCTTTTAAAGACCCCCTTTAACTGCTTATAAGCCCAAACTCTCTATTAATTAACTCATTTACTAATAAAGATTTTTAACAGAGTATTAGTTATTATTATTAATTAAAAATTGTTAACATCATGTTAATAAATCTGTTGTATGTATTTCCCTCCTCCATTCAGTATTTGAAAATATTAACTTAACTATAAGTTCTATCTTGTGTGCTAAGCTATACATTATACATAAATACCTAAAACTGCTATACGTTATATAAAGTGTATATTATAGAATATTTTCACCCCAAGCTGCATGTTACAGTTAGCTTGCTGGGGTTCTGCACGGGTACGACGCTGGGGTGGACATCACCGATGCAGCCATTGCTGATGTCTCGAGACTCACCCGTTGGGACAGAGCCCATGACGGAGGACAAAGTCGCCTGGCTTGGTTCCATCAACTTCCTCGGCACTGCCATCGGGACGTTTTTCTGGGGCACCATCGCCGACCGCTTGGGCAGGAAAAATATTGCTTGCATATCAACTGTTCCATACATCTTGAACTGGACTTTGATTCTGGCTGCTCAGAATTTTTGGATATTAATGGCAGCGAGATTTATTGCAGGTATTGCGAACAACGGAGCGTCGATGGCGGCCTCTGCTTTCATTTCAGAAGTCGCACAGGACGATTTACGCGGATTTTTTGGATCCTTTTTTATCATATTTGTAAATTTTGGAATATTGTACTCCTACGTTATCGGTACCTATTTTAAATATTATGCTCTGTCCATTGCCTGCCTGATGGTGCCAATTATTTTTCTGCTCACATTTTTTTGGGTGCCGGAAACTCCAATGTTCCTTTGGAAAAATGGACAGACTGTTAAAGCCGAACAATCTGTCTTTTGGTACAGAGGTGGTGATGCAGCCGAAACAGAAAGGGTGTTGTTGAAATACAAGTCTACGCCTAGTAATATAAAAAAGAAGTTGTCGTTCATGTCATTGTTTGCTACCAGAGGGACCACGAAGGGATTCATTCTTGGAATGGCTCTGATGATTGCGTTACAAACCAGTGGAATCTTGCCAGTTCTGAGCTTCGCCGTGAGTATATTTGAGATTTGTGGGGCATCCCTCACTCCGTATCAGTCCGCACTCATAATAGGGCTTGTGCAAGTAATATTCACGTGCTTATCATCACTTTTGGTTGATAAACTTGGAAGAAAGTTTTTGTTGATATCATCTTTGTTGACAATGTCACTATCACTTTTGGTTTTAGGAGCCTACCTGTTCTTCTTAAGTACACAGCCGGTCGCGTCTCTGTTAAGATGGATACCCGTCATATCTTTATCCTTGTTTGTCAGTGCATATTCAATCGGAGTGGGGCCAATTCCTTTTATAGTCGTGGGGGAAATATTTCCCACTCATTTAAAAGGTCTCGCGATCTCGTATCTACTATTGGGATTGGGCTTGACTGCCTTCATATTTGTAAAACTGTTTCCCATCATGAAGACGCTGTTACAGCCATATGGATGTTTCTGGGCTTACAGCGTGTTTTGTTCATTGTTTTCAATGTTCTTTTACGCATATCTGCCGGAAACCAAAGGTAAGCCACAGAGTGAAATTTTGAATATATTGAATAATGGAAGTGTTAATGAAATAGGAGTTGAAAATGAACAAGACAGACTAAATAAAACTGAAATTAAATAGTTATGTTAGTTTTTTATTTATACTGAACCTCATCTATTAAATATGAATAGGAATAATAGTTATTATTTACGTGTAGTTTATTTAATTCTGAATCAGTACCTTCTACACCAAGATGATTTTGAAGATTCAGGAGTATAGAAAACTAAATGTTTTGCTGTTCTATTGAACAGCTTAGTAGGATGAAGCTTCAGAGCGTTATACAAAGAATATGTTCTAATAAATCTCATATTTTCTAAAACATTTTATTAATGAAAAGCGCAAATATAAAAATATAAGAATGTCCTATAAACAATTAAAACAGCTTCCAAATGGGGGAAATTCAATACTTTACATTTTCTCATATTTAATGCAATTACACCCTATCCCACAAAAGTCCTGAAGCATCAAAGAACTTTCAGATCAATATTATTTGCGAAACCTTAATGACATCAAACATAAAATAACTTAACTCTTTCATCACATAAAAATAAACTAGTGTTTATTTGAATATATAAAGTAACAGAATGTTTTGAGGTTATGATGTTTAAGCATCACAAACCAGAGGTTACTTTTGTTGTCTTAATTTTAGATGTTGTGTGATCAATACATATGTATTTTGAAAACTACCACTGACGCAATATCGTGTGTTGTATACATGGTTTCTTCCCTGATTCCGGTTTAAAATAAAAATATATAAAATAACCATTTACGATTTGCTAGGGTGACTATGGGCTATTATTAATTATGTAGGTATTTTTACGTTATGATTCTAATTTCAATACAATAGCTTTAATATGAAGGTTATTTGTACATATAATCAATGATATAAATAAGGATGAAACCTTTTATTTGTATTAGCAGGTGTATTATAATCTCTTTGCTGGAGCATATTCTAGAGAATACCATTTGTTAAATTGAACACATTTTAAAACTAACATCTCAGCAGAAATAATATATTTCTTAACATTGCTTTCTGTGTTAGTTGCAAATATTTTTAGTTACTATAAAATAAAGTTTTCATAATAACTACCTATCAGTGGATACAATTAGTTTATTAATAGAAAGAGACACCTCAATTTAGAAACGGTACGTGTTAATAAAATAAAGATAACTTGTAGTTAATATTCACCATCTTATTAATTTCACAGAAACTTTTCTTTATATGCCTTAGTAATATTTTGTCTATCACTGAGGAATCAGAGATACCTAATACTTCTTGCCAATATCTATCATGTGTATTATATGTTAAATTAAATAAAGTGAAAACAATTTTTAAATCTTTGAAATAAAATGTATAAACCCCACGGAATTGAAAGCTTGGTTACTTTCATTTGAGGATGTTGATTATGTATTGTTGTATATAATATTTAATAGTTAATACACAATGTATTTATGTGTATGTAAATGTTTAAATGGTGAGTTTCTTAGTACATTTAGGTTTTGATATGTATTAACTAGAATCTGAAGTTTGTTAATAATCAATAAATATTAAACTGTATTAACTATTTAAATTATTTTTATATCACTATTTTTTATGAATTTATTGATTTACTTTTAGTCATTGATAACAACTATTTAAACGTGACTTAGTTGTATTTGTTTAGGTCTATAAAAAATCTAATTTGTTTTGTATTAGTAAAGGAATGATGTGTTCATTTATATTACACATATTAACACTAGTAATTTGAGTCCATACAATTTAGTACGTTTAACTGTAATCTATTAATTGAATCCTAACCGACTTTCCCTTTGAGGATCCTTTTTACAATAAAGAAGTCTGCTCGGTCCTATAAAAAAAAACTATTTAAAGCATTTATTTTTTTTAACATTTAATTTGTGTTGCTTTTTTGTTATTAGGTTAAGAATATTGTAGGTTAAGATTACTGGTCAGCTTGAGTAATGTAAGTAAGTAATTTTAGAATTGTCTTTTTCCATCGAATAATTGTTCATAAAACTATGAGTACTCTGCAGCACTGATTTCTTGCTTTGTGATGGCCCATTGTTTTAGTATATTCTTACGTGTTCAATTTGTTACTTGTTAATTCTTAATTCTTTGGAATACAATATTATTATTACTACAACTATAGCCTAGTAATCACCATAGAATAGTATGTGTTCTCTGTTATGAAAGATTGAAATCTATATTCAATAAAATACAGATTCTGCAAATATATAAATTACACGAGTTTTTATTGGAAAGAGTTTCTAATAATCAATTTATTTTTTCGTTTAAATTGTTATTAGTCTTAATTGCTATATTAGTTTTCATTAAAAATGTCTATAACAAGATCACTTTTTATTCCTTGAATTGTTCTTAGTAACGAGTAAAAATAATCTGGTGTTAGGTTAGGTTCAGTGAGTGGTATAATTCCAACGAATATATAATTATGTAAACGCATAGAAAACTTGGTTTCAAAAAGATTTGCACTCCTAAATTACGAAGGAATTTGACCAACAAGTTTCTTATAAGCTTCTGATATTGATAGTAATAGTACAACAATGCCTTATATAACCATGATAAATCTTTGGATGAAACAGTGATTGAGGTAATAAAAACCAACTTATCAAGCATTCGCTCACTCAGACTTTCTCGAAAAGTGCCTGCACGATCAAGGTCAAAATGTGAACGAGGCCTTCAATTCAGTGTTGTCGTGTAGATTAAAAACATAAAATTTGTTGGAATGAACATCCTAAAGTCTGAAACTTTGATTCTATAATTACTTTGAATGAAGGGAAAATAAAACTTCTGCAACATGATGGGTAGAAGCCAGGACCTAACTGCGTCAAGCTTTTGGGGGATATCGATATTGTGAGAGTGTGGAAAGCAGAAAGATTCATTCGAGAAGATGTAAGGAGGAGAAGACAACATTTAAGGACATTTGAGAAGCGAAAAATGGACGTGAAGAAGTAAGAAGAACCACAAACTAAAGCAGGAATGTTTTTATTTATAAGTAAAAGAAGTGTTTGCGCTTTCTGCTCTTATTTATGTTTTTTCCCTAAAGTAGGCTATTTGTAAATAAAATTAGTCGTTTTTCAGTAAGTTTTACGTATTGACTTGGAATTTTAATACTTATTTAAAGCCATAATGGCAACCCCTACAACTGAAGCAGAATTTGTTGTAAAAATGATTTATTACTACAAGTTTGAAAACATATTTTTGCTTCCAACACAACAACACAGCAGAACACAAAAAACATAAAAGATATATTTCTTTTATTTGAGAAGATTAATTTTTGAAAGTAATAAGAGCTGTTAATACGATTATATTTTAATAGTTCTAATAGTTGAAAGAGAGTACCTTGATTGATTCCTGAAAAAACATAATATTAGTGAACGTAAATTAACAAGGCGGGTGTTGGGGAGTCCGTCTCCCCAAGTTATATTTGATTAAAAACGTTTCCTTAAGTCATAAATTAATAACAAGATGTGAAACTCTGATAATATAACTCACTTACTTTGATTTTTATTTCCATAAGTTTTTATTTGCTCTTAATTGCCTACATTTTTATATTTAAATCGCTGTAATAAAATTGCTCGTGGAGGGATAAAAACTTATCTACTTTTTCGGAGAAGATATCCTAAAAGCCTCTGAATTTCTGTATTAAGTGTTTACAAAACATGAAACTGATTGCACCATCATAAAATTCTCATGTGTAAGGCATTCTTTAAAAATATCAATGGGTAAGAAACGCTGATTTATGTACAACTAAGAAATAGACACGTTGTGTAGTACAGTCGCACAAATCAATATCTTGTGTCATAGTGTATAACTTTCAAAGTCAGCAATACAAAATCACGAGATAAAATTAACAATATAACTAATATGTAGGTCTGTATACACTTTACTAAGATAGATTCAGGTTCAGTTACTGGTTATCATAATATTTTGCTACTTTCAAAGAGTGCAGACCACTCACCAGGCAGATAATCACCATTATAGATACCATCCAAGCCTTGCAAAGCTTATGTGGTTTACGTTCACCTTCATGAGTGTCTAACGCCATACTAGTCCAACCATTATTGGCAACAACTATTTTTCAATAAAGATATTTCTGTGAGATCGATTCTTGATTTTTTCATTTTGCATTTATTGAAAAGTTATGTTTTTTGCCGGTGATTTTAATAAATCTCTTGACATTTTGAATCAATGAATTGCCGATTTTGCTATGCCTCATAATTCTCTGATTTTAAGGGATACAAAAAATATGTTTTATGTATAATTATATGCAAGAAGACATAAATATATAACAGTATCCCTTACTAAAGTTACGAGTTACTGCACTTTCTAAAAGATTCTAGGTTTCAATAGTCAAGCTTGTGGATATTTATATATTTAAATATATGGTGAATATTTCCATATTACTAAAAAGAATAATGCCGAATATTATTAAATTAAAATCAGAACGTCAAAACATGCTCTAACTGTACTTTATATTGCTGGAACCTTAAAATGTGACGGGATTTTTATCTTACTAAAAAATTCTGACCTTCGTTAATTTTATACAGATACATATACATATATAATTTGAATTTGAATTTATCAACGCATTTTTAAATACTTTTATTAAACAGTAATCTATGGATCATAAAAATAAATATATTACCTTTTATAAAAAATTATAATGTAATAAATTATTTGATTTGATGGCAAA
Source organism: Homalodisca vitripennis (assembly GCF_021130785.1). Taxonomy (NCBI): domain Eukaryota; kingdom Metazoa; phylum Arthropoda; class Insecta; order Hemiptera; family Cicadellidae; genus Homalodisca; species Homalodisca vitripennis. The sequence goes on along the minus strand of NC_060209.1, from coordinate 52,663,294 downwards.
CAGTGTCTTTAAAAATAAAATGTATATATGATGTATACTTACTGCAAAAAAATGGTTATAGATATATTAATGAGTCCTATAATATTTGTTTTCTCTTAGTGACTTCAAATTTCTATTGCATCATATGGTAAAACGTGTTACAAACGGGCGGGAAGCAAACGTTAATCCCATCAGTTTGCGTAAACGTAAACACAGGCGAGATAACAGAAGAACAAAGTTGTGCTGATGTTATAATAACCTCAATTTAAGGTTAAATAATATATCTCATGTTTGTTTATCTCAGTATCCTTATCTGTGGTGATCTGATATGCAAGAATAAGTAAGAATTTCCATATAATATGTAACAGTTTTTGACATTTTAACAGAGGGAAAAGTTTGTCTTGAAGCAAAAATAAGCCTTAAAACATTATTAAATTGTTATTATAAACCAAGACTATCTACTTTCCAACACGTTTGTTGTTATAGCAAACATCTGTTTACAAAAAAAAGAGAACTAAATTTTGGTTTTAACAGGAAAATATCTTTTGCTCCTCATGTGATATTAAAAATTACAACTTTACAGCAAGTAATTTCCGATCGTTAGAGAAAGTAACAACTCACATTTTTCGAGAAACATTTGGAACACATGAAATTAAATTTGTATGTGAAACGTTTTTTGTGGAAGTGCTATACATAGTAATTTAGTAGTAAGTCTCTTGTAGTTTAGTGTTTGGATAGGAGGTGGAAAAACCCAATAATGGGTAAAATGTAGACGGGACTAACTGTAGCCAATTAGAGTTATTAGACAAATACATTTTGATACTAACTCACCCTTCTTGACGGGTTCATATAATTTTCTCTCGTGTGTTTTAGTGTGACAAGGATAAATGTGTAGTGTCTGCAGCAAGATAGCGACTATATAAAGTAGTAGTGTATGACTTAGTATATGAGTTCCTGAAACTCACACTATTGTTGTGAATATGTTATGAGAACGGATGCCCTCATCACATCCCCGTTGGCCTCCTAAACCGTTGAAACTAGTGCAGTGGGACTGGGTGACCTGCTAAACCGTTGAAACTAGTGCAGTGGGACTGAGTGGCCTGCTAAACCGTTGAAACTAGTGCAGTGGGACTGGGTGGCCTGCTAAACCGTTGAAACTAGTGCAGTAGGACTGGGTGACCTGCTAAACCGTAGAAACTAGTGCAGTGGGACTGGGTGGCCTGCTAAACCGTTGAAACTAGTGCAGTGGGACTAGGTGACCTGCTAAACCGTAGAAACTAGTGCAGTGGGACTGGGTGACCTGCTAAACCGTTGAAACTAGTGCAGTGGGACTGGGTGGCCTGCTAAACCGTTGAAACTAGTGCAGTGGGACTGGGTGACCTGCTAAACCGTTGAAACTAGTGCAGTGGGACTAGGTGACCTGCTAAACCGTAGAAACTAGTGCAGTGGGACTGGGTGACCTGCTAAACCGTTGAAACTAGTGCAGTGGGACTGGGTGGCCTGCTAAACCGTTGAAACTAGTGCAGTGGGACTGGGTGACCTGCTAAAACCGTTGAAACTAGTGCAGTGGGACTGGGTGACCTGCTAAACCGTTGAAACTAGTGCAGTGGGACTGGGTGACCTGCTAAACCGTTGAAACTAGTGCAGTGGGACTGGGTGACCTGCTAAAACCGTTGAAACTAGTGCAGTGGGACTAGGTGACCTGCTAAACCGTAGAAACTAGTGCAGTGGGACTGGGTGACCTGCTAAACCGTTGAAACTAGTGCAGTGGGACTGGGTGGCCTGCTAAACCGTTTGAAACTAGTGCAGTGGGACTGGGTGGCCTGCTAAACCGTTGAAACTAGTGCAGTGGGACTGGGTGACCTGCTAAACCGTTGAAACTAGTGCAGTGGGACTGGGTGGCCTGCTAAACCGTTGAAACTAGTGCAGTGGGACTGGGTGGCCTGCTAAACCGTTGAAACTAGTGCAGTGGGACTGGGTGGCCTACTAAACCGTTGAAACTAGTGCAGTGGGACTGGGTGGCCTGCTAAGAAGGCGATTGTGCTATTTAATGTCTGTTACTGATGTCAAATTACTGTAGTAATGTATGAATTTGTATAGGTGTTCCTGAACATACATTTATGTGAGTTTTGTATGAGAAAGTATATGCTCATCACATCCCTGTTGACCCCCTAAACTTTCAAAACTGGCGCAATGAGACTGGATGATTACTAATAACATTTAAGGTTAAGCTAAAATCTTTAAAACTTTGTATGAACCAATTAATACAGTAAATTAACTTTATCATATGTGCTGATAAATGTATTTATTTGACCTTTACTATGTACTCTGTTAATTTGTTATTCAATGTTCTTTCCACCATGATTACTAGCAATGTAATCAAAGTCACTTTTGGGGAACAGTAATCAAGACTCCTAATGACCAATTTGTACAATTTTCGACAGTGATATATTGGTATGGTGGGGATGATGAACTCGGTTAATACTTGGCAAAGATTGCATTTTGTACATCTGCAACTGAAGGGTGTGGATTTACTATGTACTCAGCTAATAAGTAAAATAAAAAAAATGTAAAACATTCTCAGTAAAAAGAGATAAAATTAAAAGTATAAATGTCGTATGTGAAGGTTTTAGCAGAGAAAATGAGAACAGTTGGTAGAGAAACTATTTAGAACACCCTTAAGTGAAACCTCATCAACACCATACAGTATAAGACAAAAAAAAAAAAAAAAAAAAAAAAAAAACGTTATAACATAATAGAAATCTAAAAATATTTAAAATGTTTGAATCATTTTAAGAAAACCTTTAAATTAATATTTTAAGAAAAGTAAAAAAGTTCTTTTTGAAAGTGAAAAAATGCATAGTGAAGAGAACGTTTTAAAATTAAAAGACTTCTTATGTGGACATGATGGGTAAATGTAAAGTGTAAAGCACATGATATCTTATCACCAAGTTGAGGTGCTGTGCAAGCTCAGTCTGCACTATGCCAGATCATCATCCCGAGACAGAGAGATGCCGGCGTACAGCCAAGGTTAGACAGTTCGTGGCGGCATTTTTAGGTAAAATTTATTTTTGATGTAAAGCTTTAGTTGTAATAAAAGGTTAATTAAGTTTGATATATATTTTGACAAAAGTTCTATAAAGATTAAATGTATATATACAGGGTGATTCATGAAGTTCTCCCCCCACTTCTACAGCACATTGTACCAGTAAAAATAATGAAAAAATGTTTATATAAACATAGGTCCGAAAACGCTTCGTTAGCGAGTTACAGCTAGCGAAAGATTTCGCCTGAATTCCTGGGTAAAGAGTAAAATAAAGCCATACTGAACTTTTTGAAAGGTTAATTAAGTAAGAAATATCGTGGATTCTTATGTATTTTTACCTGATAAAGCTAATAAAATAGGTTTCAGAACTGTACCTGTAGTAGTTTTTGAGGGATTCAGGGTTAAATGCAAAAAATTGGGGCACGAAACAATGTTTTTTTTAAGTTTGATGTGCAATAACTTTGTTAAATTGGTAATAAATACATACAATCAACAGAAATTAATTGTAGAGAATTTAATTCTGAGAAAATTGATATAATCAAAGTCTAAAATAAAACAGAAATAAGTACAAAAAAATCGATTTTATTCAGTATAATACATTACTAGTTTTAAGCAAAATTAATCAGGTTGGACCAACCGTACGCACCTTTTTATAATAGATGTTCAAAAATGAGGCCATCATTATCAATACATTTTGCAGCACGTTTGTGTATTGCTTTTGTTGAGTTTCTTAATTTTTCAGGACTTCCCTGTATCTGCACAGCCGAATCCATAATACGGGCAATTAATTCATCACGAGAATTCACTTTTGTCTTGTATACAATGTCTTTCATCCATCCCCAGATGCAATAATCCAATGGAGATAGATCTGGTGATCTTGGTGGCCAAGGGTGAGGCCCTCCACGACCAATCCAGTGTCCAGGAAATTGATGATTTAAGTAAGCAGAAACGGCACGTGAAAAGTGGGGAGGTGCTCCGTCATGCTGGAAGTACAAATTTTGTCTGAGATGTAAAGGAACATTCCTCTAACAGCTGCGGCAACTCTTCTTGAAGGAAATGCAAATATAACTCAGCATTTAGGCGTCCAGGTAATATGAAAGGTCCAATCAGCCGATTGTGCAAAAGGCCACACCAGACATTGACGCTAAATCGGTGTTGAAAGTTCTGTTCCACTACCTCATGTGGATTTTCTTCTGCCCATGAGTGTTCATTGTGCAAGTTATTGACACCATCCCGAGTGAATTGTGCCTCATCCGTAAACAAAATACGCTTGTAGAGTTGATTATTAATATTCAAAAAGTTGCAAAACTCCAAGCGAAGCGGACCATCCCCTAGCTGTAGATGTTGAACCTTTTGTTTATGAAACGGATAAAATTTGTTTTCGATTAAGTGACCTCCACACCGTTGACTGCGAAACTCCTATACGCCTAGAAATACGTCGTGTACGTACACCTGGACTGCGATGAACAGCATTAATAACAATATCATCATCAATTTGGACAGCTCGTTCATAATTGATTCTAGTACGTACTTGGTAGTGATCCTGTTTCCCGAAGAGTACGAAAAGTTCCTGAAATTTTTTTGGTATCTGGAATCCTCCTATTAGGGTAACGTAGTTCATGTTCTTCTACAGCAGCTCTAGCATTACCATTACAGTAACCCAAAATAAAAACCATATCAGCGTATTCCTCTGATATAAATAAGTAAGGCATTTTTTCGCTGAATAAACAGTCGAATTATAACTCACAGAAAAATTGCATTTAATAACACGATTCACAGAACCCCGATCTCCTTCTGTAGCTTGCAAAACACCACTAATACACAGTTCTAACGTAACAGTACAAAATACCATTGTTGATCAGCTGTTATTCGTGCGTTACCAACTTAGAAATTAATAAAACAAAAAACTGCATTTCGATGATTAGTAAACAATAATGGGAAAATGTTTGCTTCATTTATTTTCGAACATTTGATGTAAATTTTTATTAAAAAAAATACAACGTAATAAAACATGATATTTTTATTTACAAACAAATTTATTTAACAGTTAATCTTGTTTTCTCAATTTATCTCATCATTAAGGAACAAACATTTTGTTTTTGTTTTATTTAAATTAAATACCATACGGTATTTCTTTACAGCTAGTAATGTATTATACTGAATAAAATCGATTTTTTGGTACTTATTTCTGTTTTATTTTAGACTCTGATTAGCCTATATCAATTTTTTCAGAATTAAATTCGCTACAATTAATGTTTGTTGATTTTATGTATTTATTACCAATTTAACAAAGTTATTGTACATCAAACTTAAAAAAAAACATTGTTTCGTGCCCCAATTTTTTGCATTTAACCCTGAATCCCTCAAAAACTACTACAGGTACAGTTCTGAAACCTATTTTATTAGCTTTATCAGGTAAAAATACATAAGATTCCACGATATTTCTTACTTAATTAACCTTTCCAAAAGTTCAGTATGGCTTTATTTTACTCTTTACCCAGGAATTCAGGCGAAATCTTTCGCTAGCTGTAACTCGCTAACGAAGCGTTTTCGGACCTATGTTTTATATAACATTTTTTCATTATTTTTACTAGTACAATGTGCTGTAGAAGTGGGGGGAGAACTTCATGAATCACCCTGTATAGTTTTAATTTTACAACAATTTAATTATAAAACTTTGCTAAACTGTAGGAGGCTAGCTAATTGTGAGGAAAATATGACCAAACAGTGCGTGTTGTTTAGTAAAGTTGAAGAGACTAGAGTGTTAGTTAACTCAATTTAGAAATTATCAGTGAACCAATTAAGTTAATCCCCTGTTGAAGTCAGAGTACTTTAGATTCCAATATTCAAAAACTAAATTAGTCAAAAAACCCAACCAAATTATAAACCTCCAAGATACCTCAGGCCATAATATCCAGGACAGGATTGAATTGGGTCCAGAATCAAAACATTCACCTGTAAATTATTGCACATACTGCACAAGTGTTGGTCCAATTCGTACCCCAACCCTAGTAGGCATTTATACTTTTTTTTTTCTTAATATTAATCATATTATTGTTCCCTGCGTAATATTAAGAACTTAGTTTTAATATTTAATTTAATTTATACATATCCAATTACATAAATAATATTGCATAGTTATTAAATATTAATTTGGTATTTTAGTGTTTTAAGAATACAAATTATGGTTTTTATTATTCTATTTTTCAAGTTAAGTTGTAAGAGAGGAACAATGGCCCTCTAACCTCATCTGGATAAATCAAGAATTCATGCATTCATACTTACGAGAGTCCGTTACATTTCAGTCAAAAGTGTATTACAATTTATTAGCTTAGGATCCAATTATACATCGAGAGATTCCATACGGGCCCTGAGAAGCGCAACAGGGGAGTGGTGTCGTACGGAGTGGGAGAAGCCGTCAAAAGAGGGGAGGGGCCGTCTGCCGCCGCGCCGTCGCGCCACAAAGCTTGCCACTGTCACTATTGTCAGTGAGCTGGATCTGCGTGCTGCGTACGATTATTTAAACACATGTTAGACAAATTTAACATTGGCAGTATAGTTAACATACTTCCAATAGTAACAATTAAAATATTTCTATCTGAATTTAAACGTTAATGTATACAATTGAAACTTAGGATTTAAGAACAATAATTTTGTTTACTTACTGAATGCTGTAAACTGGTTACTGTGGTAGAGCTTCGATCCCACTTAGATTAAAGTCACCATTATCATCATCACTGCCACTCTCACTCATGCTGCTGTCACTGTCACTATCATCTTGCAAGTTAATGACGATATGTTCTGTCATTTCGTCAATTTGAGGCTCTAACCTAATGTAGTCTTCCTCTACTTTTTTGACGTGGTTTACACGAGATAACCATTCTTCAGTAGTTATTTCCTCAAATGTTGTTTCCACAAGCTGCTTTATTATTTCCATTGAAAAAGACACATTACGTTTAGCCACCCTCTGTTTCATGACACTCCATATCATTTCTATAGGATTAAGTTCGGGATGGTAGGGAGGCAAGCGCAGAGTTGAATGACCGTGTTCAGCCAAAATTGCATCAATTTTTGAACATTTTAAATTTAGGTTTGTGTAAATTAATCAAACTGTACAGCTCCGGTTTTAGGCTACTTGTTTGGAAATTTATATTTCTGTCTGATAGCCATTTAATCATGTCACCTTTTCTGGAATTAGATGTTGGCGCTCGGTTAATTTCGACATTGTGGTATGGGGCATTGTGAATCACAATAACAGAATGTTTCAAGGAGATTGGGAATTAATTTACTTTTCAACCATTTCTCGTAATTTGCAAAGTTCATATCGTTATGGTAATCGCCGGTTTTTTTGCCTGATTCAAAAGTTAGCAACGCGTTTTTTATAAACCCTTTCTCGTTTCCAGCGTGTACTATAATTAATCTTTTTCCTTTGCTAACTGGTACTTTACATCCCTCATTGCTGTCGTCAGTCCAGGCTTTAGGGGTTGCATGAGTCGTATGAATATAAGTTTCATCCATATAAATAATGGGTCTGTTTCTCAGATCTGTACTGAGTAATTTTTTTCAAAAAAATTACTCTTTTCTCTCGGATGTTAATTTTTTTCTACCAATACTTTTCTGTCATTAGTAGCCTTCTTCCATCTAAAATTCATTTTCTTTAAAATGCATCGAAGAGAGAAAGAACTACCTTTAAAATTAATTGAACTCTTCAGAACAGATAGCAGAGATTTTATTGTTGGTCTTTTGCCATGAATTCGGTGAAATTCATTTATAGTCCTCCTAATAACACCTACATCGAAATTGTCTAGATCGGTTTTAGGTTTTGTACGATTTCGATTCTTTTTCGGAGTGCTGAATTCTGCATTGTCTTGAATTATTTTTGTCCTCTCAGAAACTATTTTTTTAATAGTTGTCAATGGCACGCCAGTTGCAGCTTTTACACGGACGAGAACATTGTTTATGTTTATTGCGGCGCCACTTTCTTTCTCATTTTTCATGTATTCATAAACGTTTGCTACGATTTCTCGAGCTTGGCTATGATACACTTTACCACTTCCAACTTTTTTCAAGAAGTTTACACCCGCCATTTCAGAAATATCACACGGAAATCCTATAAGCAGTAACGGCGGCAAAACAGTGCAAGTATCACAGAGGCAAGAAGAGTGTTGAACAAGCAAGCGCGAGATCCGCACTACACAGCTCCGCGATACAGACTGAGGAAGCGTTACCCCCACTCCTCCAAATGACAAGTAGACCACTGCGCATCGCCAGGCCAGGGCCCGTATGGAATACCTCCATCAGTACTAATATTTATGTGGATCTGAAAACATCTGTTTTGAAAGGGAAATTATGACAGTTTTAAACTGAAAATTAAAAACAAAACTCATAATTACTAACTAATCTTAAAAATAATTTCTCATTCAAGAGCAGCTTCTTTAAGACCTCAAAGCAATTATGTTGTTCTCAAGCTCTTCTCGAGGAAATTGGTTCAGCTTTAATTAAATATTCTCTTAGGATTTTAAAGACGTAATTTGTGAAATGTATTCCCAAGTGTTTAACGGTGAGCTCCTTTCAACGCTTCGCTGCACACTTCGGCATAATTATAAAATATTATTACTGAGGAAAATTTTGTATTTTTACTTCGCCCTCAGACATGAACGAGCTTTAAGGTTGAGCTCATACATAATAAATTATAAATATTATGTCATTGCATAATAATAAAATATAGAGATAATTTTGAAAAATCGTTGTGTTGATCTTAATGTCGTATCATACAGTTGGAGGAATTTAGCTGTGCTCGTAAGGGTCCTAATACTACCCTTTCAACAAATAAACGCTATCTGTGTGGCGGGTTGCGTTTACGTGCTAGCCGCTGAGATGAAGGCGCAACAATCTCTTTAACGGCTTTAAACTCACGATTTCGATTTGCAGATTAGTATTGACAAATACGTTATTTTAAAAAACACGTTTAACAACACTATAATAAGTTTAAAACAAGGATAAGTCCTATTATTGTTATTATTTGGTATTCTCTTATTATTTAATTCCAAAAAAAAATCAGCACTGTCACAGAACAGACTGATTGTAGTGAGTGTGATGAGTAATTTGGCTCAATACGATTCCTGAAAGGAGGGTTTTACCCATGAGTCACAGAAAATGTTTTCGGGACGCAGCGCATAATGCTACCCCGCCACCCCTCCCGCCTATAACCACACACTCAAGGTCACGCGCGCAGCTAAAGTCCTCGAACTGTACCTGACAGTATTACTTGGAATACTTATATGTTCTGTTAATGTAGGCGTTTGTCTTGTGTGGGAACCAATCATTCAAGGTCGCAAGAGGACAGGTAATTTACGATACTGGAAATATTTACAGCAAAATGTATTGAGTTAATTGCTTTATGTTTGAAAATTATTAAAAACATAATTTTCACATGTTGACATATGTACGCAATAGCTTACTACACGGAAATTTGGCAATCGTGAAAAATGTCTCACATAAGGACAGTTTAAAAAATTAAAGTGGTGCAATCAATTTTAGATTGGAAACTTATTTTTAAACCTTTATTTCATATAACCTTGAGAAAACTTTCTTAAATACAGAAAATATTCTCTTAATAATTCCGCGAATAGATACATAAATTTAACGTAGGAAATTTGTGATATCAGTGTCAAAATTGGCTAAGGATAAAAATGGAAAATGTTTTAGGATGTAAATAATTGATAGGGGGTGAAAATTTTTGTACATATCTTACTTATGTAAATCACATCTCTAAATTGAATATAATTTTTTTAATGACTAAGAATATAAATAATATTACTTAATGAAATTATTGTTTTTATGAATAAACAACATGTCACTTCGTCATGTCGTATTTCATATACATAAACATTTAATTTTACAAAATTAATCTTTCAATACCAATAATTTCTCATAATATAATAAAAATCCTTATTTTATTATTTCGTGTCTTCAAAAATATTATAGTAAAGAGGTGTGACAAAATGTTGTTTACAAATTAAAAAACGACTAAAATCAAAAACCAATGGCGCTCCTTAAGCCCATTATATTATTTAAAAATATGCTACTCGGTTTAGAATACATTTAAGCAAGTATTTTCAGCCTAGGTTACTTTCTAGCCCTCAAGTAAGGATTCTCTTCCCGTGGTAAGTTAAATTGGACATATGTCTCTTTCTACCAAACATTTAAACCACGATGCGTAAAGGGCCTTAGGCACAACCGTTTAGGCGTGTCCGTGCTTCAAAATGATGTTTTATACTGAACTAGCTGTTTCCCGCGGCTTCGCACGCTTTTCGTAAGCTTTGCCTGTGTATGTGCTCTTCTGGTTCAAGTGAATTATATTTCCAACGCCGATGTATAGTTTGCCTTGTTACCACGATCAATAGAATATATGTAGGTTTATAGCCATTGTAAACGTAAATTTATTATATAATTTATTATAAAGTGGTCTAACACTCAAACTTTAAATTCAACCAGAAAGTATCTTAAGGAAAAATACAAAATTATTTAGCGCCTTCAAATAGTGTTTGGATATTTAATGTACGGTACTGTCTAGTAATTGCAGTTTATAATGTGCAGGCGTTTTTTAAAAAACTGTTATCTTTTGCAGCGCTGCCTGGTGATGTTACATCAATGTGCATATCATATAAACCATTTCCGTGAAAAAAAATACATATACATACAAATGTTTGTAATGTTTGGGCAAATAGTTTACGACTCTATAAAGGACAAACACACAAACATTCATATATATATATATAGATGAGCGAATTTACTGAATGGAGAAGAAATGGGAGTTTAGAAAGCTAACACATTGGACACAGAAAGTTCACTTGCGTTCAGTGTGTTCATATAAAGATTAAGGAATGGTGGTTTATGAGCGGCTGTTATCAGTTTTTGCCTCGTATCAAGACCGTACTGATGCATTGTTATCTCTTGAGCTGAGGAGTGGTATCGTCTCAGACACTGTTCCCAGTCCACATTGAGCACCATGCGCAAACTTGACCACGAGACAGCGAGATACCAGCGAGTGGCCAAGATAAGACAGTTCACCGTCGTATCTTTAGGTACATTTAGTTAAGTGCTATGTTTAGTGTAAAATTTATCAATATAGTAAGCAGTTAACTTTCTCATTTTAAATACAATAAGTAAATTTGAACGTTTTCGCAATTCACCAACTAAATTTAAACTTGTAAAAAATCCGCATATCTGATCTTCAGAATATTTTACGATTTGGGTCTAAAACGAATAATTAAAATAATTAATTTTCCAATACGGCTGATATAGCTTTGCTTAATATCTGAATTGATAATTTTTTATCCCTACTAAAATACAATCGCAATGCTCAATAGCAATGTCACCTGTTGCATTGTAACTTTTCAAGTAATTGTCAGACTAGGAACTGAAATTGTCAAGAAATAAACAATAGAGAATTGTCACTGGGTTTGTATTTAATCTCCACGAGGAATTAATAAGAAATCCTAAGTAGGCTAAAACAAAGGTTATCCAATATATTGGATACATTTTCCAAATTGTTTATATAATTTATATATTTATTGCAATAGGCTACTTTTTCCACACTAATGAATTAAAATTTTTTTTTTACCCAGCTTAATATTGATACCAGTACTTAGGTTGTGGGGATCGGATGATAAATAGCACTAAGGAAGTGCATAGTTGACGGCGCTTACGCTATCTTATCTTAGTGAGTTTAGTTTGTTTAAAGAGTCAAAGGCCATAGTCTTAGTAACCTTTCATCCAATTACAACAAGAGAGGCGACCTAGGGGTTAACTTTCAAGTCCCCAATTCTTTCACTGCTGTGTGGTTGCTCTTGACATTTGACACCTACATTGATAAACACCGTACATTTTGAAAGCAATGAAATTGGTTTTAATTTGATAATATTATAGTAAGAAATGTAACAATAGAAGGTTACGGTGCAGTAAACTAACCAATTAGCAACGAAATACTTTAGTAAAGACAGTAGTAATCATGATTAAAAAAGGAAAGGTTTTGTTTATTTTCATTACTAGAATTAAATTTCAAAATGTCACAACATAGATTTAAGTACTGTTCGTTATATCACAATCATATTAAACTTTCTATACTCAAAGGCAATGCCTTGGCGTATAAATGATTAGTCCTTTAATATAGTAAAGGCTCAGCCCCGTAATACTTAAATATTTATCCCTATTATCTTGAACCCTTACAAGGCTAAAATCACCTAAGCATGTAGTGTTTTCTAAAACCATGAAGTTGGTTTGGTTGATATCATGTAGCCATAGTTTATAAATATTCTCACTTTTAATGGTTCAAGTAGTCGTATAATGTCAAAAACTATTTATGGTCGCTAGCATGAATCCTTACAAAATCAAGTAGAAATATAATTGTTCCAAAACTTTTAATTTTTATGAACTATACGTAGTAAGTGAAGAGTAACCATTAATTCTCTACTAAAGACGCCTAACGTCTTACAAACTTAAGACACATTTTTCACAAGTTGCTTAACATGGCCATTTTTCTAAAATAAAAACATTATGTGTATTATAAAGTAGTTGGAATAAAAATTTTGAATTCATTTGAAATTGTCTGTCCTAAAATTTGTGTTATTAAAAATGTTCTAACACATTTGTCCGAGCCATGCTACCATCATCGTGGTTCGAAGTTTTGTTTGCATAAAGAATTATGGGAGTTACTTTCCTCATAATCCACGTTATATTGCACATACTAGTATATTCATAAATAATTACATGTGCGTGAGATATATATGTTTTTATATTATGAGGATTTTGGCTTTTGATAGTCTCGGTCGGCAAAAATGAAACTTTCCCATACATTGCATTATGGTGGTGACTGGAGTAGAAAAATTGCTAAGAAGTATACCTAATTCCATTTCTAAAGGTTGAAGTAATCTCATAGAGTCGGAGTTTTCTCAGTGAAAGGGTGTTTGTATAAACATAAACTTTATATACGAGTATATTTTTCCAGAACTTCATCAATAAAATATAGAAGAATCAATGAAAATAACTAGTTTTTTCATACTTTATATACGAAGGTTTATAAATGTTCAAAATTTGATTTCATAGTTCTCATTTATTTTTGTTAGTGAAATGTAGCCACTGATATGTTGATGTGGAAACATATGGTACATACAAGTAAATAAAACTTGGTTTATTCAAACACCTGCTATTTGACAAATACCTCTAGAAAGGTGGTACGACTATGTTCGTTGTTTTTCTTTTTACGTAATAAATAACATGATAAAGGATACGCAATATAACAATTTTCGTAACTGATTTAACAAATCTGTTTAATAAAGGATTGAAATCATTACGTATTCAAGTGACTTAATTATAATTTAATCAAAAGCTTAACGTATTAGAGTATATAATAATTTAATCAATTATCCACTAAATTCGTAAGATATCTATCAAATATTTGTTTACTGTGACTTTAATAAGGGTTAATTCCTAGTTGACAACAACCAACCCACTTTAGAGGTGTTTTTATTAAGAGTTTTTAAATGCTGCAAACCCCAAATGTTAATTTAATCATCATATTTTAAGATCATGAGTATTTATATCCCACAAATAATTACATAATTTTATATAATTGCCAACAATTGGCATTTACATATGTTATAAAAATGCGAAAAATTCGAAGCAAATATAAATTTTTGTGCCTTTTTAATTTATTGCGTTTCCGATTTAGTTTACTAAACATTTTATGAACGTAGGAAATATTTTAATTAATAGTATAAATAAACCTAGCCCATTGTACGAGAAGTATGAATAAGAGACAGTTTAATTAAAAGATCGAAAACAAAAAAGCTCCAACTAATCGAAAATTTACCGCACTAAAGAACATTCAAGTAGTCTGACTTGACATGAACAAGTGTTAATGATGCAATCCTAATCTGTGTAATCTTATCATTCTTGTGTAAGTTAATTATATCACGTCCCTGAAGTGCTCTGACCATAAATATTACATCTCTATATTGTTTATGTATTTAAATTATTATAGAAAGCAAAATCCTACCCTATATTTTAAACAATATATTAATATTAATAAATATTGTTATCGAAAATATGAAAAAACCATAACGCTCATTTTAGATTTTAATAAAAATAGTCAAATATTCAAGATTAAAATCTATAAAGACATGAAAATCCAATTGTTGAGAACATTTTAATAGTAGATATAAAAAAACTGTACATAATATGCATTTAACTAGGATAAATAAATTCCTATTAAAAGTATTCATATATGAGTACTCGCATAGTAAAATTCTGTAATCAATAATACAAATTCACAAAATATTAATTTATTTCTTAACAAAAAAATGCCGATTATTTATAATATTATAACCTAGCTCAAAACATACAGTTTCCGAGGCTTTTAAAGACCCCCTTTAACTGCTTATAAGCCCAAACTCTCTATTAATTAACTCATTTACTAATAAAGATTTTTAACAGAGTATTAGTTATTATTAATTAAAAATTGTTAACATCATGTTAATAAATCTGTTGTATGTATTTCCCTCCTCCATTCAGTATTTGAAAATATTAACTTAACTATAAGTTCTATCTTGTGTGCTAAGCTATACATTATACATAAATACCTAAAACTGCTATACGTTATATAAAGTGTATATTATAGAATATTTTCACCCCAAGCTGCATGTTACAGTTAGCTTGCTGGGGTTCTGCACGGGTACGACGCTGGGGTGGACATCACCGATGCAGCCATTGCTGATGTCTCGAGACTCACCCGTTGGGACAGAGCCCATGACGGAGGACAAAGTCGCCTGGCTTGGTTCCATCAACTTCCTCGGCACTGCCATCGGGACGTTTTTCTGGGGCACCATCGCCGACCGCTTGGGCAGGAAAAATATTGCTTGCATATCAACTGTTCCATACATCTTGAACTGGACTTTGATTCTGGCTGCTCAGAATTTTTGGATATTAATGGCAGCGAGATTTATTGCAGGTATTGCGAACAACGGAGCGTCGATGGCGGCCTCTGCTTTCATTTCAGAAGTCGCACAGGACGATTTACGCGGATTTTTTGGATCCTTTTTTATCATATTTGTAAATTTTGGAATATTGTACTCCTACGTTATCGGTACCTATTTTAAATATTATGCTCTGTCCATTGCCTGCCTGATGGTGCCAATTATTTTTCTGCTCACATTTTTTTGGGTGCCGGAAACTCCAATGTTCCTTTGGAAAAATGGACAGACTGTTAAAGCCGAACAATCTGTCTTTTGGTACAGAGGTGGTGATGCAGCCGAAACAGAAAGGGTGTTGTTGAAATACAAGTCTACGCCTAGTAATATAAAAAAGAAGTTGTCGTTCATGTCATTGTTTGCTACCAGAGGGACCACGAAGGGATTCATTCTTGGAATGGCTCTGATGATTGCGTTACAAACCAGTGGAATCTTGCCAGTTCTGAGCTTCGCCGTGAGTATATTTGAGATTTGTGGGGCATCCCTCACTCCGTATCAGTCCGCACTCATAATAGGGCTTGTGCAAGTAATATTCACGTGCTTATCATCACTTTTGGTTGATAAACTTGGAAGAAAGTTTTTGTTGATATCATCTTTGTTGACAATGTCACTATCACTTTTGGTTTTAGGAGCCTACCTGTTCTTCTTAAGTACACAGCCGGTCGCGTCTCTGTTAAGATGGATACCCGTCATATCTTTATCCTTGTTTGTCAGTGCATATTCAATCGGAGTGGGGCCAATTCCTTTTATAGTCGTGGGGGAAATATTTCCCACTCATTTAAAAGGTCTCGCGATCTCGTATCTACTATTGGGATTGGGCTTGACTGCCTTCATATTTGTAAAACTGTTTCCCATCATGAAGACGCTGTTACAGCCATATGGATGTTTCTGGGCTTACAGCGTGTTTTGTTCATTGTTTTCAATGTTCTTTTACGCATATCTGCCGGAAACCAAAGGTAAGCCACAGAGTGAAATTTTGAATATATTGAATAATGGAAGTGTTAATGAAATAGGAGTTGAAAATGAACAAGACAGACTAAATAAAACTGAAATTAAATAGTTATGTTAGTTTTTTATTTATACTGAACCTCATCTATTAAATATGAATAGGAATAATAGTTATTATTTACGTGTAGTTTATTTAATTCTGAATCAGTACCTTCTACACCAAGATGATTTTGAAGATTCAGGAGTATAGAAAACTAAATGTTTTGCTGTTCTATTGAACAGCTTAGTAGGATGAAGCTTCAGAGCGTTATACAAAGAATATGTTCTAATAAATCTCATATTTTCTAAAACATTTTATTAATGAAAAGCGCAAATATAAAAATATAAGAATGTCCTATAAACAATTAAAACAGCTTCCAAATGGGGGAAATTCAATACTTTACATTTTCTCATATTTAATGCAATTACACCCTATCCCACAAAAGTCCTGAAGCATCAAAG
Source organism: Homalodisca vitripennis (assembly GCF_021130785.1). Lineage (NCBI taxonomy): Eukaryota > Metazoa > Arthropoda > Insecta > Hemiptera > Cicadellidae > Homalodisca > Homalodisca vitripennis. The sequence continues at coordinate 52,646,791 of NC_060209.1, read as the reverse complement.
AACTTTCAGATCAATATTATTTGCGAAACCTTAATGACATCAAACATAAAATAACTTAACTCTTTCATCACATAAAAATAAACTAGTGTTTATTTGAATATATAAAGTAACAGAATGTTTTGAGGTTATGATGTTTAAGCATCACAAACCAGAGGTTACTTTTGTTGTCTTAATTTTAGATGTTGTGTGATCAATACATATGTATTTTGAAAACTACCACTGACGCAATATGTGTGTTGTATACATGGTTTCTTCCCTGATTCCGGTTTAAAATAAAAATATATAAAATAACCATTTACGATTTGCTAGGGTGACTATGGGCTATTATTAATTATGTAGGTATTTTTACGTTATGATTCTAATTTCAATACAATAGCTTAATATGAAGGTTATTTGTACATATAATCAATGATATAAATAAGGATGAAACCTTTTATTTGTATTAGCAGGTGTATTATAATCTCTTTGCTGGAGCATATTCTAGAGAATACCATTTGTTAAATTGAACACATTTTAAAACTAACATCTCAGCAGAAATAATATATTTCTTAACATTGCTTTCTGTGTTAGTTGCAAATATTTTTAGTTACTATAAAATAAAGTTTTCATAATAACTACCTATCAGTGGATACAATTAGTTTATTAATAGAAAGAGACACCTCAATTTAGAAACGGTACGTGTTAATAAAATAAAGATAACTTGTAGTTAATATTCACCATCTTATTAATTTCACAGAAACTTTTCTTTATATGCCTTAGTAATATTTTGTCTATCACTGAGGAATCAGAGATACCTAATACTTCTTGCCAATATCTATCATGTGTATTATATGTTAAATTAAATAAAGTGAAAACAATTTTTAAATCTTTGAAATAAAATGTATAAACCCCACGGAATTGAAAGCTTGGTTACTTTCATTTGAGGATGTTGATTATGTATTGTTGTATATAATATTTAATAGTTAATACACAATGTATTTATGTGTATGTAAATGTTTAAATGGTGAGTTTCTTAGTACATTTAGGTTTTGATATGTATTAACTAGAATCTGAAGTTTGTTAATAATCAATAAATATTAAACTGTATTAACTATTTAAATTATTTTATATCACTATTTTTTATGAATTTATTGATTTACTTTTAGTCATTGATAACAACTATTTAAACGTGACTTAGTTGTATTTGTTTAGGTCTATAAAAAATCTAATTTGTTTTGTATTAGTAAAGGAATGATGTGTTCATTTATATTACACATATTAACACTAGTAATTTGAGTCCATACAATTTAGTACGTTTAACTGTAATCTATTAATTGAATCCTAACCGACTTTCCCTTTGAGGATCCTTTTTACAATAAAGAAGTCTGCTCGGTCCTATAAAAAAAACTATTTAAAGCATTTATTTTTTTAACATTTAATTTGTGTTGCTTTTTTGTTATTAGGTTAAGAATATTGTAGGTTAAGATTACTGGTCAGCTTGAGTAATGTAAGTAAGTAATTTTAGAATTGTCTTTTTCCATCGAATAATTGTTCATAAAACTATGAGTACTCTGCAGCACTGATTTCTTGCTTTGTGATGGCCCATTGTTTTAGTATATTCTTACGTGTTCAATTTGTTACTTGTTAATTCTTAATTCTTTGGAATACAATATTATTATTACTACAACTATAGCCTAGTAATCACCATAGAATAGTATGTGTTCTCTGTTATGAAAGATTGAAATCTATATTCAATAAAATACAGATTCTGCAAATATATAAATTACACGAGTTTTTATTGGAAAGAGTTTCTAATAATCAATTTATTTTTTCGTTTAAATTGTTATTAGTCTTAATTGCTATATTAGTTTTCATTAAAAATGTCTATAACAAGATCACTTTTTATTCCTTGAATTGTTCTTAGTAACGAGTAAAAATAATCTGGTGTTAGGTTAGGTTCAGTGAGTGGTATAATTCCAACGAATATATAATTATGTAAACGCATAGAAAACTTGGTTTCAAAAAGATTTGCACTCCTAAATTACGAAGGAATTTGACCAACAAGTTTCTTATAAGCTTCTGATATTGATAGTAATAGTACAACAATGCCTTATATAACCATGATAAATCTTTGGATGAAACAGTGATTGAGGTAATAAAAACCAACTTATCAAGCATTCGCTCACTCAGACTTTCTCGAAAAGTGCCTGCACGATCAAGGTCAAAATGTGAACGAGGCCTTCAATTCAGTGTTGTCGTGTAGATTAAAAACATAAAATTTGTTGGAATGAACATCCTAAAGTCTGAAACTTTGATTCTATAATTACTTTGAATGAAGGGAAAATAAAACTTCTGCAACATGATGGGTAGAAGCCAGGACCTAACTGCGTCAAGCTTTTGGGGGATATCGATATTGTGAGAGTGTGGAAAGCAGAAAGATTCATTCGAGAAGATGTAAGGAGGAGAAGACAACATTTAAGGACATTTGAGAAGCGAAAAATGGACGTGAAGAAGTAAGAAGAACCACAAACTAAAGCAGGAATGTTTTTATTTATAAGTAAAAGAAGTGTTTGCGCTTTCTGCTCTTATTTATGTTTTTTCCCTAAAGTAGGCTATTTGTAAATAAAATTAGTCGTTTTTCAGTAAGTTTTACGTATTGACTTGGAATTTTAATACTTATTTAAAGCCATAATGGCAACCCCTACAACTGAAGCAGAATTTGTTGTAAAAATGATTTATTACTACAAGTTTGAAAACATATTTTTGCTTCCAACACAACAACACAGCAGAACACAAAAACATAAAAGATATATTTCTTTTATTTGAGAAGATTAATTTTTGAAAGTAATAAGAGCTGTTAATACGATTATATTTTAATAGTTCTAATAGTTGAAAGAGAGTACCTTGATTGATTCCTGAAAAAACATAATATTAGTGAACGTAAATTAACAAGGCGGGTGTTGGGGAGTCCGTCTCCCCAAGTTATATTTGATTAAAAACGTTTCCTTAAGTCATAAATTAATAACAAGATGTGAAACTCTGATAATATAACTCACTTACTTTGATTTTATTTCCATAAGTTTTTATTTGCTCTTAATTGCCTACATTTTTATATTTAAATCGCTGTAATAAAATTGCTCGTGGAGGGATAAAAACTTATCTACTTTTTCGGAGAAGATATCCTAAAAGCCTCTGAATTTCTGTATTAAGTGTTTACAAAACATGAAACTGATTGCACCATCATAAAATTCTCATGTGTAAGGCATTCTTTAAAAATATCAATGGGTAAGAAACGCTGATTTATGTACAACTAAGAAATAGACACGTTGTGTAGTACAGTCGCACAAATCAATATCTTGTGTCATAGTGTATAACTTTCAAAGTCAGCAATACAAAATCACGAGATAAAATTAACAATATAACTAATATGTAGGTCTGTATACACTTTACTAAGATAGATTCAGGTTCAGTTACTGGTTATCATAATATTTTGCTACTTTCAAAGAGTGCAGACCACTCACCAGGCAGATAATCACCATTATAGATACCATCCAAGCCTTGCAAAGCTTATGTGGTTTACGTTCACCTTCATGAGTGTCTAACGCCATACTAGTCCAACCATTATTGGCAACAACTATTTTTCAATAAAGATATTTCTGTGAGATCGATTCTTGATTTTTTCATTTTGCATTTATTGAAAAGTTATGTTTTTTGCCGGTGATTTTAATAAATCTCTTGACATTTTGAATCAATGAATTGCCGATTTTGCTATGCCTCATAATTCTCTGATTTTAAGGGATACAAAAAATATGTTTTATGTATAATTATATGCAAGAAGACATAAATATATAACAGTATCCCTTACTAAAGTTACGAGTTACTGCACTTTCTAAAAGATTCTAGGTTTCAATAGTCAAGCTTGTGGATATTTATATATTTAAATATATGGTGAATATTTCCATATTACTAAAAAGAATAATGCCGAATATTATTAAATTAAAATCAGAACGTCAAAACATGCTCTAACTGTACTTTATATTGCTGGAACCTTAAAATGTGACGGGATTTTTATCTTACTAAAAAATTCTGACCTTCGTTAATTTTATACAGATACATATACATATATAATTTGAATTTGAATTTATCAACGCATTTTTAAATACTTTTATTAAACAGTAATCTATGGATCATAAAAATAAATATATTACCTTTTATAAAAAATTATAATGTAATAAATTATTTGATTTGATGGCAAACAGTGTCTTTAAAAATAAATGTATATATGATGTATACTTACTGCAAAAAAATGGTTATAGATATATTAATGAGTCCTATAATATTTGTTTTCTCTTAGTGACTTCAAATTTCTATTGCATCATATGGTAAAACGTGTTACAAACGGGCGGGAAGCAAACGTTAATCCCATCAGTTTGCGTAAACGTAAACACAGGCGAGATAACAGTAGAACAAAGTTGTGCTGATGTTATAATAACCTCAATTTAAGGTTAAATAATATATCTCATGTTTGTTTATCTCAGTATCCTTATCTGTGGTGATCTGATATGCAAGAATAAGTAAGAATTTCCATATAATATGTAACAGTTTTTGACATTTTAACAGAGGGAAAAGTTTGTCTTGAAGCAAAAATAAGCCTTAAAACATTATTAAATTGTTATTATAAACCAAGACTATCTACTTTCCAACACGTTTGTTGTTATAGCAAACATCTGTTTACAAAAAAAAGAGAACTAAATTTTGGTTTTAACAGGAAAATATCTTTTGCTCCTCATGTGATATTAAAAATTACAACTTTACAGCAAGTAATTTCCGATCGTTAGAGAAAGTAACAACTCACATTTTTCGAGAAACATTTGGAACACATGAAATTAAATTTGTATGTGAAACGTTTTTTGTGGAAGTGCTATACATAGTAATTTAGTAGTAAGTCTCTTGTAGTTTAGTGTTTGGATAGGAGGTGGAAAAACCCAATAATGGGTAAAATGTAGACGGGACTAACTGTAGCCAATTAGAGTTATTAGACAAATACATTTTGATACTAACTCACCCTTCTTGACGGGTTCATATAATTTTCTCTCGTGTGTTTTAGTGTGACAAGGATAAATGTGTAGTGTCTGCAGCAAGATAGCGACTATATAAAGTAGTAGTGTATGACTTAGTATATGAGTTCCTGAAACTCACACTATTGTTGTGAATATGTTATGAGAACGGATGCCCTCATCACATCCCCGTTGGCCTCCTAAACCGTTGAAACTAGTGCAGTGGGACTGGGTGACCTGCTAAACCGTTGAAACTAGTGCAGTGGGACTGAGTGGCCTGCTAAACCGTTGAAACTAGTGCAGTGGGACTGGGTGGCCTGCTAAACCGTTGAAACTAGTGCAGTAGGACTGGGTGACCTGCTAAACCGTAGAAACTAGTGCAGTGGGACTGGGTGGCCTGCTAAACCGTTGAAACTAGTGCAGTGGGACTAGGTGACCTGCTAAACCGTAGAAACTAGTGCAGTGGGACTGGGTGACCTGCTAAACCGTTGAAACTAGTGCAGTGGGACTGGGTGGCCTGCTAAACCGTTGAAACTAGTGCAGTGGGACTGGGTGACCTGCTAAACCGTTGAAACTAGTGCAGTGGGACTAGGTGACCTGCTAAACCGTAGAAACTAGTGCAGTGGGACTGGGTGACCTGCTAAACCGTTGAAACTAGTGCAGTGGGACTGGGTGGCCTGCTAAACCGTTGAAACTAGTGCAGTGGGACTGGGTGACCTGCTAAACCGTTGAAACTAGTGCAGTGGGACTGGGTGACCTGCTAAACCGTTGAAACTAGTGCAGTGGGACTGGGTGACCTGCTAAACCGTTGAAACTAGTGCAGTGGGACTGGGTGACCTGCTAAACCGTTGAAACTAGTGCAGTGGGACTAGGTGACCTGCTAAACCGTAGAAACTAGTGCAGTGGGACTGGGTGACCTGCTAAACCGTTGAAACTAGTGCAGTGGGACTGGGTGGCCTGCTAAACCGTTGAAACTAGTGCAGTGGGACTGGGTGGCCTGCTAAACCGTTGAAACTAGTGCAGTGGGACTGGGTGACCTGCTAAACCGTTGAAACTAGTGCAGTGGGACTGGGTGGCCTGCTAAACCGTTGAAACTAGTGCAGTGGGACTGGGTGGCCTGCTAAACCGTTGAAACTAGTGCAGTGGGACTGGGTGGCCTACTAAACCGTTGAAACTAGTGCAGTGGGACTGGGTGGCCTGCTAAGAAGGCGATTGTGCTATTTAATGTCTGTTACTGATGTCAAATTACTGTAGTAATGTATGAATTTGTATAGGTGTTCCTGAACATACATTTATGTGAGTTTTGTATGAGAAAGTATATGCTCATCACATCCCTGTTGACCCCCTAAACTTTCAAAACTGGCGCAATGAGACTGGATGATTACTAATAACATTTAAGGTTAAGCTAAAATCTTTAAAACTTTGTATGAACCAATTAATACAGTAAATTAACTTTATCATATGTGCTGATAAATGTATTTATTTGACCTTTACTATGTACTCTGTTAATTTGTTATTCAATGTTCTTTCCACCATGATTACTAGCAATGTAATCAAAGTCACTTTTGGGGAACAGTAATCAAGACTCCTAATGACCAATTTGTACAATTTTCGACAGTGATATATTGGTATGGTGGGGATGATGAACTCGGTTAATACTTGGCAAAGATTGCATTTTGTACATCTGCAACTGAAGGGTGTGGATTTACTATGTACTCAGCTAATAAGTAAAATAAAAAAAATGTAAAACATTCTCAGTAAAAAGAGATAAAATTAAAAGTATAAATGTCGTATGTGAAGGTTTTAGCAGAGAAAATGAGAACAGTTGGTAGAGAAACTATTTAGAACACCCTTAAGTGAAACCTCATCAACACCATACAGTATAAGACAAAAAAAAAAAAAAAAAAAAAAAAAAAAAAAACGTTATAACATAATAGAAATCTAAAAATATTTAAAATGTTTGAATCATTTTAAGAAAACCTTTAAATTAATATTTTAAGAAAAGTAAAAAAGTTCTTTTTGAAAGTGAAAAAATGCATAGTGAAGAGAACGTTTTAAAATTAAAAGACTTCTTATGTGGACATGATGGGTAAATGTAAAGTGTAAAGCACATGATATCTTATCACCAAGTTGAGGTGCTGTGCAAGCTCAGTCTGCACTATGCCAGATCATCATCCCGAGACAGAGAGATGCCGGCGTACAGCCAAGGTTAGACAGTTCGTGGCGGCATTTTTAGGTAAAATTTATTTTTGATGTAAAGCTTTAGTTGTAATAAAAGGTTAATTAAGTTTGATATATATTTTGACAAAAGTTCTATAAAGATTAAATGTATATATACAGGGTGATTCATGAAGTTCTCCCCCCACTTCTACAGCACATTGTACCAGTAAAAATAATGAAAAAATGTTATATAAACATAGGTCCGAAAACGCTTCGTTAGCGAGTTACAGCTAGCGAAAGATTTCGCCTGAATTCCTGGGTAAAGAGTAAAATAAAGCCATACTGAACTTTTTGAAAGGTTAATTAAGTAAGAAATATCGTGGATTCTTATGTATTTTTACCTGATAAAGCTAATAAAATAGGTTTCAGAACTGTACCTGTAGTAGTTTTTGAGGGATTCAGGGTTAAATGCAAAAAATTGGGGCACGAAACAATGTTTTTTTAAGTTTGATGTGCAATAACTTTGTTAAATTGGTAATAAATACATACAATCAACAGAAATTAATTGTAGAGAATTTAATTCTGAGAAAATTGATATAATCAAAGTCTAAAATAAAACAGAAATAAGTACAAAAAAATCGATTTTATTCAGTATAATACATTACTAGTTTTAAGCAAAATTAATCAGGTTGGACCAACCGTACGCACCTTTTTATAATAGATGTTCAAAAATGAGGCCATCATTATCAATACATTTTGCAGCACGTTTGTGTATTGCTTTTGTTGAGTTTCTTAATTTTTCAGGACTTCCCTGTATCTGCACAGCCGAATCCATAATACGGGCAATTAATTCATCACGAGAATTCACTTTTGTCTTGTATACAATGTCTTTCATCCATCCCCAGATGCAATAATCCAATGGAGATAGATCTGGTGATCTTGGTGGCCAAGGGTGAGGCCCTCCACGACCAATCCAGTGTCCAGGAAATTGATGATTTAAGTAAGCAGAAACGGCACGTGAAAAGTGGGGAGGTGCTCCGTCATGCTGGAAGTACAAATTTTGTCTGAGATGTAAAGGAACATTCTCTAACAGCTGCGGCAACTCTTCTTGAAGGAAATGCAAATATAACTCAGCATTTAGGCGTCCAGGTAATATGAAAGGTCCAATCAGCCGATTGTGCAAAAGGCCACACCAGACATTGACGCTAAATCGGTGTTGAAAGTTCTGTTCCACTACCTCATGTGGATTTTCTTCTGCCCATGAGTGTTCATTGTGCAAGTTATTGACACCATCCCGAGTGAATTGTGCCTCATCCGTAAACAAAATACGCTTGTAGAGTTGATTATTAATATTCAAAAAGTTGCAAAACTCCAAGCGAAGCGGACCATCCCCTAGCTGTAGATGTTGAACCTTTTGTTTATGAAACGGATAAAATTTGTTTCGATTAAGTGACCTCCACACCGTTGACTGCGAAACTCCTATACGCCTAGAAATACGTCGTGTACGTACACCTGGACTGCGATGAACAGCATTAATAACAATATCATCATCAATTTGGACAGCTCGTTCATAATTGATTCTAGTACGTACTTGGTAGTGATCCTGTTTCCCGAAGAGTACGAAAAGTTCCTGAAATTTTTTTGGTATCTGGAATCCTCCTATTAGGGTAACGTAGTTCATGTTCTTCTACAGCAGCTCTAGCATTACCATTACAGTAACCCAAAATAAAAACCATATCAGCGTATTCCTCTGATATAAATAAGTAAGGCATTTTTTCGCTGAATAAACAGTCGAATTATAACTCACAGAAAAATTGCATTTAATAACACGATTCACAGAACCCGATCTCCTTCTGTAGCTTGCAAAACACCACTAATACACAGTTCTAACGTAACAGTACAGAATACCATTGTTGATCAGCTGTTATTCGTGCGTTACCAACTTAGAAATTAATAAAACAAAAAACTGCATTTCGATGATTAGTAAACAATAATGGGAAAATGTTTGCTTCATTTATTTTCGAACATTTGATGTAAATTTTTATTAAAAAAAATACAACGTAATAAAACATGATATTTTTATTTACAAACAAATTTATTTAACAGTTAATCTTGTTTTCTCAATTTATCTCATCATTAAGGAACAAACATTTTGTTTTTGTTTTATTTAAATTAAATACCATACGGTATTTCTTTACAGCTAGTAATGTATTATACTGAATAAAATCGATTTTTTGGTACTTATTTCTGTTTTATTTTAGACTCTGATTATATATCAATTTTTTCAGAATTAAATTCGCTACAATTAATGTTTGTTGATTTTATGTATTTATTACCAATTTAACAAAGTTATTGTACATCAAACTTAAAAAAAAACATTGTTTCGTGCCCCAATTTTTTGCATTTAACCCTGAATCCCTCAAAAACTACTACAGGTACAGTTCTGAAACCTATTTTATTAGCTTTATCAGGTAAAAATACATAAGATTCCACGATATTTCTTACTTAATTAACCTTTCCAAAAGTTCAGTATGGCTTTATTTTACTCTTTACCCAGGAATTCAGGCGAAATCTTTCGCTAGCTGTAACTCGCTAACGAAGCGTTTTCGGACCTATGTTTATATAACATTTTTTCATTATTTTTACTAGTACAATGTGCTGTAGAAGTGGGGGGAGAACTTCATGAATCACCCTGTATAGTTTTAATTTTACAACAATTTAATTATAAAACTTTGCTAAACTGTAGGAGGCTAGCTAATTGTGAGGAAAATATGACCAAACAGTGCGTGTTGTTTAGTAAAGTTGAAGAGACTAGAGTGTTAGTTAACTCAATTTAGAAATTATCAGTGAACCAATTAAGTTAATCCCCTGTTGAAGTCAGAGTACTTTAGATTCCAATATTCAAAAACTAAATTAGTCAAAAAACCCAACCAAATTATAAACCTCCAAGATACCTCAGGCCATAATATCCAGGACAGGATTGAATTGGGTCCAGAATCAAAACATTCACCTGTAAATTATTGCACATACTGCACAAGTGTTGGTCCAATTCGTACCCCAACCCTAGTAGGCATTTATACTTTTTTTTTTCTTAATATTAATCATATTATTGTTCCCTGCGTAATATTAAGAACTTAGTTTTAATATTTAATTTAATTTATACATATCCAATTACATAAATAATATTGCATAGTTATTAAATATTAATTTGGTATTTTAGTGTTTTAAGAATACAAATTATGGTTTTTATTATTCTATTTTTCAAGTTAAGTTGTAAGAGAGGAACAATGGCCCTCTAACCTCATCTGGATAAATCAAGAATTCATGCATTCATACTTACGAGAGTCCGTTACATTTCAGTCAAAAGTGTATTACAATTTATTAGCTTAGGATCCAATTATACATCGAGAGATTCCATACGGGCCCTGAGAAGCGCAACAGGGGAGTGGTGTCGTACGGAGTGGGAGAAGCCGTCAAAAGAGGGGAGGGGCCGTCTGCCGCCGCGCCGTCGCGCCACAAAGCTTGCCACTGTCACTATTGTCAGTGAGCTGGATCTGCGTGCTGCGTACGATTATTTAAACACATGTTAGACAAATTTAACATTGGCAGTATAGTTAACATACTTCCAATAGTAACAATTAAAATATTTCTATCTGAATTTAAACGTTAATGTATACAATTGAAACTTAGGATTTAAGAACAATAATTTTGTTTACTTACTGAATGCTGTAAACTGGTTACTGTGGTAGAGCTTCGATCCCACTTAGATTAAAGTCACCATTATCATCATCACTGCCACTCTCACTCATGCTGCTGTCACTGTCACTATCATCTTGCAAGTTAATGACGATATGTTCTGTCATTTCGTCAATTTGAGGCTCTAACCTAATGTAGTCTTCCTCTACTTTTTTGACGTGGTTTACACGAGATAACCATTCTTCAGTAGTTATTTCCTCAAATGTTGTTTCCACAAGCTGCTTTATTATTTCCATTGAAAAAGACACATTACGTTTAGCCACCCTCTGTTTCATGACACTCCATATCATTTCTATAGGATTAAGTTCGGGATGGTAGGGAGGCAAGCGCAGAGTTGAATGACCGTGTTCAGCCAAAATTGCATCAATTTTGAACATTTTAAATTTAGGTTTGTGTAAATTAATCAAACTGTACAGCTCCGGTTTTAGGCTACTTGTTTGGAAATTTATATTTCTGTCTGATAGCCATTTAATCATGTCACCTTTTCTGGAATTAGATGTTGGCGCTCGGTTAATTTCGACATTGTGGTATGGGGCATTGTGAATCACAATAACAGAATGTTCAAGGAGATTGGGAATTAATTTACTTTTCAACCATTTCTCGTAATTTGCAAAGTTCATATCGTTATGGTAATCGCCGGTTTTTTTGCCTGATTCAAAAGTTAGCAACGCGTTTTTTATAAACCCTTTCTCGTTTCCAGCGTGTACTATAATTAATCTTTTTCCTTTGCTAACTGGTACTTTACATCCCTCATTGCTGTCGTCAGTCCAGGCTTTAGGGGTTGCATGAGTCGTATGAATATAAGTTTCATCCATATAAATAATGGGTCTGTTCTCAGATCTGTACTGAGTAATTTTTTTCAAAAAAATTACTCTTTTCTCTCGGATGTTAATTTTTTCTACCAATACTTTTCTGTCATTAGTAGCCTTCTTCCATCTAAAATTCATTTTCTTTAAAATGCATCGAAGAGAGAAAGAACTACCTTTAAAATTAATTGAACTCTTCAGAACAGATAGCAGAGATTTTATTGTTGGTCTTTTGCCATGAATTCGGTGAAATTCATTTATAGTCCTCCTAATAACACCTACATCGAAATTGTCTAGATCGGTTTTAGGTTTTGTACGATTTCGATTCTTTTTCGGAGTGCTGAATTCTGCATTGTCTTGAATTATTTTTGTCCTCTCAGAAACTATTTTTTTAATAGTTGTCAATGGCACGCCAGTTGCAGCTTTTACACGGACGAGAACATTGTTTATGTTTATTGCGGCGCCACTTTCTTTCTCATTTTTCATGTATTCATAAACGTTTGCTACGATTTCTCGAGCTTGGCTATGATACACTTTACCACTTCCAACTTTTTTCAAGAAGTTTACACCCGCCATTTCAGAAATATCACACGGAAATCCTATAAGCAGTAACGGCGGCAAAACAGTGCAAGTATCACAGAGGCAAGAAGAGTGTTGAACAAGCAAGCGCGAGATCCGCACTACACAGCTCCGCGATACAGACTGAGGAAGCGTTACCCCCACTCCTCCAAATGACAAGTAGACCACTGCGCATCGCCAGGCCAGGGCCCGTATGGAATACCTCCATCAGTACTTTGGTTCATATTAAATCATCTCTTAACCAAATATGAAATTGTAACGTGACTTTTCGTATCGTAACGTAACTGACCCAGAAAGTCCCAGTCGTGAAATGGGGTATTTCCATTATTTTAAAGTATTCCAGGGGTCGGGAAAAGGTAGCTGGAAACCAAAGGCTCAGATTGAGAGCAGAGTCAACCTAAGTGCACAATACGAACGCTCGGTATCATCACAGCCCAGGCTCCAAGTAGGATATGAGGAGGAGTATGGACAATAGTAATTTGGAAACAAAAGCGTTGGGAAAGAGTTTAACAAAAGAACTAAGGTTCCGCTCGGATTTCTCTAGCGGGGACAGAGAAAGAGGCGCTGGGATTACTCTAGCGCAGGGCGAAAGGTTCCGCTTGGATTGCTCTAGCGGGCGAGGGGATAGAGGCGCTCGGATTTCTCTAGCGCAGGACGAAAAGTTCCGCTTGGATCGCTTTAGCGGGGAAAGACGAAGAGACGCTTGGATTTTTCTAGCGCAAGGCGAAAGGTTCCGCTTGGATTACTCTAACGGGCGAGAGGATAGAGGCGCTCGGATTTCTCTAGCGCAGGAAGAAAGGTTACGCGTGGATCGCTCTAGCGGGGAAAGACGAAGAGGCGCTTGGATTGCTCTAGCGGGCGAGAGGATAGAGGCGCTCGGATTTCTCTAGCGCAGGACGAAAGGTTCCGCTTGGATCGCTCTAGCGGGGAAAGACGAAGAGGAGCTTGGATTTCTCTAGCGCAGGGCGAAAGGTTCCGCTTGGATTGCTCTAGCGGGCGAAAGGATCGAGGCGCTCGGTTTTTTCTAGCGCAGGACGAAAAGTTCCGCTTGGATCGCTTTAGCGGGGAAAGACGAAGAGACGCTTGGATTTTTCTAGCGCAAGGCGAAAGGTTCCGCTTGGATTACTCTAACGGGCGAGAGGATAGAGTGGCTCGGATTTCTCTAGCGCAGGACGAAAGGTTCCACTTGGATCGCTCTAGCGGGGAAAGACGAAGAGGAGCTTGGATTTCTCTAGCGCAGGGCGAAAGGTTCCGCTTGGATTGCTCTAGCGGGCGAAAGGATCGAGGCGCTCGGTTTTTTTCTAGCGCAGGACGAAAGGTTCCGCTTTGTTCGCTCTAGTGGGGAAAGACGAAGAGGCGCTTGGATTTCTCTAGCGCAGGGCGAAAGGTTCCGCTTGGATTGCTCTAGCGGGCGAAAGGATCGAGGCGCTCGGATTTCTCTAGCGCAGGAAGAAAGGTTCCGCTTGGATCGCTCTAGCAGAGAAAGACGAAGAGGCGCTTGGATTTTTCTAGCGCAAGGCGAAAGGTTCCGCTTGGATTACTCTAACGGGCGAGAGGATAGAGTGGCTCGGATTTCTCTAGCGCAGGACGAAAGGTTCCACTTGGATCGCTCTAGCGGGGAAAGACGAAGAGGAGCTTGGATTTCTCTAGCGCAGGGCGAAAGGTTCCGCTTGGATTGCTCTAGCGGGCGAAAGGATCGAGGCGCTCGGTTTTTTTTCTAGCGCAGGACGAAAGGTTCCGCTTGGTTCGCTCTAGTGGGGAAAGACGAAGAGGCGCTTGGATTTCTCTAGCGCAGGGCGAAAGGTTCCGCTTGGATTGCTCTAGCGGGCGAAAGGATCGAGGCGCTCGGATTTCTCTAGCGCAGGAAGAAAGGTTCCGCTTGGATCGCTCTAGCAGAGAAAGACGAAGAGGCGCTTGGATTTCTCTAGCGCAGGGCGAAAGGTTCCGCTTGGATCGCTCTAGAGGGGAAAGACGAAGAGGCGCTTGGATTTCTCTAGCGCAGGGCGATTATCTTACCTGAGAGTGGCGAAGCGTGGTCGGTCTCGGAGAGCTTCCTGTGGTGGTCTCCCAGGATCTACTGAGCGTTGTATCCGTGGTGAACTCCCAGGAACGAATGAGAGCTGTGCTGGTGATCGGCTCCCTTATATAGCAGCCAGGTTGGCGCATGCGCAGAACCCCCAATATTGTCAGTCGGCTCCCAGCTGCGGTGCCGGCAACATCTCTCCGTAGGGTTATATGGTCTGCTTGTTCCAACCTATTTTAAATGGCGACGCTGCTGTTTCTGAATACTCGACCGTATTCTTTATTGTAGGGATGGGGTCGTTAGGGGTCCGTCGGCATAGGGAAGAAAGTGCTGACTTGTATAAAGCGACGCTGCAGGACGTATGAGAGGTAGGAATTAGGTGTGCATGTAGGAGTGTTTAGGAGAGTGTAAGGTTTATGGGGAAAGACACGGAAGGCGATAAGGTAACGGGAAGTTTCATCGACGGCGCAGGGTAGGGTCAAGTGACGGAGGGGCCGGACTGATCGTGGGAAAATAGCACAGGGCTTATTGTAACGTCAGAAAGTGAAGGACATAGGAATTATAAGAGGAAGTGTATAGGACGACGCCGACTACCTGAAGGCGACGCCCAAAGCGGATTAGTAGGATACGAGGATAGGAAACGTATAATGGTAAGCCGAAACATAGATAACCGCTAGGGTGAGGGCAAAGGTCAGGGTAAAAGAGGTACGTGGAACTAGGGCACGACACAGGGGAAATTAGGACGACGCTGGTTGTTTACGGATAGGAGGGGAGTAGAGGAGTTGTTTTAGGTGTAGCGGAAATAAGGATTGATTGGCGGAAAGAAAACGAAGGGTGTAGGGCTAGACGTAGGGCCGTGGGAGAAGACGCTAAGATAAGATAAGTTAGGAACAACAGGACGTCGGTAATAGCGGAAGGCGGAAAAAAAGGTCAAGGGCAATAAGGGAAACTGCACTCTAGTAAACAGGGTTTCAATTAGAAAGGGTGAAGATTAAGGACGGGGATAAATAAGGGTCGTTACAAAGTTACCTTAATAATATATATATATAATAAGTTAAAATTAGTAACATATCGTACTTAAACAATAATGAGGTGGATATAAATAGAATATGAGCGTATAAATATGATTCAATATACGTATGAGCGTCTTGGTTTGTTGTATATTGAAGTTTAACCTGTTTTCATTTCAATACTAAATATGATCAATATAAATTCCTTTGAAGTTCAAAAGCAGCTGATGGTGTATGATCAAATCAGAACGTGCGGTATGCATATGAGTATCGATGGCCAGACAGATGCGGTCTTCCGCATTGTTGTCAACATTAAAAAAAGCCTCCTTATATTGTGTTTATCATAGATAAATCTCGGTTGGTTCTGCCTTGATATGGAATTTAAAAATTAAGTTTTTGACCGTTAGTCATACTGGTATCATAATATTTAATTAATCGCATTCAAGAAATACCACCACGTGGCAGCGTACTTTTTGTACAGAGTGTCTAAAAACTACTGGTACAATAGTTTTTAAAAATATATGACACACACACACACACACACACACACACACACACACACACACACACACACACACACACACACACACACACACACACGCACACACGCACGCATGCACGCACGCACTCACGCATGCACGCACGCACGCACGCACGCACGCACACACATTGGGTGCGTATGATTTTGTTTGTAAAGTAGTACTTAGGGATGTAATTTCCATGGGTTTTGTTCATTCACATGTGTGATTAACCTTATTTGTTAAATGTTTTAACAACCGAAGAAGAAAAAACGAGGGCTTTCATACTTTTTGTAATAAATTTTATTATGATGAATGTAAAAATGCCAGCCTACCATCCTTTCAAAATCATCCATTGTCAATCATGAGCTGACAGCATATTGGGTGGATATTCATTAACAATACAGGCTTGCATATCCGGCCCATGGACCAAGATTTGTCATAGTTAAAAAAAATCCACAAAAAGGAAATAATATAATAGTAGTTTATAATAATATAATACAAAAATACATATAGACGTTTCCTAATGAACCGTGGTGCAACTCCTCATTTACTTAGAAGTATTCTTCAGGCGGTGCAATTGATTTTAGGTTAGAGAAATACTTGTTTATGTTACAATGTTAAAGTAAATTCCCCGAATAACAAAGTAGACTGAGTTTGTATCACTCAACATTTAATTACAGGCAATTACAGTAAGAAATTCAGGCAATTTTTCATTCAGTCCCAAATATAGGTGGCTGAAGTGACGGTGAAATTTGAACTTCTTACAGTGTGTACATAAAATATAGCTTCAGGGAGTGACTTAATAATTTATTGCTTAAGGTAATTATATTTTTTAATTAAATACAATTTAAGAAAACTACGTTCTTAAATATTTTTACTCACAAAACTAATTTTTATAGATCATTTCTGTCGTAAAAATGTTAAATTCTTATCTTTAGCAGTTTTTTCGACCTAATGACACAATTTTTAAATGACCTATTTTAATTCCCGAATTTCCCGTGAAGTGTTCTTTTTTGTAATTTTTCTCCATATTCAGTAATTTTTTTCTTGTAATGTATTTTCCAAATCCAAATCGATTGCACCACTTCAAAATACTTGCGGCGCCGTTCCTAAATCGGGAATATTCGTGATAAAGAATATCTACTTGGCAAGTATGACCGAAAAATAGAACAATTAAAAGTAAGCCTTATAAAATAATATCTAGTAATATAATAAACGATTCTGCGTATGAATGACCAGATTGAGTTTTGCGAGCCTATAGCTTAACGGTTTTGACCCTTTTCCTGAATACTTAATTCATGAGTTCAAATTCCCGGTGGGCTAATAGGATCAGCTTATTGACTCTCCTTTCTTATGATTTCTTGCATCTCTTCTTATTAGGCCCTATTTCAAGATTATCTCTGTCCTAATTATAGCTTATAAACAAGTTATTCTGGGAAATCGAATGGATAGAGAATTAGATATGATAAATGCAACTAACGACTCACATCGTTACAGTTATCACCAACAGTGAAATAACACAGTTGGATATTTATAAATAGTCCAATAAACACACACGTGTCGCAAACTCGTGTTGTGAGTGTATTCAGTCAGTAAACAATTGAGCCATGAGATAAATAGTAGCCGAATTGATCGATTTGTGTCCCTAATATCTTATCACCAAGTTGAGGTACTGTACCAGCTCAGTCTGCACTATGCCAGATCATGATCCCGAGACGGAGAGATGCCGGCGTACAGCCAAGGTTAGACAGTTCCTGGCAGCATTTGTAGGTAAATAAATACTATAAATCTTTATTTGCTACACAAACAGTCCAGTATTATTTTATTTTAATTTGACATAAACGTATGCCCGCACGCACGCACGCACTACTCAGTTCAGATTCACAATAAACTTATATCTAATACTAGCCAATAATGCCTTACCGATACGCACGCATCGAGATAAAGAGACAAGAGTGATGTTGAATGTTAGTGGACTTACCAATTTGCAAAGTAACTTAAGTTCACTCTCTCTGTTAACTCTCTGTTAAATCAAACATCAGCTAATAAAATAAGTTATTGAGTTAATCCTAATAAGTTAACTATGTAGATTTTTATTTTATTCACTTTGTACCGATTGTATTAAATTTTAATTCTGGTGTAACTGGATTACCGGTGGAAGGAGTAGGCCCAGAAGAATGGTAAGGAGTGGACAGTACAAAAGAGGCTTCTATCAGCGAGGCGCACATCGCAGATGGGAGTGTTTGATAATGAAATTGAGAGGTGGGGTGAGGTAGACGTGCCGTACCTCCCGTCTCAGTTGATCGGAAGTAGTAGTAACGAGTAAAGTCTTTGAAAGTGCTTATAGTTATTCTTGCTAATCGTCATCGAACCTGCGGGTAAGTGAAATTTGAAACTGGAGTCCAGTTAATATTCATTCTTAATTATTTTGAATGATTTTGAGGAAAGAAATATTGTAAAAATTAAATTTAACGGGAATTTAGGAACTTGCCCTTTTGATCTGTGCAATATAAAACTTGTTGGTGCAGTGAGCTCATGTATATAAAATTTTATGTAAAAATACTAAAAGAGTTTTGTGGTTGTTACAGATGCTTTCAGCAATTTTAATTCTCTAACACTGAAGAATTCTTTATTTCTCTAACACTGAAAAGAAGTAATATTTAAAGTATAGTAAAGAAAATTAGTAACAAAATAAAATTGAATTTTGAAGATAAATTAAATTGAAGAATTGCCAGATCAGATTAGAGTGTGAAAGTTTTGAATTTTGAAAATTGAATAAAAGACAAGCTGTAAGAAACTTGTACATTTTTTGAGTGTATATTACAAGTTTGAATTTAAAAGTCATCAAGAAGTTTTTATTTTAATTTTAAATCTAGTAATTATTTTCAAGAAGAAGTTTTATTTTAGTTTGAACTTAATTTATTTCAGAAGTTTTTGTTTTCCTTTTTTGAACCTTCACTAAAATTTAAATTTCAAAGCTAACCCCTTATGTGGCAGTAAAACGGTACAACTTGATGCATTAAATCTTTCACTTAGGAATATAAAATTTACAAATTTTACAAAAATGAAAAATAATTGGTTTAAAGTATTCAATTATTTATGTTATTTGTTTTAAAAAAAGGAGCGGATTTGCCAGTTGTGAGACATAAATGTTTAATCGATGTCCTCTGTTTAATAGCCTCAAATAGAAAAGAATAATGGTAGTGAATGAGAGTTAACTGAGTTAAAAAATACGATATTATTTTGCTTTACATTCAGATGACTCTAACGCATTCTGTTGCCATTAAAAATTAGGAATATTGCACATTAAATACATTACTTTATTTTTCATATTACTAACTGATTAAGAATCCAAGTTAAAAATGTCATTAAACATATAGAGAGGTTATCAAACACTGTCAGCGGTAGCAAAATGAAGGATTTAATCGACGACTTTATCAAGTAAAGATTTAGCTTTTAAAGGCATTTTCCGGAAACACTGAAAAGCATACATTGACGTAGTAGCAGCTATCTGTAGTGAATTTACTATTTAAATCATCTGAAGTATACTTTCGTACAAGAATAAAAATAATTTTTATACGAATTCCAATTTCTTATATCAATAATATAATTAAATAAAAGTGTTAAAGTGAAGTAAAGGCAAGATTCCTTACAGAATTGCTGTTGAAAACGAATGCTTATGTAAAATAGCGAAAATATTAATGTAAGTTAAATTAAATGAAACATATTTTTATTACACAGGCGGAGACTTAGGGGGAGAGGTCAAGCCGTGGCTACAATCTAACTTCAATGTTACGATTTTTATTGCTCATTATATTGAAGAACGATGTTGGAAAAGTTAACGAATTCTTTTTCATAGTTTCAAAAAATAAATATTACTTATCACTTCTGTATACATTATTAGTATTACATTTCGTGTGATATTCTATCCTCGGTTCGTACATTAGTGAATTATTACATTTTTTAATTCTATACTATAATGAAACAATCACTGGAGGTAATTTATAGTCCGAAGGAGGCGACCATGCTACCAAATTTAACAATACTTATGTTAAAGCAATTTCATATAGAACTGTAATCAAGTCATATAAAAAAAGGTGAAGGTAAAATAATTGCAAAATCATAATTTTTCACATTATGTAGATATAAATAATAATACTTTAAACAGCATTAAATATTGTAGTAAAGTAATCTGCCATTAATGATAAATACACGCTTAAATCTTACTCACAAGTATAACGATAAGAACATGTAAGGTTATCTAGTCACATTGGATTAGATAACCAAAATCAGTCTTTGCAATTAAAACCATTTTACGCTAAAACTCAGTGTGAAATTTTAATGTAGTACTTTTACAAATAGTATATTCACATTGTGTTTATTTGTCCTACGGAAATGTACGTATCTTTTTTCTGGAACTAAACCACCACCGATTCATTAATGTACTCAATGAAGAAGAGCACAAAGAACTTAACATTGAATAAGACGAGACGAAATTATGTTAATATTAAAATATAGTATATAAATACAATTCACTGTTAATGTTATATCCAATTCTTGAATTTAGTGGGAAATGTTTGAAAACTGTTATATTGACTTCCTTACAAATCATTACATCTATAATTATACTAAGCTTAATATGTGTACATTTTAATACGACTGCATAAAAGTTTTGCAATTAATACAATATTTTGGGGTTTATTATAACATGAGATGTAATAGTAATTAAATGATATACTGACCTTCGCGTCGTAATTAAGATATAGGCTTCGCTGTTGTGATTGATTGAGGGTGAGAGGCTCGCTCAACCAACACAATCAGAGCGCCAAGAAGCCTGCGGCCTTTTCCCTAACTGTCCTTAGCTGCTCCACCAATTCATCCTCCTCCCCTTTGTTGCCATTATGAGTGATGTAGGGAGACTCTTGTCCGACCAACACAATAAGAGCTCCACGAGGCCTGCGGCTCTTCCACTATCTGTCCTTAGCAGCTCCGTCAATTCATCCTCCTCCCCTTTGTTGCCATTATGAGTGATGTAGGGAGACCCTTGCCCAACCAACGCAATCAGAACGCCACGAGGCCTGCGGCTCTTCCACTATCTGTCCTTAGCTGCTCTGTCAATTCATCCTCCTCCTCTTTGTTGCCATTATGAGTGATGGAGGGTGTCTCGTCCGACCAACACAATAAGAGCTGCACGAGGCCTGCGGCTCTTCCCCTAACTGTCTTTAGCTGCTCCGTTAATTCATCCTCCTCCTCTTTGTTGCCATTATGAGTGATGGAGGGTGAGTCTTGCACAACCAACACAATAAGAGCTCCACGAAGCCGGCGGCTCTTCCACTATCTGTCCTTAGCTGCTCCATCATTTCATCCTTGCCCAACCAACACAATAAAATTGCTGCAATTTCCAACTATGTACATGTCAATCATTAGAGCAAGTAAAAACTATTAAATACTTGGGAATTCTATTTGATGAAAAACTTACGTTTGAGCCACACATTCTAGATTTACACTCCAAACTACGATCATAGATAAGAAAATTTTACTTTTTGAGAAATTTTTGTAACGAACAATTATTAAGAACACTATATTTTGCCCTTATTAATTCAAGATTACAATACGCTTTGCCATGTTGGGGTGGAACATACAAAACTGTAATTGGCAAGTTAAGAATGACTCAAAATTACTTCTTACGTATAATCTTAAAAAAATCTAAAATAACACAGTCCTTTCCATTATACCAATATTTAAAAATTCTACCCATTCAGCGCCTATTCATTTCTTGAGATTGTTTTTTATTAGAAGCGGAAATAGAGAAAATATTATGCCTAACCACCCACATAGTACAAGAAGTTGTGCAAATTATTGCTTCAAACTGCCTAAAGTTAATAAAGCTATTTTCCGACATTCCTTTCAATATTTGGGGCCCAAATATTTTAATAAACTACATAAACTATCTACTAACAACTGCAGCTAACTAATATCATGTTCATAAACATTTGTATTCTTTGTTGAAAGTAACTTATTAACGATAATTTGAAAGGATAATAGGTTTTCGGGCATTTGCCATGGTACATAAGTAGAACACTTAATTTCAAAGATTAAAATCTATCCTCTATCTTAGGCGGCAAAAAAAACCCTAAGACATGAGGTTAAACATGCACAAAAACTTTATTAATTTTGTCTTAATTTATTGTGCGAAACACATTTTAGTCTTTTTGCTGATGGTGATATACGTTTTAAAGAAGTATTGGTAAGTTGCCTCTGTCTTCATTTATAAATATAAAGTAATTGTAATAAACGTAATGAGCCAAAAATATAAACACCAAGGAAGGATTTATTAATTAGCCTACACCATTTTTGGTCACAATTACAACATTTTATTAGTATTATGTAACTATGTTTTTACCGAAACATACAAATGTGTACTATTATTCCCAACACCCCTTCAGTTTTACTCAACAATTATGACTCAAAATTGCTCTTGAAAGAGGTTCAGATGTGGCAGGATGTACATGAAATATTATTTAGAAAAAGATGTATTAAATATAATTGTTATAATTTGATTGATATTTAATCATAATTTTGATAGGTAATTTCGATAAAGTGAGGTTTGGTCTCAATATGCTTCATTATCAATTCAACTCAAGTAATATTATTTATATATTTAACTTTGCCGTAGTTTAACTTTGTAATTTAACGCAAAGATGCATTAATAATTTCACATTTCCAAAAGTCAGATGTCAGTCGAACGGACTGTATGTTTTAATTCAGTTGAACAATGTGCAGATTCTAGATTCTATGCCTCTGCTGTAGACAACGCTAAAACAGTAACTAGTAACAGTTTTCTTGTAACTAAAACATGTTTACAAATAGAGTCCCCATACACCTACTGTACTTATTTCTTTCAGCTTCAGGCTTATTTTAAAGAATATTTACATGAAAAAATATAAAAAGCTATCTTTTATTGCTACATATCACTGGAGTCACCGACCACTTCATGTCAGTGTGAATCAGCCAACCTATTCGTTTTGAACAGGATGAATAGTTTTCACCTGGTGAAAATCTCTCATCAAAAATATTATGATATACAAGTAAATAGAACACTATTTTCCTTGGTTACTTGTGCATAATCTTCATAAAATACTATTGTGAATCGTGGCCTATTATTTTTTTTAATAGAGAAAAAGATATATGGTGAAATCTCAACTTATTGAGATTTCTTGAAATAAGTCTTAACTTATTTGTTTAGGGATACTTTTCTTAAAATACATTATCAGTTTACCAAATTTGCTTTAGAGCCAAGCTGACTACACTTAAAATTTCTCATTCCTCTTCCAAATCTCCTTCCGGAACCCCATGGATTCGGGGTTATGAAAACACTCACAGTTCAATATGGGGGTCCGTGGGTTCACCCCGGGAAAGGTTTGACATTTTAGGTCCAAAAATGGTTTTTTTATATTACTTTTGAGCTAATAAAAAGAGCAAGTGGTGCAAAGTAGAAGGTCAGCGTTTATATAGTTTGCAGTTAAACCACTCTTACACCAATCACCAGTAAGCTTACTCTGGAATAATTAAAATCTTCTGCAACAAATATAATTTATATTAAGTTTATCTAACTAAAAAAAGTTAATTATAAAATTAACAAAATGGTAAAGTTTAAATCTGAGATTAGAATTAATTAATTAACATGTGATTAAATCTTGATTAGAATCAAGACCAAAGCTAAATCTTGATGTCTACTCTTGGATCAAACAATAAGCAATAGATATTCAAATTTGAAAGTTGACCACAAACTAAGTAATAGAGCTACAATAACATGAGTTATATTAAAATATAGTTATTTTTGTTCTGTGTTTCTATATATTAAACTGGTTAATAACAATCACTTCGATTTTTATATAAATTAAAAGAGAAAAATACCGGTTTTTGTCGCTTTTTAACGAAACTGCAACTTTATTTACTCGGAAACTTGGGATTCGATAAAGACCAAATGCTTATATAAAATATATGTAAGTGTATACCAATTGAGTATGCAATTTTAGAATAATATGGAAGCAAAGTTATTATTAAATTAACATCCTACTTTTATCTCGACCGGGTCTCGTCAAATTCGGCATTGGTTACGTTGGAGCTTTTAATCTTCATCTTGATCGTGTAATTTTGTAAACAACTATTAAAAGTGTTTAATTATCAAAACAGATTAAATTGAGCAGGTTTTGCTAATTTACCGTAACCGGAAACTGCTCTTTTTAACAAGCATACCGTCAGACTGCCCAGGGCGGTGTTGCGTGACAACGAATAGCAACAAACTAACATGGCTCAGAACTACTCAGACCTTGAAAACATACTCAATACTGTGACCGCTGATCAATCAGAACGACTTCAAAAGAAACTGTACCGGACACTCGTCTGTCCTGAGAGTACAAGTTACCGCAAACCGAAAGTACTCGGTACAGGTTTATTTTTACGATACAAATACTTTAAACGTTTACCGCCGTTCCACGTACAAAGTACTTGGAATTGTCTTGCTGTAACAGTAACTCGAAAATTTTAGGAGTACTTTGAAACGTATGATTTCAGATGAGTAGAACTAAATTTGGCACTCGGATACTGAAAGTAACGGGTACAGGTAGAAGCCACAAGAAAACCTAAACCCACTTTCGTAATTGTTGACTGACGGTGAAATATTTAGCGCTTTGAACTAAATTGAATTACTATGTGTACTAAATGTGCAGTGCTGGGTGTTTCATAAATAGAAATAGTTATAAAGTTAGAATTAGTATATTTTAATAGCAGTTACCCGCGGCTTCGCACGCAATTCCGTATGTTTTGCACCTGCATGAGCACTTCTTCGAGTTTGACTGAGTTTGAATTTGACTTCTTCCCACGGAAAAGAAAATATGTTCAAAAGTGTATTTATAGTCATTTTTATTTACTCCGATCTCAAAGCTGATTTTGCCTTTCTCTCGAAAAAGAATGTATGTCTTTGAGAAGCCTACATTTGTCAGAAGACAACTTAGATAGGTTTCCTGTTAAGTCTTGAAATTTATAGTAAAAGTTAGTCTACATTGTCTCTTGTATATGCACTGCTATCAGTTACCCGGTGCTTTGCACTCAATTTAGTGCACGTTTAAGACCACTGCTGGTTCGAGTCAAAAAAATTATAATTATGGACATTATAATCTACTTCGTACTTGATATGTTTTGTTCAATAGCTGTTTTGTTTCGCTTCCCGATCAAGAAAATATATTTCACTGATCAGACATGCCTACTTCTGTCAAAGGAGAACTAAGATGGATTTTATATCAGTATTTAAATTTATAGGTAAAGTTGTTCAACATTGTATAACATTTAGAGCTGGAATTGGTATGTTTATTCAAAAGAGCAGCCCAGCGAGATTTCATTTATCATAGTTCTCTTCGATATTCATTGGGAATCTTTTGAGTCAAAACCTAACCTTATGTTTTAGGACGTTTTATAAGGTAGATTAGTAATTACCTAACCCGCTAACACTGAAAATGTATGGGTTTTCTTTAGACATTTTACTCACTATAAATGTAACCTGTCATGCCTCAGGGCATTGCTGGACGACCTTCCCTAGGTCCTTCACTCATCTAGACATTCTCAAACTCCGCCGACCACGTACATCTTTTTTATTTTTCACCTACTTGTTATCGACTTGATTCCATTAACATTTCAGCAAACGTACCATTATCCCCCAGCACTAAAGTGTATGCTAAAATATACTAATGTTTCTACTCTCCAGTAGTCATTGGAACATTTGTTTCAGAAGCTGCTCTGAGGGGAACAAACCTGTCCTCTACTGTTCAGTTCATTCAATATGAATGCAAAAAATTTGAAAATAATAACCAATGCTATGCATCAGTTGATTACATTTGACACGCTCTTTAAATTAATATTACACAATTTTAGAGACTAAGATGGCGTTTTTATCTAATTTCAAGATCAGAGGGGCGTAGTCTGGAGGAAGTTTTGAAATAATAATAGGCTTAAATTCATCCCAGGGATTTCCATATAAAATTTTAGTACAGTCAGTTGAGTAGTTTAAAAATGAAAGAAAAAGTAACAAAGGTACATTTATAATATTATTAGGATTATAATTAACTTCAAAGTTCTAACATAAATGTTAATTTTAGTCGAACTGAGATTAGGCGATCGATTATTTTGAAATAAAATGTCCTTGAAGTCACATTCGTTACCCTAGTCGGCCCGCCCCTGTGCTCTGCGTATATTTACTCTTACACCAATATTAAATTTTCATTCGTCTTTTGGTTTCTGTAAGATAATACTACGAGTAAAACCTGTAATTATTCATTTTTTTCTTAAAAAAATGCTTCTTAATTATATCAACATCTCTCATACGCTGTGTAGCAATTCTTCATATAGTCCAAGTATCTATCCGTAATACACTGAACACTGACTGATATTACTTTTCCATATTCTGATACATCCTCCTTTTATTTTCCTTAAAT
This sequence comes from Homalodisca vitripennis, assembly GCF_021130785.1. Lineage (NCBI taxonomy): Eukaryota > Metazoa > Arthropoda > Insecta > Hemiptera > Cicadellidae > Homalodisca > Homalodisca vitripennis. Next base: position 52,620,410 of record NC_060209.1, on the reverse strand, counting down.
TGATCAATGTCTGTCTTTAAGTCTATAAAAACTCTGTAAACTTAAGAGTATCAAAATTTGTCCTTCATTTAATTAACCACAACATTCGTCACTCGATTTTGATCTAATCAACAATCCAATCGAAACTTCCCGTTAGAGCAATTACTGTCTGCCAGTTGAGGCAAACTTGTTAAACTTAACAATGTCTATTCAATTATCAACGCAATGATACAATTGTCACCTAAAATAAATAAAACAAACATAAATGAACTCATGGGACATGACAAGCTCCAGACCTAAAACGTAAAATAAGACAGCTTAAGAATATAACCACAAAGAAACATTTAAATCTTATACTATTTTTTGTCATGTAAGTACAACATTGCTTTAATTCCATGTACCATGTGTTTTACCAAAACATACATATGGATTATTATTTCCAAACCCTAAAATTATAGTGAAATGCAATGATGGTTTAAAACCCCTTTTATCGCTGACGAGACTAAAGTCAAACTGATTATAAAATAGAAAGTTGAAAATGAACTAAGATGTGGAAATATTACATGTGTATTTTTTAATGCAAATTAATGGATTGAGGTACATAATTTTGCATCCATATTACTCTGCAAAATTGATTACATTTCATTCCTTCAAATGTGTTATGAATGGATTGGAAATGTTTTGCAGTAAAACAATTAAATATGTATTGAGAATAAATTTAACTCACACAATTTAAATTCAACACGGATGACAGATACGTAATGTCAAGTAAGTATTTATGACATTTTAGACACTACTAGGTCACCAGTGTCAACTAAATATCTTTAACCCTAATTATTTACAATTTATAATTCTTCATTAATTAATAAACTATTTAAAAATATATCCAACCGTTATACTTTTTGGATTTTAATAATTAAATAGTATTAACGCTATTTATCAAAAAAGCATAAAAATAATTAAGATCTATTGTAATGACGGCATCAAAATTTGGAAACGTAAAACTATGCTACGCAACATGTCCTAATTTTACATTTTAAGACATGTTTGGTATCTAGAGGAAGAAAGTTTGTAGCATATTCCAACAATACTCATTTGTAATATACACAATACGAATATAGGAAGTATGTCCGAAATCCTGTTATTTAATCACAAACTGTGTTTTACAGCGAGTTTGTTGGGCTTCACTTCTGGATCTGTTACGGGATGGATGTCACCCATGCAACCCTTGCTGATGTCTCCAGATCCGCCTGTCGGTACCGACCCCATGACAGAGGACAACATCGCTTGGCTCGGCTCCATAAACTTTGTTGGCACAGTCCTCGGCTCTTTCTTCTGGGGCATCGTAGCTGACAGCTGGGGCAGAAAGAAGACTGCGTGTTTAGTCGCCATACCCTTCATTCTGCACTGGATATTAACGATGGTTGCCAAGAATTTCTATTGGCTGATAGTAGCGAGACTTATTGCCGGTATCGGGAACAATGGTGCTGTGGCGTCTGTACCAGCTTTCATTTCCGAAATGGCACAAGACGATCTCCGTGGCTTTTTTGGATCATTTTATATGATGTTTGTAAATTTTGGAATTATGTATTCCTATGTTCTAGGAACGTATTTACACTATTATTGGTTGTCCATTGCGTGCATTGTTATTCCGTTATTCTTTTTGCTGACATTTATTTGGATACCTGAAACCCCGATGTTCCTCTTGAAAAATGGACAAAGTGTCGAGGCTGAAAAGTCACTTTTCTGGTATAGAGGAGGAGATGCAGCCGAAACGGAGAAGGTATTTTCAAGTTACAAACTCGAAACTAGTACTAAAAATAATAAATTGTCTGTTATGTCGTTATTTGCTACTAGAGGCACCACAAAGGCTTTCATTCTTGGAATCGCTCTGGTGATTTCCTTACAAACCTGTGGAATCATGCCAATTTTGAGCTTCGCTGTCAGTATATTTGAGATGTGTGGGACATCTCTAACTCCTTACCATTCTTCTTTGATAATGGGTTCAATGCAAGTAGTGTTTACTTGTTATTCCTCATTTCTAGTCGACAGGTTAGGAAGAAAGTTCTTGTTGGTGACTTCTATGATGGTCATGGCCGTTTCCTTAGCAGTGTTAGGAACATATCTTTTCTTTTTACACGGCCAGTCTGTAGACTCGGTGTTCAGGTGGACACCTGTTGTTTCTCTGTCTGTGTGTGTAAGTGCGTATGCTATCGGCGTGGCCCCAATTCCTTTTATAATCATAGGAGAGATATTTCCGACAAACATAAAAGGTTATGCAATCGCCAAACTTCTATTAGTTTTAGGTGCGTCAGCTTTTGCTATAGTAAAATGTTTTCCCATAATGAAATCTTTATTGAAGCCACATGGGTTATTCTGGTTTTACGCTGTTTTCTCTTTATTATTTTCAATATTCTTTTATTGCTATCTCCCTGAAACAAAAGGTAAGCCTTTAAGTGAAATTTTGAGAATATTGAATAAAAGTAACTCGACTGAAGACCACCCTGCTGAAGACAGGAAAAGTACTGAACACATACCACTAAGCTAGAAGTATGTTTATTCTTTACGTAACATTATGGGAGAATACCTTCCAAATAATAGTGAGTTTACGAAGTATACACAAGTTTTATGAAAATAATTCGTAATGATTGAGTATAGACCGCATTCAGTTGCTAACTTCTGAGTTTTTTTACTGTATTTCCTTGCTGCCATTAGTAACATTGTTGCCTTAGCCTACCAATCTCGTTTTGCAGTAATTAAACTATCCTTGCCTTATACTTACACGTTTTAGTACCATGTTTTGTGATTTTGTGGCATATAAGCTTCATGGTTAAATATACTGTGGCAAAATATTGTGTTCAAACCATCTATTGATTTTCCAAATGCTATGGTATTCATTGTTGTTAATAATCGATTCTTGTAGTAACTTTGGTGTCGTAAGTTCTCAAAATTAACTACTGAGTGAATGTTTTGTGTGTCTTATAATAACTTTGAATGTAACTAAAATTGCAGGGGTTGTATAAAATAATTCAAACTTTAATTAGCCGCCGAATTAGATAGAGTAACATTAGAGACCTCTAGTTTATGGAATAATTTTTCTTTTTTAAATAAATTTAAAATACTAGGTGTTCAAATTTAAAATTGATTTCCATCCTGCATCACTGACTGCTATCCATTTTACTGATATATCCCAGATTAAGCTTTAAGAGACACCGGCAAATTCACCTCCAACTAGCAGCTGCGTAATAAATGTGGTGTAAAAAGCAGCTAGAGAACCCTCATATCTTGTAGAATGCTACATGTATATGAAAAGTCTTCCAATTGTAGAATTGGTAATAATTGAAACTCATTCCAGCTCACCTTTTCACAATCTCAACCTTCACTCAGATTACTGCCTTCCCCACGTGGTTCGCTTAGTGCCACTAAATAAAGCTAAGCGAACACCTCACGTGTATCAGTAAAGTGATCACTATAGTACAAAATTACCGCTCCGAAATGTTTAGGAGTCATAGTTTTTATCTAAGGTTCCTATTACATCTGTGAATGTTACCACAGGAACATATGTTGTGTCAAGGAGTTACATTGTTTCTTACTAAGATATAGTTACCTATATTGTAGTTCTAATCTTACATTAGTGATATTAAAGTGTTATTTTTTATATTAAAAATTTACCGAAAGCGATATTATTCAATAATATATAAAGCAATTAAATCATCCTATCTTTAATTGACTACTCTGATGTAGATAATGCCATCAGTAGAGAGTCATATAACTGGAAAGACAGCTGAGTGACCCTGTTTCTAAATGTAATCAGCGCTTAGAAAGGTTTTGATGGAGTGGATTTTTTGTTACCTTGCAGTGAATTTAATTTGAATACAATTATTTTTGTATGCTCTCGTTTTGAATTCCGTAACGGAGTGGTTATAGAAAAGTTGCTGATAAAGCAAAATTTAAATTTATTTGCTTTATATATGTACAATCTCAGAGAGATAACCTAATGAAACATAAATATATGATCCTTCTTAATAGTTAATACAATAAGTTTGTATGGATATACTAGGCAAACTCCATCGTACTGTTAAGTTTGTATAAAATGTACATAATTATTTGTATATGTGTGTTTAACTGGTGATATAAATATAGTATATTTAAAGCTTTTTTACTTACCAAATTCTTTTTCTATTCTTTTAAGTTTATGTTGAAAGTTACAGGGCTGTTTGTATGATGTTTCTAAAACAATGATATGTTACACTACAATAGAATATAGATTTTCATTCAACAATATGTACAAACCATTTGCGTAGAATGCTAAATGTATAACAGATGACTCGAGCCCTAAATGTTAGTTTATATAATGTTTCACACAGAAAATACATATATGATTATTGCCTAATCAGTATAAAACTATATATACGACTATATATACTATAAAACTATATATAAGTAAAACAGCAAATGCCGAAATATTGAAGGAAATTTTATACCGAGAAGTCTAATAATTGTTATATTAGAGCAATTATGCATTTATACACACGAAGTGAATGTATATATGCATGAATACAATTTTTGTCAATGGCAATAGCCTAATTTAGATTCAATAAATATAGAATAACAAAAAGTAGTTTTTGTGATTCCATATTTATTAAAATTATAAATTCTTAAAAAAGGAATCTATCACAGTGTCATATAAGAAATAAATATCCACACGCGCATACGAGCGCGCCAACACACACACACACACACACACACACACACACACACACACACACACACACACACACACACACACACACACACACACACACACACACACACACACACACACACACACACACACACACACACAAACATATATATATATATTTCTTATGAAAGACTGTGACAGATTCTTTTTTTAAGGGACCGCAGGGTGACTGATTAGTTCAATGTTTATTCGGAATACGAGTAATTTGTGATAATAAGTTATCTGTTAAATAATATAAGTTATTTTTGTGTTAAAATAAAACTTAATAATAATATAGATTTGTTATTTAAAAAATGTAGTGTTTAGAGAGAAGTTTTTTATTTACCCATATGTAAAAACGAATAATTTGGAATTAAGTTTGTAACTGAATGCCATTTATTTTTTATGATCCATACCTGAAGACGTATTTAGTTAATTCCTTCACAAAACTGTAAAATTTCTTATCATTTTATTTTGAAATTGCTGACTATCTTTTAACGTTTAAAGTCAACAAAGTCTGCCAAGAAACTTATTTGAAAGGAATCTCGTCTCTCATTACTATGCATTGCTAATAATTTAATACAGAATTTCGTTTTCAATTGTTATTTTTATGTGTTGAAAATAATGTCCTTGTATCACATAAAGATGGAAAATGTCCGAAATCCTACTCCCCATTACTAGTAAAATTAAACAAACTGAGAGTTGTGTGCTAGGGATTTCCGTCTATCATTAAAGTTCATTATTGTATTTACAGTATATAATGTGACTGTGTAACATGATTTCATTAACTTGCGCCATCGTCATAATAAAAAAAAACTGAAATACGTATTTTGAAGAACTAATAATTATCTTTTCTAGTTTTACAAACATAAGACGTAAGGTTCGAAGCATGCACGAAAATACATACAATACAAAGAACAACCAAAATGATCACGCTAAATTCATAATTGGCAACACAAATTCAAATGACAAGAAATCAAGTATGTATCTGAGACTCAGCTCCAAAATCTGGAGAAGTACATAAGAATGGTCTTTTTAGTTGTTCTTGAAGGAATCAGAGTAAGCTTATCATACACTTTAATCTGAGCGGTATTAGAGGATAAAGTCTGGTGGACAGATTAAGCTGCTCTAAGAGGCCTTATGTCATACCATAAGGAGAAATGAGATAGAAAAATTAATCGAGAAAGTTAATAGCCTATCTGTTCTTCTTAAGTACCCAGATGATCGCGTTTGTTTAAAGATGGATTCCATCATATATTAATCCTTGTTTATCAGTGCAATATTCCAATACCTTTTATAGTCATAAGAGGAATATTTCCCACTCATTAAAAAGGCCTCGCGATATCGTATCTAATATTGGGGTTAGGCTTGACTGCCTTCATATTTGTAAAACTGTTTCCCATCATGAAGACACCGTTACAGCCGTATGGATGTTTCTGGGCTTACAGCGTATTTTGTTCACTGTTCTCAATGTTCCTTTACTCATATCTGCCGGAAACCAATGAAAAATGAGTGAAACCAATGAGTGAAATTTTGAATATATTAAATAATGGAAGTGTTAATGAAATAGGAGTTGAAAATGAGCAAGACAGACTAAATAAAACTGAAACGAAGCATTTATTTTAGTTTTTATTTATACTGAACCTCATCTGTTACATATGAATAGGAATAATGGTTATTATTTACGTGTAGTTTATTTAATTCTGAATCAGTAGCTTCTACACCAAGATGATTTTGAAGATTCAGGAGTATAGAAAACTAAATGTTTTGCTGTTCTATTGAACAGCTTAGTAGGTTTAAGCTTCAGAGCGTTATACAAAGAAAATGTTCTTATAATGTTTATCTGTCGGAAGCGATAGGTAAGCTACATAGTTAAATTTTAAATACATTAAACAATGAAAATGGGAAGAGGGACTGAAATTGAACAAGACAATAAAAATAAAATGGAACTGAAAAGAAGCATATGTTATAAAATAATTTAATTAAACATAATAATTGTTATTGGTATTTTTAAATAGCATTAAATTTGATTATTTTGAAATAAATCGTTATTATTATAGCATGTACTTGCCCTTGAATAGTATTGCTACGTCTGTAATGAAAAGAATGCAGTCTATCTACGTTAAAATGCATATAATGCATTGAAATACATTACAGGTGTTTCATTTAATTTACAATGAAAAGTGAAACTCTTTGGGTTCAAACTGTCATATTGCCTTATTGCCTATTCTATTTTAACATCTAAAACAATCTGCTTTTAGTATTTATAATTATAGTTTTTTATAATCTATTTTAAGTTGGTTGGATAAAAAGGAGCCATCCCAAATCCTTTCTTGAATGTTACCTGACAAGTTCTGGCGTCATACTATCCGTACAATGAGCCTAGGAGCCATCCCAAATCCTTTCTTGAATGTTACCTGACAAGTTCTGGCGTCATACTATCCGTACAATGAGTAGCAAGATCAATTTATTTTAAGTTGGTTGGTTAAAAAGGAGCCATCTCAAATCCTTCGTGAATGTTACCTGACAAGTTCTGGCGTCATACTATCCGTACAATGAGTAGCAAGATCAATTTATTTTAAGTTGGTTGGTTAAAAAGGAGCCATCTCAAATCCTTCGTGAATGTTACCTGACAATTCTGGCGTCATACTATCCGTACAAAGAGTAGCAAGATCAATTTATTTTAAGTTGGTTGGATAAAAAGGAGCCATCCCAAATCCTTTCTTGAATGTTACCTGACAAGTTCTGGCGTCATACTATCCGTACAATGAGTAGCAAGATCAATTTATTTTAAGTTGGTTGGTTAAAAAGGAGCCATCCCAAATCCTTCGTGAATGTTACCTGACAAGTTCTGGCGTCATACTATCCTTTACAATGAGTAGCAATATCATAGGACCAAACTCAAAGAAGGAACCTAGACAATTTATCATGAAATATGCTGAAATTCATTTATAGAAACGTATTAATCAATAAGAATTATGTTGTGCCGATATATAATTAGTCTGAAACAAAAGCCCCAAAAATTTGAAACTGAAGCTCAAAATACACGGTAAGATAAAAGACAACCCGCTTCAAGTGGTAAGAGAGTTTTAATAACTTTTTCTCCACGGTTGCTGTGCCGGACCTATATTTTAATCTGAACACCCGTGAGGACTCATTGACGGGACCGGTCTCGGCCATGGTCCTGTCTCCTGTGAGCGAGGCGGAAATGGCCCGTATTGTGCGGGAGTTGAAGCCGAAAAAGTCTGGTGACCAACGGGATGTCGCTTGTTGTCATATGGCACAGCACAGAACTGCTACTTTTGAATACTTCCGTTTCATGTTGGTGTAAGGCTAATGAATAAGATCCCTAAAGAGATCAAACGCGTCAATAACCCCAAACAATTTAAATCTGGACTAAAACACTTTAAGTTAGGAGTTTGTGATGGGCCGCTCGGATAGTCTTCAGTAACAATTAAAAAATAATTTTTCGAAATCCCCTTCTGATATCCAAAGACGAAAACAATCGAGGAACCGACAACAGGTGTCAAGTGCCCCAAAATGTAATTTTAAATGATATTTATATATAATTTACTTAAAATTCAATTGTATTGGTTATTCGATTAGGCCTTTTATTTATATGTAGTTTGCAATACCATTATTGTTAATTCTTTTCTGTAATAAGGAATATAATTGCTATTAGTCTAAAATAGTGGTAATATCCTGTGATTGGCTCAACATTTACACAATGTTTGAAGAAGAAAGTCTCTATTTACCTATCAATAAGTAGTTTTTAATTTTTGTGTATAGAATATTATTCAGTTTATTACTATTTTACCTAAAATAACATTTAAAATCTTCTTTATTAACATAAATGTTACGACGGTTAATTGATCATTCTAAATATAAATTTAGTACATTTTAAAACACTATGTAAGATTTTATAAATAATAAAAGTGTTAGTTTGGTTGAGCTATATTCTAAGTTTAAAAACATTCTTCCTTAATTGAAAGAAATAAAACTTTGTTTTCAAATTCATTTCCGTTTTATAGCACGTGATAAAACCTAATTTTTGACACAATCAGTACAAAATTAGTATTTTCTGAAATGATTTAGTTCAATGTGTAAATTCTGCTGAAAATAACGTCAAAGACATCTAGTCAATGATATTCAGTTACGACGAATCCGAATGCATTGGAGAATTTCACTTTCCCAAGCATTGGAAGCAATACAATACGAGAAGACCGGTTTCCAAGACGAACGATAATGAAGGCTGCAATATAATAAGCGCCCAACTCCCGAATTATCGATAATATCCAATCAACTATATTTATGAGTAGGAATCCTAGATATTACAACCTAAAACAAATCAAGTTTTTGGTATTTTAATTTCTGGTATAAAAAGTAATAATGTATGGTGAGCAAAATTTTAATGTAATGGCGAATAAAAATATCTAGTACCAGAAGGGACGTTGAGAAAGAACTAACTGCATTAAAATACATATACATTCTGATTGATGAGGAAATCTGAGAACGCAATTCATGGCTATTAACTCATATAAATTATATTATAAACAGCCAGAGCCAATCTATTTACGTTTTAAAATGGAGAATTTATAACTATGATATTAATTATTATTCATAAATTAAATAATAAATTCAGGATGGAACATCAGAGCCTAGAAAATCGTAGGTTCTAATCTTAAGAACCTGTATAGCTTTTCAAGGATTTTGTGGTACAGATCTAATTGAAGAGCTTCTCAAATCACCCTGTATGCCTAACATTTGGCATAAGTGATATTGATTTGAAATGGCATATGGTGCAGTAATAAAGGCCAAGATAAAGCTTTATTGACTTTTCTTACTGTATCGTTTTTCGTGTAATATTGAATGTGAGATGACACAAAATTGCAATGCAAGCATTAGAATGAAAATTTTCATTATTATAATACATTGTTTTTAAAGCACTTGGTTATATTCTAATAATCTTAAAATTAAAGTCCTGAAATGATAATTGCTCAGCATTATTTTACGCAAATTTTATAAAATTGCTTCACTGTAGTTTATGTTTCCAGCTGATATTTATTGTTCTAATTTATTTGTCAATAGCGCCGAGATAGCCTATGTCTGAAAAGTACTAAACTTTGTAAGATAAAACGTAAAATATATGTTTTCTACGTTTGATAAAGTGTAATGTTGACAGATGAAGTGGCCACTACCAGCAGAACATTAGAGAACTTTGGACACAAACTTGGCAGACAGACTGGGTTTGTGGCACATATTGGACTGGATTGTTTTTGGTTAAATAAGTTAGTTTCTTGTCTGTTAAATATCCAACACTAAACACAATTATATATTATTAACTCAATTATGTAACAATAATATAATAATATGCTAATGTTTCTAGCTGTACGTTAAATCTGATCATAGTTATAAAACTAAATTTAGATGGGTCTGCAGACTTTTAGATATGCATATGGTTCTCAATTTTTACTTCGTATGGAAATAAAACAGGTAAAATGTATGGTAACCACTGTAGAGGCCGTGAACTTTGGTTTTGATTTTCTGAAATTATCGTTTTTAACTCATGAAAAAACAAATCACATAAAGTTCTTAACTAATGGAATTTATATTTTCCTCCGTTGACTTGAAAGCCGCAGAGAGAAATATGGCTTTCAATAATTTATTTTAAAAATAAAGCTGAAAGGTGAAAATATTGCTAACAATATGGGAAAAGTGTGTAAGAATAGGAATGTCAATTATTTTCCATATCGCTAATAATTTGTGATAAATGATTAAAATAATTTCCAGGACATTTAAATTCAGGATAGCACCAAATCGGATGTTTCATATCTTTATATATTTAGACAAACATTATAACTTTATTTGAATACTTAGATATGATATTTTTCATTTTTTAAAACATACACTACTAGTAAAATAAGAATGTAAGAATATTAATAAATTAATAAAATATGTTAACGGACATGCCAAACTCATATTCAACATTAAATTTGAATGCCCAAAAATTAAATATTGAAATACGGAATGGCTGGATTTTCATAATAGATAAGAAAATCAGTTTGGGGACTTTTCAATTATTCTAGTTAAAATTGTACAATTTTTATGGTGTGTTAGGTTGTTTA